>NC_089841.1:154687929-155421927 GCF_035609145.1 Eleutherodactylus coqui
GGCGACCGGGCGTATAAGACGACCCCCCAACTGTCACCTTATACGCCGGCAATACAGTGGAGCAAAGAATAAAAATCATTACTTACTTCTTCTGATGTTCTGCGGCGCTCCTGCAGGCTGTTGCTCCCTCCTGGTTCCCGGCAGAGCATTGATTTCTCTACGAAGGGCTTTAAATCCCCGCCTCCAGAAACACACGTGCCTTCAGCCAATCACAGCCAATGACAATGATGTCATTGAATGGCTGTGATTGGCTGTGTTTCTGGAGGCGGGGATTTCAAGCCCTGCCTCCAGAAAGCAATATTCCGCCGTGGACCAGGAGGGAGCAACAGCCTGCAGGAGCGCCGCAGAACGTCAGAAGAAGTAAGTAATGATTTTTATTCTTTGCTCCACTGTATTGCCGGCGTATAAGGTGACAGTTGGGGGGTCGTCTTATACGCCCCGTCGCCTTATACGCCGTATATATTTTTATTGTAACACATTTCTGGATGAATTGCAGGGAAGGGGTTATATATTTAACCCCTTCCCGACAATTCATCCTGCGATCGCCGGCAGCCCATTGCTTTCAGTGGAACCTGCTGTATTGCTGGCTCCATTGAATTCAATGGGCAAACATCGTTCTTCTCTGCCACAGCTGTTACAGCTATGGCAGAGGAGAACGATCTTTACGCTGACAGTGCGGGGGGGGGGGGCACTCTTGCCGCTATTGTGGCTTAATAGTGGGACCTGGGAACTTGAGATGCAGCCCACCATGTAGCCCCTCGCCTGCCCTATCCGTTTCTGTGTCGTTCCCATCACTTTCTTGAATTGCCCAGATTTTCACAAATGGAAACCTTAGCGAGCATCGGCGATATACAAAAATGCTCGGGTCGCCCATTGACTTCAATGGGGTTCGTTACTCAAAACGAACCCTTGAGCCTTGCGAAAATTTCGTCCCGAGTAACGAGCACCCGAGCATTTTGGTGCTCGCTCATCTCTAGTTTTTACCCTACAGGTGAGATCAAGCTCTCTTAGCATGAGCAGTCATGTTTAAGTCCAGCTCTCTGAAGAACAAGTGATATGCCTTGAATCATATTAGCTGCTAGATATTAATAATAAAGAGCTTTATATTTTTGAGGAGTTTTGATTCCAGCCAGTAAAGTCGTGCCAGATTATATGCCTTCTGCTCTGTACTTCTTCATATAATTTTCCATCGCTGTCCATACCAATTTGAATGATAGCAAACATGAGATGGCAGCACTTTACATACCTCTCTACTTACTGTATCAGATACCTCTGTTGATTACCTGTTTATACAACAATCCACATCAACAGACAGATCCACTTTCTGGTTTCTATAGTTGCCTGCCTCTTTTTCTTTGTATCACACACTGGATAATAACTATAATAAAAGGACAGCACTTTAGATAGACATTAAAATTAGATATACAAATATTTAGTGAAAAGAATTAGGGACTTACCTGTGTAGATGGCCTAACTCATAAATTTCAGGTAGACCACTACACCTAGACAGCGTCCCATAGACCAATCAATGGTGCCTCGTTCTTACATACATCGTACATCCACCAGAAAATGGAAAGCTGCTGGGCCTTTCACCAGACACCACATGTAGTGGTCCGGGGATAACAATGGTAAACACAGGGTAAAAAGAGGTCCTGTGTTCTTTAAGGGGTGAGGTATAAAAGTAAGTATAATTTGTATGTATAACTTGCTTGGGAGGGAGGTCTCCTGTCCTTGAATGGAGTGATAGCCAAAGTTATGGAATCCCTCAGCAAGGTATTCATAAAAAAATGTCCAACTTCAGCTATTGAAGCTTTTAACTTTTTTTAATATAATATGTAAAAACAATTAGTATACAAATACATAAAATAGAGGACAAAATGTAAGTTGCCGGCAGATGCAAAACATTTTAAGGTCCAAAAATACCCCTTTATCAAGAATACAGGTAAAATCTTAATGACTGCTTTTATACTTTAAGGCCCCAGTCAGACGAAAGTTTTTTGTTTTTTTTTAAATGCGCTCCACAGATGTGCAAAATGCGCATGAACAAAGCTCCATGCTACTGGAGCAGCCATGCTTATAGAAGCGCAGCTGCTCCACGAAGGTCCCCTCATCACTGAACACTGTAATAGAATTCCCTGCCACAGCTGTCACAGCTGTGTCAGAGCACTGCGATGCTATCCCATTACCTTCAATTGGGCAGGTGCTGCTGCTGCCCCACTGAAAGCAATGGGATAAAGGCAATCCCTGCAGCAATGATTTTCAGGGAAGGGGGGGGGGGGGGGGGGGGGGGCTACCCCGGAAATCGATCCTAGCTGTTAAAAAAAAAAAATGAAAAATTTAACTCACCTAGAAGCGCTGTGCGGCTCTTCTCCCCATCCCCGGCAGTCTTCATCTGTAGTCTGGTGGCCGGGGATTGAAAAATCCCCGCCTTCAGAAAGCGCTGCCTCTGATTGGCTGAGTGCTGTGACCAATCAGAAGCAGCGTTCAGCTGTCATTCAATAAATGACTGAGCGTTGCCTCTGATTGATCACAGCACTCAGCCAATCAGAGGCAGCGCTCAGTCATTCATTGAATGACAGCTGAGTGCTGCCTTTGATTGGTCACAGCACTCAGCCAATCAGGGGCAGCTCTTTCTAGAGGTGGGGATTTTTGAATTCCCTGGCCAGAAGAAAATGCTGAAGAACACTGCTGGCGAGCCATAGAGAAGAAGCGCCAGAGCCCCGACAGCGCTGCTAGGTGATGTATTCATTTTTTTTTCATTAAGCTAGGGCTTATTTTCAGGTAAGGGCTTATATTTCAAGCCCTTCCCCGAAAATCACTGCAGGGGTTGCCTGCATCTCATTGCCGTGGCCAGGGATTCTTTCATCCCCATTGCAGTCCCCTCATTACTAAAGACTGTGACAGTGCTGTCAAACTGTTCAGTGATGAGGGGACTCCCTTGTTACATCACACGATGTTACGCGCAGCACAGACATTACCGGCGCACGCATTACCTATCTTTTGCAGGTGCGAGTATTTTGGTAAACACAAGGTAAAAAATTATTTTTACATATTATAATTTGGATGAATACCTTGCTGAGGGATTCAATAAATTTGGCTATCACACCATTCAGGGTGTCTCAAGGACAGGAGACCTCACTCCCAAGTAAGTTATACATATGGATTATTCCTACTTCTTTACCTCACTCCATAAAGAGCGTTTGGCCTATTTTTACCTTGTGTTTAACACTGGATAATAAAGGAGTGAGAATGTACTGGTAGGGACAGACAGACAGTGGCAGGACCTGAATAAAGAAGGAACATAATCTTTTCGAGGTCATTACAGCATTTTGAACTAATGCATTTTAAAGTAGATTTTTTCTTATTTCATAGTCTAGGATATTTTTGCTTTCCTTTTTTGCGGGACATTCAGACCTTTCTTATAGTAACAAAATGGAATCATTATCTTTTTGATTTGTCTGTGTTATATGGGAAAAACAGACACAAAATTAGAAAAAATGCATTCTTCCTCCATTCTTTCCCTGTACACTAATGCAATTGGTAAAAAAAATAACATTTTAACATATAAAATAATCATCTACCGTATATTCCGGCGTATAAGGCGACGGGGCGTATAAGACGACCCCCCAACTGTCACCTTATACGCCGGGTATACAGCGGAGCAAAAAAAAAAATCATTACTCACCTCCCCCGGCGTTCTGCGGCGCTGCTGCAGGCTGTCGCTCCCTCCTGGTCCCCGGCAGAGCATTGCTTTCTGGACTCGGGGCTTGAAATCCCCGCCTCCAGAAAGCTAATGCTGTGATTAGCTAACACACGCCGTCAGCCAATCACAGCCATTGAATGACATCATTGAATGGCTGTGATTGGCTAAAACACACGTGCCTTCAGCCAATCACAGCCATTCAATGACATCATTGAATGGCTGTGATTGGCTAACACACGTGCGCCTTCAGCCAATCACAGCCATTCAATGATGTCATTGAATGGCTGTGATTGGCTGACGGCGTGTGTTAGCCAATCACAGTATTAGCTTTCTGGAGGCGGGGATTTCAAGCCCCGTATTCAGAAAGCAATGCCCTGCCGGGGACTAGGAGGGAGCGACAGCCTGCAGCAGCGCCGCAGAACGCCGGGGGAGGTGAGTAATGATTTTTTTTTTTGACACTTTCTTTTTTTTGTATTACCGGCGTATAAGACGACCCCCGACTTCAGAGAAGATTTTTGGGGGTTCAAAAGTCGTCTTATACGCCGGTATATACAGTAGTTCTTCCAAGTATAAATACACCAGATATGCACGCTTTACTTGTTGACTGATGCTGCCATTATTACTCAAAACAAAGCTCTCTATTAAGGTTTTAGGCCTCTCCCTTAACTGGAATCCAGGGTAAAGCAGTTGGGTGGCAGTTTTTTAAAGTAAAAATAAGAGCAGATAGGAAGAAGGAGGCAAGTTATTCTATGTTAAAGTGACACATGTCAGATTTCCAAAATTTGGCCTGGTCATTAAGGCGCTAACAGGCTTGGTCACTAAAGGGTTAAAGTGAAGGTTTGATTATGAATCCCAAAAATCATGTTTTAGATGTATTTGTTGTTCTCATAAAATATTTAATGTTCCTAGTTTGCAAAGTTTTATACAGACACCTAATTTGTATTTAATGCTTTAATCAAAGGAAAATCTTAACAGGTTTGTAGCTAGAAATCTCCATTTGCAGTGTTCGTAAAGACCTCATTCTAAAGAGTAGTATCTGTGTTACGCACATCTGTAGCAAAGGACTGGTGTTGTGTATACTATTTACATATACCTCACGAAGTTATCGTCTTGGGAAACACTTCTCTGTAGATGACTTCTCAGCCCACAGCGATGAAACATGGCATCATGTTTTTTAAATTTGGCATTTACAAATGGAAATACATTTTTCAGGCTTATCGCCCTATCAACTTCATCTGAGTTCTTTATAGATCTTTGGTGGAATGTTGTTTATTTTCTATTACAGGTATATAGATTAAGGAAGCACAAACAATATGTAATAAAAGTAAGAATTCTGGTGTAATTGTTGCAGCACAAGAACTATTACCCACAAATGACTGATAGGAGGGTTATATGGATGCTTCAAATGATTATGTCGATCATGACGATGCTAATGACTTGTGCATTAAACTAGAATTATGAGCCAAAACTTTGTCTGTTTTGTGTGTGTGTGTTCTGAAGACTCTCAGTAGTTTTTACTGTGATTTCATTTGTCTGAATGTGGGCAATTTTTGAAAAACACTCTCAATCACACAGTCAAGTCACATTATTATGATTACATCCCACTTTTGACATCGTCAGTGCAAAGAAGGTATACAATAGGCTGTCTGTTCACATATCACTCGTCGTTGCTATGGGTAAAAGGGGCGATTTATCAGAGTTGCAAAAGGGGATGATTATTGGCTTTCAGGGTAAAGGTGGCAGTATTTCTAAAGCAGTGTAGTCTATGAACAGCTTGTATGCTGCTGTGGTGAAGGTGTATCACAAATGGACAAATGGAACCATTGGAAATAACTAATGTGGTAATTGCAAAGCACTATGTGACATTAATATGAAAGATGAACATCAGCTATGAAGATGTGCAAGGGATGACCAATATGTTACAGTTGAGCAGCTCACCATGAAAATGAAACAAGGGGCTACCAGGTGTGTGTAGAACAACAGCTCAGCAAACCCTACTGCATATGCAACTCCAAAGTAAACGGATGGTCACTGCACTTATGCTAACAAAGGTCCACTGAAAGAAAAAGGTTCAATTTGCACAGCAGTATCAGAATTGGACCATCTCTGATTGGCAGAGTGTTGCCTTCTCTGATGAGTCACGTTTTCTGCTTCATCGAATGGATGGACGTTGGCGCGTCATGTGAGAAACATCAGAGAAGACACACCCTGCTGGAAGAACACAAGCTGGTGGTGGCAGCATTATGGTCTGGGGAGTGTATTCATGGCATTCTCTGGCCCGCTTATTCATGTGGAAGGCACTTTAAACTGATTTAGTTATGAATCCATACTTGTAGATTATGTAACCCAAACATACTGTTTGTCTTCCCTGGGCCAGATGGGATCTTCTACCAAGAGAATGCAACATGTCACATGGCTATAAATGTCTGACAGTGTTTGGAAGAGTGCAATCAAGACTTTCAAGTCCTTCTGTAGCCCCCTAATTTTACAGACATGAACCCAATTGAGCATCTGTTGGATCACCCCGATCATTATATTTGCTTCATGGATCCTCCCCCATGCACTCTCCAGCTACTGTGGAATGTACTGTAGTCAGCATGGCTCCAAATACCTGAGACAACCTATCAGCACCCTATTGAGTCTAGTTACTGTCCGTGTGGCATACGGCAGTTACTCTGTACATTAGCTTGTGGCCATCATAGTGTGATTCGACTTTGTATATTCATCCTTTTTGCCCTCCTGAAGTAGGAGTTAAGCCATATGGAAAGACATATGGTGACCTCAATGTCAAAGACCCATAGGATTAAATATTCTAAGAGAGGAGCTATCACCTTTTGCCATTACCTTCTGACCCAGTGTTGCTGGTTTTAAACAATAAAAGTAATGAGATTTTAGATTCCATTTATTCTGAAACAACAAAAAGGGAACCTGAAAGAAATAGACATGTTTCAGGAAATCGACTTGACATTGACATTTTTAGTGAGCAATGACTTTTCTATGCCTTGTGGTTAGTCAAGTTGCAAGATTTATCTGCTCTGTACAATACGGGCTTGAAATGATTTCTGTGAGGAAACTCTATAAGCTGAATATAACTCACTCTACAGAGAAGGCCTCATTATGTTTGGATAAAGTGCAGTGGAACCTGATTATTTTATAAACCTCCCTTACTCATGCATATAAAATATTCTTTTCTTACAGAAATAGAAAGATGCCTTTTTCAGTTGGGTATAAAGTTGCCCGTAATTGGCTAGCCTAAGTGTGAAGCCTTTTCCCTTTCTTCTTTTTTATCTGCTTTTCAATATGATAAAACATACAAATAAAGCAAATGTCACAAGAGCCAATGTTAAAAAAAGCCAATTTCAGAATCATTTCCCTTTGCCATTACAGCTGTCATCCAACATCAGGAAAAGCACGGCTCACTTGTCCTCTACGTTGACATTCTTTATGGTTCATTTTGTAATAGAAAGGTTAAGGCAGAGCAAAGTAAGGCTGCCAACTATTGGGGAACAAACTCTCGTTTCAGAACCACAAATGCCAATCAGTCACTTCTGCTGTAAGACGAATGCACACGTTTAAATGGACCTCTGCCATTAAAAAGCCATACACTTTGCTAAGTTGAATTAGTTTGCAGATTCATGCCAAGTAGGACAATGATTATAAGGTTGAATAAATATGTTAAGTCAATGAGAGTGATAGAAGACTCCAGCTTTGTCTTACATTGCTTTGGTTTTGCAAATGTGTCTACCACAAATGAACCATTACTACATCAATGTCACAATTATATAGGTTTGATTACTTTCTTTTATATTACCTTTCTTTTATATTAAATGGCAGACATTAGGGCATATGTGCACAACTTTGTCTGGTCAACATTGCCATATTGAACCCCTTCCAGGGTATTCCCATCTGAGACATTTATGGCATATCCTCCGTATATGCCATAGTAAATTGAAGCAAGCTCTACTTCCAGGACTGACAACTATTGGTTCACATTCTTCCCGAACCACCACTCCAGAGAGGAGGAGACAATGCGTGTGGCTCTCTCCATTGAAGATGATGGGTGTCGAGGTAATAGCCTGGCATTTCATAAGTCCTATAAACTACAATGGAGACACCTACATGCATAAACGATGCCACTAACCCATATACTCATTTCTGAAGTTCCAAGCAGGTCTAGAGACTACATTTTCATATGGTGCTTCATCCATGTCTATGGGGCCGACAGAGATAGCCAAGTGCAATCCTTAGCTATGTGTCTGTGCCATTGTGTGGAATGTAGCCACTGCTTGGCATGAGCAATCGCCGGTTCCATTCCCACTACACTACAGAAATGAAAGCCTGCATCTTGAACTGTAAAATAGGGGAGGGGGCACAGTTCCCTCATTAATGGGATTGGTGGGGGAGCCAGTGGTTGGACCCACACCGATCTGTCAGTTTTCACCTATCCAGTGCATGGCTGAAAACTTGAAAAAGATGCCTACACCTGGAATATCCCTTGCAGGAAAATGCTCTCTCAAAAATAGAACTCTCATCTGAATAGGTTGATCTTCTGCAACAGCTACTTAATTATAAAAATGAATTTTTCAATTCTTCAAAGTGGAGAATATAAAATTTATGGCCATTTTTAAAAAATTAACATTGTAGCATGTGTCATTTCAAAGTAAAATTCTATTTAAAAAGGTATTTTCATGTATGGAAGAAGATTTTTTTGTGACAAAAATTTGCATGTTATTTACTGTAAAAATAATGACGCAAAAAGTAGAATGAAGATGATACCAATCGATTTATTGGTTCAATAGTTGTAAGGAAATCTGCACATTATGGGACCAGAAATGTTCCTAACCCAGAATGTTATACTATAACATCTACACCTTACAGACTGAACTAGTACTTTCTCCCAGAAATAAACACTGCAACCATCAGTGCATTATATGACTAGAACAGTCCTGTCTGCAGGATATGCTATATGCAGCATGGTAGCTGAGTGGTTACCACTGTTGCCTTTTAATGCTGGGGTTCTGGGTTCAAGTTTGACCAAGGACTACTCTGAGCCGACGGCGAGAGTCCAGGTCAATGGCATGTTATCCAAACCCTTTCCCATCAGGAACGGCACTAGGCAAGGTGTCCCATTATCGCCCACTCTCTTCATCCTAGTGATGGAGACGTTACTCCAAGATATCAGACAGAACCCAGATATTGAGGGCCTCCAAATAGGAGAGGCCACCCACACCACCGCAGCCTACGCTGATGATCTCCTGGTGATGGCCACCAATCCCAGGAGAGCCCTGCCGGCGCTTGTAGAGACGTTTGAACACTTTGGTAGGTTGTCCAATTTTAAAATTAATTATGACAAGTCGGAGATACTAAATATAACGGCCCCTCCCCGCACAGTTAGCAACCTGAGGGAACAGTTTGCATTCAAATGGCCCACATCAAAAATTAAATATCTAGGCATCACCTTGACGGCGAACCCCTCCCTCCTATATGACACAAACTATGCCCCGTTGATTAAAAAAGTGAAGAACCAGCTCGACCAACTAAAAATACCACTTATTTCCTGGCTAGGTAGGAAAAACCTTATTTCTACATATATTCTCCCGCCCATTATTTATATCCTGCACTCGGTGCCAATCGACCTACCCATTACCTTCTTCTCACAAATGCACAAACTATTCCGTGACTATATCTGGGGAGGGCATAACCCGAGATTGTCCTTTTCATTCCTGAGCCAAAAGCGCCCCCAAGGAGGTACGGAACTCCCAGACCTCCAGCTATACCACAAGGCGATTCACATCGCCAGATGGATCCTCTTAATAGATAACACAATTGCCTCCCCAACACTTTGTATGGAAAGGACAATACTTGGGAAGGATAACCAGGGTCTGCTTTGGTTCAATGGTCTCACACAAGATAAACATGTGCACCTTAACCCCATCACAAAATGCACTATCAAGGTACTGAAACATGCACGGATGGGAGTGACAAGTGCAAAGTCCCTCCCCCCCATGACACCAGCTTCTTTAATACCCTCTATTCTAGCCAATAAACCACGGGGAAGTGAAGGAATATGGGATAAACTCCAATCCACCACAATTTATGATATTCTTAAGGGCCCCACTTTGACAGACCCGATGCAGCTAGACAGCTGGCTCCCACAACCACCCCGCAACTTCTTGGAAAGGGCTACTCTATATCGCTCACTGAGACAGTTCCAATCCACCCACCTTGAGAACTCGAGAGACCTGACATGTTTTGAGACGTATACTTCCCTACCCTCTCGACCGAAAAAGTTGGTTACACATCTTTATAAAGGACTTCTGTTGCAAAAAGCCTCAGAAAGGCCCTGGTTTTTGAGGGAATGGGAAAGAGAATTGGGACTTACTCTCAGTCGAGAAGATACCCTAAAAGTCCTGAAAAATTCCCACGGGTTCTCAAAATGCGTTCGCACACAGGAAAACTCTTACAAGCTGTTGACCAGGTGGTATAGAACCCCGGTCACAACTTCCAAAACGAACCCGACATCCACAGACGTTTGCTGGAGATGTGAGGAAGAAAAAGGGACAGCCCTCCATATTTGGTGGGAATGTTCAAAAATTAAGCCCTACTGGCGGTCAGTCACCAACATTATCAACAAAATATGCCATACCTCTTACTCCTTTAGACCGGAGGAGATACTTATCTGGCTCCCCACAAACCATTTCAAACCCTCAAAAAAAAGTTTGCCTACAATCCTTTTAACGGCAGCTAAGCTCCTGATACCCCTCTTCTGGAAAGAGAAGGAGATTCCACAAATCCGCCAGTGGTTAGACAGGATAGCGCAAATCTTCCGGTTTGAGGAAATCCTGGCGTGGGAGGCCAACACCAGGGACGACTTCACGGCCCTTTGGACCCCATGGATTTGCTTTCAGGACAATCCAGATCTCGCCACAACCTAAAATAAAGGATCTGCCTATGCTCACACCACAATATAAAGACAACATCTTGCTGTTTGTTCTCCCAAATTGTTTTCCCCAATTGTTTTTCCTAAATCTACCCCACCTGATCACACCCGGTTCCCCTAGGTGTATTTCTCATTACACCTCGCACCCTCACACCCCCCCCCCCCCCGCCTATGCCCCTGATTGTCCTCCCCGTTACCTGGCCGGAAGTATGCTATACATGACAGAAGCGTTATATTTATTCTGATGTCTGTAACTGAATGGTTATTTTCAAACCGGCCCTGCGTGGCTGATATGCATGTCCCTATATCCGGCACTGTTATACCATTATTTCAATAAAAAGAAATTGTTTAAAAAAAAGTTTGACCAAGGACAACATCTGCTTGGAATTTCTATGTTTTTCCTTTGTTTGCGTGGATTTCTTAAGGTACTCTGATTTCCTTTCCTTCCCTATATGATTCTTCATTAGACATTTCACTAGAGAAGGGGGATGATAGGCACATTGATACACTATTCTATGAGGAGACAGGTTTCCTACTTTTATATTCAAACAAGCAAGAAAACAGCCTTGTGGCCTAAAATCAAGATCTACAGGCCTCCACACTAAGGTCCACCTATACTTCCCAATCTACTATTTAGCCACCACTGTTCTACAAGGTAATGAGGGAGGTGCTACATGATACCATGCTCTAAGCAATTCATCTGTCGCAGAATGTAATTGTTCTCAGTAAGAGAAACCAAGTTATCTTGTAGATATGATACCTTTTAATGGCTAACAAAAATGCATGATGTTATAGCGAGCTTTCAAACCTCTCAAGAGTCTTCCTCCGGCATAATGAAAAAGGTCTGAAGGGTCATATATATATATATATATATACTTATGACAAGACAAAAAAACTAAACTTTAGTAAAGCAAAATTTGATGAGCTTAGAACTACTATTGGTAACATTAATTGGGACAACACCCTCAAAAATATCAGTACAGAGGACAAATGGGAAACGTTTAAAAGGATCCTAATCACCTCATGTGAGTAGTTCATTCCCTTCAAAAATAAAAGAATCTCAACTAAAAGGAAACCAATGTGGCTCGACAAGACGGTAAGAGAGGCAATAAACGAAAAACAGAAAGCGTTCCAACTACTAAAGCAGGAAGGCAGTGAAGAAGCACTAAAATCGTACAGGGAAAAAAATAAAATATGCAAAGATAGAATCAAAATTGCCAAGGAGGAGGCAGAAAGACTGATCGCCAAAGAGAGCAAAAACAACCCGAAACTATTTTTCAACTATATTAACAGCAAAAGGATTTGCAGGGAGAGCACTGGCCCTTTAACAAATAATGCAGGGGAAATCATTGAAGATGATGGAGGGAAGGCAAATCTATTAAATAGTTTCTTTTCAAGCGTATTTACAAATGAAAAGGAAATACCACACGAGATACAGGGGAATAAAATAAATCCCTCGCAAAATATGTCATACCTAACGCAAGAGGAAGTGCGGAACCGGTTAAAGAAGATTAAAATCGATAAATCGCCAGGCCCAGATGGAATACACCCAAGGGTACCAAGGGAACTAAGTGATGAGATATCTAGGCCGCTATACCTAATATTTCTAGATACTATCAAGACCGGTGTTGTACCATTGGATTGACGCATTGCCAACGTGGTTCCAATTTACAAAAAGGGGACCAAAAGTGAGCCTGGTAACTACAGGCCGGTAAGTCTCACTTCAGTAACGGGAAAAATTTTCGAGGGGATTCTGAGAGACGCCATCAATGAGCACCTCAAGGAGAACGAGGGAATAACTCCTCACCAGCATTGATTCATGAAGGGTCGCTCATGTCAGACAAATCTGATCCGTTTCTACGATGAAGTAAGCTGTAGACTGGACCTGGGAGAGTCTATTGATCTCGTATATCTGGACTTCTCTAAAGCATTTGACACTGTGCCACATAATAGGCTAACATACAAAATGAGACAGCTCGGATTGGGTGAAAACGTGTGTAATTGGGTAAAAAATTGGCTCAATGATAGAAAGCAGAGGGTGCTAATAAATGGCTCATACTCTGATTGGGCCACCGTCGCAAGCGGGGTGCCACAGGGTTCAGTATTGGGCCCCATTCTGTTCAATATATTTATCAACGACCTGAGAGAGGGGCTGCACAGCAAAATTTCAATATTTGCAGATGACACAAAATTATACAATATAATTAATGCAATGGAGGACAATGTGCGGCTACAAATGGACCTAGATAAGCTGGGGGCTTGGGCAGAAAAATGGCAAATGAAGTTCAATGTTGATAAATGTAAGGTTATGCACATGGGCAGCAAAAATGGATGTTACCAATATACACTTAATGGGGCACTGCTAGAGAAAAGTGATATGGAAAAAGACCTGGGGGTACTAGTGGATTGTAGACTAAACTGGAGTAACCAATGCCAATCAGCTGCTGCAAAGGTAAATAAAGTTTTTGGATGCATTAAAAGAGGTATAGGGGCGAAGGACGAGAACATTATCCTTCCATTATATAAGGCACTTGTCAGGCCCCACATGGAATACTGTGTACAGTTCTGGTCACCGGTGCTCAGGAAAGATGTTACGGTATTGGAGGGGGTTCAAAGAAGAGCAACTAAGCTAATACATGGAATGACGGGACTAGAATACCCAGAGAGGCTATGAAAATTGAGACTATTTACTCTAGAAAAAAGAAGGTTAAGGGGCGACCAAATAACCATGTATAAGCACATGAGGGGACAATACAAGGATCTCTCCCAGGATCTGTTTATACCCAGGACTACGACGGTAACAAGAGGACATCCGCTACAATTAGAAGAATGCAGGTTTCATCACCAACATAGAAAAGGGTTCTTTACTGTTAGAGCAGTTAGACTGTGGAACTCTCTGCCTGAGGACGTAGTGATGGCAAAATCCATAGAGGAGTTTAAAAGGGGACTTGATGTCTTTCTGGAGAGGAAGGATATTACAGGATATATATCTAAGGTTATTTGTTAATCCGGGTATACAGGCAGGTAGGAACTATTAGGGGTTGATCCAGGGAACAGTCTGATTGCCATTAGGGAGTCGGGAAGGAACTTTTTCCCCAAAAGGGCTAATTGGCTTCTGCTCTTGGGGTTTTTTGCCTTCCTCTGGATCAACAAAACAGGAGGCTAAACAGGATGGACTAGATGGACATTGTCTTCATTCAGCCTTACGAACTATGTTACTATGTTAAGGCACAGACATGGATGTAATTAATTTGCACTTGAAAGGATACTACAATAGGATAAGTAGAGAAATAAAAACATACTTAAATAGTCCACTGATAAAGATGTGCAGATTTTATGGTCCCTGAATTAGTGTTAGGGGGTCACCAGGCCAGCAATGTTATCTGTGCTAAAGATGTCTCATACCTACCATTCACACATAAATCCTCTTGAACAATTTAACCCTCTGTTGAAAGTGTCAAAAGTTGTTATAGGTTTGTACTACCAAATTCTTCTGGGGCTTTGTGATTTGAAATTGCTTTTAAGTATAAGAACTCTCATGTGTTCTATGTTGTGTCCGTGACTAGAGAAGTGCTCCCCCACAGGTACTTCTGTCTTTTTCTCTTTAATTGTGTGGCGATAAGATCTCATCCTTGCTTTCAGTTTTTGTCCTGTTTCTCAAACATAGGGACCCCCAACAGGACATTTACTGCACAGAATCAGGTACACAACATTGGATGTGGAACATGTGAATGTCCCGGGGATCTTGTGGTCCTGCTGTGTGTCAAGTATTTGCATCCTGTCCGTTGTCAGTACATGTGAGCATATCCTGCAGCTCCTTACATTACAGGGATAGGTTCCTTTTTGTGAGTGAGAGGACAAATCTGTTGGATAGAAACAACTGGGTATCACTGATGTCTATGTCTGTTACTTCTGCATGTTATTATCAGAACACTTCTACAGCTCAAAAGAGTGATTAAATAATTATGATTAGGGTTGCATTTTTTTCTCCACTGAGATACCTATACAAAGCAAGCTGTAATTCTCAACAAGCGGACGATTTCGGAGAGAAAGTGGCCATTTATGGCCAAATTAAAAATAATATCAACTGACTGGCATATTCGAGGCTTCTCTAAAAAATACAATTTATGTAAATGAAATTGAAACTGTTTCCCTTAAAACTTCTTAAAATGATGAACTACGCACTCTGTAAGTGTTAAATTGAGCACTATAATAAGCAGAAAGCAAAGCATGCATGTTAAGCTATTTTTTACTTTCGTCAGCAAAGAAAAATGGGCCAAGGAAATGAGAAAAAGTCACATGAGGGGTTTAACTGATCATAGGGGGAAAGGGATATTAAATTATTTCATTTAACTGGTGACACTTTACATATTGTCAGTAGTGCTAAAAACTGTATTGTGGTTTAGTAAAAATGGCAAAGCTAGGATCCATATAAAATGCTATGGTTAGTTGGTGCGTTAGTTCTAGTGCCTCACAAGTCTTGTGCTTAATGCTGTAGTGTAGGAGTTTGTGATTTGTTTATCACATCTACTGTATGCACATGTTGTGACTCAATTGCAGTTATCATGATAATTAAAGGGATATTCCAGTCTTCGACTTAGATGGCATATCCACAGGGTCTCCGGTAGCACAAAGTATTTCAGAAGAGGAATATACTGATTTTATGGGATGCTACAGACTGAGAGTTATATAGTATAAGATGCACTTATTTTTAGCTAGAAAAACCCTTGGCAAAAAGTGGCTGCCTCTTATACAATGAAGTTCCCCATCCTGCAGGTCTTCCTGAATGTAGTAGACCATGCAAATAATTATGATCATGTGATCAGATGCCTGGGAGGAGTCATACCTGGCCAGCATGAGAGCAGAGCTAGAAACAGGTTTTCACACTGGGACCTTCACTAACTTTTAGGCATCGTTCACACGAGCGCTGTTTTCGCACAATAGAGGCACGTGAAAATAGCACTTCTATAAGAACCAATGATTTCCTAAAGAAGTGTTCAGATGAAGAATTTTAGACACACTAAATCCTTGCACCAATCAAAGATAGGACATGCGTGGCTACAAAGCCCGCATCTAAGGTCTGTACTCGGAGAAAAGATAGGACCTGATCTATCTGTGGTGCGAGCTGCACAGGAGTTTCTATGGAAACTCCTGTGCAGGAAAAGATTTCTGCCGACCGAGGGAATACCCCACTGCTTACATCAGGACATTTAAAACGTGTTGCCCAGAAGCAGATTTCAAATGTCCTACTGTAAACTTCTGCTAGTAACCACAGGAACAAGGGGACTCCCCGAGGGTTCCCTTAATCACCGCAGGGCCTAAGAGGAATTTACCACAGGACATTTACAATGTGTTTCTGGGCAGCACATTCTAAATGTCCTGCTGTAAGCAGTGAGGTATTCCTCCCGCCCCATTGCTGGGCAATTCCCCAGCAGCAGGGGGCAGTAGGGAACTGCCTTCACCTCTCTCCCCAAGGGATTTCCCTATAGCAGGGAGAGAGAGGGGACAGGGTACAGGGATTCCCCAAGAGCGTGGAAGGAGGAGCAAGGCTAGAGGGATTCTCCCTCTAACCCTACCCCTTTAGTCCCGCCCCTTCTATCTTTGCTATGGGGTATCCCTGTAGCTCCACCCTTCTATGTAGCCCTGCCCACTCTCTCTGCGCTATGGGGATTTCCCTTAGGATTCCCAGAGCGCAGAGAGAGAGAGAGCGGGGCTATTTTTTAATCCTCCATAGCAGGGAGAGAGAGCGAGGCTTTGGGGTAATAACCCATAGCAGGGAGAAACAAAGCTGGGCTATGGGTTAATCTCCCATAGCCCCACTCTCTCTTTCCCTGCTATGGGGAAATCCTGAAGCCCTGCGGGACTTCTTCTCTCCCTCCTCCTGGAGCAGCTGCGCTTTTTTAAGCACAGTTGCCCATTGACGTGATTTGCAGCGCAGTATAGGCATGATTTTATCACCTATACTGTGCTAAGACAGTGCACGTGTGAACAAAGCCTTAAACAGAGCTGTGTGTGTGCAGATGTGCTATGTGTGTTCGTGTGCAGCATGTCATAGAGGGAGTAAAAAAATACTTTTTTTTCCAGAGGCGTTTTTAGAGTAAAATCTTATTTTATTTTTTAAAACTGTGCTGACCATGCTTAAAAACAATAAAAAAAAGTTTACTCACCCCTGCGGGATCTCCATTGCGGCATCTCCCTTCTCCCTGCCTATATGCTATTTACAGAACTGGCTGTTATTGGCTGTTGTAGCTAATCACAGACCTCAGTTATTCACCTCTGTGATCTGTGATTGGTTGCTGCAGTCTGTCACGTTCCATTTGCAGACTGACTGCAGCTTATAAACAGATCTGGCAGACTGAATGGAAATGCGGTGCTGGAGGTGTGGACACCTTGCACAGATGAGCATATGCATTTTTTATTAGTTTTAGTGATGGCCAGCACATCCAGTAAAGCAAAATGAATAAAGCAGGACAAACAGGCATTTACATGGATAGGAAAATGTAATGTAATCTACATGCGCCATAGCAATTTGCTTCAGTGGTCAAAAAATGAGGCACACTAATTTTAACAGGAGTGGACTTTTAGCTATTAACGCCTTCTCTATAATACCAAGAAAGGAGGTGCTAAGCTGAACCATCAGAGTTGACTTCTTCACTTCTTCAAAACCCAAGAAGAATTTTAATTAGTGTGAAATATTTTCTTTTACTTTTTGTTGTCTAAATCTGGGGTGCATCTTATAATTAAGTGTCTTTTAGTCCAAAAAATATGGTAATTTACATTGAATAATGTCAGGCAGGATGTATTTAAAGCTATTCATTTTGACAAACCTGATTAAGGCAAATTAATGGTTTGATGTGCCTTTGTAATGTTTGTACAATTTTCGACATCTTGCTATACCTTGATCTCAACTGCACCACGATACACTCTGCTGATCACCATGCTGAAAAATTGCCTTGTTAGTATTCAGCGTCCTTCCCAATTAATAGGTAATGTGTCAGCATGGAGAATTCTAGATGATGACTCAGGTTGTTTAAATCTTAAAAAAGTTTAAAATGACTACCTTGATTAAGTAATTATTTATCATGTGAAACTAAGTGACAAGAATTACATAGCAAAAAGGAAAAGACCTCCAGCTGTACAGAGTATTTCAGGACAGGGGTGTGCTGATCATAAGAGAGGTGACTGATTGAGGAACAGAGTATGGCCCAATGTCCATGTGCGGATTTTAATTATAAAATTCTTGTGTGGGAGATCCGCATTCTTACCACTCGTAGGGATGCATTAGCATCCACATGGCAAGTAAAAGCATGCGGATGTGATTTTTTTTCCCGGCATGCAAGTCGCACACGGGAAGAAATTGCAGCATGTTCCATTTTCCTAAAGGTCCCGCAGCACTGCCTTCCATAAAAGTCCCTGTGGAGGTGCCGCGGACCCTCAGGAAAGCAGGGGATTCAAAAACAAAAAAGTGAGCACTGCGCAGGTGCATTGCCAGATGCTCCCGGACGCATCCGCCGTGCTGAAGAAAGAAGATCCGTCTGGCTTAGAGGAGATCCGCGCTGGACGGAAACATTCTTTTCCTCTCCTTGGCCGCGGGCACGCACGGATACCACTACGGAATTCAGCAATGGTATATGAGTGTGCAAGTGGACATAAGGCCTTATGTAGTGGAAAATTAAATACTGGATAGAAAGATTTGAGTCATGCTAAGACTTGCCCAGGTTAATAAAGAATGAAATGATCTTAAATAGAGATGAGCGAGCACCAAAATGCTCGGGTGCTCGTTACTCGAGATGAACTTTTCGCGATGCTCGAGGGTTCGTTTCGAATAACGAACCCCATTGAAGTCAATGGGCGACCCGAGCATTTTTGTATATCGCCGATGCTCGCTAAGGTTTTCGTTTGTGAAAATCTGGGCAATTCAAGAAAGTGATGGGAACGACACAGCAACAGATAGGAAAGGCGAGGGGCTACATGTTGGGCTTCATCTCAAGTTCCCAGGTCCCACTATTAAGCCACAATAGCGGCAAGAGTGGGCCCCCCCCTCCCAACAACTTTTACTTCTGAAAAGCCCTCATTAGCAATGCATACCTTAGCTAAGCACCACACTACCTCCAACAAAGCACAATCACTGCCTGCATGACACTCCGCTGCCACTTCTCCTGGGTTACATGCTGCCCAAACCCCCCCCCCCCACGACCCAGTGTCCACAGCGCACACCAAACTGTCCCTGCGCAGCCTTCAGCTGCCCTCATGCCACGCCACCCTCATGTCTATTTATAAGTGCGTCTGCCAGAGGAAAAGCAGGCACACACTGCAGAGGGTTGGCACGGCTAGGCAGCAACCCTCTTTAAAAGTGGCGGGGCGATAGTCCACAATGCTGTACAGAAGCAATGAGAAATCCAATCCTGTGCCACCTCCATCTGGAGCTGCACACGTGGGCATAGCAATGGGGAACCTATGTGCCACACACTATTCATTCTGTCAAGGTGTCTGCATGCCCCAGTCAGACCGCGGTTTTTTATAAATAGTCACAGGCAGGTACAACTCCGCAATGGGAATTCCGTGTGCACCCACAGCATGGGTGGCTCCCTGGAACCCAACGGCTGTACATAAATGTATCCCATTGCAGTGCCCTGGACAGCAGAGCTAACGTCAGATTAAATGCAGGTGGGCTTCGGCCCACACTGCATGCCCCAACCTGACCGGGGTTTTTAATTCATAGACACAGGCAGGTACAACTCCCTATTGTGAAGTCCCTGTGGACCCACAGCATGGGTGGGTGCCAGGAAGCCACCGGCGGTACATAAATATATCCCATTGCATTGCCCATCACAACTGAGGTAATGTCATGTTTAATGCAGGTGGGCTTCGGCCCACACTGCATACCCCAGTCAGACTGGGGTTCTTTAGAAGTGGACACATGCAGTTACAACTCCCTGTGGACCCACAGCATGGGTGGCTCCCTGGAACCCACCGGCAGTACATAAATATATCCCATTGCAGTGCCCAACACAGCTGATGAAACGTCAGCTGTAATGCAGGTGGGCTTAAAATTAATTGGATTACACTGTAGGCGAGGGCCCCCAAAAATTGGTGTACCAACAGTACTAATGTCCGTCAGACAAATTGCCCATGCCCAACCAAGAGGGCAGGTGAAACCCATTAATCGCTTTGGTTAATGTGGCTTAATTGGTAACTAGGCCTGGAGGCAGCCCAGTTAAAATAAAAATTGGTTGAGGTGAAAGTTTCAACGCTTTAATGAGCATTGAAACGTATAAAAATTGTTTACAAAAATTATATGACTGAGCCTTGTGGGCCTAAGAAAAATTGCCCGTTCGGCGTGATTATGTGAGGTTTCAGGAGGAGGAGCAGGAGGAGGATGAATATTATACACAGATTGATGAAGCAAAAAGGTCCCCGTTTTTGATGGGGATAGAGAACGATGCTTCCATCCGCGGGTGCAGCCTACGTATTGCTTAGGTATCGCTGCTGTCCGCTGGTGGAGAAGAGAAGTCTGGGGAAATCCAGGCTTTGTTCATCTTGATGAGTGTAAGCCTGTCGGCACTGTCGGTTGACAGGCAGGTACGCTTATCTGTGATGATTCCCCCAGCCGCACTAAACACCCTCTCTGACAAGACACTAGCCGCAGGACAAGCAAGCACCTCCAGGGCATACAGCGCGAGTTCAGGCCACGTGTCCAGGTTCGACACCCAGTAGTTGTAGGGGGCAGAGGCGTCACGGAGGACGGTCGTGCGATCGGCTACGTACTCCCTCACCATCCTTTTACAGTGCTCCCGCCGACTCAGCCTTGACTGGGGAGCGGTGACACAGTCTTGCTGGGGAGCCAGAAAGCTGTCAAGGGCCTTAAAGAGTGTTCCCCTACCTGTGCTGTACATGCTGCCTGATCTCCGCGCCTCCCCTGCTACCTGGCCCTCGGAACTGCGCCTTCGGCCACTAGCGCTGTCGGATGGGAATTTTACCATCAGTTTGTCCGCCAGGGTCCTGTGGTATAGCATCACTCTCGAACCCCTTTCCTCTTCGGGTATGAGAGTGGAAAGGTTCTCCTTATACCGTGGGTCAAGCAGTGTGTACACCCAGTAATCCGTAGTGGCCAGAATGCGTGTAACGCGAGGGTCACGAGAAAGGCATCCTAACATGAAGTCAGCCATGTGTGCCAGGGTACCTGTACGCAACACATGGCTGTCCTCACTAGGAAGATCACTTTCAGGATCCTCCTCTTCCTCCTCCTCCTCCTCCTCCTCAGGCCATACACGCTGAAAGGATGACAGGCAAGCAGCATGTGTACCCTCAGCAGTAGGCCAAGCTGTCTCTTCCCCCTCCTCCTCATCCTCCTCCTCCTCACCGCGCTGAGATATAGACAGGAGGGTGCTCTGACTATTTAGCGACATACTGTCTTCCCCTGGCTCTGTTTCCGAGCGCAAAGCGTCTGCCTTTATGCTTTGCAGGGAACTTCTCAAGAGGCAAAGCAGAGGAATGCTGACGCTAATGATTGCAGCATCGCTGCTCACCATCTGGGTAGACTCCTCAAACTTTCCAAGGACCTGGCAGATGTCTGCCAACCAGGCCCACTCTTCTGAAAAGAATTGAGGAGGCTGACTCCCACTGCGCCGCCCATGTTGGAGTTGGTATTCCACTATAGCTCTACGCTGCTCATAGAGCCTGGCCAACATGTGGAGCGTAGAGTTCCACCGTGTGGGCACGTTGCACAGCAATCGGTGCACTGGCAGATTAAACCGATGTTGCAGGGTGCGCAGGGCGGCAGCGTCCGTGTCGGACTTGCGGAAATGTGCGCAGAGCCGGCGCACCTTTCCGAGCAGGTCTGACAAGCATGGGTAGCTTTTCAGAAAGCGCTGAACCACCAAATTAAAGACGTGGGCCAGGCATGGCACGTGCGTGAGGCTGCCGAACTGCAGAGCCGCCACCAGGTTACGGCCGTTGTCACACACGACCATGCCCGGTTGGAGGCTCAGCGGCGCAAGCCAGCGGTCGGTCTGCTCTGTCAGACCCTGCAGCAGTTCGTGGCCGTGTGCCTCTTATCTCCTAAGCTGAGTAGTTTCAGCACGGCCTGCTGACGCTTGCCCACCGCTGTGCTGCCACGCCGCGCGAGACCAACTGCTGGCGACGTGCTGCTGCTGACACATCTTGATTGCGAGACAGAGGTTGCGTTGGAGGAGGAGGAGGAGGGTGCTTTAGTGGAGGAAGCATACACCGCCGCAGATACCACCACCGAGCTGGGGCCCGCAATTCTGGGGGTGGGTAGGACGTGAGCGGTCCCAGGCTCTGACTCTGTCCCAGCCTCCACTAAATTCACCCAATGTGCTGTCAGGGAGATATAGTGGCCCTGCCCGCCTGTGCTTGTCCACGTGTCCGTTGTTAAGTGGACCTTGGCAGTAACCGCGTTGGTGAGGGCGCGTACAATGTTGCGGGAGACGTGGTCGTGCAGGGCTGGGACAGCACATCGGGAAAAGTAGTGGCGGCTGGGAACTAAGTAGCGCGGGGTTGCCGCCACCATCATACTTTTGAAGGACTCCGTTTCCACAACCCTATACGGCAGCATCTCCAGGCTGATCAATTTGGCTATGTGCACGTTTAACGCTTGAGCGTGCGGGTGCGTGGCGGCGTACTTGCGCTTGGGCTCAAACACTTGCGCTAACGACGGCTGGACGGTGCGCTGACAGACATTGGTGGATGGGGCCGAGGACAGCGGAGGTGAGGGTGTGGGTGCAGGCCAGGAGACGGTAGTGCCTGTGTCCTCAGAGCGGGGTTGGATCTAAGTGGCAGGTTGGGGCACAGGGGGAGAGGCAGCGGTGCAAACCGGAGGCGGTGAACGGCCTTCGTCCCACCTTGTGGGGTGCTTGGCCATCATATGTCTGCGCATGCTGGTGGTGGTGAGGCTGGTGGTAGTGGCTCCCCGGCTGATCTTGGCGCGACAAAGGTTGCACACCACTGTTCGTCGGTCGTCTGCACTCTCAGTGAAAAACTGCCAGACCTTTGAGCACCTCGGCCTCTGCAGGGTGGCATGGCGCGAGGGGGCGCTTTGGGAAACAGTTGGTGGATTATTCGGTCTGGCCCTGCCTCCAACCCTGGACACCGCACTGCCTCTTGCAACCTGCCCTGCTGCTGCCCTTGCCTCCCCCTCTGAAGACCTGTCCTCAGTAGGCGTAGCAAACCAGGTGGGGTCAGTCACCTCATTGTCCTGCTGCTCTACCTCCGAATCCTCTGTGCGCTCCTCCCTCGCACTTACTGCCCTTACTACTACCTCACTGATAGACAACTGTGTCTCAACGTCATCGTCCTCCTCACCCACTGAAAGGTCTTGAGACAGTTGCCGGAAGTCCCCAGCCTCATCCCCCAGACCCTGGGAACTTTCCAATGGTTGGGCATCAGTCACGAAAAACTCCTCTGGTGGGAGAGGAACCACTGC
This sequence comes from Eleutherodactylus coqui, assembly GCF_035609145.1. Taxonomy (NCBI): domain Eukaryota; kingdom Metazoa; phylum Chordata; class Amphibia; order Anura; family Eleutherodactylidae; genus Eleutherodactylus; species Eleutherodactylus coqui. Next base: position 154,711,018 of record NC_089841.1, read on the forward strand.
TGCCCAATCTGATCAGGGGCCCGAGAACAGTTCCTGGGAGTCTGCCCGCTCCTCAGAATGTCTCATTGTAATGGAGTGAGGAGGCTGGGAGGAAGGAGGAGCAGCAGCCAGAGAATTCTGAGTTGCAGCAGTGGACGGCGCAGAACTGTGGGTGGACGATAGATTGCTGGATGCACTTTCTGCCATCCACGACAGGACCTGCTCACACTGCTCATTTTCTAATAAAGGTCTACCGCGTGGACCCATTAATTGTGCGATGAATGTGGGGACGCCAGAAACGTGCCTCTCTCCTAATCCCGCAGCAGTTGGCTGCAATACCCCTGGATCAGGAGCTCGGCCTGTGCCCACACCCTGACTTGGGCCTCCGCGTCCTCGGCCGCGTCCACGTCCTCTAGGCCTACCCCTACCCCTCAGCATGCTGTATTACCAGTAATGCAGAAACAGAACGCTGTAATTAAATGTGCCGCTTATTGGCCTGTGATTGGAGGCTGACTTCGCTTACGGAACGCCAGGAAATAATTTTGCGCAAGCCTGCTGTAACACTTAGCTGGCTGCGTATGAATTTGGAGAACTACTACACCCAACACAAACCCAGAACACTGAGGACAGTCACAGGCAGCCCAAATAGATTTTTTTCGCCAAATTTTTTTGCAAAGGCCCACTGCCTATATTCAATCAATATGTCTTCTGTCCCTGCCTAAGCACTTCTGGCCCTGGAGTATGTCAAAGAACTGCAGAGTGTTGCACTGTGAACTGCAATACAGCGGTGATTTTACAGCCCAGACAGAGCCAGGAAATAATTTTGCGCAAGCCTGCTGTAACACTTAGCTGGCTGCGTATGAATTTGGAGAACTACTACACCCAGCAGAGACCCAGAACACTGAGGACAGTCACAGGCAGCCCAAATAGATTTTTTTCCCCAAATTTTTTTGCAAAGGCCCACTGCCTATATTCAATCAATATGTCTTCTGTCCCTGCCTAAGCGCTTCTGGCCCTGGAGTATGTCAAAGAACTGCAGAGTGTTGCACTGTGAACTGTAATACAGCGGTGATTTTACAGCCCAGACAGAGCCAGGAAATAATTTTGCGCAAGCCTGCTGTAACACTTAGCTGGCTGCGTATGAATTTGGAGAACTACTACACCCAACACAAACCCAGAACACTGAGGACAGTCACAGGCAGCCCAAATAGATTTTTTTCGCCAAATTTTTTTGCAAAGGCCCACTGCCCATATTCAATCAATATGTCTTCTGTCCCTGCCTAAGCGCTTCTGGCCCTGGAGTATGTCAAAGAACTGCAGAGTGTTGCACTGTGAACTGCAATACAGCGGTGATTTCACAGCCCAGACAGAGCCAGGAAATAATTTTGCGCAAGCCTGCTGTAACACTTAGCTGGCTGCGTATGAATTTGGAGAACTACTACACCCAGCACAGACCCAGAACACTGAGGACAGTCACAGGCAGCCCAAATAGATTTTTTTCCCCAAATTTTTTTGCAAAGGCCCACTGCCTATATTCAATCAATATGTCTTCTGTCCCTGCCTAAGCACTTCTGGCCCTGGAGTATTACTGCAGGGCGCAATGCTCTGCAAGGCCGATATACCAAAAATAAAAAATGTGCAACACTGCAAAAAGCAGCCTCCACAGTACTGCACACGCTTAGATGTGGCCCTAAGAAGGACCGTTGGGGTTCTTGAAGCCTAAAATACTCCTAACGCTCTCCCTATAGCAGCTACACCAATATACCACTTTCCCTACCTCATGTCAGAACGCATCTGTGGCGAGCCGCGGGAGGGGCCGATTTATATACTCGGGTGACACCTGATCTCGCCAGCCACTCACTGCAGGGGGGGTGGTATAGGGCTTGAACGTCGCAGGGGGAAGTTGTAATGCCTTCCCTGTCTTTCAATTGGCCAGAAAAGCGCGCTAACGTCTCAGAGATGAAAGTGAAAGTAACCCGAACATCGCGTGGTACTCGTTACGAGTAACGAGCATCTCGAACACGCTAATACTCGAACGAGTATCAAGCTCGGACGAGTACATTCGCTCATCTCTAATCTTAGAAAAAGACCCCAGTGACATCTTTAGTTTATGTCATTACTTTAAAATAGTTTTATATGTTAAGGTGCCAGATACTATTCCTTTTAAACTGTGCCCTCTGGAAATCATAGAGTTAAAAATTGAAAAAAGCCTGCAGACAGGTAGAGCTGTTACTGAGCTTGCTGAGTTGATTAGAGTGTTGGGTAAAGTCTTTGATTCAAACAGATTAGGGAGAACAGTGGTGGCAAGAATTTAGACTTCATTGTTCCTTGCAGAATTAAATTACATACTTATTGTTGCCCTTTATTGTGTGATATCATTATGTGGACTACTGCAGACCTAGAGCTGTACTAAAGGCATTATCACAGGGTGTTGATCAATGTGGGCACATAGTATACATTATGGGAGCAATTTGTCAATACTCTTGTGCTAGTTTTCTGGCATAAATAAGTTAAAACTTTTTAAACATGCTTTTTAGTTTTTACTCCACACTTGACCCTTCTTTAAAGAGAGAAGAGAGGTTAGTAGGAGGGGCATTTCTTCCCACAGCCCAACAGATATACTATAATTTATACCTGAAACTGGTTTACATTATGCCACTATGAACTAATGTTGATTTGATTTCTAGCACATGATCTGCCACAAGATGCGCCAAACTTATTAAGAGGTGTGTACTTTTTAATAGGTTTGGCATGTAAATAGGGGATGTTACAACGTCTTGGCAGCGCCACCTATGAGAAAATAACTTTCCTGCAAGTCAATATCGGATCTTTTAACAGAAGCTAAAACCAGAGTCTTCTCTAGAAGGAAAAGATAACCATTTTGGAGAGGACTGCAGTTTTGGCTTATATTCGCCGTCATGGTGTACGGCTTGTTAAAAGGTTGGAAATTGGCTTGCAAGAAAGCTGCCTTTTAATGGGTGGCACTGCCAAGGCTTTGTAATAGCTTCTATTTGCATAATATATTTCCCAGAGAAGTATGCATGGCCTTATAAATCTCCTCACACCTTCTAAGTGGTCTCGACAAGGAGAAACTGTACCGCTCCCGACCCTCATAATAAGTTTGGCACATACCCTCTACCGCAGTTTAACATGAATCAAGCATAAAAAACACCTACCTGGATAACTCATGGCCTAGTGCCGTGATGGCGAACCTATGACATGCGTGTCAACACTGACACTCGTAGCCATAGTCGCTGACACGCGGACGCTCACCCCATTAGTGAATACTGGCAGGGGCCGTGATTCCCCTGCTTGTATTCACTAACCAGCACTACTAGCAGTGCTGATCCTGGTGCACACTGTGGTATGCTCAGTGTGCAGCCGGGATCCTCCTCCCCCCTCCTCCGACGTCTCCTACCGGTTGGTTCCACAAGAGCGTCCAGGGGAGGAGGCGTCCAGAAGCACACTGATGTCACAGTGTGCGCCGGAGATCATCTCTGCTAGCAGCGCACGGGAACAGGAGGAGCGGAGCTTCCAGGAGGTAGGTACGTGGGTCTCGGGAGCACTGTCACTGCTGGGGGACTGCTGTTGGGGTCAGTCACTGCTGGGGGGCCGCTGTGGGGGGCAGTCACTGCCTGAGGGCCACTGTGGGGGGCAGTTAATGCTGGGGGCCTGCAGTGGGGGTCAGTCACTGCTGGGGGGCTGCTGTGGGGGTCAGTCACTGCTGGGGGGCCACTGTGGGGGGCAGTTACTGCTGGGGGGCCTCCGTGGGGGGCGCTGTCACTGCTGGGGGTCCATTGTGGGGGCCGCTGTGAGGGGCGCTGTCGCTGCTGGGGGCCGCTGTGGGGGGCGCTGTCCTCGCTGGGGGCTCATCATTACTGAGATAAGTGAGGGGGAGGCTGTGAGAGGCGAGGGCCTGTGCTATGAGTGTTTTGGGTTTATTAAATACAGTTATACATTACAATTATACATTCTTGTTATTTAAACTATAAATATCGCGAGTTTATGTTTTTTTCTCGAAGTGACACACCACCCGAGTTCTGCTAGTTTTTTTGGCGAATTTTGACACACCGAGCTCAAAAGGTTGCCCATCACTGGCCTATTGTATGACGCAGAGTTTGAAATCACAGCTGAAAAGCCTCTTATGATCTAGAAGTCTCAACTGTTAAATTCTGGCATACAGAGACTATTGATTTAACTATGTCCAAACTCCAATAAAATCTGCTCTTTTACAAAGTAAAATACAAAAAAAACAAAGAGAAAAAAATATTATGCCAGACACATGCGTTTAGTAAAATGCTATGTGAGATAAAAGTTTAAAGACTATGCCCACCTTTGCAAATATTTCTTTTTTATCAAACCAATTGTCTCTAAAATGAAGCTTTGTGATAGGTTTTAATTAAAATGTCCTTTTTCTTTGTTTTTACTGCTCCTACACAGACCCATGTATCTCCATGGGAACAGACAACAAACACATTTTTCTTTTTTGTATACATTCTTTATTTATTCATGAAGGGTATGGGGAGGAAGGAATACAACAGAAGTGGGATCAAAGTAGGGAAGTAATCACAGTACAAATCAGTCAAACAACTGACAAATATAAACTAAAAACAATAACCGCTCAGTTGAAAGATGCATTGTAAACAGTATAAGAAGAGATTGCAATGTATTAGTACGTTGATAGGGTAAAATAAACTGGTGGGGTGATAATCCAGAGGCTGGGGTGTATTATTAATTCTTGGTGATGAAACGTGGTTTCCATAGAAAAAGGTAAACCAAGCACTCCAAAGATTCTGGAACTTCTCCATGTCCCTTCTCGTCTCATTTTGATCTTTTCAAAGGAGCAGATAGTATTCACCTCGTTATACCATTCAAGAACTGTGGGGGTTGTACTATCTCTCCAATAACTGGGGATCGAGATTTTAGCTGTATTTATAAAAAATGAGAAAATTGATTTGTTCTGCATTAAAGAGCCCGATGTATCCAGGTTTAAAAGGATAATCTCAGGAGAGTGAGTAATATTAGTTTTGAAAATAAGGAAGAGTATTCTTCCCATTTCCTCCCAAAATGGTCTAAGTGGGCATGAAAACCAAATATGTACATACATACAAACCTATATTGTTTAAGCATCTCCAACAGCAGAGGGAATAATCTGAATCTATTTTTTTAAGTAATACCTGCCTTTTGTACCACCTCGATACAATTTTATAATTTAGTTCTTGGAATCTGGAAGAAGATGGAGCTGAGTGTGAGTTATGTAGGATTTTCTTTATCTCGTCTGTGGAAAAAGTAATATTTGATTCTGTCTCCCATCAATGGATAAAGGTGGGTTGCTGATCATTCTGCATCAGGGCTCTATATATTTTAGAAATTGCATTTTTAACAGTTTGGGGGTTCCACAGTAGTTTATGAAATATCAAGTTCTGGTCTGTGCCAATAGTATGTGGAGAGTGAATCGTAATTGTGTGCCTAATAATGCATGGGTCTTCATTTGTGAGGAATATCTCCTCCAGATAGTTTATGAACCGAATGTCCTGGGGTACACAATTGTTAGTTATGAGACAACGGGATTGTAATGAACACAGGTTAGTGTCTTGTGTGTTTTTTGTTTGAGTGTTCTAAATTCATTGGGAATTAGGGAAAGAAGTGGGGTAAAGCTGTTTATCTGAGGTATGAGTTTGTGTTTCTTATTGGTTTTGTGCCATATATTGAAGGTAAGTTGGGTAAAAGGGTTTTGGATCTCTTTGAGTTTGATTTTATTGTATGGAGTGGACCACAGTAAACGTTTCTAAATATCATGTAGGGAAAGACGTTCCAGCTCCACCCATAATTTGGAGTTTAATTGGTGGGTCAGATCAAGCAGATGGTTCAGGTGTGAAGTGGTTCTATAGATTTTGAAGTCTGGAAGGCCGATGCCAGCAGATCTTTTTGCTTTTAAAAGAGTTGCATGCTTAACTCTATGACCCTTTCCCTGCCAAATGAATTTTGCTACTAGGTGTTTCAACTTGGTTAAGAAATTACGTGTGATTTCTATTGGCAGAGTTTGAAGTAAATAAAGAATTTTTGGCAAGCATATCATCTTAACTAAATTCTTCCTGCCGAACTAAGAGATTAGCAGAGAACTCCAAGAAATGGGATCTTTTTCAATTTTCTACAGCAGGGGTATAAAATTTAAATTGTAAAGATCTGTGGGGTTTTAGATATTCCTTCCCCTAGATAGGTAATTTGTTTACTCGTGTTTTTAAAGGATGACATTTTGGAAATTTCTGCCCAAGAATCCAACTCTATATTTATATTTAGCAATTCCGATTTGGAAAGGTTTAATTTAAAATGAGATATTTGGCCAAACTTTTTAAACTTTTGCAAGATGGAAGGGATTTAGGTTTTAGAGTCTGTGAGGAAAAGCAGCATATCATCTGGTAGGAGGCTGTTTTGTGCTCTCTGGGACCGCATTTCATACCAATCATCTTGTTGTTCTGCCTAGTTTTCCCCAGCTTAGTAAGTACAAACAATAGAGGACACAGGGGGCAACCCTGTCGAGTTCTATTTTGGATCTGGACTGCGAGGAAGAGTTCAGTGTTCATTTTAATTCTGGCAGGGGGAAGGGTGTACAATGCCATAATCTTATCTATAAATATATCTGGAAAGCCAAATCTTTGAAGAGACATTCTGAGAAACGACCAATTTGCCCTTTCAAAAGTCTTCTCCGCATCAGTGGTGAGAAGGGTTAATTGTGATTTGTTATGATGAGCTAAATGTAGCAAATTGAGTAATTTGGAGATAAGTTATCTTTTGCTTCTCTGTTTGGTATGAAGCCAACCTGTTGTAGATTGATTAGACTAGACAGAATTGGTTTCATTCTATTAGCTAGAATTTTAGTGTATAGTTTGACATCATTATTAATTAATGATAGGGGTCTATAACTACTGCATAAGGTGCCATCCTTTCTCTCTTTGGGGATTAAAATTATGTGAGCTGTCAATGTCTCTTTTTAGAAAGGATTTTCTTTGCTAATGGAATTAAAATATTGTACTAGGTGCTGGGAAAGATTTCTTTGAAGGTTTTATAATATAAGGACCCAAAACCACCAGGACACGGGTTTTACCCGTTCGTGCTTGTCTGAATACTTTCCTCCACTTCTTGAGGAGTAATGGTTTTAAGAAATATTTGCAGTTGATTTGTGGGTATACAAGGGAGATTAACCGCGTCCAGAAAGTCGCGGATTCTTTGGTGTTTATCTGATAGTGACTCTATGGGACCTTTCAGCTTATATAAATCAGCATAATGAAAAATTTTGGATATATCCTATGTTATATAATGTAGTTTATTATTGTTATCTTTAATTTTGGGAATAAATGTTTTAGCATTCTGGTTCTTAATTAGGGCTGCAAGTTTTTTTTTACCACATTTGACGGAGAAAACAAAGAAGAGGTATTTTTCCGATTTTGGGTTGAGGAGCTATTTAATTTAATACACAGGTTAAAAAGGTTATTTTCATGTTGTTGTGAAATAGCTTTTTTGTTGCAGGTTTCTATATACTTAATCTGTTCAAGAAGATATGTACCTTCTCTTTTTCCGTTTTCTTCCTTGTGTCCAGTTCAATGAATAAACCTCTTATTACAGCCTTATGGGCCTCCCACAGTATAGAGCGTTTATATGGCTCCAGAGCATTTTCCATAAAATAAAGTTGCAGACCCCTGTGTATATATTCAGTATCTTCTTTGTTTTTCAGTAAATTATCGTTCAGTAACCAGTTAGATGCAGACCTCCTCTACAAATACATTTTTCTACGCTCTGAATTTGCAGTCACACTTCATATGGTGCCCTACATTTATTCTAGTGTACATTTCGTAGGTTGTCATAAACTAGGGGACAAATGAAAGAGAGTAAAGTTGGCTGTACGACCAACAGCTGCCCCAGCGACTTTAGCTTCTGTACTTTTACACAAGAGTGATAGCTGTTCAGTGAATGGAGACAGAGCAGCCCAGAGATCTCTTGCAGCTGCCCACCTCCATTCACAGAAAATTGGCAGTCGCTCAGAGATTGAGCAGCTCCTGTTTACATGGGCTGACAGTTGCTTAGTTTTTAGGTGAACTAAAAACCAAGGAACTCCAACAAATGAGTGATTTGTCATTCAGCGCCCTGTTGGTGGCCGCTTATACATGGAACTACTTTTGCCGGGAATTTGCTTTTTTCTAGCGATAATTTGGGCAATAATCATCCCATGTGAAGGTACATTTTGACTGCAGGACCAGCATTTGTTTATTGACTGTTACTGTGGAGACACATTAGGGCAGACTTAGGCTAGTTTCACACAGGCGAGGCTGTGAATCACTTCCCAATATCACACTCGCTATCCATATGAAAGCCACATTGATGCAAGGCGCTTTCATGTGAAAACAACCTTGCATCACTCCGGGAATCCCTTCATCGCAGTGCTTTCAATAGGGCCAACGGCAGCAGCGGCAGCCCCATTGAAAGCAATGGGAGAACTTCCGATCCTCTGTGACAGCAGTAGCAGGGGATTCCTTCATCCCCATGCAGAATCCCTTCACCCCAGTCATGGCTGAAGGCATTTCCTGCGTGGATGAAGGAATCCACTGCCACTGCTGTCACAGGGGATTGCGGAGTTCTCGCATTAATTTCAATGGAGCTGGTGCTGCTGCCGTCGGCCCCATTAAAAGCATGTGTTTCTTGCATAGCATTGCAGCGCAGTGTCATGACAAAACATCGCTAATGTGTATGACTCCATTCTAATATTAGAGATTTTATCGACCGTGTGAAATCAGCCCTAGGTTAACATCCCACGGGTGAGCGCGATATGGGGCCATGATTCCCATGTGAATTCCCAGAGGATGTGAGGTGTTTTCACTTCGGGGATGAAGGGAATCCTCTGTTGTAGCTGACAACCACGGCGGAGGATAGCATCTACCATTGCTTTCAATGCGAGACCTTACATAGCATTGTGGTGCCATATGAGAAAACATTGCCCGTGTGTATGAACCCCATTCAATAGAATGGGGTTCATATTTGTGCGAGTTTTGTGTCGTGGAATGCACAAATCTCACACGCTTTTATTGACTGTGTGAAGCCGATCTTGCTTTTGTAAATATGCCAGTGTTCTGGCCCAATTTTCATTAGCCAGATATTTGCACATAGCAACAACCAAAATCATGCCAACAGCATGTTTGGAAAAGTCTAGCTACCTGACGCTTGTGTAATGTGCATTACATTTTTATGATCTATTTTAACCAAATCCGTGTTGCCCCATAAAGCTGCAGGAGAGTCCCTGACGTTCTTTTCAGCACCGTGTCCCTTCAGCTTTTGATTAGGCTCATACGAACGCATGGTAAAATGCTGAATATAAAAACGCAGCATTTACTGGGTTGAGGAATGGCGTATTGCTGTCTATTTTCATGTTTTTTGCCTGCATATGACAGCATATCTCATGCACATTGCCATGCACTGGCTTCCTGGTTTCTTCTTTTTTTTCTTTCCTTTTATTGTCTCTTAGCAATGTTGCAAAAAGCACCGCATATACCAGTGTTTCCCAACTCCAGTCCTCAAGGCACCCCAACAGGTCATGTTTTCAGGATTTCCTCAGTGTTGCACAGGTGATGTAATTATTGTCTGTGCCTCAGACATTGCCACAGGTGTTCTTACTATAGGAGATCCTGAAAACATGATCTGTTGGGGGGCGCTGAGGACCGGAGTTGGGAAACACTGGCATATACGTAATGTAATTGCGTATGTACAATGTCTTCGTACACACCCATAGAGAACAATAGGGCTCTATCCTGCATAATACATGGTAAAATAGAATATGATGCTTTTTTAAGGTGCATATAATTAGCAATGAATATACACAACTGTGAGTGGAAGAGTGAAAATCAATGTATTTGATTTACCATGCATTATATGCGTGTAAGTCGCGTGTGTAATATGCAAATCAAATACATTCGTGTTCCCTGGCTTCTCACTGATCTGCAAGATAAATGTTGTTAGAACTGCAGTACACCTACATATGTCTGTAAAGCACATGTAATAGAATAAAATCTATGGACGTATTGTAAACAATTAGCTCTGAGATCATTAGAGGCTTGGAGATCTCACAGCTGGAAAGACAAAGGAGTACAGAACTTGGAGGAGCACAGACCCATACTGACTGCATTAAATGAGAGAAGTTTTATAAAAACTGTTTAAATAGATAGATAAATGTCTCTTTTCATTATAGAATAGGACAATTTTCTCCTTGTACAGATGTAATCAAGATTAACTTAACTCAACACATTAGGATAACTTTCTGTGCCACCATTTATTTGCCATTTCATTAGCATTTCAATGGCTTAGGAAACCTGTTATAGAAAGTTACGTTTAAGTTTGCTACATTTGTAGCATTGTTGTAAACAATAGCATCTGAGAAATCTAAGTCTCTGTGGCAATTTACTGCTAACATAACCATTCTGCTCTTTTTGAAAAAATGATTGCACATTTCAATAGAACTAAAATATAACCCCTCCTCTTCCCTCATCTCCCTGGGCTAGTTGCTGCCTACTAGACATATTGAATAGGCTCTTTTGCAATTCCAATGCCTAGCACTCTTAATATATCACCTCAATTTATCTCCACACTGCAGAAAGTCAAACGTTGACTGCTCCATTACTCACACGCTGGATAAATTGTGCCACATTTAGCAAACTTGCTGCGTATCCAGTTTTCACACACATTATCTTCTTTCTTGGGATCTGTGCATTTCTAGTCTTCAAATAATTTCTTAGTGAACACCCCAACAAGGAAGATGATCTATCAAACATATACTATAATAAATGCATCAACATTTTATGTAACCCCCTTTATAGTCACGAATATCTATGTGTTAATGTATGGACAGCCAACATTTCTCTCTGCTAGACTTTTTACCACCAGCGGGCAATGCAATCTTTTTAAACAAATCAATTCCACAGTGTATAGGGAATAGGAATTGTAGAAGAGGTGTGAATTAATGGTCAGTATTAATCTTAAACACGGAGATTCAGTACCACTGAGGGACTCTTATTCTTGTAATACATATACACCACACAGCTGCTGACTCAAAAGCTTCACTCAATCCCTACTCTGAAAGCTGGAAATGTTTTGCGATCTCAGATATCGCTATCATACAAAGGAAGAGCAACTTTTAGCTACAGTATTTCCTATGTCCTTTTCTTTGCTCAGATAGAGAGCACTCAACAGACTAAAACGTGGAACCCAAGAGTAAATAGAGGTCATACTGTACATTTCTATTACTAAAAAGAGGTTACGTTTTTTTATTTTATTTTAAAGTACAACCGAAGTCTATATAGTCTAAGAAATTATACTTACCCCAAACTTCTAGTCCGGAATTTAAATACCACTCATACTGCATAACATTAAAGAGTTTGTACCAGAATCAAGGAAGTTGCTGATCAAGGGGGTTTCACTACTAAGACCCGAACAATTCTGAGAATGGGGTTCCCATGTCCTCCTCTTCTCATCACTGTAGGGTTGCTTTTCCCACCCTCAGTAATGTCACATTGAATGTAGCTATGGCTATGCATGCATGGCAGTGCTCTATTCATTTCATTTGGGTGATGGAAATACCTGAGCACTTGCCACTCAACAATCTCCAGCAGACCCATTAAAAATTATAAAGCAAGCATCAGTGTTCTTGCACGACTGGCACCCTATTTATTCTCCTCTTACTAAACCCCCTGCAGTGAGGAGGACGGGGGACCCAGTGGTCAGACCCTCACCGATCAGCAAATTATTACTTATATTATGCATAGGTGATAAGTTGTGATTCTGGTACAACCCAGAGTTGCCGAACTTCTTCTTTTTTCTTGACAATTCAACCAAAGATTACAGACAACCCAAAATCTTTATGGACATATATCCCACACCTTTAAGAGACCACACCCACAGGCCACACCTTCAACATGTTAAAGTCTGATCTTTATCTAGAAAAGACCCAGCAACTGTGGGTTTCAATGTGCATTATACTTCTCTCAAAGAGGGTAGCATGAAGTAGATGACATGTTCCCTTTAAGCGACCCCTGCATTGGGAGAACAGGAATTTGGTGACTGTGTAAAACCACTCTTAGACCCTATTCACATTGACATCAGAGGTTCTGTCCAGTGTAGATCTTACACCAAATCACACACAAAATAATGCTGCATGTTGCACTATTTCATCTGTGAAAATGCCAGTTGGAAGGTTGCAAGCCGAACAGACACGATTATAGTGAATTCCGCCCAACATACATCCACGCTGGTTACCATGGCGATGTAGAGAAATGTAGTGTTGCACCATGCATGGGTTGTCCTTACAAACATTCAGGGGGCACAAGCTTAAACAATATATACAGAAACAGGACGATTGATAGAAAAGGAGCAGCAACAATCATCATCATCATGGCACACCCTTACATTCTAGCCCTTTTTAAACTGGCCAGTTTCAGGCCAGACACAACTCTTGATGCCAGACCAAATATAAACAATAGGTAGGGTAAACTATATGATAAGTTGAATCAACTCAATAAATAAATGGCTCTTGCCCTGCTCCTCATTATCGGTCTATGACACCTGTTCCTAGTCACGGTACTCATAGTCCTCAATGTCCCAAGGGGAATGTCACAATGGTTCTTTTCACTACAGACATGTAGCACCACTGCACAATTTATCTATACCATGGATCTCTGCTGCAATGAGGTTAGAGGCAGCACCTCTTTCCTGAACACCTTCTTTTGGCATGGTGGCTCTGGGTGGAGCTTGGTGGGTGCATTGGGCATCCAGACAGCATCCTTCCTCCAGTAGGGTGATTGCCTGGGAGACTACATTCTGGGACCCGCATATTGGGCCTAATAGTCCCAGTCAGGTCTCACTGGATAATGCCCTACAGGCTCAACATGGTATGACTGTGGCCCAAGCACCTTGATCACCTTTCATAACTGTATAATACAACTTATCTCCAACTCGAAAGTTGGGCATCTCATAGAGCAAGTTGGGATGAGACACAGAAAATATGTTTAGAAAAATGCCCGAACATAAATAAAAGTCTGCAATAAATCCGTATACTCCGGCAGAGTCCCACTTTACCACCATTACAAAACTGCTCATTTTGTGGTGTTTCTTCCCTGTGAAAATCTCTAGTTTGCACTGCTCTTCTCAATCGATCTTTGCCCAATTCAGAGCCATATCTTGAATCACCTCTTTCTTGTCCCACACAATGGTGGCACATACAAATTGGAGGGAGGTAGTCACTTGAGCTCTGACCTGACCATGACTACCAATCCCTGGGGTAATATCACACTTTTTCCACTGTGCTGCCAGCCAATCATGTTCGTGATGCTAAGTTGTAAGAGTTGCTGCGGGGGAGAGTCCTTATAACCAGATTCGGGATTGGCATGAGGATGGTGTAGTTTTTCAGGGATCAGGGGCCTACCTGAAGCCTAATCCCCAGATTCCTCCAGAGGAAATGTGATCTCCACATCCATTGCTCAGCTCTAGCTTTTCAGCACCAGTGACTCACTAACCTAACTGTCAACCGCTTGTAACAACTGGTTCATACTTTGGTTCTCAGTCAACTTCACTCACGCAGGAATGAACGTGGCTTATATCCATGTCACAATTGAACTCAGAAGGATTTATTCATTCAACCAAAACAAAGAAAGTTTACTTTCTCCTTGAGTGCTGGGGGAAACTGTGCACTTTTCTTTCACGACCATGGACCTAATGATCCACGCTGAGACCTACACACTTCCTCTCAGCTCAATTTAGTTTTGTTTTATACTCACTTCTCACACTGGGCAAATCCAGCCCAATATATATGTGCACTCTGTTCATGTCTCATTTCCACCAGCATCAGCATACACAGTGTGGCAAGATGTATTGTCCTCAGCTTCAGAAGGAAAACATTCCTATAAAAGTTCTTAAAAATTTAGATTCATATGTTGTTATCAAACATGCAGTATATGTTATATATATTGTATGTAGTTTTGAAATACTTGCTGTTTGTCACCTGTACTGTATGTAGCAACATTTAGAATGTCTTAGGCAAGTTTGAAGCTGTGCGCATCAAGTGCACCAGCCTATCTGTAAAGAACAGTATTCTCTGTTTGTCTACTGCCATTGACCACAAGTGTTAGCAGATGTGTAGAAAGCAGTCATTATAGTACCTGGCAGAAGGGAACACTACATGGTATAATGAAGTATAAAGTTGCTGGCATAATGATGTGTGGTGGCACAGTTTCTTTCATAATGAATGTGTAAGAATAACATAGCTTGCATAATGAAGCAAATGGTAGTATCAGTTGGGGTTACAACGCCTCAGTGTATAGCATAATGAAACTTCTAAGAAAGTGAATGAAGCTCACAGAAGAATATTTTGGTGTTATAGACACTTTCACAAACATGTATTTACAATGATTAGTATGAAAGGTAGAGCTGCAAAAGTAACTTATTTAAACAACTTCAAAAAGTGTGCAGATGAAAATGTTAATGCAATGTAACGCTATATGTATATTCTTGCAGTTCCAAATTCAGAGTTAAAATTTGAGCAGCTTGGAGAATCACCAACACGCCACACAGCACTTGTGTAAATCACAAATTATTTCGTTTATTTGTCAAACAGCCAAAGAATTTATAGTCCTTCAAAACAAATACATTGAAGTCAGGTGACCAAAATTCACCTGATTTAACATATGTATAACTTGTTACGCCTCTTAGCACGTGCAGTGATGTCAGTCTTTTGGTCACGCGCTGTTTGCCAACTCTCTGAGGTCCTTGATTGGTAATTAGAGATGAGCGAGCACCAAAATGCTCGGGTGCTCGTTACTCGGGACGAAATTTTCGCGATGCTCGAGGGTTCGTTTCGAGTAACGAACCCCATTGAAGTCAATGGGCGACCCGAGCATTTTTGTATATCGCTGATGCTCGCTAAGGTTTCCATTTGTGAAAATCTGGGCAATTCAAGAAAGTGATGGGAACGACACAGCAACGGATAGGGCAGGCAAGGGGCTACATGTTGGGCTGCATATCAAGTTCCCAGGTCCCACTAGTAAGCCACAATAGCGGCAAGAGTGGCACCCCCTCCCAACAATTTTTACTTCTGAAAAGCCCTCATTAGCAATGCATACCTTAGCTAAGCACCACACTACGTCCAACAAAGCACAATCACTGCCTGCATGACACTCTGCTGCCACTTCTCCTGGGTTACATGCTGCCCAACCCCCCCCCCCCCCCCCCCCCACACGACCCAGTGTCCACAGCGCACACCAAATTGTCCCGGCGCAGCCTTCAGCTGCCCTCATGCCACACCACCCTCATGTCTATTTTTAAGTGCATCTGCCATGAGGAGGAACCACAGGCACACACTGCAGAGGGTTGGCACGGCTGCTCCCTGGCTCCCTGGAACCCACCGGTGGTACATAAATATATCCCATTGCAGTGCCCAGCACAGCTGATGTAATATCATGTTAAATGCAGGTGGGCTTCGGCCCACACTGCATACCCCAGTCAGACTGGGGTTCTTTAGAAGTGGACACATGCAGTTACAACTCTGTGTGGACCGACAGCATGGGTGGGTGCCAGGAAGCCACCGGCGGTACATAAATATATCCCATTGCATTGCCCATCACAGCTGAGGTAATGTCATGTTAAATGCAGGTGGCCTTCGGCCCACACTGCATACCCCAGTCAGTCTGGTGTTCTTTAGAAGTGGACACATGCAGTTACAACTCCCTGTGGACCCACAGCATGGGTGGCTCCCTGGAACCCACCGGCGGTACATAAATATATTCCATTGCAGTACCCAGCACAGCTGAGGTAACGTCAGCTTTAATGCAGGTGGGCTAAAAATTACTAGGATTACAATGTAGGCGAGGGCCCCAAAAAATTGGTGTACCAACAGTACAAATCTACTTCAGAAAAATTGCCCATGCCCAACCAAGAGGGCAGGTGAAACCCATTAATCGCTTTGGTTCATGTGGCTTCATTTGTAACTAGGCCTGGAGGCAGCCCAGTTAAAATAAAAATTGGTTCAGGTGCAAGTTTCAATGCTTTATTCAATAGAGAATTGAAACGTATAAACATTGTTTACAAAAGTTATATGACTGAGCCTTGTGGGCCTAAGAAAAATTGCCCGTTCGGCGTGATTACGTGAGGTTTCAGGAGAAGGAGCAGGAGGAGGAGGATGAATATAATACACAGATTGATGAAGCTAAAAGGTCACCGTTTTTGATGGTGATAGAGAACGATGCTTCCATCCGCGGGTGCAGCCTACGTATTGTTTAGGTATCGCTGCTGTCCGCTGGTGGAGAAGAGAAGTCTGAGGAAATCCAGGCTTTGTTCATCTTTATGAGTGTAAGCCTGTCGGCACTGTCGGTTGACAGGCGGGTACGCTTATCAGTGATGATTCCCCAAGCCGCACTAAACACCCTCTCTGACAAGACACTAGCCGCAGGACAAGCAAGCACCTCCAGGGCATAGAGCGTGAGTTCAGGCCACGTGTCCAGCTTCGACACCCAGTAGTTGTAGGGGACAGAGGCGTCATATGCAGAGGACGGTCGTGCGATCGGCTACGTACTCCCTCACCATCCTTTTACAGTGCTCCCGCTGACTCAGCCTTGACTGGGGACCGGTGACACAGTCTTGCTGGGGAGCCAGGAAGCTGTCAAAGGCCTTGGAGAGTGTTCCCCTGCCTGTGCTGTACATGCTGCCTGATCTCCGCGCCTCCCCTGCTACCTGGCCCTCGGCTCTGCGCCTTCTGCCACTAGCGCTGTCGGATGGGAATTTTACCATCAGCTTGTCCGCCAGGGTCCTGTGGTATAGCATCACTCTCGAACCCCTTTTCTCTTTGGGTATGAGAGTGGAAAGTTTCTCCTTATACCGTGGGTCGAGCAGTATGTACACCCAGTAATCCGTAGTGGCCAGAATGCGTGTAACGCGAGGGTCACGAGAAAGGCATCCTAACATGAAGTCAGCCATGTGTGCCAGGGTACCTGTACGCAACACATGGCTGTCCTCACTAGGAAGGTCACTTTCAGGATCCTCCTCAGGCCATACACGCTGAAAGGATGACAGGCAAGCAGCATGGGTACCCTCAGCAGTGGGCCAAGCTGTCTCTTCCCCCTCCTCCTCATGCTCCTCCACCTCCTCCTCAACGCGCTGAGATATAGACAGGAGGGTGCTCTGACTATCCAGCGACATATTGTCTTCCCCCGCCTCCGTTTCCAAGCGCAAAGCGTCTGCCTTTATGCTTTGCAGGGAACTTCTCAAGAGGCATAGCAGAGGAATGGTGATGCTAATAATTGCAGCATCGCCGCTCGCCATCTGGGTAGACTCCTCAAAGTTTCCAAGGACCTGGCAGATGTCTGCCAACCAGGCCCACTCTTCTGTAAAGAATTGAGGAGGCTGACTCCCACTGCGCCGCCCATGTTGGAGTTGGTATTCCATTATAGCTCTGCGCTGCTCATAGAGCCTGGCCAACATGTGAAGCGTAGAGTTCCACCGTGTGGGCACGTCGCACAGCAGTCGGTGCACTGGCAGATTAAACCGATGTTGCAGGGTGCGCAGGGTGGCAGCGTCCACCTTTCTGAGCAGGTCTGACAAGCGTGGGTAGCTTTTCAGAAAGCGCTGAACCACCAAATTAAAGACGTGGGCCAGGCATGGCACGTGCGTGAGGCTGCTGAGCTGCAGAGCCGCCACCAGGTTACGGCCGTTGTCACACACGACCATGCCCGGTTGGAGGCTCAGCGGCGCAAGCCAGCGGTCGGTCTGCTCTGTCAGACCCTGCAGCAGTTCGTGGGCCGTGTGCCTCTTCTCTCCTAAGCTGAGTAGTTTCAGCACGGCCTGCTGACGCTTGCCCACCGCTGTGCTGCCACTCCGCGCGACACCGACTGCTGGCGATGTGCTGCTGCTGACACATCTTGATTGCGAGACAGAGGTTGCGTAGGAGGAGGAGGAGGAGGGTGGTTTAGTGGAGGAAGCATACACCGCCGCAGATACCACCACCGAGCTGGGGCCCGCAATTCTGGGGGTGGGTAGGACATGAGCGGTCCCAGGCTCTGACTCTGTCCCAGCCTCCACTAAATTCACCCAATGTGCCGTCAGGGGGATATAGTGGCCCTGCCCGCCTGTGCTTGTCCACGTGTCCGTTGTTAAGTGGACCTTGGCAGTAACCGCGTTGGTGAGGGCGCGTACAATGTTGCGGGAGACGTGGTCGTGCAGGGCTGAGACGGCACATCGGGAAAAGTAGTGGCGACTGGGAACTGAGTAGCGCGGGACCGCCGCCGCCATCATGCTTTTGAAAGCCTCCGTTTCCACAAGCCTATTCCACAAGCAGCATCTCCAGGCTGATCAATTTGGCTATGTGCACGTTTAACGCTTGAGCGTGCGGGTGCGTGGCGGCGTACTTGCGCTTGCGCTCAAACACTTGCGCTAGCGACGCCTGGACGCTGCACTGAGGGACATTGGTGGATGGGGCCGAGGACAGCGGAGGTGAGGATGTGGGTGCAGGCCAGGAGACGGTAGTGCCTGTGTCCTGAGAGGGGGGTTGGATCTCAGTGGCAGGTTGAGGCACAGGGGGAGAGGCAGTGGTGCCAAGCGGAGGCGGTGAACAGCCTTTGTCCCACCTTGTGGGGTGCTTGGCCATCATATGTCTGCGTATGCTGGTGCTGGTGAGGCTGTTGGTGGTGGCTCCCCGGCTGATCTTGGCGCGACAAAGGTTGCACACCACTGTTCGTCGGTCGTCTGCACTCTCAGTGAAAAACTGCCAGACCTTTGAGCACCTGGGCCTCTGCAGGGTGG
The DNA here is from genome assembly GCF_035609145.1 of Eleutherodactylus coqui. Lineage (NCBI taxonomy): Eukaryota > Metazoa > Chordata > Amphibia > Anura > Eleutherodactylidae > Eleutherodactylus > Eleutherodactylus coqui. The sequence goes on from NC_089841.1 coordinate 154,729,819, forward strand.
CATGGCGCGAGGGGGCGCTTTGGGAAACAGTTGGTGGATTATTCGGTCTGGCCCTGCCTCTACCCCTGGCCACCGCACTGCCTCTTCCAACCTGCCCTGCTGCTGCACTTGCCTCCCCCTCTGAAGACCTGTCCTCAGTAGGCGTAGAAAACCAGGTGGGGTCAGTCACCTCATCGTCCTGCTGCTCTTCCTCCGAATCCTCTGTGCGCTCCTCCCTCGGACTTACTCCAATTACTACTACCTGAGTGATAGACAACTGTGTCTCATCGTCATCGTCCTCCTCGCCCACTGAAAGCTCTTGAGACAGTTGCCGGAAGTCCCCAGCCTCATCCCCCGGACCCCGGGAACTTTCCAAAGGTTGGGCATCGGTCACGACAAACTCCTCCGGTGGGAGAGGAACCATTGCTGGCCATTCTGGGCAGGGGCCCGGGAACAGTTCCTGGGAGTCTGCCTGCTCCTCAGAATGTGTCATTGTAATGGAGTGAGGAGGCTGGGAGGAAGGAGGAGCAGCAGCTAGAGGATTCAGAGTTGCAGCAGTGGACGGCGCAGAACTCTGGGTGGTCGATAGATTGCTGGATGCACTTTCTGCCATCCACGACAGGACCTGCTCACACTGCTCATTTTCTAATAAAGGTCTACCGCGTGGACCCATTAATTGTGAGATGAATGTGGGGACGCCAGAAACGTGCCTTTCTCCTAATCCCGCAGCAGTCGGCTGCGATACACCTGGATCAGGAGCTCGGCCTGTGCCCACACCCTGACTTGGGCCTCCGCATCCTCGCCCGCGTCCACGTCCTCTAGGCCTACCCCTACCCCTCAGCATGGTGTATTACCAGTAGTGCAGAAACAGAACGCTGTAATTAAATGTGCCGCTTATTGGCCTGTGGTTGGAGGCTGACTTCGCTTACGGAACGCACAGCAGAGCCAGGAAAGAATTTTGCGCAAGCCCGCTGTAACACTTAGCTGGCTGCGTATTAATTAGGACTACTACCCCCAGCAGAGACGCAGTACAGTCAGGACGGTCACAGGCAGCCCAAATAGAATGTTTTTTCCCAAATTTTTTTTGGAAAGCCCACTGCCTATATAGACAGTATATGTCTTTCACGTTTTTCACTGTCCCTGCCTCAGCACTACTGGCCCTAAACTATGTAAAATTACTGCAGTGCAGACTGTTTCCCTCTGGACAGGATGACAGCAATGATGTAACGGGGAACGCAGAGCCAGGAAAGAATTTTGCGCAAGCCTGCTGTAACACTTAGCTGGCTGCGTATTAATTAGGACTACTACCCCCAGCAGAGACGCAGTACAGTCAGGACGGTCACAGGCAGCCCAAATATTTTTTTTTCCCAAATTTTTTTTGGAAAGCCCACTGCCTATATAGACAGTATATGTCTTTCACGTTTTTCACTGTCGCTGCCTCAGCACTACTGGCCCTAAACTATGTAAAATTACTGCAGTGCAGACTGTTTCCCTCTGGACAGGATGACAGCAATGATGTAACGGGGAACGCAGAGCCAAGAAAGAATTTTGTGCAAGCCTGCTGTAACACTTATCTGGCTGCGTATTAATTAGGACTACTACCCCCAGCAGAGACGCAGTACAGTCAGGACGGTCACAGGCAGCCCAAATATTTTTTTTTTCCCAAATTTTTTTGGAAAAGCCCACTGCCTATATAGACAGTATATGTCTTTCACGTTTTTCACTGTCCCTGCCTCAGCACTACTGGCCCTAAACTATGTAAAATTACTGCAGTGCAGACTGTTTCCCTCTGGACAGGTTGACAGCAATGATGTAACGGGGAATGCAGAGCCAGAAAGAATTTTGCGCAAGCCTGCTGTAACACTTAACTGGCTGCGTATTAATTAGGACTACTACCCCCAGCAGAGACGCAGTACAGTCAGGACGGTCACAGGCAGCCCAAATATTTTTTTTTTCCCAAATTTTTTTTGGAAAGCCCACTGCCTATATAGACAGTATATGTCTTTCACGTTTTTCACTGTCCCTGCCTCAGCACTACTGGCCCTATACTATGTAAAATTACTACAGACTAAGGACGCAATGCTCTGCACGGCCGATATACAAAAAAAAATAAAAATGTGCAACACTGCAAAAAGCAGCCTTAACAGTACTGCACACGGTCAGATGTGGCCCTAAGAAGGACCGTTGGGGTTCTTGAAGCCTAAAATAACTCCTAACACTCTCCCTATAGCAGCTCCGGCATCAGCAGCACTTTCCCTGATCTCTGTCAGAATGAATCTGTGGCGAGCCGCGGGAGGGGCCAATTTATATACTCGGGTGACACCTGATCTCGCCAGCCACTCACTGCAGGGGGGTGGTATAGGGCTTGAACGTCGCAGGGGGAAGTTGTAATGCCTTCCCTGTCTTTCTATTGGCCAGAAAAGCGAGCTAACGTCTCAGAGATGAAAGTGAAAGTAACTCGAACATCGCGTGGTGCTCGCCTCTAGTAACGAGCATCTCGAACACGCTAATACTCGAACGAGCATCAAGCTCGGACGAGTACGTTCGCTCATCTCTATTGGTAATCTATAAGCATTCCTGAGCTTAGTTACGATTTACATAGTTAAAGGGGTTGTGTCGTGAAATCAAGTGGGGTTCAGCACTTCTGTATGGCCATATTAATGCACTTTGTAATATACATCGTGCATTAATTATGAGCCATACAGAAGTTATTCACTTACCTGCTCCGTTGCTAGCATCCCTGTCGCCATGGATCCGTCTAAATTCGCTGTCTTCTGGCATTTTTAGACGCGCTTGCGCAGTCCGGTCTTCTCCCTGGTGAATGGGGCTGCTCTTGCCGGAGAGCTGGTCCTCGTAGCTCCGCCCCGTCACGTGTGCCGATTCCAGCCAATCAGGAGGCTGGAATCGGCAATGGACCGCACAGAGCCCACGGTGCACCATGGGAGAAGACCCGCGGTGCATCGTGGGTGAAGATCCCCGCGGCCATCTTGGTAAAGGAAGAAAGAAGTCGCCGCAGCGCGGGGATTCGGGTAAGTAATAAACTTTCTTTTTTTTTAACCCATCCCTTGGGTTTGTCTCGCGCCGAACGGGGGGCCGATTGAATTTTAAAAAAAAACGTTTCGGCGTGAGACAACCCCTTTAAATATATGTATGGAAGATCAAATAAAGTAAAATAAATAGCAAAGAGTTGTATTTGTTAATACATTTCTAAGACAAAGCCCATATTTAGTCAGCTGCTTGATTGCACATTTGTGTGTGATGGTCAGTAGCAACTTTTGTTTATTCTTCAGGCTTTGTAGTCTTCTGAAAATACGTGTCCCACGTAAGAAGATTCAGGCAATGGAAGAGAGACAAGATGGTGTTCCACAGACACTATAGTTTCTCTCACAAAACAATATCCAAATGAAGCACCCCAACTTTTTTGCCTTTAGAGTGCAACATAGCTTATTATTAAAGAATAACGTAAAGGTTTGTATGTATGCTTTGTATATACCTTTTTCAGTTGATGTGTCATTTATTGATTGTTTTCCATCTTGGATCCTTATTCCTCTCTGATATGGAATGCCTAATTTAGTCTCATGTACAGCCTATGTGTTAAGGTTGTGCATCTGGGACCTGTGGTTCTACAGGCTTCCTTGTGCACATCTTCACTGGTAGGGGTTAATTGAGCTGGCTGGGTGTGGTATTCTCCACCAGCCAATCCCCCTTTGTCTGCTGCAGATAAATACCAGCAACTGTTGAGAAGAGATTGATGGTCATTTTAGTGCTTTATGTATCACTGTTAATCCCACTCAGAGCTGGTGTGGTGCATACTTGCCTGAAGTGTCCCTCTTTCCTCACATGAAGACAGTCTAGACACCTGCAGCCCCCATCTGTATCATATGCAGACTACCTCTTCCCTTCACTGTGATAGGTGTGGCCTCCAGGCATCTTATGTGGTTTGTGTTACTCTATATGTTGGTATGAAAAGCAACGTATGTTTTGTCTGTGCAGATGGCCAGCCATGTGCTTTATGTGCAGTCCTGTTCTGTGTTCAGTGTGTGTGAACAGTGTTTTGTCGTGTTCTGTGTGTTTAGTGCATCTCTGAAGGCTCTTAGTCAGGGATAGCCAGGTCCCAGATGAAGTCAGTGGGGACGACCTTACCAGGACGATTACCCTGCTTTTAGGCAGGGGTTCCCCTCTTTCCCTGGCTAGTAAGGGACAGAGGTCCTTCCATCTTGCCTGGAGAGGTGTAGTTTGTCAGTGCAAATGCTGTATGAGTGTTTGCAGGTTTTAAATGCACATGATTGCATCCGTTCTGAGTAGTGGCTCTTTAGTGCACCGAGTGGACGTAACATAATGACCAGTCTTACTGTTTGCTGCAGACCCCTGTGTGCTATGTACCTGTATTAGTTTTATCCCTTCTCCTGCTGACTGGCTGGCGTCCATACTAGGACCATTTTTTTTTATGCCCAAAGGGTTGAGAGGCCCCTCTTTTTAAAAGGGGAGGTACTGTTAAGGTTGTGCATCTGGGACCTGTGGTTCTACAGGTTTACTTGTGCACACCTTCACAGGTAGGGGTTAATTGAGCTGGCTGGGTGTGGTATTCTCCACCAGCCAATCTTCCTTGTCTGCTGCAGATAAATACAAGCAACTCTTGTGAAGAGATTGATGGTCATTTTAGTGCTCAGAGCTGGTGTGGTGCATGCTTGTCTGTACTGTCTCTCTCTCTCCTCCCCTAAAGACAGTCTGGACACCTGTAGCCCCCTTCTGTATTATATGCAGACCCCCTCTTTTCTTCTCTCTGACAGGTGCGGCCTCCAGACATCTTATGTCTTGTGTGTGTTAGATGGGTGATGCCTGACACTGTTTCCTGTATGTCAGCAAGGTGGCTGACTTTCTATTCCCCTGGTGTGAGTACACTTGGACTAGCTATAGTTTACTATTAGAGATGAGCGAGCATACTCGGTAAGGCGATTTACTCGAGAGAGCATCGCCTTTTTCGAGTACCTGCTGGCTCGTCCCTGAAGATTCAGGGGGTGGGGGGCGCAGGAGTGAGCAGGGAGGGTTGTGGAGAGGATCAGGAGCGAGAAAGAGATCTCTCTCACTCTCCCCCCTGCAGCCCCATGCCACCCCACGTCCCCCGTGGCCCCCCGAATCTTCAGGGATGAGCCAGCAGATACTCGAAAAAGGCGATGCTATCTCGAATAAATCACCTTACCGAGTATGCTCGCTCATCTGTATTTACTATCTGTATGCATGTGAGCTCTGGGTGGGGTTCCTTATATATGTTGTATGCACAACCATGTGTGCTGGTGTGAACAGTTTTGTGTGTGGTATGTCTGTGCAAGTGGCCAGACGTGCTCTATGTGCAGTCCTGTTCTGTGTTCAGTGTGTGTGAATAGTGTTTTGTCATATTCTATGTGTTTAGTGCATCTCTTCAGGTTCCTAAGCAGGCATAGTCGGGTCCCAGATGAAGACAGTGGGGCTGACCTTATCAGGACAATTACCCTGCTTTTAGGCAGAGGTTCCCCTCTTTCCCTGGTTAGTAAGGGACAGGGGTCCTTCCATCTTGCCTGGAGAGGTGTAGTTTGTCAGTGCAAATGCTGTATGAGTTTTTGCAGGTTTTAAATGGACATGATTGCAGCCATTCTGAGTAGTGTCTCTTTAGTGCGCCGAGTGCATGTAACACTATGCTTTTCTTTATGCCTCTGGATTTCCAGAAGCAGAGTGGGCAAAAGCATTGAACCATAGAATGGTAGAGTTGGAAGGGACTTCCAAGGTCATCGGGTCCATCCCCCAGCTTAATGCAGGATTCACTAATTAATCACAGACATATATCTGTCCAGCCTCTGTTTGAACACTTCTATTGAAGGAGAACTCACCGCCTCCCATGGCAACCTGTTCCACTCATTAATCACTCTCACTGTCAAAAAGTTTTTTTCTATATCTAATCTGCATCTCCTCCCTTTCAGTTTCATCCTATTGATTCTAGTTTTTCCTTGTGCAAATGAGATTAAGGCTCATCTCTATGCACTGTGACAGCCCTTCAGATATTTGTAGACAGCTATTAAATCTCCTCTTAGGCTTCTTTTTTGCAAGCCAAACATTCCCAGATCCTTTAACCGTTCCTCATAGGACACGATTTGCAGACTCCTCACCATCCTGGTAGCTCTTTTCTGAACTTTCTCCAGTTAGTCTGTCTTTTTTAAATTGGGGTGCCCAGAACTGGACACAGTATTCCAGATGAGGTCTGACTAAGGAAATATAGAGAGGGATAATTACCACACATGATCTAGACTCTATGCTTCTCTTAATACATCCCAGAATTGCATTTGCTTTTTTGCTGCTGCATCACACTGTTGACTCATGGTCAGTCTATGATCTATTAGTATACCCAAGTCTTTTTCACATGTGCTGCTTAGCGCAATTCCTACAATTCTGCATGGGTTTTTTTTATTTCTCTTACCCAGATGTAGGACCTTGCATTTCTCCTTGTTAAATACCATTCTAAAAGCTGCTGCCCACTGTTCAAGCTTGTCTAGATTTTTTTAAATCCTCTCTCTTTTCTCTAGTCTCATGAGTCCTATCTAAGGACAGCAAGTGCTACTACTCAATGACATAAAACTGTTGTCCCCTAGCTTATACTGCAGAATACTGATTGTATTGTGAGATGCAGTTTCACACTGCTTTCGATTGACCAGGAGAAATGTATCAAACACAAGCAGGAGACAGAGAAGAGTAATGTGAGCTTTGGATGGTAAGAGAGTTATAAAACTTCTCTCACGCATACTCAGTGTCTCTATATGTGATTGCTACGCACAAAATCTATGGCATATTACTATGACATGGTGCTTCACACTGCTTAACCTGCCTTCTGATTGTGAAAGGTTTCTCCCAGTCATCTTTTGCAAGCAGAAGGCAAATGGCAAATGAGGTTTAACACTGATAACTGTAAGGTTATACTTATAGCAAGGGAAAATACATGTCATCATTACATACTAAATGGGAAAACACTTGGTAAAACTAACAAAGACAGGACTTAAAGAGTAGTTTCACTTTTGACAAACTTTCGACATGTCAAAAGTTTTGATGAGTGGGTGTCCCACTGCTGAGACCCTTGCAGATCGCAGATCGCTAATACAAAGGGGCTGTCATGCTCACCTATGTACTGTTGCCCCTTGACTGTCTTTGCCGCTTTTCAGTTTCTCCCAACAGCTGGAGATCGCCACATAGAAGTCTATAGAAGCTTTCTATAGACCTCTATGCAGCTGTCTTCAGCTGCTTGAAGGAGCCATAAAGCAGGAAAGACAGCCAAATGGGCACAGCAGTCGGATGAGAGCTGAGGCCCCCTCGTTCTAGAAATCAGAGGATGTCTCAGCAGTGGAATTCCCACTTATTAAAACTTTTGATGTCTCTCTGAGTGGTGAAGATCAACTCACGAAGAGTTCAAAAAGGGACTGGATGCCTTTCTTGAGCATGGCGATATTACAAATTATAGTCACTAGATTGCTAGAGAAGGGTTGTTGATCCAGGGATTTATTCTGATTTGCAGATACCGAGAATGCCAAAATTACTACCATACTTTAAGTATATATTACCACCACACTGAGGCTAACTGCAGCGAGCATATAGTGGTCACATACCACACAGGTACTGTGCAGGGTATCACCACACTGCAAACTGGACACGATACTAAAATACTGATTAGATACAGCTAAACACAGAATAAACTATCGAATAAAGTGACTTACTAGTGACATGCTCTGTTTTTCTCTTTCCCAACCTTTTCTATGTTGTCAAGACTGCCATAAGAAATACTTCCAGCTATAATTCCTACTTCTGAAAACTTTGACACAATGACATCTTTAGCCGATGCTGTGAGTTCTGGTCAGCAGACGCACGGTTGGACACTTGTCCATAATACAGGAACAGAATTGTGTCTGTAACATACTCTTCTGAAATTAGCTTGATAGCAACTAGACAGTTACCTCCAGTGTTCACAGGGATGTCTCTGTATTCGTTCTTATGCTCTATCTCGGCATAGACCAACATGAAGACTACTTGCAGGCTCAACTGTACACTGCTCACTTTCCCCATCCTGCTGCTGCCTTAAATGAACCTTTTGGTGCTTCCCCATAGTAATAGCACCTCCACTGGGGCCTCTTAAAGTAATAATGCCACTACTTTGACCCCATATAGTAGTTTAGCCTCCTGTGATTCCTTATAGTAATATTCCCTGTGGCCCCAACATACCGTAGTAATAGAACCCCTGGTCAGCAGTGCTGTGACATCAATCTGCATTCATTCTGTTCAGTCTCATTGTTGCAAACATTGTTGCTCGACTCCTCCCCTGTCTCCTGCAATCACTGTAACATGCTGTATGGAATTCCAGAAGCAGGGGAGGAGGTGAGCTCTAATGCTGCCATGACATGACTGGGCAGTGTGAAAGCTGCTTGAGTGCAGTTTTATTTGAAAGTGGCAACTACTGTGGTGACACATACCCTCATCCAGCAGGAGACAAGTGTCCACAGCACCAGCCGAAGTTGCAAAAGAACCCTTAATTGGTTGCTTTTAGGCCCTCCCAGCAAAATGCTTAGTCACCTCCAGTGCTTAGTGGCACATAAGGTCCTGGCTACCATGCAGCAAACGTCAAAGATACCTTAGACTGCATGTCCACGGGCAATGATCCGCCAGCGATAGATCACAGGCGGATCACGCTGTGTGAAGCTTACCATAGTGATTCTCTGCTCGCAGGATCTAAATCGCGGCATGCCGCGATTTGCTGCAATTCTCCGCGGTAAGCCTATCTGTTAGATAGGCTCACCGCTGAGACCTGTCAGCGCTCCCCCCTCGTTCCCCGCGGTGGAATATTGCTAGCGATATGCCGTCACGGCTGTGGACAGGAGGCCTTATATTTGTGCTGCTGCCACTTGCAGCAGGAAGGAGTTGGTTGCTGAGATTACATCAGGATACTGCACATAAAGCAGCTCGTTAATATTCTAAATAAACACCACCAAGGAGGAGGTTTACTAAAAGGAAAAACTAAATATTCTAATAGCAATTACTGATTCATGATAAAATCACTGATTCATGGCTTTCATGTTGTGAAATGAATAGAGATGAGCGAACACCAAAATGTTCGGGTGTTCGTTATTCGGAACGAACTTCCCGCGATGCTCGAGGGTTCGTTTCGAACAACGAACCCCATTGAAGTCAATGGGCGACCAGAGCATTTTTGTATTTCGCCGATGCTCGCTAAGGTTTTCATGTGTGAAAATCTGGGCAATTCAAGAAAGTGATGGGAATGACACAGAAACGGATAGGGCAGGCGAGGGGCTACATGTTGGGCTGCATCTCAAGTTCACAGGTCCCACTATTAAGCCACAATACCGGCAAGAGTGCCCCCCCCCCTCCCAACAACTTTTACTTCTGAAAAGCCCTCATTAGCATGGCATACCTTTGCTAAGCACCACACTACCTCCAACAAAGCACAATCACTGCCTGCATGACACTCCACTGACACTTCTCCTGGGTTACATGCTGCCCAACCGCACCCCCTCCCCCCCACAGCGCACACCAAAGTGTCCCTGGGCAGCCTTCAGCTGCCCTCATGCCACACCACGCTCATGTCTATTTAGAATTGCGTCTGCCATGACGAGGGACCGCAGGCACACACTGCAGAGGTTGGCACGGCTAGGCAGCGACCCTCTTTAAAAGTGGCGGAGCGATAGCCCACAATGATGTACAGAAGCAATGAGAAATAGAATCCTGTGCCACCGCCATCAGGAGCTGCACACGTGGGCATAGCAATGGGGAACCTATGTACCACACACTATTCATTCTGTCAAGGTGTCTGCATGCCCCAGTCAGACCGGGCTTTTTAATTCATAGACACAGGCAGGTACAACTCCCTATTGTGAAGTCCCTGTCGACCCACAGCATGGGTGGCTCCCTGGAACCCACCGGCGGTACACAGAAATATCCCATTGCATTGCCCAACACAGCTGAGGTAGTAATGTCGTGCTTAATGCAGGTGGGCTTCGGCCCACACTGCATGCCCCAGTCTGACTGGGGTTCTTTATAAGTGTACAGATGTAGTAAAAACTCCGTGTGCACCTACAGCATGGGTGGGTGCCAGGAAGCCACCGGCAGTACATAGAAATATCCCATTGCATTGCCCAACACAGCTGAGGTAGTAATGTCGTGCGTAATACAGGTGGGCTTCGGCCCACACTGCATGTCCCAGTCTGACCGGGGTTCTTTACAAGTGGACACATGTAGGTTAAACTCCCTGTGGACCCACTGCCTGGGTGGGTGCCAGGAAGCCACCGGCGGTACATAGAAATATCCCATTGCATTGCCCAACACAGCTGAGGTAGTAATGTCGTGCGTAATACAGGTGGGCTTCGGCCAACACTGCATGCCCCAGTCAGACTGGGGTTCTTTAGAAGTGGACACATGTATTAAAAACTTTGTGTGCACCTACAGCATGGGTGGCTCCCTGGAACCCACCGGCGGTACATAAAAATATCCCATAGCATTGCCCAACACAGCTGAGGTAACGTCAGCTGTAATGCAGGTGGGCTAAAAATTAATTTGATTACACTGTAGGCGAGGGCCCACAAAAATTGCTGTATCAACAGTACTAATGTACATCCCAAAAATTGGCCATGGCCAGCCAAGAGGGCAGGTGAAACCCATTAACCGCTTTGGTTAATGTGGCTTAAGTGGTAACTAGGCCTGGAGGCAGCCCAGTGTAACGAAAAAATGGTTCAAGTTAAAGTTCCAACGCTTTTAAGCGCATTGAAACTTATAAAAATTGTTCAGAAAAATTATTTGAGTGAGCCTTGTGGCCCTAAGAAAAATTGCCCGTTCAGCGTGATTACGTGAGGTTTCAGGAGGAGGAGGAGCAGGAGGAGGAGGAGGAATATTAGACACAGATTGATGAAGCAGAAATGTCCCCGTTTTGGATGGTGAGAGAGAACGTAGCTTCCATCCGCGGGTGCAGCCTACGTATTGCTTACGTATCGCTGCTGTCCGCTGGTGGAGAACAGAAGTCTGGCGAAATCCAGCCTTTGTTCATCTTGATGAGTGTTAGCCTGTCGGCACTGTCGGTTGACAAGCGGCTACGCTTATCTGTGATGATTCCCCCAGCCGCACTAAACACCCTCTCCGACAAGATGCTAGCCGCAGGACAAGCAAGCACCTCCAGGGCATACAGCGCTAGTTCAGGCCACGTGTCCAGCTTCGACACCCAGTAGTTGTAGGGGGCAGAGGCGTCACCAAGGATGGTCGTGCGATCCGCTACGTACTCCCTCACCATCCTTTTACAGTGCTCCCGCCGACTCAGCCGTGACTGGGGAGCGGTGACACAGTCTTGGTGGGGAGCCATAAAGCTGGCCAGGCCCTTAAAGACTGTTGCACTGCCTGGGATGTACATGCTGCTCGATCTACGCACATCCCCTGGTACCTTGCCCTCGGTACTGCGCCTTCTGCCACTAGCGCTGTCGGCTGGGAATTTTACCATCAGCTTGTCCGCAAGGGTCCTGTGGTATAGCAACACTCTCGAACCCCTTTCCTCTTCGGGAATCAGAGTGGGCAGGTTCTCCTTATACCGTGGATCGAGCAGTGTGTACACCCAGTAATCCGTCGTGGCCAGAATGCGTGCAACGCGAGGGTCACGAGAAAGGCATCCTAACATGAAGTCAGCCATGTGTGCCAGGGTACCTGTACGCAACACATGGCTGTCTTCACTAGGAAGATCACTTTCAGGATCCTCCTCCTCCTCCTCCTCCTCAGGCCATACACGCTGAAAGGATGACAGGCAATCAGCCGGTGTACCGTCAGCAGCGGCCCAAGCTGTCTCTTCCCCCTCCTCCTCATCCTCCTCATGCTCCTCCTCCTCCTCCTGTACGCGCTGAGAAATAGACAGGAGGGTGCCCTGACTATCCAGCGGCATACTGTCTTCCCCCGCCCCCGTTTCCGAGCGCAAAGCAGCTGCCTTTATGGTTTGCAGGGAATTTCTCAAGATGCATAGCAGAGGAATGGTGACGCTAATGATTGTAGCATCGCCGCTCACCACCTGGGTAGACTCCTCAAAATTACCAAGGACATGGCAGATGTCTGCCAACCAGGCCCACTCTTCTGAAAGGAATTGAGGAGGCTGACTCCCACTGCGCCGCCCATGTTGGAGTTGGTATTCGACTATAGCTCTACGTTGTTCATAGAGCCTGGCCAACATGTGGAGCGTAGAGTTCCACCGTGTGGGCACGTCGCACAGCAGTCGGTGCACTGGCAGCTTAAAGTGATGTTGCAGGGTGCGCAGGGTGGCAGCGTCCGTGTGGGACTTGCGGAAATGTGCGCAGAGCCGGCGCGCCTTTACGAGCAGGTCTGACAAGCGTGGGTAGCTTTTCAGAAAGCGCTGAACCACCAAATTAAAGACGTGGGCCAGGCATGGCACGTGCGTGAGGCTGCCGAGCTGCAGAGCCGCCACCAGGTTACGGCCGTTGTCACACACGACCATGCCCGGTTGGAGGCTCAGCGGCGCAAGCCAGCGGTCGGTCTGCTGTGTCAGACCCTGCAGCAGTTCGTGGGCCGTGTGCCTCTTATCGCCTAAGCTGAGTAGTTTCAGCACGGCCTGCTGACGCTTGCCCACCGCTGTGCTGCCACACCGCGCGACACCGACTGCTGGCGACATGCTGCTGCTAACACATCTTGATTGCGAGACAGAGGAGGAGGAGGAGGAGGAGGGTGCTTTAGTGGAGGAAGCATACACCTCCGCAGATACCACCACCGAGCTGGGGCCCGCAATTCTGGGGGTGGGTAGGACGTGAGCGGTCCCAGGCTCTGACTCTGTCCCAGCCTCCACTAAATTCACCCAATGTGCCGTCAGGGAGATGTAGTGGCCCTGCCCGCCTGTGCTTGTCCACGTGTCCGTTGTTAAGTGGACCGTGGCAGTAACCGCGTTGGTGAGGGCGCGTACAATGTTGCGGGAGACGTGGTCGTGCAGGGCTGGGACGGCACATCGGGAAAAGTAGTGGCGACTGGGAACTGAGTAGCGTGGGGCCGCCGCCTCCATGATACTTTTGAAGGACTCCGTTTCCACAACCCTATACGGCAGCATCTCAAGGCTGATGAATTTTGCTATGCGGACGGTTAACGTTTGAGTGTGCGGGTGCGTGGCGGCGTACTTGCGCTTGCGCTCCAACAGTTGCGCAAGCGACGGCTGGACGGTGCGCTGAACTACACTGCTGGATGGGGCCGAGGACAGCGGAGGTGAGGGTGTGGGTGCAGGCCAGGAGACGGTAGTGCCTGTGTCCTGAGAGGGGGGTTGCATCTCAGTGGCAGGTTGGGGCACATGGGGAGAGGCAGGGGTGCAAACCGGAGGCGCTGAACGGCCTTCGTCCCACCTTGCGGGGTGCTTGGCCATCATATGTCTGCGCATGGTGGTGGTAGTGAGGCTGTTGGTGTTGGCTCCCCGGCTGAGCTTTGCGCGACAAAGGTTGCACACCACTGTTCGTCGGTCGTCAGGCGTCTCTGTGAAAAACTGCCAGACCTTAGAGCACCTCGGCCTCTGCAGGGTGGCATGGCGCGAGGGGGCGCTTTGGGAAACACTTGGTGGATTATTCGGTCTGGCCCTGCCTCTACCCCTGGCCACCGCACTGCCTCTTGCAACCTGCCCTGCTGATGCCCTTGACTCCCCCTCTGAAGACCTGTCCTCCTGAGTAAGCGTTGCACACCAGGTGGGGTCAGTCACCTCATCGTCCTGCTGCTCTTCCTCCGAATCCTCTGTGCGCTGCTCCCTCGGACTTACTGCCCTTACTACTACCTCACTGCAAGACAACTGTGTCTGATCGTCATCGTCCTCCTCACCCACAGAAAGTTGTTGAGACAGTTGGCGGAAGTCCCCAGCCTCTTCCCCCGGACCCCGGGAACTTTCGAATGGTTGGGCATCAGTGACGATAAACTCCTCTGGTGGGAGAGGAACCGCTGCTGCCCAATCTAAGCAGGGGCCCGAGAACAGTTCCTGGGAGTGCTCCCGCTCCTGAGCAGGTGTTATTGTAGTGGAGTGAGGAGGCTGGGAGGAAGGAGGAGCAGCAGACAGAGGATTCGGATTGGCAGCAGTGGACGGCGCAGAACTGCGGGTAGACGATAGGTTGCTCGAAGCACTTTCTGCCATCCAGGACAGGACCTGCTCACACTGCTCATTTTCTAATAACCGTCTCCCGCGTGGACCCATTAATTGGGTGATGAATGTGGGGACGCCAGAAACGTGCCTCTCTCCTAATCGCGCAGCAGTCGGCTGCGACACACCTGGATCAGGAGCTTGGCCTGTGCCCACACCCTGACTTGGCCCTCCGCGTCCTCGGCCGCATCCACGTCCTCTAGGCCTACCCCTACCCCTCAGCATGCTGTATTACCAGTGATTTGATTTCACAGGCAGGAAATAAATTGGCGCAAGACTGCAGGCCAAATATAATTTTTTCCCTTTTTTGAAAACGAAAGGCCCCACTGCCTCTAGTGAATGAATAATCTAAGTTTAATAACTGTGCTGTGTCCCTGCTAATGTGTCACAGAACGTGAGGGTAGCAGAGTTATTAACTGTGGCAGAGCAGGTATTTTTTTTCCCAATTAAGGAAAGCAAATGGCGAAGCCAGGAGTAAAACGTAGCTGGGTGCGTATGATTTTTAAAGGTGTCACACGCAGCCGACACGTGTCCACCGCCCTTAGGACGGACAGAGGCCGGACAAATAGAATTATTTTCCGTTTTTTGGCACCAAAAGGCAGCACTGCGTATATTCTATGAACATGAGAAGTTTAATAACTGTGCTGTGTCCCTGCTAATGTGTCACAGAACGTGAGGGTAGCAGAGTTATTAACTGTGGCAGAGCAGGTATTTTTTTTCCCAATTAAGGAAAGCAAATGGCGAAGCCAGGAGTAAAACGTAGCTGGGTGCGTATGATTTTTAAAGGTGTCACACGCAGCCGACACGTGTCCACCGCCCTTAGAACGGACAGAGGCCGGACAAATAGAATTATTTTCCGTTTTTTGGCACCAAAAGGCAGCACTGCGTATATTCTATGAACATGAGAAGTTTAATAACTGTGCTGTGTCCCTGCTAATGTGTCACAGAACGTGAGGGTAGCAGAGTTATTAACTGTGGCAGAGCAGGTATTTTTTTTCCCAATTAAGGAAAGCAAATGGCGAAGCCAGGAGTAAAACGTAGCTGGGTGCGTATGATTTTTAAAGGTGTCACACGCAGCCGACACGTGTCCACCGCCCTTAGGACGGACAGAGGCCGGACAAATAGAATTATTTTCCGTTTTTTGGCACCAAAAGGCAGCACTGCGTATATTCTATGAACATGAGAAGTTTAATAACTGTGCTGTGTCCCTGCTAATGTGTCACAGAACGTGCAGAAGCGATTTTGAGAAGCAAAAAAAAATGCAGCACAGCTAACAGCAGCCTGGACAGTACTGCACACGGATAAATATGGCCCTAGAAAGGACCGTTGAGGTTCTTGAAGGCTACACTCACTCCTAACACTCTCCCTGCCTATGCAGCACTTCTGTCCCTAATGCCAGGTGCAACGGTCTGCAGAGGCGATTTTGAGAAAAAAAAAATTGCCACTGCTAACAGCAGCCAACACACAGCTATCAGTGGCCCTAATAAGGACCTTTGGGGGGTCTTGAAGCCTACACTAACTACCAATTCTTTCCCTACAGCAGCTCCGGTACAAACAGCACTGTCCCTCATCTAAATCACACGGCATCTGAGGCGAACCGCGGGAGGGGCCGACTTTTATGTTCCGGTGACACCTGATCTTCCCAGCCACTCACAGCAGGGGGGTGGTATAGGGCTTGAACGTCACAGGGGGAAGTTGTAATGCCTTCCCTGTCTTTCAATTGGCCAGAAAAGCGCGCTAACGTCTCAGGGAAGGAAGTGAAAATAACCAGAACACCGCATGGTGTTCGTTACGAATAACGAACATCCCGAACACCCTAATATTCGCACGAATATCAAGCTCGGAAGAACACGTTCGCTCATCTCTAGAAATGAACCAAAATATTATTTTTCATCATTTTATTTCTACACGTTATGTCATTTATAAAAGAACTGGTAACATAATGTCTGTATAAACAAGCAAAGTAACAATATATGTGAATAACTATTACTTTTATTGGATATAGTGATACCTCTCCAAAAGACCACCTCTTTGAGAAAACTACCCCCTATACAGATTTTTACAGATTTTTATGTCTTCCATATATTTTGTATAGTGCCATCTTCTCTGAGAACACCATGCACTACCATCATTCCCAGAAGACCACTTCTCAGTACAATGTTAGTCTCAAAGAGGTTCCTCTGTATTTGCAATCTGAATGTAAGAGCATTTCTTGTGATCCTTTCAGTGATATAATATATAATAGTGATATTATATACTATAATACAGGGATATACTATAATACTTCTTGATTTTTTAAGATCAGATACCTATTGGATGGCAAACCAGGAAGATAGAACAACACCTCTGCGTGACTTATTGAATGACAGCATTCCTGCAAATCAATGTCAGACCCTTTATAGA
This sequence comes from Eleutherodactylus coqui, assembly GCF_035609145.1. Lineage (NCBI taxonomy): Eukaryota > Metazoa > Chordata > Amphibia > Anura > Eleutherodactylidae > Eleutherodactylus > Eleutherodactylus coqui. The sequence continues at coordinate 154,746,368 of NC_089841.1, forward strand.
AGTCTTTATAACAATGATTGGTGGCATTACAGAGATTTTGTTCTATCTTCCTTATTTGCATATATTTTCCAGAGGAGCAACATGGGCCTTATAAGTCTCCTCGCACACCTTCTAGGTGTCTCCTTAAGGAAAGATGATACACTTCCCAACCCACATCATAGGCCTCTCACTAGCCAAGCCAGAAACCTACTGCGCACTGATGAAGGGCAAAAACCCTGAAACAGCTGTCTGCGTATGGCTTCTGGATTTTGGTCAATTCCTAATCATTGTTATAAAGACTTGTATAAAGGGTCAGACATTGATTTGAAGGAATGCTGTCATCCAATAAGTCATGCAGAGGTGTTGTTCTATCTTCCTTGTTTGCATATTTCCCAGAGGAGCAAGATAGCTTTATAAGTCTTTTCACTCACCTCCTTACACACCTTCTAGGTGCTCTCCCTAACATACATAGAACATGGTGTTACACCACCTAAACAATACAGTTAATCGTTACTATATTTAAGCAAATTAAAAAAAAACTCTTCTTCTCCACCTTCTTACCTCTCTCCTTTATCCTCCCTAAATTCCATCAGCTTTTCTACAGTACCTCAATGCAACCAGCACTTGATGGGAACTATCAGACCATCTACCCAAAAGTTCCTTAAACTTATGGCTCTTTTACACGGGCCAAGAATTTCACGATTCTCGTTTGCTTGATAGAACGAGTGTCAGGACATGGTTCGGGATAATGGAAGTCCCTGAGAAAACCCGCAACCCCTGTCCCTGCCTACTTGGCCCCCTGGGATAATCCCCAGGGCGACAACTGGGCTGCAGTCCCTGCACTAAACTAGGGAAGCGGGACACGAGAACGACAAACAGACACTGGAGACAAACAAAAGGTATAATGGTCAGACTATCTGGGTCGGCAATAGAAGGGTACGCAGTACAAAGGGGTCAGGCAAAAACGAAGTCAAGTCCAGAAAGCAGAAAGTCAGAAAGCCGGGGTTACAACAGGAGTCAAACAATACGCGGGTGCAACTGGAAGACCAAACTAACACTGGCAACCATTTGCACACACAGGCAGGTTTAAGTCCTGTCAGAGCTCCCGCCCCAGCAACTGATTGGGGCGGAAGTCTGACAGCCACAGGGAACACCCAGCCCCGCTGGGGACCCCACCCCGAGCCCTGCGGAAGGTGGAGAAGAGTGCCGGGTTGCCATGGAGCTGACCCTAGCAACCCGGCGGCGAGAAGGAGCCTGGCAGCCAGGGGAGATGACAAGGACTGGTGCTCCCCTGCGCCGCAAGGCAGCTGCCTGTGTGACAGGACCAGTGGCGAGGGAATGGACCCACGAGCCGCCGGTCCTAACAACGAGCTGGTGACAACATCACCAGCTCTTTTGCGCTTGTGCAACCCATTTAGACTGCATGATTTTAGTTGAGAATTCCTATGTGAAACACTGCACAAGCAGCATTTAAATGGAATGATAAGTGCCTCAAGTTGGCGCTGGTTTTTATCCTGACTGAAACTGAATGACAAGTGAGAACCCCAAGATTCTCGCTGGTCATTTAGTCATTTACCCACGTTTAAACTGAACAATTATCTTTCAGTTTCGTTCGTATGAAAAATTTCTGAGTGATAATTATTCCATATAAACGGGACATTAGATAAACCAACTCTTTTTTTAAATATCTCCCTTTCCAAAAATATAACCTCTCTTATCTTTGCGACAAACCTACTACTGTCAGGGGGAAAGGGAAGGGGATCAGACTGCATTCAATGGACAGTAATCAGCTTTGACCCCTAATACAATGCCCTCTGAATTCCCAAAAGAGTAAGCCCATCAAGCCCATCAACAATACCTAATATAAAATAAGAAAACAAGTCTGTCTGTCTGCATGTTGAGGGATAAGTGGTATATATACCTACCCTCTTGTATCAGTATATCAGTAAGTATATGGCTGCTTTCTGTGTTTTTTTTGTTGTTGCTGTCTGTTTTAAATTTCCCTTTCTGCGGACCTTCTAGCAGCGGAGTGCGCAGGGGAAGATATCTCTGGTGGCCATCTTACCAGCAGGCACCAGCAACCAGCAGCATCCAGCGTGACCAGCATCACCCTGCCAGATAAGTGAGGGGAGGGCCTGTGCAGCAGCCATTTTGAATAGTGGCAAGCACCAGCACCATTACCAGCAGCCACCAGCAACCACCAGCATCACCCTGCCAGATAAGTGAGGGGAGGGACTGTGCGGCAGCTATTTTGAATAGCGGCAAGCACCAGCACCATTACCAGCGCCATTACCAGCAGGCACCAGCAACCAACCAGCGTACCATTACTGAGATAAGTGAGGGGAGGGCCTGTGCGGCAGCCATTTCAATAGCGGCAAGCACCAGCACCATTACCAGCAGTATAATTCTATCTATCTTCTGTCATTGCGGCCCCGATGGAGAACCCAAAATATAAAAAAACAAGGTTAAGTAAAAGGAGTGGTAGTAGTAGCAGTAGCCGACCCTTTCAAGAGATGTGGACCGAGATGTATGGCATTATAAAAAAAATGGCAGATCATTTTGCGTTCTATGTACTGGAACGGTAGTAAGCAGAACATGGAATATAAATAGACATTTTGAAACTAATCTTTCCCAGCTCTTGAAAAAAAGTGAGGATGAAAGGAAGGAATACATTTCCAAGCAGCTACACCTTTATAAGAGCCAATCTAATTCCATACTTAAATTTGTAAAAGGCTCTACAAATTTAGCGTCTGCAAGTTGGAGCATCGCTCACTCCATAGCTCAGCATGGAAAAGCACTCAGGGAGGGAGAATTTATTAAAGACACTCTCCTACGATGTGCACCAGTTCTATTTCACGATATGCAGAATGAAGATGCAATTATTAAGATGATATCTGAGTTACCACTAAGTAGAAATATCATAAAAGACGGAATAATAAGACTGAACACAAACGTACAAAATCAATTAAAGAGAGACATAAGTAATTGTAAATATTTTTCGATCTCTCTTGATGAAACTACTGATGTCACATCACATGCTCAGTTGGCCATTATTGGTCGATATTCTGATGGTCTCCCAATGAGAGAAGAGTTGATAAAGTTAGTATCAGTGCCAACAAGTACATCAGGAAGCGAAATATGTAAGGTTGTTATACAAACATTCCGTGACATAAGCATTGATATCTCTGAGGTTGTGTCAGTGACGACAGATGGGGCACCAAACATGATGGGGAAGAAAGTCGGATTTGTCAAATTGTTTACGGAAGCTATTGGATATCCGATTGTACCTTTTCACTGTATCACCCATCAGGAGGCTTTATGTGCCAAGGTAGGATTCACCGACTTAAACGACTTAATGTCAGTTGTTACAAAAATAGTTAATTTAATAGCTGCTCGCCCCCTTAACAAGCGAGAATTTTCTGTGCTTTTACTAGAGCTTGATTCCACCTACAGTGGACTGCTGATGTACAATAATGTAAGATCGCTGAGCCGAGGCAAAGTTCCTGAGCGCTTTGTGAAGTGCTTTGAAGAAATTAGGGTATTTTTTGAGGGTAAGGATCTGGGAAACTTTCCTCAGCTCAATGATGATAAGTGGGTCAACACCCTAATGTTTCTTACAGATCTCTCTGTTCATATTAATGAACTGAACTTAAAGTTACAAGGTTTTGGTAAAAGTATTGTCGTCATGTTTGGATACATAAAAGCTTTTGAAAGTAAACTTAACTTTTCAAGCGAGATATAGAAACTAAAACATATAAGTATTTTCCTCGAGTAACCAAGTATTTTGAGAAGGCCAGTACAGCTGTACACAATGAAATGGAATCCTTGCATATAAAGTACCAGCATGTTTTAGGCTCGTTACTTGACCAGTTCAGTGATAGATTTAATCAATTTAGAAGCCTAGAACAGACCATAAAAATAATTAAGCATCCTGATGTAGTCGTCTCCAGTAGTTTGGAATTAAATGGTTTCCAATGAATGCAAATTGATGATTTGGAGATACAACTTGCAGAATTTCAAGACAGCATATGGGCTCAGGTGTTTGTCGACTTGAGGTCAAAGCTTGAGAATCTGGAAAGGTGCCGGTTGGAGAATCAAGAGGGGTGCCAATACGAACAGGAAATTTGGAGTGCCTGGAACCGATTACCAGACACTTTTAGCACCCTGAAAAATATGGCAATGGCTTTACTCACAGTTTTTCCCTCTACGTACTTTTGTGAGACCTTATTCTCAGCGTTAAATAATATCAAAACCAACAAAAGAAACAGACTGACAGATGAAGTTAGTAGCACTTGCTTGGGCTTGAAGTGTACAAAATACCAACCTTCAATTGAAGATCTAGCCAATGAAATTCAGCAACAAAAAAGTCACTAATCGGCAGGTTAGTTAAAGAATTCCCCCTCCCCTCACTTACAGTATCTCAGTTCACGGCATCCCACACAAGTTTAAGGTTTAATATTGGACTGTTAAATAATTTCAAGACCATTAAAAGAAACCGACTGACAGATGAACAAAGAAGTCACTAAGCAGGTAAGTTAAAATAATTAGATTTTGGTTTATTCAATACAGTTATATGTTACAAGTATACATTTTTGTTATTTAAACTATAAATATGACAAATTTTGTTTTTTTTTTCTCGAAGTGACACACCACCTGAGTTATGCTCAGTTTTTCGGCAAATTTTGACACACCAAGCCAAAAAGGTTGTCCATCACTAGTGTGGGGGCTAACAATAAACGTGGACCCTTGACACTGGGTTGTGAGCTCACGTATTTTGGCCAAGATATTAATCAATATCTCATATTAATTGGTATTTTTCAGAAACATGCAGTGTGACTTTGAACACTGGGAAAGCCCAGGGTACCAGTGCCATTGTGGTTCACTGGCACTTGCACCCTGGATTCAAATATGGCATCAATAATAGGTTGTAAGCCTGCATGGTGCACCACACGTACCATGTGGCCTGACACACTGTATTTACTCTTTTGTCTAGGAATAAGCACTAATATAAGGAGGGTTTGTGACTGGCTGCTCATCAGTGTCCCGCACATGTGTTTGTTGCTTCTCCATTTAGCAGTCTGGCTGTCCGCATGTTGGGAGATAAGTGGTGTATATGCCTTCCCTCTCGTATCAGTATATCAGTAAGTATAACGCTGCTTTCTGTGATTTTTTTGTCTGTTTTATATTTCCCTTTCTATGATTTTAATCAATATAACTTAAGATGATTTCTGTGCCTTAATTATAGAACACAAAATATGACCCACTGCTTCCCCTTCCTTAAAGATTTTCTGCTTCATAAAAATATGCTTATTTTTTGCAACACCTCTCAGATGATCCACAAGTTGAGACTATTCTTCTTTTCAATAATTTCCACCTGATTAGTGGGAGAATATAAATACACTTGCTCTGCATCTAAAGCTCGTCGCTAAAGGGCCTTATTGTCATCCCAATGATCATGTAGAAATGTCTTCATAGCATCCCAAACCACAGACAATGAGGAAGAGCCAATATTTATCTGAAAAAATTCCTATACCGCGTCTTGCATTCTAGTATTATCATCAAGCAGATTCAGCCAAAAGTGATTTAACCTCCAAACTCTATTCAAACTAAATCCCCCACCATTTATAATCAACAGCAAACATAAGGAAGCATAGATGGAGTACCTATCGTGAGATCTATTCTAGAAAGTGTGAACTGGGATAACAAGAGTATTGTTGAATTGCTGAATTTCTCAACCTCCACAGATTACATAACCCTAAGGCCCAATGTCCACAGGCAAAATGGAATTTAAAAAACTGCGCGGGTCTCCTGCACGCGTCATCCACGCCCATAGGAAATCATTGGACACTTGCAGGTAATTAAATACCTGCGGATGTCATTTTTCCCTGGCACGCAGATCGCACGTACGGGAAAGCTCCATTTCATGCCTATGGAAGCTGTCCGGTCCCGCGGCAAACCCGCAGCTGTCATTGCGTCCGTGCCGTGGGACTGCAGGAAAGCAGGAGTCCAAAAAAAGAAAAATTGCGCCGCCATGCACGCGGCATGCTGCCAGCGTGCTGAGCACATCTGCCGGGCTGAAGAAAGAAGATCCGTCCGTGACAGAGGGGAGACCCACAGTGTCCTGACAGGTAAGTATAATCTATTTATTGGCTTCATGTCTGCACAGCAGGAGGGACCTGCTGCGGGATTCTGTATATGAAATCCGTGCGGGCCCAAATTTCCTCGTGGAGACCTAATTCCATTAATAAACCCTTCACAGACTAGTCTAACTAAAACCGATATTTATTCAAATTCATTTAAACAAATATAGGGTACCAAGACAAAAAACACCTAAACATGAAAAAGGTGGCCAAAACATTGCTTGTTTTATGTGGAGCAAATAAAATTTCCAGCTGAATTACATAGCAGAGAAGGAAAAGAGAGAGTAGTGGAAAGAAAACACCCTATCACACCCAACCCCATACACATATACTCATATTCCCTAGGGCTCTAATCACCTAGCCATAGTGATAATGGTAAAAAAGAAATCCCAATATCACATTAAGGTCACTAATACTAAGGAGAAATACCCAGGAACCTCCCACTTATCTAACAGATAATCTAATTTCAGGTAATCAAATACTCTACCAATAATCTACTATTTAAAAGGACTACCTATTACTGTTATATAAATATTGTTCATGTTTATCAGTCCAGGAGGAGCATCCCTAGAATCATTAAAGAAATAAAAATTCTCCCCCTGCATCATTGTTCTCAGCCGCGCCGGATACAAAACAGCACAAGGCAGCTGTTAACCCCGTAACCTTCTCTTAATATCTTGAAACACATCCATTTTTTTTGTATGTCCACTGAACAATCTGGATAGACAGCTATAAGATGACTGTCCATAGTTAATGCTATCATTTCCTTTGCTTTCTTTAAGATAAGTCCTGATCAAAAACTGACAAAGAATCTTCCCGAATAGTTGATTTCAGCAATCCCTTAAAAAATTCTCTCGGAAATAATCCTTCCATCTTTTCTGGAACCCACATCAGTCAAAAATTATTTCTCCTTAGTTTATTTTCCACATCATCTACTTTATATGGCAAAGAATGGATAGACTACTCACATTTACTAATTGTATCCTGCATAGGAACAATTTTTTCTTCCATTTCATTAATACAATGTCTCTGCTTTTAGTCCATCTTTCAGTAACTTTCTGCAAATAATATCTTAGAAATCCAATATCCTCTTTCAGGCTACCAACCTGAGTAGAGAGGGAAGCCAGAACAATATTGATTTTAGTCACAGCTAGAAAAACATCATGTAGAGTAGGTTCATTTTGTGTATCATTTTGCATATCAACACCACTAGACCATGCTGAAATGGCCTGCATAATAGTATTCTCAGAAGCAGATGAAGTATATAAAGCAGGGCCATGCTTACCAGTCTCAGAGATAACATATTAAAAGTCCCCTAAGAGGAGGAAAATACAACTGTAGATGTTTTTATGAGCATTTCTTTCTGGGGTTGCAGGAGAAGTTGAGCGAGCAAATTTGCCAACCTATTTGCCGAATCACAAGATTTCTCACCAAAAGCAATCAAAATGGTCAAAGCATTCCATGCATTCTGGATGCTCAATATTCATTGTCTCCAGTGTTGCGCAAGAAGACTCATGGTGCAAGGTATTCACAGTAGCGTTCACAGATGCCTGTGCCTGAGGACTTATTCACATTAGCGTATATCGGCAGGCGTTTTCACGGCTGGCCGATATATGCTACCATGTGGTGCAGGGCTTGGCGTATATGCTATCAAGTGGGTGAGGAGGCTGCAAGATGAGGAGGTGGGACGGGGCGGGAGCTAGTGTGCTGAGCTACGGTCCCCTCTCTGTCCCTTGCTGCTGTTTGCAAGGGGAGGGAGTGGAACGGGGCAGTGCTTAGCTCCGCCCCTCCCATTGCAAACAGCGGCAAGGGGCGGAGAGGAGAAGAGACGAGGGAGGGAGTTTAGCAGTCACGCTGCTAAACTCCCTACTACCTCCCTTCTCTGGCAGCTCTCATTGGCTCCCTTAGGAGTCTATGCAGCTGCCGCTGGCGTCGTAAAAGTGCCCGGCTGTGCGCTTTTGCGCCAAGGATATACGCCCCTGTGCACTGATGCATTGTAAACTAATGCATCAGAGGGGCAGCGTATATTGGCCGGGCGTGAAAAACCGGCCGATATACGCCTGTGTGAATAAGCCCTGACTGTCATCATGAAGCACACGTGCATCGCCGGCTTCTTTCCTCTTCGTCATCACAACTCAGTTGAACAACAAGCAGACCTGAGGTGCACGTACTTCTTTTTACTTCATTGCTAGCAGTTTTACTGATGCCATAAAGCAATGACCTCTTAAGGCACACAGGAAGATATGAAAACATTTTTTAAATTAGTTATACCTGGCCTTGCATAGTCACAGCTGTACTGTATCAACATTTAAATCTGCTGTAAAATGCCATTGTGCCAGAATAGTATAATATGCCGGTTGAACAATTAGCCATTTTACAGAATTAACGGCATTAAACACTGGGATTACGATGAAGACAAAAGGGGTGAAATGTGCTGCTGAGCAGGTGACCTAATAAATTGCTAACCCATGTTCTATGCAGAAAGATTGATTCCTTTTTAGCTGAAGTGTATATGAGTAAGTTATAATGGCATTAAGATGATCATTACAATTAACTTTCATGCTAAATTTAGTTCCATTGATTTAATTTCTCACATTTCCACTAATTTTCAGTTTTAAAGATTGCTCTGTCATCAACAGACAGAACATTGAAATAGATATGTGGAGTCTGCAGGTTCAGCTTGTAAGGAAGTTGATGATGAGCCACCATTTACTGCACATCCTTACAAAAACTGTGAACTTAACAAAGTTATAAAATGTTGTCTTGTGGACTGCCAAGGTCCTAGAGACCATAACAAGGACTGTCAAGTTTAACATTGCGATAATGATCCAGCATAGTTTTGCATTTTAAGTGCTAACCACATTTGTAAGAACTGTGGAGACTAAACAGTTAATTGCCTGTTATGTTATAATTAGAGATGAGCGAACGCGTTCGTCCGAGCTTGATATTCGTGCGAATATTAGGGTGTTCGGGATGTTCGTTATTCGTAACGAACACCATGCGGTGTTCTGGTTACTTTCACTTCCTTCCCTGAGACGTTAGCGCGCTTTTCTGGCCAATTGAAAGACAGGGAAGGCATTACAACTTCCCCCTGCAACGTTTAAGCCCTATACCACCTCCCTGCTGTGAGTGGCTGGCGAGATCAGGTGTTCGCCTAATATAAAAGTCGGCCCCTCCCGCGGCTCGCCTCAGATGCGGTGTGAGTTAGATGAGGGACAGTGCTGTTTATACCGGAGCTGCTGTAGGGAAAGAATTGGTAGTTAGTGTAGGCTTCAAGACCCCCCAAAGGTCCTTATTAGGGCCACTGATAGCTGTGTGTTGGCTGCTGTTAGCAGTGGCATTTTTTTTTTTCTCAAAATCGCCTCTGCAGAGCGTTGCACCTGGCATTAGGGACAGAAGTGCTGCATAGGCAGGGAGAGTGTTAGGAGTGAGTGTAGCCTTCAAGAACCTCAACGGTCCTTTCTAGGGCCATATTTATCCGTGTGCAGTACTGTCCAGGCTGCTGTTAGCTGTGCTGCATTTTTTTTGGGCTTCTCAAAATCGCCTCTGCAGAGCATTCCACCCTCCATTGATACTGCAGGGAAAGAATTGTATAGGCAGGGCCACAACACAGTTATTATTCATAGAATATACGCAGTGCTGCCTTTTGGTGGAAAAACAAGTGAAAACAAATCTATTTGTCCAGCCTCTGTCCGTCCTTACGGGCGGTGGAGACGTGTGAGCTGCGTGAAAAACAGTGCTAAATCATACGCACCCAGCTACGCTTTACTGCTGGCTTCGCCATTTGCTTTCCTTAATTGGGAAAAAAAATACCTGCTCTGCCAGAGTTATAATAACTCTGCTACCCTCACGTTCTGTGACACATAAGCAGGGACACAGCACAGTTATTAAACTTCTCATGTTCATAGAATATACGCAGTGCTGCCTTTTGGTGGAAAAACAAGTGAAAACAAATCTATTTGTCCAGCCTCTGTCCGTCCTTACGGGCGGTGGAGACGTGTGAGCTGCGTGAAGAACAGTGCTAAATCATACGCACCCAGCTACGCTTTACTGCTGGCTTCGCCATTTGCTTTCCTTAATTGGGAAAAAAAATACCTGCTCTGCCAGAGTTATAATAACTCTGCTACCCTCACGTTCTGTGACACATAAGCAGGGACACAGCACAGTTATTAAACTTCTCATGTTCATAGAATATACGCAGTGCTGCCTTTTGGTGGAAAAACAAGTGAAAACAAATCTATTTGTCCAGCCTCTGTCCGTCCTTACGGGCGGTGGAGACGTGTGAGCTGCGTGAAGAACAGTGCTAAATCATACGCACCCAGCTACGCTTTACTGCTGGCTTCGCCATTTGCTTTCCTTAATTGGGAAAAAAAATACCTGCTCTGCCAGAGTTATAATAACTCTGCTACCCTCACGTTCTGTGACACATAAGCAGGGACACAGCACAGTTATTAAACTTCTCATGTTCATAGAATATACGCAGTGCTGCCTTTTGGTGGAAAAACAAGTGAAAACAAATCTATTTGTCCAGCCTCTGTCCGTCCTTACGGGCGGTGGAGACGTGTGAGCTGCGTGAAGAACAGTGCTAAATCATACGCACCCAGCTACGCTTTACTGCTGGCTTCGCCATTTGCTTTCCTTAATTGGGAAAAAAAATACCTGCTCTGCCAGAGTTATAATAACTCTGCTACCCTCACGTTCTGTGACACATAAGCAGGGACACAGCACAGTTATTAAACTTCTCATGTTCATAGAATATACGCAGTGCTGCCTTTTGGTGGAAAAACAAGTGAAAACAAATCTATTTGTCCAGCCTCTGTCCGTCCTTACGGGCGGTGGAGACGTGTGAGCTGCGTGAAGAACAGTGCTAAATCATACGCACCCAGCTACGCTTTACTGCTGGCTTCGCCATTTGCTTTCCTTAATTGGGAAAAAAAATACCTGCTCTGCCAGAGTTATAATAACTCTGCTACCCTCACGTTCTGTGACACATAAGCAGGGACACAGCACAGTTATTAAACTTCTCATGTTCATAGAATATACGCAGTGCTGCCTTTTGGTGGAAAAACAAGTGAAAACAAATCTATTTGTCCAGCCTCTGTCCGTCCTTACGGGCGGTGGAGACGTGTGAGCTGCGTGAAGAACAGTGCTAAATCATACGCACCCAGCTACGCTTTACTGCTGGCTTCGCCATTTGCTTTCCTTAATTGGGAAAAAAAATAACTGCTCTGCCAGAGTTATAAGCAGGGACACAGCACAGTTATTAAACTTAGATAATTCATTCACTAGAGGCAGTGGGGCCTTTCGTTTTCCAAAAAGGGCAAAAATTATATTTGGCCTGCAGTCTTGCGCCAATTTATTTCCTGCCTGTGAAATCAAATCACTGGTAATACAGCATGCTGAGGGGTAGGGGTAGGCCTAGAGGACGTGGACGCAGCCGAGGACGCGGAGGGCCAAGTCAGGGTGTGGGCACAGGCCAAGCTCCTGATCCAGGTGTGTCGCAGCCGACTGCTGCGCGATTAGGAGAGAGGCACGTTTCTGGTGTCCCCACATTCATCGCCCAATTAATGGGTCCACGCGGGAGACGGTTATTAGAAAATGAGCAGTGTGAGCAGGTCCTGTCCTGGATGGCAGAAAGTGCTTCGAGCAACCTATCGTCTACCCGCAGTTCTGCGCCGTCCACTGCTGCCAATCCGAATCCTCTGTCTGCTGCTCCTCCTTCCTCCCAGCCTCCTCACTCCACTACAATAACACCTGCTCAGGAGCGGGAGCACTCCCAGGAACTGTTCTCGGGCCCCTGCTTAGATTGGGCAGCAGCGGTTCCTCTCCCACCAGAGGAGTTTATCGTCACTGATGCCCAACCATTCGAAAGTTCCCGGGGTCCGGGGGAAGAGGCTGGGGACTTCCGCCAACTGTCTCAACAACTTTCTGTGGGTGAGGAGGACGATGACGATCAGACACAGTTGTCTTGCAGTGAGGTAGTAGTAAGGGCAGTAAGTCCCAGGGAGCAGCGCACAGAGGATTCGGAGGAAGAGCAGCAGGACGATGAGGTGACTGACCCCACCTGGTGTGCAACGCTTACTCAGGAGGACAGGTCTTCAGAGGGGGAGTCAAGGGCATCAGCAGGGCAGGTTGCAAGAGGCAGTGCAGTGGCCAGGGGTAGAGGCAGGGCCAGACCGAATAATCCACCAAGTGTTTCCCAAAGCGCCCCCTCGCGCCATGCCACCCTGCGGAGGCCGAGGTGCTCTAAGGTCTGGCAGTTTTTCACAGAGACGCCTGACGACCGACGAACAGTGGTGTGCAACCTTTGTCGCGCAAAGCTCAGCCGGGGAGCCAACACCAACAGCCTCACCACCACCACCATGCGCAGACATATGATGGCCAAGCACCCCGCAAGGTGGGACAAAGGCCGTTCACCGCCTCCGGTTTGCACCCCTGCCTCTCCCCCTGTGCCCCAACCTGCCACTGAGATGCAACCCCCCTCTCAGGACACAGGCACTACCGCCTCATGGCCTGCACCCACACCCTCATCTCCGCTGTCCTCGGCCCCATCCAGCAGTGTAGTTCAGCGCACCGTTCAGCCGTCGCTTGCGCAAGTGTTCGAGCGCAAGCGCAAGTACGCCGCCACGCACCCGCACGCTCAAACGTTAACCGTCCGCATAGCAAAATTCATCAGCCTTGAGATGCTGCCGTATAGGGTTGTGGAAACTGAGTCCTTCAAAAGTATCATGGAGGCGGCGGCCCCGCGCTACTCAGTTCCCAGTCGCCACTACTTTTCCCGATGTGCCGTCCCAGCCCTGCACGACCACGTCTCCCGCAACATTGTGCGCGCCCTCACCAACGCGGTTACTGCCACGGTCCACTTAACTACGGACACGTGGACAAGCACAGGCGGGCAGGGCCACTACATCTCCCTGACGGCACATTGGGTGAATTTAGTGGAGGCTGGGACAGAGTCAGAGCCTGGGACCGCTCACGTCCTACCCACCCCCAGAATTGCGGGCCCCAGCTCGGTGCTGGTATCTGCGGAGGTGTATGCTTCCTCCACTAAAGCACCCTCCTCCTCCTCCTCCTCCTCTGTCTCACAATCAAGATGTGTTAGCAGCAGCATGTCGCCAGCAGTCGGTGTCGCGCGGTGTGGCAGCACAGCGGTGGGCAAGCGTCAGCAGGCCGTGCTGAAACTACTCAGCTTAGGCGATAAGAGGCACACGGCCCACGAACTGCTGCAGGGTCTGACACAGCAGACCGACCGCTGGCTTGCGCCGCTGAGCCTCCAACCGGGCATGGTCGTGTGTGACAACGGCCGTAACCTGGTGGCGGCTCTGCAGCTCGGCAGCCTCACGCACGTGCCATGCCTGGCCCACGTCTTTAATTTGGTGGTTCAGCGCTTTCTGAAAAGCTACCCACGCTTGTCAGACCTGCTCGTAAAGGCGCGCCGGCTCTGTGCACATTTCCGCAAGTCCCACACGGACGCTGCCACCCTGCGCACCCTGCAACATCACTTTAAGCTGCCAGTGCACCGACTGCTGTGCGACGTGCCCACACGGTGGAACTCTACGCTCCACATGTTGGCCAGGCTCTATGAACAACGGAGAGCTATAGTCGAATACCAACTCCAACATGGGCGGCGCAGTGGGAGTCAGCCTCCTCAATTCCTTTCAGAAGAGTGGGCCTGGTTGGCAGACATCTGCCATGTCCTTGGTAATTTTGAGGAGTCTACCCAGGTGGTGAGCGGCGATGCTACAATCATTAGCGTCACCATTCCTCTGCTATGCATCTTGAGAAATTCCCTGCAAACCATAAAGGCAGCTGCTTTGCGCTCGGAAACGGGGGCGGGGGAAGACAGTATGCCGCTGGATAGTCAGGGCACCCTCCTGTCTATTTCTCAGCGCGTACAGGAGGAGGAGGAGGAGCATGAGGAGGATGAGGAGGAGGGGGAAGAGACAGCTTGGGCCGCTGCTGACGGTACACCGGCTGATTGCCTGTCATCCTTTCAGCGTGTATGGCCTGAGGAGGAGGAGGAGGAGGAGGATCCTGAAAGTGATCTTCCTAGTGAGGACAGCCATGTGTTGCGTACTGGTACCCTGGCACACATGGCTGACTTCATGTTAGGATGCCTTTCTCGTGACCCTCGCGTTGCACGCATTCTGGCCACGACGGATTACTGGGTGTACACACTGCTCGATCCACGGTATAAGGAGAACCTGGCCACTCTGATTCCCGAAGAGGAAAGGGGTTCGAGAGTGTTGCTATACCACAGGACCCTTGCGGACAAGCTGATGGTAAAATTCCCAGCCGACAGCGCTAGTGGCAGAAGGCGCAGTACCGAGGGCAAGGTAGCAGGGGATGTGCGTAGATCGAGCAGCATGTACATCCCAGGCAGTGCAACAGTCTTTAAGGGCCTGGCCAGCTTTATGGCTCCCCACCAAGACTGTGTCACCGCTCCCCAGTCACGGCTGAGTCGGCGGGAGCACTGTAAAAGGATGGTGAGGGAGTACGTAGCGGATCGCACGACCATCCTTGGTGACGCCTCTGCCCCCTACAACTACTGGGTGTCGAAGCTGGACACGTGGCCTGAACTAGCCCTGTATGCCCTTGAGGTGCTTGCTTGTCCTGCGGCTAGCGTCTTGTCGGAAAGGGTGTTTAGTGCGGCTGGGGGAATCATCACAGATAAGCGTAGCCGCTTGTCAACCGACAGTGCCGACAGGCTAACACTCATCAAGATGAACAAAGGCTGGATTTCCCCAGACTTCTGTTCTCCACCAGCGGACAGCAGCGATACGTAAGCAATACGTAGGCTGCACCCACGGATGGAAGCTACGTTCTCTCTCACCATCCAAAACGGGGACATTTCTGCTTCATCAATCTGTGTCTAATATTCCTCCTCCTCCTCCTCCTGCTCCTCCTCCTGAAACATCACGTTATCACGCTGAACGGGCAATTTTTCTTAGGGCCACAAGGCTCACTCAAATAATTTTTCAGAACAATTTTTATAAGTTTCAATGCGCTTAAAAGCATTGGAACTTTAACTTGAACCAATTTTTCGTTACACTGGGCTGCCTCCAGGCCTAGTTACCACTTAAGCCACATTAACCAAAGCGATTAATGGGTTTCACCTGCCCTCTTGGCTGGCCATGGCCAATTTTTGGGATGTACATTAGTACTGTTGATACAGCAATTTTTGTGGGCCCTCGCCTACAGTGTAATCCAATTAATTTTTAGCCCACCTGCATTACAGCTGACGTTACCTCAGCTGTGTTGGGCAATGCAATGGGATATTTTTATGTACCGCCGGTGGGTTCCAGGGAGCCACCCATGCTGTAGGTGCACACTGAGTTTTTAATACATCTGTACACTTCTAAAGAACCCGTCTGACTGGGCCATGCAGTGTGGGCCGAAGCCCACCTGTATTACGCACGACATTACTACCTCAGCTGTGTTGGGCAATGCAATGGGATATTTCTATGTACCGCCGGTGGCTTCCTGGCACCCACCTAGGCAGTGGGTCCACAGGGAGTTTAACCTACATGTGTCCACTTGTAAAGAACCCCAGTCTGACTGGGGCATGCAGTGTGGGCCGAAACCCACCTGCATTAACCCTTTCCAGTCCACTGTGTGACCTGTGAAGACATTAGGGTTTAAGGCTGTACAGCTCCGTTGTTGGTAGACGTCCGTCGGGGTTCTCTTACTGTATATTGCCAGCCTCTCTGCTGTCGGAGCCTATCCTACGTGTCAGCTCATGCAGTACTGGCTTTAGCCAGCATATAACGCCGTTGTATAACGGCAGAAAAAGAGTAAGCCCCCTAGGAAAACCATATACAAATTGGATTGGAAAGGGTTAAGCACAACATTACTACCTCAGCTGTGTTGGGCAATGCAATGGGATATTTCTGTGTACCGCCGGTGGGTTCCAGGGAGCCACCCATGCTGTGGGTCGACAGGGACTTCACAATAGGGAGTTGTACCTGCCTGTGTCTATGAATTAAAAAGCCCGGTCTGACTGGGGCATGCAGACACCTTGACAGAATGAATAGTGTGTGGCACATAGGTTCCCCATTGCTATGCCCACGTGTGCAGCTCCTGATGGCGGTGGCACAGGATTCTATTTCTCATTGCTTCTGTACAGCATTGTGGGCTATCGCTCCGCCACTTTTAAAGAGGGTCGCTGCCTAGCCGTGCCAACCTCTGCAGTGTGTGCCTGCGGTCCCTCGTCATGGCAGACGCAATTCTAAATAGACATGAGCGTGGTGTGGCATGAGGGCAGCTGAAGGCTGCCCAGGGACACTTTGGTGTGCGCTGTGGGGGGGGAGGGGGGGCGGTTGGGCAGCATGTAACCCAGGAGAAGTGTCAGTGGAGTGTCATGCAGGCAGTGATTGTGCTTTGTTGGAGGTAGTGTGGTGCTTAGCAAAGGTATGCCATGCTAATGAGGGCTTTTCAGAAGTAAAAGTTGTTGGGAGGGGGGGGGGGCACTCTTGCCGGTATTGTGGCTTAATAGTGGGACCTGTGAACTTGAGATGCAGCCCAACATGTAGCCCCTCGCCTGCCCTATCCGTTTCTGTGTGATTCCCATCACTTTGTTGAATTGCCCAGATTTTCACACATGAAAACCTTAGCGAGCATCGGCGAAATACAAAAATGTTCTGGTCGCCCATTGACTTCAATGGGGTTCGTTGTTCGAAACGAACCCTCGAGCATCACGGGAAGTTCGTTCCGAATAACGAACACCCGAACATTTTGGTGTTCGCTCATCTCTAGTTATAATGCATTTGATTAGTTCTGTACCATAGATGCGAATACTGAGCATAGTGCTGCACAGGCTGGCAGGGTGGAGTCTGAGACTATAATTGGGGCTGTTTCACAAACCTTGTGGTTTGTTGCTATTATGATGCAGTGGCAGTGATTGTAAGACTGACTGGAATACAAGAGTTATATAATAATAATCACCACCTTTATTTATATAGGGCATACATATTATGCACCAATTTACATTACTTGAGATGGAGCTCTGTCCCCATTGGGGCTCACAATCTATATGCACTTTCTTGTAAGACTGGAGTTGCGTCCAATGAATGTACAACTAAGCCTAACAACCTGAGATCCTGTGGGTGGTGATCTTGGACTATGTATTGTGTTCCAAGTGTGGAACTGCGGCCCTTCAGCAAGCATTCCTGATATAGAGCCAGGGCTAATCAAGGCATGGGTGAACTGCCAAGTAGCTCAAGTCATTGGGTGTAACCTATTGTCCTGTGTTTTGTTCTGTTCCAATGAGTGCCCTCTGAATAAACAGAGACTGTAACCAATAAGCTATAGGAGCCCTGCAGAGACTTTAACCATCAAGTACTGTGCCCACAGTGCCAGTATGTTTCTTGTTATTTTCAACCACCAAGCTAAGTGCCCTCTTAGTGAGATTCTAACAGCCAAGCCTTTTACCATCACTATAACTGGCAAGCTCTGTGCCTTGCACAGACTCTGCAATCAAAAAACTTCTGCGCATTGTGAATGTGTGAATGTAACTGATACACTTTGTCTTTCCCATGGAGTAAAGCATTCATAAGTTACTATTGGTGTCCAACTCAGTTACTGTTCCATCCTTGGTAACACAAGTAGGTCAAGGGCCATACATAAAAGCTGACTAATGTTGAAAGAGTTGGCTTAACTGGTTAGTGATCGGTCTCTTTTGTACCTTAAGGACTGTGCAATTTTTTTTTTAGTTTTTCATTGTCATGTTCCAAGGGCATGAATTTTTCCTTTGGCTTATCCAAGCTTGTTTTTTACAAGACGATTTATATTTTTTTAATTGCACCATCTTGAGGAGATTCATATAATGCACTCTATAACTTTTCTAAAAAAAATTCTAGGGTGGAGGATGAAAAGACAGCAATGTTGCCACTGTTTCTTTTTTAAATTGCATTCACCATTTAGTATAAATAAAATTATGAATTTATTATTTTAGCTAATATGACTATGGTGATACCAGATTTATTTAGCTTTTTAGATTTTACTACTAATTCACAATAAAATTACTTTAAAATTTTGTTTTCCTGTCACCACATACAAAAAACCATAACATTCTTATTTTCTGTTGTCATGGCTGTATGATGGCTTGTTATTTGTGGCACAAATCATGACAAAACTGTGATTCGTTAAAACATGCAGGGGCAGCATCTTCCCTGCACTCAGGGAAGAACACAACCTGAGACAAGAAACTCATCTCGCCTCATGTGTCCCTGTTTATTAAGGTATATGGAAAGGGGATGTAGCTGATATGCCATCACCTCTTAAACTGTGGAAATTCAACTGCTTGGCAGTGATTTATGCTGTGAGATTAAGCGGAGGTCCGGGCCTAGACAGCCATTGAGAAAAAGATAAGTCCATGGGTGTGACTGAAGCAAGAGGAGGAATGGAGCCAGTGTAACCATGTATGAGGACAATGTAAAAGTGAGATGGAGAAGGGCCCTGGAATTGGACCTTCAGAGAGGTCAGTGGAAGATAGAGAAAGAGATGCATAGGCAGGCACGTCTGAGAGACTGTTACGAGTCAGCCAATAGCTTTACAATGTTCTAAACCATAATTAAAGCTCCAACAAGTTTAGCATTGTAATTGGAATAGTGACCGCATGACCTGCACAAGGCCAAGTAGAACTCAGGCTTAGATAGAGAGGCTGTGCAGTGATTATAAAGGGATTGTGTCTACCAGCTGATAGAACCAGTTAAGATTGAGCCAAATGTCAGCTTCTGTAGTTATCCTGTTTCAAATAGAGAATGATGCAAGAGACATCAAAAGTCAGGTGAAGTAAATAGCAAAGTCATTTTCAACTGTCAAGTTACTGTTAACTGTCTGCTGTGTTTGTGGGGTGGCCCACAGTGCAGGAGAGTTAAAAGATGAAGCATATTTGCATCAAGTTTTAACAATCTTTACTTGCCCGCTTAATAGTGGTACAGTCACTTCAGATTGCATAATTAAGTACAGTCTCTCAACTGCACAATAAACTCTTTGCCTTATCAGTCCCGTTACATGTATTCACCAACACTATCCTTGGTATTTGTAACACAATCTCAACTTCACTGCCTGTGCAGGAAATACCACTGAGTCGGGAGGGGTATTGT
Source organism: Eleutherodactylus coqui (assembly GCF_035609145.1). Classification (NCBI taxonomy): domain Eukaryota; kingdom Metazoa; phylum Chordata; class Amphibia; order Anura; family Eleutherodactylidae; genus Eleutherodactylus; species Eleutherodactylus coqui. Next base: position 154,765,593 of record NC_089841.1, read on the forward strand.
CCCTCCCTAAGAAGAGCACCTAGAAGGTGAGTGACGAGGCTTATAAGGCCATTCATGCTCCTCCGGGAAATATATGCAAATAAGGAAGATAGAAAAATGCCTCTGCAGTGCCACCTATTGGATGGCAGGATTCCTGCAAATCAGGGCTCTTACCCACTTGTGTTTTTTTTAACGCTATGATATTGCTGCGTTTTTTTAACATGATTGTCAATGGGATTTTCTAATGTTAAAAACGCATCGTACAAAAATCGCAAAGCACAAACATGCGATGTGTTTTTAACATTACAAAGTCCCATTGACAATCGCGTAAAAAAATGCAAGTGGGTAGGAGCCCTCAATGTCCGACCCTTTATGAAGGGTCTTTGGAACAATGATTGGGAATTGAAAATCAAGCTACAATCCATACACAGGCAGCTGTTTGCCCCTTATCAGAGTGCTGTAGGATTCTGGCTTGGCTAGTGAGACATAGCACTGTTTCTTTGTTTTCTCAGTCTCTTATTATTCCCTGATACTTGTATATGCAACATACACAGTTATGTTGGTCACCGCTGCGTCATCACATACCATCAAACTGTTTGACGAGCACCCTTACTATTCTGAGTTGTAATTAGCTCATATGACACAATCTTTGATTATGAACCACCTTAATGTTTACTCAACTTCATCATGCAACTGAGTTAAAGAAAACACATTGGTAGCATCTTGTGAAATATAGTATCAAATTCAAACATTTAAAAATATGTCATTTAAGAATTAGAATGTAAATTTTGCGCTACAATCCACTATGCTCTGTGAAAATAGTGCAAATATTGAATAATGTAGGCAACCATATTATTGAACAGGCGGCATCACTTTAGTCCATTTATTATTTGCTCTACATTTACCCGAGCCACTTGCTTTAGTGAACCTATTGCATTCCCAAGTGTGATGCGATGGTTTTCTTCCTTGTCTCTACATCTCCCTGTAGTACTTACAAGGTCCTCAGAAAAATAAGACAGAGCAAGGGAGATTTATGAGTGTGATTCAGAAGGCTGTGTTTGCTTGCTGACATTTGGATTCATCTATCGTCTCATTTCATGGAGTGTGATAGTACAGCGCCAATCTAGAGCCACCAGAAACAATTTTCATTAATCACAAGTCCAAAGGCATTGTGTCACTGAAGGTTCTGACTCAGTGCTCCCTATCTCTGCCTGCTTCTTCCCAGTGGTACTCATACAGTGCTCACGCTCCCCCACCAACCGAAAACTCATTGACACTTGCCCGATGCTGTGCTGTCATACTGGATAGCAAACATATGTGTATATGTACAAGGCACAGTGAGAAAATGATTTGTTTGCAGAGAAACAACAATAAGGATTGTGAAATTTTATGGTGCATAAAAGCGTAAAATTGCATGACTTTTAAATGATCCTGTACTTACATTTTTCTTACTTGTTACAGTAATTTTGCTACATAATTGCTCTTTTCTCTTCAAGATTATTCTCCGAATATAATGTAGTAGTCAGACGCCAACTGCATAATGTTACTTATAATGATTTTACATTACTACTAATCCTTCTTATTAGTAAGAGAAATTTGTCTCTTCACACTTCCGCCAAGTTTTCAGTTTTTTTGGTCCATCATTGGGGAAGAAAAACTAAATAATTGTAGCATAAAAGATATCAGATTCATAATATAATAAACACCAACAGCACACAAACAAACCCAGTGACTTACAACAGGGTCCATCTGGTTCTGCTAAGGTGTCTGCTACTTTGACGGCAAGAATAGCGCTTTATGCAGTGCCTTTTACTTCCCTCCAAATATAACTAAATCTAATGCTTACAGGAGGCGCATAAGTATTACAGATAATTGTTAAATAAAGCAAACAGCAAGCATGCGAGCTGAGTGAGTGTGCGTGGTTGTATCCTAAGGCCTCCTGTCCACGGGTAATATATTGTTGATAATCCGCACGCGGGTAATGCAATGTACACTTTCCATAGGCTAACTATGGAAAGCACAGCCCGATGTGCACGAGCGGAAAATCGCAGCGATTTTCCGCTCAGGCATAAAAATCACAGCATGCCATGATTTGGCCGCGATTTTTCATGATGAACCTATCATTAATGATAGGTTCAATGTGGAAAATCATAGTGACTTTAGCATTCTCCCACGGCAGAAATCCGCTGCAGAAAAACCCTACACCTGTGGACAGGCAGCCTAAGTGTACTGTCTTCTAAAGTGTGTAATTTGGAATTAGTGGAATTGCTGAGTGCATTTTTTTCTATTTTATTTGCACTTCTTTATTTGGGTTTATATCAACTCATAGTAATCTTTTAGTTTATACACTGTGCTGTATTGTTTTTTCTTCCTAGAGGTTAAATACTAGAGATGAGCGAACGTACTCGTCCGAGCTTGATACTCGTTCGAGCATTAGCGTGTTCGAGATGCTCGTTACTCGAGACGAGTACCACGCGATGTTCGAGTTACTTTCACTTTCATCTCTGAGACGTTAGCGCGCTTTTCTGGCCAATAGAAAGACAGGGAAGGCATTACAACTTCCTCCAGTGATGTTCCAGCCCTATACCACCCCCCTGCAGTGAGTGGCTGGCGAGATCAGGTGTCACCCGAGTATATAAATCGGCCCCTCCCGCGGCTCGCCACAGATGCATTCTGACATAGCTCAGGGAAAGTGCTGCTGATGGTGGAGCTGCTATAGGGAGAGTGTTAGTAGTGATTTTAGGCTTCAAGAACCCCAACGGTCCTTCTTAGGGCCACATCTGACTGTGTGCAGTACTGTTGAGGCTGCTTTTTGCAGTGTTGCACATTTTCTTTCTTTTTGTATATCGGCCGTGCAGAGCATTGCGTCCTCAGTCTGCAGTAATTTTACATAGTCCAGGGCCAGTAGCGGTGAGGCAGGGACAGTGAAAGAGATATATTGTGTATATAGGCAGTGGGCTTTTCCAAAAAAAATTGTGAAAAAACATTCTATTTGGGCTGCCTGTGACCGTCCTGAGTGTACTGCGTCTCTGCTGGGGGTAGTAGTCCTAATTAATATGCAGCCAGCTAAGTGTTACAGCAGGCTTGCGCAAAATTGTTTCCTGTCTCTGCGTTGGCCGTTACATCACCGCTGTCATCCTGTCCAGAGGGAAACAGTCTGCAGTAATTTTACATAGTTTAGGGCCAGTAGTGCTGAGGCAGGGACAGTGAAAAACGTGAAAGACATATACTGTCTATATAGGCAGTGGGCTTTTCCAAAAAAATTTGGGAAAAAACATTCTATTTGGGCTGCCTGTGACCGTCCTGACTGTACTGCGTCTCTGCTGGGGGTAGTAGTCCTAATTAATACGCAGTCAGCTAAGTGTTACAGCAGGCTTGCGCAAAATTCTTTCCTGGCTCTGCTGTGCGTTCCGTAAGCGAAGTCAGCCTCCAATCACAGGCCGATAAGCGGCACATTTAATTACAGCGTTCTGTTTCTGCACTACTGGTAATACACCATGCTGAGGGGTAGGGGTAGGCCTAGAGGACGTGGACGTGGACGCGGGCGAGGACGCGGAGGCCCAAGGCAGGGTGTGAGCACAGGCCGAGCTCCTGATCCAGGTGTATCGCAGCCGACTGCTGAGGGATTAGGAGAAAGGCACGTTTCTGGCGTACCCAGATTAATCTCACAATTAATGGGTCCACGCGGTAGACCTTTATTAGAAAATGAGCAGTGTGAGCAGGTCCTGTCGTGGATGGCAGAAAGTGCATCCAGCAATCTATCGACCACCCAGAGTTCTGCGCCGTCCACTGCTGCAACTCTGAATCCTCTGGCTGCTGCTCCTCCTTCCTCCCAACCTCCTCACTCCATTACAATGACACATTCTGAGGAGCAGGCAGACTCCCAGGAACTGTTCTCGGGCCCCTGCCCAGAATGGGCAGCAATGGTTCCGAATCCTCTCCCACTAGAGGAGTTTGTTGTGACCGATGCCCAACCTTTGGAAAGTTCCCGTGGTCCGGGGGATGAGGCTGGGGACTTCCGGCAACTGTGTCAAGAGCTTTTAGTGGGTGAGGAGGACGATGACGATGAGACACAGTTGTCTATCACTCAAGTAGTAGTAATTGGAGTAAGTCCGAGGGAGGAGCGCACAGAGGATTCGGAGGAAGAGCAGCAGGACGATGAGGTGACTGACCCCACCTGGTTTGCTAAGCCTACTGAGGACAGGTCTTCAGAGGGGGAGGCAAGTGCAGCAGCAGGGCAGGTTGGAAGAGGCAGTGCGGTGGCCAGGGGTAGAGGCAGGGCCAGACCGAATAATCCACCAACTGTTTCCCAAAGCGCCCCATCGCGCCATGCCACCCTGCAGAGGCCGAGGTGCTCAAAGGTCTGGCAGTTTTTCACTGAGAGTGCAGACGACCGACGAACAGTGGTGTGCAACCTTTGTCGCGCCAAGATCAGCCGGGGAGCCACCGCCACCAGCCTCACCACCACCAGCATGCGCAGACATATGATGGCCAAGCACCCCACAAGGTGGGACGAAGGCCATTCACCGCCTCCGGTTTGCACCACTGCCTCTCCCCCTGTGCCCCAACCTGCCACTGAGATCCAACCCCCCTCTCAGGACACAGGCACTACCGTCTCCTGGCCTGCACCCACACCCTCACCTCCGCTGTCCTCGGCCCCATCCACCAATGTCTCTCAGTGCAGCGTCCAGCCGTCGCTAGCGCAAATGTTTGAGTGCAAGCGCAAGTATGCCGCCACGCACCCGCACGCTCAAGCGTTAAACGTGCACATAGCCAAATTGATCAGCCTGGAGATGCTGCCGTATAGGCTTGTGGAAACGGAGGCTTTCAAAAGCATGATGGCGGCGGCGGCCCCGCGCTACTCGGTTCCCAGTCGCCACTACTTTTCCCGATGTGCCGTCCCAGCCCTGCATGACCACGTCTCCCGCAACATTGTACGCGCCCTCACCAACGCGGTTACTGCCAAGGTCCACTTAACAACAGACACGTGGACAAGCACAGGCGGGCAGGGCCACTATATCTCCCTGACGGCACATTGGGTGAATTTAGTGGAGGCTGGGACAGAGTCAGAGCCTGGGACCGCTCACGTCCTACCCACCCCCAGAATTGCGGGCCCCAGCTCGGTGCTGGTATCTGCGGCGGTGTATGCTTCCTCCACTAAACCACCCTCCTCCTCCTACGCAACCTCTGTCTCGCAATCAAGATGTGTCAGCAGCAGCACGTCGCCAGCAGTCGGTGTCACGCGGCGTGGCAGCACAGCGGTGGGCAAGCGTCAGCAGGCCGTGCTGAAACTACTCAGCTTAGGAGAGAAGAGGCACACGGCCCACGAAGTGCTGCAGGGTCTGATAGAGCAGACCGACCACTGGCTTGCGCCGCTGAGCCTCCAACCGGGCATGGTCGTGTGTGACAACGGCCGTAACCTGGTGGCTGCTCTGCAGCTCGGCAGCCTCACGCACATGCCATGCCTGGCCCACGTCTTTAATTTGGTGGTTCAGCGCTTTCTAAAAAGCTACCCACGCTTGTCAGACCTGCTCGGAAAGGTGCGCCGGCTCTGCGGAAGACAGTATGTCGCTGGATAGTCAGAGCACCCTCCTGTCTATATCTCAGCGCGTTGAGGAGGAGGTGGAGGAGCATGAGGAGGAGGGGGAAGAGACAGCTTGGCTCACTGCTGAGGGTACCCATGCTGCTTGCCTGTCATCCTTTCAGCGTGTATGGCCTGAGGAGGAGGAGGAGGATGATCCTGAAAGTGATCTTCCTAGTGAGGACAGCCATCTGTTGCGTACAGGTACCCTGGCACACATGGCTGACTTCATGTTAGGATGTCTTTCTCGTGACCCTCGCGTTACACGCATTCTGGCCACTACGGATTACTGGGTGTACACACTGCTCAACCCACGGTATAAGGAGAACCTTTCCACTCTCATACCCGAAGAGGAAAGGGGTTCGAGAGTGATGCTATACCACAGGACCCTAGCGGACAAGCTGATGGTAAAATTCCCATCCGACAGCGCTAGTGACAGAAGGCGCAGTACCGAGGGCCAGGGGAGGCACGGAGATCAGGCAGAATGTACAGCACAGGCAGGGGAACACTCTTTAAGGCCTTTGACAGCTTTCTGGCTTCCCAGCAAGACTGTGTCACCGCACCCCAGTCAAGGCTGAGTCGGCGGGAGCACTGTAAAAGGATGGTGAGGGAGTACGTAGCCGATCGCACGACCGTCCTCCGTGACGCCTCTGCCCCCTACAACTACTGGGTGTCGAAGCTGGACACATGGCCTGAACTAGCGCTGTATGCCCTGGAGGTGCTTGCTTGCCCTGCGGCTAGCGTCTTGTCAGAGAGGGTGTTTAGTGCGGCTGGGGGAATCATCACGGATGAGCGTACCCGCCTGTCAACCGACAGTGCCGACAGGTTTACACTCATAAAGATGAACAAAGCCTGGATTTCCCCAGACCTTTCTTCTCCACCAGCGGACAGCAGCGATACCTAAACAATACGTAGGCTGCACACGCGGATGGAAGCATCGTTCTCTATCACCATCAAAAACGGGGACCTTTTAGCTTCATCAATCTGTGTATTATATTCATCCTCCTCCTCCTGCTCCTCCTCCTGAAACCTCACGTAATCATGCCGAACGGGCAATTTTTCTTAGGCCCACAAGGCTCAGTCATATAATTTTTGTAAACAATTTTTATACGTTTCAATGCTCATTAAAGCGTTGAAACTTGCGCCTGAACCAATTTTTATTTTAACTGGGCAGCCTCCAGGCCTAGTTACAAATGAAGCCACATTAACCAAAGCGATTAATGGGTTTCACCTGCCCTCTTGGTTGGGCATGGGCAATTTTTCAGAGGTACATTAGTACTGTTGGTACACCAATTTTTTGGGGCCCTCGCCTACAGTGTAATCCAATTAATTTTTTGCCCACCTGCATTAAAGCTGACGTCACCTCAGCTGTGCTGGGCACTGCAATGGGATATATTTATGTACCGCCGGTGGGTTCCGGGCACCCACCCATGCTGTCAGTCCACACGGAGTTGTAACTGCATGTGTCCACTTCTAAAGAACCCCAGTCTGACTGGGGCATGCAGTGTGGGCTGAAGCCCACCTGCATTTAACATGACATTACCTCAGCTGTGATGGGCAATGCAATGGGATATATTTATGTACCGCCGGTGGCTTCCTGGCACCCACCCATGCTATCGGTCCACACGGAGTTGTAACTGCATGTGTCCACTTCTAAAGAACCCCAGTCTGACTGGGGCATGCAGTGTGGGCCGAAGCCCACCTGCATTAAACATGACATTACCTCAGCTGTGCTGGGCACTGCAATGGGATATATTTATGTACCGCCGGTGGCTTCCTGGCACCCACCCATGCTATCGGTCCACACGGAGTTGTAACTGCATGTGTCCACTTCTAAAGAACACCAGTCTGACTGGGGCATGCAGTGTGGGCCGAAGCCCACCTGCATTTAACATGACATTACCTCAGCTATGATGGGCAATGCAATGGGATATATTTATGTACCGCCGGTGGGTTCCAGGGAGCCACCCATGCTGTCGGTCCACACGGAGTTGTAACTGCATGTGTCCACTTCTAAAGAACCCCAGTCTGACTGGGGCATGCAGTGTGGGCCGAAGCCCACCTGCATTTAACATGACATTACCTCAGCTGTGATGGGCAATGCAATGGAATATATTTATATACCGCCGGTGGCTTCCTGGCACCCAACCATGCTGTCGGTCCACACGGAGTTTTAACTGCATGTGTCTACTTGTAAAGAACCGCAGTCTGACTGGGGCATGCAGTGTGGGCCGAAGGCCACCTGCATTTAATCTGACGTTAGCTCTGCTGTCCAGGGCACTGCAATGGGATACATTTATGTACAGCCGGTGGGTTCCAGGGAGCCACCCATGCTGTGGGTGCACACGGAATTCCCATTGCGGAGTTGTACCTGCCTGTGACTATTTATAAAAAACTGCGGTCTGACTGGGGCATGCAGACACCTTGACAGAATGAATAGTGTGTGGCACATAGGTTCCCCATTGCTATGCCCACATGTGCAGCTCCAGATGGAGGTGGCACAGGATTGGATTTTTCATTGCTTCTGTATAGCATTGTGGGCTATCACCCCGCCCCTTTTAAAGAGGGTCGCTGCCTAGCCGTGCCAACCCTCTGCAGTGTGTGCCTGCGGTTCCTCCTCATGGCAGACGCACTTATAAATAGACATGAGGGTGGTGTGGCATGAGGGCAGCTAAAGGCTGCGCAGGGAAAATTCGGTGTGCGCTGTGGACACTGGGTCGTGCAGGGGGGGGGGTTGGGCAGCATGTTACCCAGGAGAAGTGGCAGCGGAGTGTCATGCAGGCAGTGATTGTGCTTTGTTGGAGGTAGTGTGGTGCTTAGCTAAGGTATGCATTGCTAATGAGGGCTTTTCAGAAGTAAAAATTGTTGGGAGGGGGGGGCCCACTCTTGCCGCTATTGTGGCTTAATAGTGGGACCTGAGAACTTGAGATGCAGCCCAACATGTAGCCCCTCGTCTGCTGTATCCGTTTCTATGTCTTTCCCATCACTTTCTTGAATTGCCCAGATTTTCACAAATGGAAACCTTAGCGAGCATCGGCGATATAAAAAAATGCTCGGGTCGCCCATTGACTTCAATAGGGTTCGTTACTCGAAACGAACCCTCGAGCATCGCGAAAATTTCGTCCCGAGTAACGAGCACCCGAGCATTTTGGTGCTCGCTCATCTCTATTAAATACATTTTGCAGAGGGGGTATATTGGAGGGTTATATTGTTAAGCATTCCTACATTTGCATGCAGATATAGTCTGCTTGTGGGTTTCAGGTCTCCATTGCTTCACATGGTCACGATTTTTCAGCATGGACACCTTAATTGAACATTACAATTTTACATGTTATAGTATCATAGAATGGTAGAGTTGGAAGCGTCCTCCAGGGTCATCGAGTCCAACTACCTTCTCCATGCAGGATTCTCTAAATCATCCCAGACAGATGTCTGTCCAGCCTTTGTTTGAAAAATTCCATTGAAGGAAAACTCACCACCCCCTTGGCAACCTGTTCGACTCATTGATCCCCCTTACTGTCAAAAAAGTTTTTTTAATATTTCATTTGTGTCTCCTCCCTTTCAGTTTCATCCCATTGCTTCTGGTCCTTTCTTGTGCAAATGAGAATAGGGCTGATCCCTCTGCAGTGTGACAGCCCTTCAGATATTTGTAAACAGCTATTAAGTCTCCTCTCAGCCTTCTTTTTTGTAACCTAAACATTCCCAGATCCTTTAACCGTATAAGACATGATTTGCAGACCACTCACCATCCTGGTTGCTCTTCTCTGAACTTGCTACAGTTTGCTTATGTTTTTTTTGTTTTATTTTAATTGTGGTGCTCAGAACTGGACACAGTATTCCAGATGTGGTCTGACTAAGGGAGACTAAAGGGGCATAATTACCTCACACAATCTAGACTCTATGCTTCTCTTAATACATCCCAGAATTGTGTTTGCCTTTTTGGCTGCTGCATCACATTGTTGACTCATGTTCAGTCTATGATCTATCAGTATAGCCAAGTCTTATTCACATGTGCTGCTGCTTAGCCCAATTCCTCCCATTCTGTATGTGCTTCTTTCATTTTTCTTGCCCAGATGTAGGACTGTAGATGTAGTCACTAATTTCTTCCGAAGGGTGTTTGTTCCAGGGATTTATACTGCTTTCCAGACTTGGCGTTGGGAAGGATTTTTTTCCCTTAAATGAGAAAAAAATAGCTTCTACCTCATTGGGATTTTTTGCCTTTCTCTGGATCAACATTGGGGGGAGGGTGGAATAGGCTGTACTAGATGTAAATATGTCTTTTTTCAGCCTTACATGCAATGTTACTATATTATTTACCTCTGAGGGTGCGTGCACACGAGCGCATAAACGGTGCGTTTTTGTGACCAAACGTATATACGTGACCATCTGAGGCCATGGTTTCGAATGTATTCGTTCACATGGGCGATTTTACGGCGCGTAAAAACGGCAACCCGAAAAAATCCCGGAACATATGCGACCGAAATACGCGCCAACGCATATTCGATGGCCGAAAAGATAGTTTGCAAAGTAGGAACAAACGAAAATACGCTTTCTAGCTCTGGTCGTGATCGTCGAAAAACGTTCTCTCGGGCGATTATACGTTGCGCTCGTGCGAACGTAAATACACCTACGCTCGTCTGCCCGCACCCTAATAGTGTGAACAGAGACTTAATTGTGGACTTTTCTACATTTAAATAAAAATGTAAAATGGGCTTGCCTGGAAGAATGTTTGTAGGCTTACACATTGTCACATTGGATAACACTAAGGGCTCATTCACATCGGCTTCATATTATACTCATAATTTTGTATGCACATTATATGGAGAGCTGAAACCCCGTTGATTTGAATTGGAGTATCCAGACAAATTACTTTTGTGCATATTTACATGTGTGAACAATAATCATAGTATGTTCTATTTTTGTCTGTATTATGAAACATGCCTATGGGAAGCTGGCAGGGGCAATACTACCTATCCAGAGTCTAGCAAGTTTTAATATTTTCAAAATTGTAGTTGCAGTGTAGTAAATGTAGTACAGCCATAAATATTGTATGTAACTTGCATTTTTTTTCCCCTTAGGCTATATGCACACAGACAATTCCGCCCCGTTCCGCCCCTCCCATTGCAAACAATGGTGAGGGGTGGAGAGGGGGCGGGAGCTCAATGCACTGGCGCCCGGCCTGCCTCCTCCCATTGCAGGGAGGGGCAGCGTATATCGGTCGGGCGTGAAAACCCGACTGATAAACGATTGTCCGAATAAGCCCTACAGCTGTATTTCGGAGCAGGTTAATACCTGAGTTTTGTGTTCATCTTTATAAATTTCACGCTTGAGTGTTCTGTTTACCTGTCAGATTTTTTTCTCGCAAAATTTGTATAATTTCTTTTAAAACAAGCAGCACGCTTGCTGTTTTGCGTAGCAAAATTTTGGAAGCCTTACATTTGTTCCTTAGAGCAGGCCCGCGTTTGAGTGTTGTCTTTACCTGGCAAGATTTCTCCTTGGAAAATTTATGACATTGCTTTTAAACAGGCAGCATAGCTGCTGTCTTGCATAGAAATTTTTCTGCTTTACAGCTGTTCCTTGGATCAGGCCCCTGTTTAAGTGTTGTCTTCACTTGGAAAAATTTCATCTTTATAACCTACAATATTTCTTTTAAAACAAGCAGTACACCTGCTGTCTTGAGTAGCAATTTTTTTTTAAACAGCTGTTATTTGTAGCAGGCCCAGTGTTGTCTTTACCTGGTACAATTTCTTCTCACAACATTTTTGACATTGCAGGCCTGTGATTGAGTGTGCTTTTCTCCTGTTGTCTTCTGTAGCAAACTTTTTGGTAGCTCTACAGCCGTTCCTTGAAGCAGGCCCATGCTTGAGTGTTGTGTTCACCTTGGAGAATTTCACCTTTTAAAGTTTAAAACAATGCTATTAAAACAAGCAGCAGACCTACTGTCTTGCATAGCAAAACTTTTAATAGCTCTACAGCTGTTGCTTGGAGCAGGCCCATCCTTGAGCATTGCTTTCACATGTCTAAATTTCTCCTTGTAACATTTATGATATTGCTTTTAAAACTAGCAGCACACTTGCATTCTTACTTTGCAGAAATTGTCATCTAGTAGACCCTATGTGACTCTTCTTTTGTTTTCAGTGGCACCCCTCTGTTATGGTTGACACCTACACCACTGTGCACTATTTTGACCATTTTGGGGGAGCACAGTGTTTCCCAATAGTGTGGCTTTGTTCCCATGTAATTTGGATTTCTATAGCTGCATTGGGGACCTTCCTGAGAGAAAATTAGCAAACCCGATTTTTTTCTCCCATTAACTTTATTGCAAGTTGCAATTGCCCAACCCAATTCACAATGATTTTCTTGAAATCGGCCCAATACCGATATGAACTGATTATTCCACTAATTTCCCATCACTACTTAACATGTGCCTATATTGTCCACTCGAAGCATTCAACTGTGGGTTTGAGTGCTGACAACTGGAGAATGTCCTGGAAGGTAATTTTAAAACTTACATTTCTAGACTCAGCATGTCAGATACTTTGAGCCCATAAGCATAGCTTATAGGGCTCAAAGTAGCTGACAGATTCCCTTTAAAGAAAATGTAATTTTCTCAGGACACTGAGCCCTGACCCAATTGAGATGCAGAATCCATGCGATTCTCTTTTATCTTTACTGTGACAGTCAGTTTTGATCTTCAGCTGCAACATTTTGTGTTTCAGAGTGTATCATTCAAATACTCCCCTCCCTCCGGAAGAGTATGTGTCAAAGCCAGACCTTGCAAACTTCTAGCAGGGACTCAGTGTGCCAGCTACTTGGTTCCTTCCCAAGCAGTTGAAGAGTACTTAACATTCACATTTTAATTTGCAGGTCTGTCTTCAGATATGAAGAATTGTGGAGTCACTGAGGCACAGGATGTTAATGGAGTTTTTCTCTGTTTTGCTAATTAGCTACTGCTAAAGAGAAAAAAACATCCAGACAGAACCTAGGTAAATCATGTCCAGACATAAAGTCCTAGAATAGCAGCCAGTTCTTTCTTTCTATAAAGACAAAATAAACAGGGTGCATGAAGAAAAACTGTCACGTTGATCATGGTGTCTAATCTGGGCATCATGTTATAGAGCAGAAGGAGTTGAGCAGATTGATATATAGTTTTGTGGAAAAAGACCTATTACAACTTGTATTTCATTCATTTAACCCTTTCCAATCCACTGTCTGACCTCTGAAGACATTATGATTTAAGGCTGCACAGCTCCGATTTTGGAAGACGTCCGTCAGGGTTCTCTTGCTGTATATTGCCAGACTCTCTGCTGTTGAAGCCTATCCAACGTGTCACCTCATGCACTACTGGCTTTGACCAGCAGATAGCGCTGTTGTATAACGGCAGAAAAATAGTAAGCCCCTAGGAAAAACAGGATACAAATTGGATTGGAAAGGGTTAAATCTCTGCTCTTTCTCTGCTCAGGAGTCCAATGGATGGTCCTAGTTGGTGACTGACAGTCTTAATGCATGAGGCTATATAATCAGATAGCTGTCAATCATTTCCCATTAGACTCCTAAGCATATGTGGAACAGGTATTTAAATGAATAAAATACAAATACTACCAAATTTTTGTACCTACAAAATGATTTATCTATCTGATGAGCTCCTCTTGCTGCCTGTGGATGCGACTGCATATAGATCATGAGAAGTTCCTTTTAAATTTCAAGTTACAATGACTAAAATCAGGATATGAGCACAAATTATCTACCAGATACAGCCAGTAGTGAAAATTCATAAAATAATTTTTGTATCCAAACTATAGAATTCTATTCCACTGGTGTCATATTATTGCTTATCTCTTGTTTCAAACAGATCATAATAATCAATTTGATTGTAATGGGACTTCCTAAAAATTGTCAATGATGACACTGCTTAGTGAAGTAAAAAAGCTCCACTTATGTGCAATATTATCATCTGTCACATACACAATGTGTATAATCATCTGTCACATACACATAAAAGGCTGAAATACAACATTCTCCTGCTCAAAATAGCAGGTCCAAGGCTATACTATTTCAATACACTTAGTGGGTGACAGAATAATAAACTGCTTGCCAAGAAACAGGTTACATTACTGTTAGATGTAGAGATGTTCACTATTTAGTGTAATCAAGATAACTGACTGCATCGCTGCTAACTCCCGAGCCTACAGGGTCTGTGTTCTTTGTACTGATAAGGTTGCCATCATCATGAAAGGCTCTTTCTTCTTAATCATGACACTTTCACCTGGCATGATTATGGATACAGTATGAAGAAATAAAGACTGGTTACTACTTTATCCTGAAGCAGAAACCACTTACGCAGCTGCTTTGCGGCTGTTTAAAATTTGGAGATTGATTCTACTGGATACATTCATTCATGAGGACGTGGTCATGGTGAACTTGCTAAAATAGTTTAAGAGGGGCCTGAATGTTTCACTTTCACCTCAATCCCATGAAGCATCAGCACAGCACTAGACCTGCTGGGGGTATAATTTAATTATCATTACCTTCTGTATTCAACTAAATAAGCTACAGACCTTAAATATACAGTCAAGAGTTTATTCCTCCGTAAAAATAGTTGCCATACAGATAGTTGCATCAATCTATGCTGCCGCGGGCCCTACTCTTCATTGTTGCTGTTTTGGGGCTTAAAGTCCCGGCTCCTATTTGCCGTGGCTTTGCATGTTTGATTGAGGTCCTGTCCTGGTGGAATACTGAGTGAGTGCTGCTTGTGCACTATAGCTCTACATATACAGTAAAGAGGATGAGCGGTGATCTCCTCTAATATAACTGTGTGCCAGGAGCTGTGTGATCATCATCAGTAACTGTGATAGGAGTGTCTGTGTCCCCCTCTAGGCAGTTTTTGTGGTGGGGATCATGTAATAACATCACACAAACTGAGAACTTGGCTAGAAACTAAGCAATAACCCCAAGTAAATCTGACCTGGTCAGAATTAAAATGGATCATGATTAGAGTTGAGCGAAGATACTCTGCCGAGCTTGATGCTCGTTCAAGTATTAGCATACTCAATGGTGCTTGTTACTCAAGCGAGCATCAAGCCATGTTCGACCCCGCCCTAGTTTTTGGCTCCTCCCCGCTGTGACGTGCCTGTTTTGGCCCCTCCCTGCTGCGACGCTGCGCGCGTCATTGGCAAATTTTTTGTCTGGCAGGCAGGGGGGAGAGAGAGTAAGAGAGACGAACATAGAAGAAAAAAAAAGCTCGACACCCAGCAACCCACATACAAAAATGCTCGAGTCTCTCATTGTAGTCACTGGGGTTCGTTACTTGTGTAGAGCTCTCGAATTTTACGAAAAGCTCGACTCGAATAACGCGGACCCGAGCATTTGGGTGCTCGCTCATCTCTAATCATGATTTCAAATAAAATAAAACATTAGAATCTTGAACTGTTTCAATCTTCTTGTATGCAGAATTAAACATCAGGTAAATGCTCTGTCTAACCAGGTCAGTGCTTTAAAATATAGATTTCTGAAGACAGGTACCTGTAGCTCTTTCAGTCACTTTGATGAATATAAATATGTATTAGAAATATAGTGAATATACTGTATTTTCCATTCATTCAAAAAACTGAATGCAAATGTTGACTCTAGGCAATTAGGTCCACCATATTTAATTTGGCTAATTGGTAATTTTTTTTTCTGAGTTCTGTCTCATTTTTTAACTGATTTAACTCAGATAGGTCTCTGACCCATTATAATTGATGTAGCCTTCCAAATGTGCAATTTTTTTGCACGGAATGACGGTCCTTCTAAAAAGCTCACAGCATGTCCTATACTGGTCAAAGACACAGACAAGGGTAGGACATGCAATGTCCACTCTCCTACACATCGAAAAACACAGATGGGGTTTATGTGCACTGTCTGATGTGAATTGCATGCAAGAATCTTAAGCTCAACTTATACACAGCCATCTGAATATGGCCAGATTTCAGGGGATAAGCCAGACAAAGACATCTATTCCGCATGTACACTGATTGTCAAAAAAATCATGCACCTAGAAGGAGATGTCAAAATCGAATGAAACTTAATATGTGTAATTATAATGTTGATATAAGTAAGTGATTACAAATCAGAGCAAAATGATAATTTATTGTGGAAAACTGAACACTTGACTCTAGTACCCTGTTGGGCCACCTCTAGCTTGGATACAAGATGTGATACGGGCGGGCATGGAGCCATATAGGGTTCTGTATGATATCCTATGGCATATAAGTCCACATGTAACTGAGCCTCTAGATCATGCAAACTCATAGTCTTTCGAGGTTAGCTTCCCAGATGGTCCCATACATGTTCTATTGGTGATAACTCTGGCAACCAGATAGGCTATGGAAGTATGACAATGTTGTGGAGGTATTCCTGTGACACCCTTGCTGTGTGCGGCCGAGAATTATCCTGATGGAATATGCCTCTTGGAACCCCAGAGGAGAAGCAACACATGGCTGCAGGATGTCCTAAACATATTGATTAGCTGTCATTGTCCTTCCTACCACTACTAGAGATGACCAACAGTCATATGTAATGGTCCCCCAGACCATTATACCATCAGTGTTTACCAGCAGTATTAGAGTGCTCACCCATAGGTCTCCAGATATGAACCCAGTTGTTGTCAGTGACAAAACTAAACCTGGATTCAGTGCTGAAGGCAACCCAGTTCCACTGCACAGCAGTCCAGTTTCATTGTTCACGCCAACACTGCAAACGGAGATAACGGTGGATGGGTGTCAAAGTAGGTACAAGTAATAAATGCTTCAAAACCAATTGTCCTGCAGCCAAGCACCTGGAAATGATTTCCGGCAGACACAGGGACCTGTAACAATGGTGCCACCTGTCTCTGGATGGTGGACAACGAAACATGTGGAGCTGCTCGTGCTTGTCAGACAATCAGACGATCCTCTGTACTGGTGGTCTGTCAAGGGCCCACTCACCTTGTGTGCATGCCGTCACGCATTCACAGGTCACAACACTTCCTAACAGTCTGGTCAGAATGGCCCAGATGGTGAGCAATTCATTGATATGATCAATGTGCCTTAAAAACTTATTTCTCATAACTTTATCACATCTGCAAGCATGGTCCATTGTCCACATATAACCTAATCCGGTTAATGATATCTTGTCTCTAATCTGTCAGTAAATCTTGTCACTAAAATCATTAGGATATACCATTCCGATAGAATCGGTTAGCATCTGAGCGCCAGGATTCACATGATCCCTAAACACTGCAAATGTACAGATATAAAAAGTCTCTTATTTGCTGCCCTGATTACATCACTCTTAACTTCATATCTGTTATTCTTCTGTTATCTTTCCCTCCCCCTTCATATCCTTCATATCCTCTTTTTTCATATCCTTGCTGTCATATCCCCATAACTAAAGAAACCGTATGTTGACTCGTCCTGTGCTGCCAACTACCGACCCGCCTCTAATCTCCCCTTTATCTCCAAAGTCCTGGAACATCAGGTCTACTCTCATCTAGTAAGATATCTTTCAGATAACTCTCTTCTTGATCCCTTACAGTCTGGCTTCTGTTCGGTACAATCTACAGAAACTGCTCTTACTAAAGTGTTAAACAATCTCCTGACAGCTAAATTGAAAGGCGACCACATCTCATTCAATGAATGACAGAAGAGAGCTGCCTGTGATTGGCTGAGCGCCTCAGACAATCAGAAGCAGCTCTTTCAGCAGGCGGGGATTTTAATTCCTCGCCTGCTGAAAGAACTTCAGTGCAGAGCCGGGGATAGCGGAGACAGGATGCAGCTGAGCCCCGGCAGCTGAAAAAAAGGTGAGTGTGATTTTTTTTTTTACACCAGTTTGGGTTGTCTCTCTAGCAAGGGTTTATATTTAAAGCCCTTCCCTGAAAAATAATTAAGGGTTGCCAGCAGCTGGATCCTCTAGCGCAGCTGTCATCTGGGACAGCTGCGGTAGGGAATTCTTTATTCCCCGCAGGGATGAAGAACTCCTTTGCCGCATCTGTCACATCTGTGACAGGTGCAGTAGGGAATTCTTTATTCCCCACAGGGATGAAGAAAACATCTGCCGCATGTGGCAAATGTGTTCTTCATCCCTGTGGGGGAGATGGCAGCGGCGGACAAGAAAGTATATATATATATATATATATATATATATATATATATATATATATATATAAAATTATTATTATTTTTTTTTGCACCAATAGGAATTATTTTCATGGAAGAGGTTATATTTAAAGCTCTTCCCTAAAAATCACGTCAGGGGTGTCGGCAGACCATTGCCTTCAATGGAGCCGCCAGCAGCAGCCGCGACTCCATTGAAGGCAATGCGTGCAGGATAGAGATGAGCAAACGTACTCGGTAAAGCACTACTCGTCCGAGTAATGTGCTTTATCCGAGTACCTCCCCGCTCGTCCTGAAAGATTCGGGGAGCGCCGCGGAGCGGGGAGCTGCAGGGGAGAGCGGGGAGGAACGGAGGGGAGATCTCTCTCTCCTTCTCTCCCGCCCGCTCTCCCCTGCTCCCCGCCGCAACTCACCTGTAAGCAGCGGCGCTCCTCGAATCTTTCAGGACGAGCGGGGAGGTACTCGGATAAAGCACATTACTCGGACGAGTAGTGCTTTACCGAGTACGTTCGCTCATCTCTAGTGCAGGACCTATGGTGCACGCATGTCCTATCTTTACAGGCGCACGCCTGTAAAACACGGACATGTGAACACACCTTAGGGAATTCAGTGGTTTTACCAGACGTGTGTTTTTGTGCGCGCGTATACATGCACATAAACACACTCGTGTGAATCCAGCCTTATTGTACATATATACATAGTGGAAATGCTGCAGATTTTCCGCAGGGTAAAGTCCAGAGCTAAATCTTTATCATTTCCACATTAAAAACCTCACTGGTGCAGATTTTGACATAGATTTTGGTGTAGGCCCACGGCTGATTGTACTCTTTTAATAGAAGAGGTGAAGTCTACTGTGGATCCGCACTAAGATATGTATTGTGCTTGCCCATGTAATACAGCCTGAGGGTATATTCATACAGCTAATACTCAGGCGTGATATCTGACCAATAGACTAATATGACTAATGGATTTAAATGATTTAATTCAAAGGAGCGATTTATTTGTTTTCTCTTTGTAGTATGAGTTTTTCTATCCTTTAATTAACTCATTTATCAATAAATTCCTTTCTAATGTCCTCCCTCCACCTTGTTGTAGAATACCACTCTCTAGAAGCAATATTCAGAAATATAACATTTATTCATGGCCAACAGGGATCATTAGCACCTACAGCACAATTCAAGGTAATGATCACAGAATGGAAGGACGACACCGTTTTTATACATATAAACTCTTCATTATATAGCAAGTTCTCCTCCTGATTAAAAAATTTGCAGATTAATTCTACTGGATACATTCTGACATGAGGACGTGGTAATGGAGAACTTGCTAAAATAGTTTAAGAGAGGCCTGAATGCCTTTCTTTAGCATTACAATATTACATGTTATAGTCACTGACTAATCAGAAGGGTTGTTGATCAAGGTATCTTTTTTGATTGCCAGATTGGAGTCAGGAAGGAAGTTTTTCCTTATTAGGGCTCTGTCATACGGGCATTTATTTGCGCGTAAAAAAGATCGCACCGCGTGCGTAAAAAAAAGCACGTGACCACGTCTATTGGCACCCATATGTTCTATCTTTTGTAGGTGCGAATTTTATGTGCATGTGAAAATCGGACATGTGACCGCTGCCATTAAAAAGCATTGGTTCTATATAGATAGTAACGTGCACATAAAAACGGTCCTTCTGACTGAGGCCTCAAGAGGAAAATTGGTTTCTACCTCATGTTTTTTTTTTGGGCTTCATCCAGATCAAAATTGGTGGGTAATAGGCTGAACTAGATGAACATATGTCTTTTTTCAGCCTTATACACTATATTACTATGTTATGTTACATGTAGACGTCATCTTTTACAATTGGCTTTTACCTAGCAAATGACTATTAGGAAAAAACAAGTCTTATCTGGTCAAAGCTCATGTGTGGTAAGTGAGTATGTAACTAACACCTAGCCTTGCAATGTGGCTAATAGTTTTTAAACTGAGAATGTAGTATATAACAAAACAGGATCCTTGAATTTTTCTCCTTCAGGCCTCAGTCACAAGGGCGCATCGGCACCCGTACACCGGCGCCGATGCGCCCGTGTGACTGCAGGAAGGAGACGGACGTACCTGCAGACAGCCGTCTCTCTGCAGCGCCGGAGGAAAGAACACATGACCGGCAATGAAGCCGGTCACATGTTCTTTCCTCCAGCGCTGCAGAGAGACGGCCGTCTGCAGGTACGTCCGTCTGCTGGTGTCAGTCACACGGGCGCATCGGCGCCGGGGTACGGATGCCGATGCGCCCGTGTGACTGAGGCCTCAAACTGTACTTTGACTTTCAAATATTGTTCTTTCCACAGTATGAGGCCAGTGCTATACTGTAACAATTTGTTTAACTTCCTCTGATTCTGGGTAGCAGAATACAACATTCTTCCAGTGTTGAATGCTACAGATCAAGTAGGTTTTGTCCCACAGAGACAGGCTTCTGACAGAACCCTCCAGTTCCTGAATCTCATTAAGCCTGCTGAACTTAAAGGGGTTGTCCGGCCATAAACATTACATCTCATTACTTCTGTTTGCCCATTTCCATGCACTTTGTAATATACATTGTGCATGGTAAATGAGGCAAACAGAAGTTATTGACTTACCTGTAGGGGTGCCCCCCCCTGTGTTGCTCCTCGGTCGTCCCTGGTTACGACAAGAAATCTTCTTTTCTTGTCGGGCCGGCTCCAGGTCTTGACGGGACGCCGGGGACGCGCTTCTCACTTCTGCTCTCTACTGCGCATGTGCAGTAGAACTTCAGCTGCTGGGAACCTCTCCCACGGGGCGCGCGGCTGCTGGCATCTGTAAGGTAAGTGGACGGCCGGGCTCTCGCAGGGGGGGGGGGAGGCGGAGGGGGAGGGGTGTGTGTGTGTGCTGCTGGTGGTGACCGGGCTGTCAGGAGTCCCTGGGAGGAGGGGGGGGGTGCTGCTGCTGGTGGTGGCCGGGCTGTCAGGAGTCCCGGGGGGGTAAGTGGACGGCCGGGCTCTCGCAGAAGGGGGGGGGGGGAGGGTGTGTGTGCTGCTGGTGTCGGCCGGGCTGTCAGAAGTCCGGGGGGGAAGGGGGGGGGGCATGTGTATGTGTGTGTAGGGCATGCTTGGTGCTACTTTCACTTTCAATAGCCGACGATCGTCAGCTATTGAAAGTGCTGCTAGAGATCAGGATCTGCTCCTACAGCTCTGACAGGTGTAGCAGTAGATTATTTCATCTTCCCCAGCATGTTCCCTCATCACTGGAGGCTGTGACACTGCAGTGTCCAGTGATGAGGGGACATGCCGGGGAGATGAAGGAATCTCCTGCTACTGCTGTCAGAGCTGTAGGAGCAGATCGCACTGCTCTCCCTGCTCTCTCATTACTTTGAATGGGGCCAGCCGGCTGCTGGCTCCATTCAAAGCAGTGAAGTGTGCATGCCAGTCCTCCAGTCATGTGGCCGGTGTCATCGGGAGCGCGCACTGAGGAGAGAGAGGCAGCAGTGCATCATGGGAACTACCCAGCGGCGCCATCTTTGAAAAATCCTTCAGTCAAACTTTATAAGGTAAGAAAAGGAATAAAAAGGTGAGCAAAATATCGTTTTTCATGGTTAAAGCTGTAATGTGTGATGCTTCTCCACTACAGGGCATTCATTGGGGAAAAAAAAAATCAGTTTCGCCGGCGGACAACTCCTTTAAGTTCCATTTAGACACAACGATTAATCGCTCAAAAGATGTTGCTTAAGCGACTTTTGAGTGATAATCGTTGTGTTATTTACAGCACAAGATGATCGCTCAAGATGAGTGATCAGCTTGCGCTGCGAGCGGAGGATATAGAAGACAAGCAAAGTGACCCGCTTGTCTTCTGCATCCAGCTTCCAGCTGTTCCCCGCTCTGAGCACCCGGCTGTTATACAGCCGAGTGCTCGGAGAGGAGGATGCAGAAGACAAGCAGGGTGTCCCCCCGCTTGTCTTCTGCTTCCAGCTGTTCCCCACTCCGAGCGCCGGGCTGTTATACAGCTGAGCGCTCAGAGCGGAGGATGTTCATGATTCAATGGCTAACAACAGCAAATGATTTCAATAAAAAAACATTTTTTGTAATCATTACAATCAGGTACTGAAACTACTCACTATCCAAGGGCTTGCATCTTTTCTTTGTCCAATGTTTAACACTCAAGTTACACTCTTTGCAACAAAAAAAAATCAATCACCTATGGGGCATGCAGTTACATCTCAGACAGGTATGCAAATGATTAGAGTTGTGGCGTGATTAGATGAATGGCTTGCCACCTGAGACCCCAAAAGTGGTTCCACCCTTGGCTTATAAAAAGGCTCTCAGAGGCTACTTGTGTGTAGTTAACTTCTTTATCCGCTTGTGTAAAGCTTGTTGACCATTAGACATGTCTCTACGATGCAATCAGAGATTCTGTCCAGTTAACAGAGTTTGAGAGGGGCGCATTATTGGAATGCGAGAATCTGGATGGCGATATTGATGCACATAAGGTGACAGGGCTCAGGACGCCCGTCACAGACCACCAGTACAGGGGACCGTTTGATTAACCAATAAGCACAAGGAGCTCCAAGTATTTCATTGTCTGCCATCTAGAAACAGGTGGCACCATCATTAAAGGCCCTTGTATTTGTCGGAACTATTTCCAGGTGCTTGGCTGAAGGGTATTTGGTCTCACGGGGCCTATTACATGAACTGCCTTTGACACCCACCATTGCCTCCGTTTTCAGTGGTGTTGTGAATGACAAAACTAGATTGCTACTAAGTAGAACTGATTTGTCTCTAGTGATGAATCCAGGTTTAGTTTGGGCTCTAATGATGGCCATGTTTTTGTCTGGAGACCTAGGGGAGAGCACCTCAATCCTACCTTTGTTATGGAGCAGCACACTACCCCCATTGCTGGTATGATGATCAGGGAGGCCAATGCATACGACAGTGGGTCACCGCTAGTAGTGGTATGAGGGAAAATGACAGCTAAGCAATATCTTTCTAGACATCCTGCAGACACATGTGTTACCTTTCATGGTGGCTTTCAAGATGCATTCTCCAGCAGGATAATGCTCAACTGCACACAGCAAAGGTGTCACAGAAATGCCTTCCCAATATTGTCACACTTCCATAGCTGCCAGGTTGCCAGATTTATCACCAATAGAACTCGTATGGGAGCATCTGGGCCACCAACATTGACAGCCTACGAGTTTGCACGATCTAGAGGCTCAGTTACAACAAATATGAGGCAATATGCCACAGGATACCATGCAGAGCCTCCTTGACCGCCTGCATCACATCTTGCATCTAAGCCTGAGGCAGACCAGCTAAGTACTAGAGCCTTCTGTCAATGGGTCAGTTTTCCACAATAAATTATCCTTTTGATCTAATATTGTAATCACTTACTTATATCAACGTTACAGTCACACATATAAAGTTTCACTTGATTTTGGCAACTCCTTCCAGGTGCTTGATTTTTTGACAATGAGTGTATATGTAATAGCAGGTCAGTATGTGAATATGAGCAGGTTGCTTGCAGTACAACGCAAGAAGAGGTAATTAGGTTCCTAGGTGAAGCCAAGAGTGCTAATGCACACCCACTCTGAATATTAAACAGCCGTCTTCTGCCAGTATTTAATTTGATGTAGGTCACAGATGACTGTGCATGAAACAGCAGCCTTCAAGAAACCCAGAAAGCTATTATTTAGTGCAGTCAAAAGCAGGCGTCGGGACTCTGCATCGCACAACACATTAAGCACTCTCGTTTTGGAGTAGCTGACAGTACATTGCAGGAGATTCTTTGTCTTGCTGTGACACTACTTTGTCTTGTTTTTAGTTTTATATAAATTTTGAGTTTATCTTAATGTTATTAGGTGCAGCTATTGGTCAGAATCTTCTGGTCATCTCCTATGGGTCCAAAAATTGTGCACTCAAAATAATTGAGTCACCCCAAAATAAACTTTTATTACCTTTTCATAGGATACATGATAAAAGTCTGAGGTTTCTCACCCCACCCATGTGAGATTGGCCAGAAGGATTTGGAAGGTTCAGAGGCTGGGAGTAGAGGTTGAACTCCACCCCATGTGAGGTAACGGCAGCCATCTTAGCCTGTGGGTCTGTGAGAGGACTAAAAGCAGTGCAGCAGAAGTGATTACTAAGAGCAGCAACTAAACCTGTAAAAGGGATTGTGTTGGCGACCTTTGTCAATGGAGAGGGTCAGCAAACTGCACAACAAATCCAGCAAGATACTAGGAGACATGAGAGTCTGTTTTTCCACTTAGTGTGATGTTGCAAGCAACCATGAGCATAGCTGCAAAAAGGACTGTGTGATGGTGCTGCAGTAAGCTGTGAAAGAGAGTCTGCAAGTGTCAGAAAGAGATGGCACCATAAAGAAGCTGTTTCCAAAGAGAGGACTAAGTACTGTATCTGGAATGCTTGAAAAAACACTGGGATCCAGCAAGAATATGGAACTGTGCAATACACTAAAGGATACCAGAATTTTTACAATTTGTTGTAAGTGAGGATGTGCCTCAAAGCAGTGTGCATACCATAAGGTGCTAGTTTAGTTGCATGCCTGCAATAGAAGGGGACAGGTTTATTGGCAAGAGTGTTTCTTTATTATATGTTAAAATGTGTATGATGCTGATGATGTGAGGACAAAGCATTGTCACCTGCATTACTAAGAGAAAGAATGTGACATAGTCAGGGATACACCTGTGTGATAACTGATGTCTATGACATCTGCATCTCTCGGTAGCAGAGATGCAGCCTCTATGGGGTGGTACTGTCTAAGTTACATGTAACAGAGTTAATTATCGCCAACAGGCACTGAAGTGAGCAAGGGAACTGCTGTTGTGCAGATCGAGTTAGAGTCAATGTACCAAAAACATTTAATATCGATATGTTGGTTATGCCATATGACATTTTCAGTATACGAGCAAACGGCAAAAGCCATTCTCTGTTAAGCATTTTTCAAATAATGTGTACTCTCAAATGGAGTCAAAACTATTTCATGTTCGTAAAGTAAAGTATGTTTCTCTCCCTCATTCCTGTCATGGCCAGGCCATACACGGATAATTCAGCTGCAATACATGGTTTTGAATGAGCTCTGTTAGTTCTGAGGGCAAAGGACATTACAGTTTTGGATGAATAGAGCTTGTTCTTCTTTAAATTGCTGCAGCTTGGGTTCTATCAAGGCTACTGACATGTTTTTGTGCAATTTTAAAGCTAAGATTCTTAACTTTAAGAAAAGCATGTCCACAGCCCTTACAGAATCTCAATATTGCAGTATAGTGTGTGTAGAGGAGAGAGGGAGAGGGAGGGGAGACCAGCCTGCAGCAAAGAAGCTCTATGATTCTCCTCTGTATCTCTATGTTCCAGCAGAAAGGTGACATGAATTTTTGTTTATGTCATTACCCCATCAATCAGAGAGCATATTTACTCACTGATTGTCACATATGAGGTATTCCCAGAGAAGAAGTAAAATGATGAGGACATGCTTATCTATTAACTCCTCTACATTTTTTAACCCTGTAGAAGTCTCAGTCATTGCTGAATGGGAGATATAAATGTTTTTACAAAAAAAATGAAAAACTTTTCCCCCTTACACAAGACTTTAAATATTAAAAAAAAGCAAAAAAAACAAGGCTACACGATTGGTAATGCCAGATCCATCACAACCCCCTACTATAAAATATTACATTATTTAAAAAAAATACATTTGTTAAACTGGGAACGAGATTTGAGAAAAAATTTCCACCCTTCGCAATGGTTAAAATCCTTTGTATGGGCGAACAAAGCCACCCTCTCAGCCAGTCTACTTCAAACTCACCACAAAGTTATCTCTAGATGGTACTATACACCCATGAAATTAGCCAGATGCTTTCAGAATGTTGATAATGAATGTTGGAGAGAATGTGGCAGCGAGGGGTCACTTTATCACTTATTTTGGGTATGCCCTAAAATTCAGCCGTTTTGGAGAGAAGTATTTAATAGCATACAATCTATCACTGGAGTGAGGTTGCCATACTCCCCACAGTTGGCTCTTTTACTCCTAGACTGTGAATCTATCCCTGAAAAGAAAAGGAAATGGATTTGCCACTATCTCCTAGCAGCAAAAAATATTATTGCAAAAAAATGGAGAGTGGCTTCCCCCCTATGGTTAAAGACTTACTGGACATGATAGCAGACCATCATTGCTATGAAAGAATACATGCAAAGAATAATAACTGTTTGCATAAATTTAATTATATTTGGAAGTACTGGCAGCAGTTTGAATTAAAAAATTTGTTTTAAAAGTTTTGTTTTAAAGAAAATTTAACATTTTTATTAGATTTAACAACTCATGTTTACAACAACCTCTTACTATTTGAAATCCCATTACTGAAATTTACAAAACATGTGGTACGAAATTTAGTTAACATTGCATGTTTGGTGGGCACAACTGTGCAAAGTGCGTTAAGCTTTCATTTTACATAAGTTGAAATATAATTACTGTACTTTGTAAGCACCTAACTATTACTTTCCAAACTATAGACAAAATTTTTACAATGAAGCTGATAATACATGTTACTTTACCTGTACTCGTATGCCATTTGTAAGAGTGTAATACTATGTATATTTTGAAAATGTTCAATAAAAAATATAAAAAAAATAAATAAATATTACATTATTTATCCAGCACAGTAAATTTAATTTATAAAACATGCCAAAATAGCAGTTTACTGATCATCTCACTTCCCCAAAACAGGAACAAAAAGTAATTAAAAAGTTGTATACATCTCAAAATGATACAAGTTGTCCTATAAAAGCAAGGGACAGATCTGTTGACTGAAAAATAAAACTGATCTGGTCCTGGACTGTGGTGTAAAAACAGAAAAAAAGCTTATATTGTGGTAAAAATAATAAAACCTCTATAAATTTGTGTTGTCATAATTAGAGATGAGCGAACACCAAAATGTTCGGGTGTTCGTTATTCGAAACGAACTTCCCGCGATGTTCGAGGGTTCGTTTCGAATAAC
Source organism: Eleutherodactylus coqui (assembly GCF_035609145.1). Taxonomy (NCBI): domain Eukaryota; kingdom Metazoa; phylum Chordata; class Amphibia; order Anura; family Eleutherodactylidae; genus Eleutherodactylus; species Eleutherodactylus coqui. Next base: position 154,792,282 of record NC_089841.1, read on the forward strand.
GAACCCCATTGAAGTCAATGGGCGACCAGAGCATTTTTGTATTTCGCCGATGCTTGCTAAGGTTTTCATGTGTGAAAATCTGGGCAATTCAAGAAAGTGATGGGAATGACACAGAAACGGATAGGGCAGGCGAGGGGCTACATGTTGGGCTGCATCTCAAGTTCACAGGTCCCACTATTAAGCCACAATACCGGCAAGAGTGCCCCCCCCCCCCTCCCAACAACTTTTACTTCTGAAAAGCCCTCATTAGCATGGCATACCTTTGCTAAGCACCACACTAGCTACAACAAAGCACAATCACTGCCTGGATGACACTCCGCTGCCACTTCTCCTTGGTTACATGCTGACCAACCGCCCCCCCCTCCCCCCCCACAGCGCACACCAAAGTGTCCCCGCGCAGCCTTCAGCTGCCCTCATGCCACACCACCCTCATGTCTATTTAGAAGTGCGTCTGCCATGAGGAGGAACCGCAGGCACACACTGCAGAGGGTTGGCACGGCTAGGCAGCGACCCTCTTTAAAAGTGGTGGGGCGATAGCCCACAATGCTGTACAGAAGCAATGAGAAATAGAATCCTGTGCCACCGCCATCAGGAGCTGCACACGTGGGCATAGCAATGGGGAACCTATGTGCCACACACTATTCATTCTGTCAAGGTGTCTGCATGCCCCAGTCAGACTGGTAATATGTACCTTAACAGTAACCGCGTTGGTGGTAATGTGGTGGTGACTGCGGACCTAGTAGCACGGTTGTATTTTGTTGGTTTTCGGAATGCGGCCAGGATTAAGTGGGCCGTGGCGGGGGGATGGTGTGGGGGCTCTCTTGTTGTGTCGGTAAAGGTGAAATTCTTGGACTGCCACCAGACGAACCAATGCAAAGGCATTTGCCAAGAATGTTTTCCCTGTTGGAGGAGGAGGGGGATGTTTTTGAGGCACTACGTGTCCTCTCCACGTGTCCGTGGTTATATGCACCTTAACAGTAACCGCGTTGGTGGTAATGTGGTGGTGACTGCGGACCTAGTAGCACGGTTGTATTTTGTTGGTTTTCGGAATGCGGCCAGGATTAAGTGGGCCGTGGCGGGGGGATGGTGTGGGGGCTCTCTTGTTGTGTCGGTAAAGGTGAAATTCTTGGACTGCCACCAGACGAACCAATGCAAAGGCATTTGCCAAGAATGTTTTCCCTGTTGGAGGAGGAGGGGGATGTTTTTGAGGCACTACGTGTCCTCTCCACGTGTCCGTGGTTATATGCACCTTAACAGTAACCACGTTGGTGGTAATGTGGTGGTGACTGCGGACCTAGTAGCACGGTTGTATTTTGTTGGTTTTCGGAATGCGGCCAGGATTAAGTGGGCCGTGGCGGGGGGATGGTGTGGGGGCTCTCTTGTTGTGTCGGTAAAGGTGAAATTCTTGGACTGCCACCAGACGAACCAATGCAAAGGCATTTGCCAAGAATGTTTTCCCTGTTGGAGGAGGAGGGGGATGTTTTTGAGGCACTACGTGTCCTCTTCACGTGTCCGTGGTTATATGCACCTTAACAGTAACCGCGTTGGTGGGAAATGGCCTCGCCGCCATCATGTCTTTGGGAAGCCTCTGTTTCCACACCCCAGAGACATACCATTAGCAGCGGTATAGGCAGAGCCCAGAATTCGTAACATTTCAGCCGTAGCATTAGGACAGGCCCCACTAACATATCACTAGCAGCATTATAGGAGGAGCGCAGTCTTCGTTCCATGTCAGCAATAGTAGCACTCAAGACAGGCCCCAGTAACAATTCCGAAGCAGCAGTATAGCGGGAGCGCAGTCTTCGTTCCATGTCAGCAATAGTAGCACTCAAGACAGGCCCCAGTAACAATTCCGAAGCAGCAGTATAGCGGGAGCGCAGTCTTCGTTCCATGTCAGCAATAGTAGCACTCAAGACAGGCCCCAGTAACAATTCCGAAGCAGCAGTATAGCGGGAGCGCAGTCTTCGTTCCATGTCAGCAATAGTAGCACTCAAGACAGGCCCCAGTAACAATTCCGAAGCAGCAGTATAGCGGGAGCGCAGTCTTCGTTCCATGTCAGCAATAGTAGCACTCAAGACAGGCCCCAGTAACAATTCCGAAGCAGCAGTATAGCGGGAGCGCAGTCTTCGTTCCATGTCAGCAATAGTAGCACTCAAGACAGGCCCCAGTAACAATTCTGAAGCAGCAGTATAGTGGGAGCGCAGTCTTAGTTCCATTTCAGTAGCCTTAGTATAGCCAAGGCCCAAGTTACATCTAAAGTGTAGGCCAACCCCACACACCTTTCTGTACCATGAGTGCAGGCGAAGAACATACAAATTGCTATGATTACACTGTAGGTGAGGGCCCCAAAAAATTGGTGTACCAACAGTACTAATGTACCTCAGTAAAAATTGTCCATGCCCAACCAAGATGGCAGGTGAATCGCTTTGGTTAATGTGGCTTAAGTGGTAACTAGGCCTGGAGGCAGCCCAGTGTAACGAAAAATTGGTTCAAGTTAAAGTTCCAACGCTTTTAAGCGCATTGAAACTTATAAAAATTGTTCAGAAAAATTATTTGAGTGAGCCTTGTGGCCCTAAGAAAAATTGCCCGTTCAGCGTGATTACGTGAGGTTTCAGGAGGAGGAGCAGGAGGAGGAGGAGGAATATTAGACACAGATTGATGAAGCAGAAATGTCCCCGTTTTGGATGGTGAGAGAGAACGTAGCTTCCATCCGCGGGTGCAGCCTACGTATTGCTTACGTATCGCTGCTGTCCGCTGGTGGAGAACAGAAGTCTGGGGAAATCCAGCCTTTGTTCATCTTGATGAGTGTTAGCCTGTCGGCACTGTCGGTTGACAAGCGGCTACGCTTATCTGTGATGATTCCCCCAGCCGCACTAAACACCCTCTCCGACAAGACGCTAGCCGCAGGACAAGCAAGCACCTCCAGGGCATACAGCGCTAGTTCAGGCCACGTGTCCAGCTTCGACACCCAGTAGTTGTAGGGGGCAGAGGCGTCACCGAGGATGGTCGTGCGATCGGCTACGTACTCCCTCACCATCCTTTTACAGTGCTCCTGCCGACTCAGCCTTGACTGGGGAGCGGTGACACAGTCTTGGTGGGGAGCCATAAAGCTGGCCAGGCCCTTAAAGACTGTTGCACTGCCTGGGATGTACATGCTGCTCGATCTCCGCACCTCCCCTGCTACCTTGCCCTCGGTACACTAGCCACTAGCGCTGTCGGCTGGGAATTTTACCATCAGCTTGTCCGCAAGGGTCCTGTGGTATAGCAACACTCTCGAACCCCTTTCCTCTTCGGGAATGAGAGTGGGCAGGTTCTCCTTATAGCGTGGGTCGAGCAGTGTGTACACCCAGTAATCCGTCGTGGCCAGAATGCGTGCAACGCGAGGGTCACGAGAAAGGCATCCTAACATGAAGTCAGCCATGTGTGCCAGGGTACCTGTACGCAACACATGGCTGTCTTCACTACGAAGATCACTTTCAGGATCCTCCTCCTCCTCCTCCTCCTCCTCAGGCCATACACGCTGAAAGGATGACAGGCAATCAGCCGGTGTACCGTCAGCAGCGGGCCAAGCTGTCTCTTCCCCCTCCTCCTCATCCTCCTCATGCTCCTCCTCCTCCTGTACGCGCTGAGAAATAGACAGGAGGGTGCCCTGACTATCCAGCGGCATACTGTCTTCCACCGCCCCCGTTTCCGAGTGCAAAGCAGCTGCCTTTATGGTTTGCAGGGAATTTCTCAAGATGCATAGCAGAGGAATGGTGACGCTAATGATTGTAGCATCGCCGCTCACCACCTGGGTAGACTCCTCAAAATTACCAAGGACATGGCAGATGTCTGCCAACCAGGCCCACTCTTCTGAAAGGAATTGAGGAGGCTGACTCCCACTGCGCCGCCCATGTTGGAGTTGGTATTCGACTATAGCTCTACGCTGTTCATAGAGCCTGGCCAACATGTGGAGCGTAGAGTTCCACCGTGTGGGCACGTCGCACAGCAGTCGGTGCACTGGCAGCTTAAAGTGATGTTGCAGGGTGCGCAGGGTGGCAGCGTCTGTGTGGGACTTGCGGAAATGTGCGCAGAGCCGGCGCGCCTTTACGAGCAGGTCTGACAAGCGTGGGTAGCTTTTCAGAAAGCGCTGAACCACCAAATTAAAGACGTGGGCCAGGCATGGCACGTGCGTGAGGCTGCCGAGCTGCAGAGCCGCCACCAGGTTACGGCCGTTGTCACACACGACCATGCCCGGTTGGAGGCTCAGCGGCGCAAGCCAGCGGTCGGTCTGCTGTGTCAGACCCTGCAGCAGTTTGTGGGCCGTGTGCCTCTTATCGCCTAAGCTGAGTAGTTTCAGCACGGCCTGCTGACGCTTGCCCACCGCTGTGCTGCCACACCGCGCGACACCGACTGCTGGCGACATGCTGCTGCTAACACATCTTGATTGCGAGACAGAGGAGGAGGAGGAGGAGGGTGCTTTAGTGGAGGAAGCATACACCTCCGCAGATACCACCACCGAGCTGGGGCCCGCAATTCTGGGGGTGGGTAGGACGTGAGCGGTCCCAGGCTCTGACTCTGTCCCAGCCTCCACTAAATTCACCCAATGTGCCGTCAGGGAGATGTAGTGGCCCTGCCCGCCTGTGCTTGTCCACGTGTCCGTTGTTAAGTGGACCGTGGCAGTAACTGCGTTGGTGAGGGCGCGTACAATGTTGCGGGAGACGTGGTCGTGCAGGGCTGGGACGGCACATCGGGAAAAGTAGTGGCGACTGGGAACTGAGTAGCGCGGGGCCGCCGCCTCCATGATACTTTTGAAGGACTCAGTTTCCACAACCCTATACGGCAGCATCTCAAGGCTGATGAATTTTGCTATGCGGACGGTTAACGTTTGAGCGTGCGGGTGCGTGGCGGCGTACTTGCGCTTGCGCTCCAACAGTTGCGCAAGCGACGGCTGGACGGTGCGCTGAACTACACTGCTGGATGGGGCCGAGGACAGCGGAGATGAGGGTGTGGGTGCAGGCCATGAGGCGGTAGTGCCCGTGTCCTGAGAGGGAGGTTGGATCTCAGTGGCAGGTTGGGGCACAGGGGGAGAGGCAGGGGTGCAAACCGGAGGCGGTGAACGGCCTTCGTCCCACCTTGTGGGGTGCTTGGCCATCATATGTCTGCGCATGGTGGTGGTGGTGAGGCTGTTGGTGTTGGCTCCCCGGCTGAGCTTTGCGCGACAAAGGTTGCACACCACTGTTCGTCGGTCGTCAGGCGTCTCTGTGAAAAACTGCCAGACCTTAGAGCACCTCGGCCTCTGCAGGGTGGCATGGCGCGAGGGGGCGCTTTGGGAAACAGTTGGTGGATTATTCGGTCTGGCCCTGCCTCTACCCCTGGCCACCGCACTGCCTCTTGCAACCTGCCCTGCTGATGCCCTTGACTCCCCCTCTGAAGACCTGTCCTTCTGAGTAAGCGTTGCACACCAGGTGGGGTCAGTCACCTCATCGTCCTGCTGCTCTTCCTCCGAATCCTCTGTGCGCTGCTCCCTCGGACTTACTGCCCTTACTACTACCTCACTGCAAGACAACTGTGTCTGATCGTCATCGTCCTCCTCACCCACAGAAAGTTGTTGAGACAGTTGGCGGAAGTCCCCAGCCTCTTCCCCCGGACCCCGGGAACTTTCGAATGGTTGGGCATCAGTGACGATAAACTCCTCTGGTGGGAGAGGAACCGCTGCTGCCCAATCTAAGCAGGGGCCCGAGAACAGTTCCTGGGAGTGTTCCCGCTCCTGAGCAGGTGTCATTGTAGTGGAGTGAGGAGGCTGGGAGGAAGGAGGAGCAGCAGACAGAGGATTCGGATTTGCAGCAGTGGACGGCGCAGAACTGCGTGTTGACGATAGGTTGCTCGAAGCACTTTCTGCCATCCAGGACAGGACCTGCTCACACTGCTCATTTTCTAATAACCGTCTCCCGCGTGGACCCATTAATTGGGCGATGAATGTGGGGACGCCAGAAACGTGCCTCTCTCCTAATCGCGCAGCAGTCGGCTGCGACACACCTGGATCAGGAGCTCGGCCTGTGCCCACACCCTGACTTGGCCCTCCGCGTCCTCGGCCGCGTCCACGTCCTCTGGGCCTACCCCTACCCCTCAGCATGCTGTATTACCAGTGATTTGATTTCACAGGCAGGAAATAAATTGGCGCAAGACTGCAGGCCAAATATAATTTTTTCCCTTTTTTGAAAACGAAAGGCCCCACTGCCTCTAGTGAATGAATAATCTAAGTTTAATAACTGTGCTGTGGCCCTGCTAATGTGTCACAGAACGTGAGGGTAGCAGAGTTATTATAACTCTGGCAGAGCAGGTATTTTTTTCCCAATTAAGGAAAGCAAATGGCGAAGCCAGCAGTAAACCGTAGCTGGGTGCGTCTGATTTTTAAACGTTGCACACGCAGCCGACACGTGTCCACCGCCCTTAGGACGGACAGAGGCAGGACAAATAGAATTATTTTCAGTTTTTTTCCACCAAAAGGCAGCACTGCGTATATTCAATGAACATGAGAAGTTTAATAACTGTGCTGTGGCCCTGCTAATGTGGCACAGAACGTGAGGGTAGCAGAGTTATTAACTCTGGCAGAGCAGGTATTTCTTTTCCCAATTAAGGAAAGCAAATGGCGAAGCCAGCAGTAAACCGTAGCTGGGTGCGTCTGATTTTTAAACGTTGCACACGCAGCCGACACGTGTCCACCGCCCTTAGGACGGACAGAGGCAGGACAAATAGAATTATTTTCAGTTTTTTTGCACCAAAAGGCAGCACTGCGTATATTCAATGAACATGAGAAGTTTAATAACTGTGCTGTGGCCCTGCTAATGTGGCACAGAACTTGAGGGTAGCAGAGTTATTAACTCTGGCAGAGCAGGTATTTTTTTTCCCAATTAAGGAAAGCAAATGGCGAAGCCAGCAGTAAACCGTAGCTGGGTGCGTCTGATTTTTAAACGTTGCACACGCAGCCGACACGTGTCCACCGCCCTTAGGACGGACAGAGGCAGGACAAATAGAATTATTTTCACTTGTTTTACAAGCAAAAGGCCGCACTGCGTATATTCAATGAATAATAACTGTGTTGTGGCCCTGCCTACACAATTCTTTCCCTGCAGTATCAATGGAGGGTGCAATGCTCTGCAGAGGCGATTTTGAGAAGAAAAAAAATATGCAGCACAGCTAACAGCAGCCAGCACAGTACTGCACACGGTTAAATATGGCCCTAGAAAGGACCGTTGAGGTTCTTGAAGGCTACACTCACTCCTAACACTCTCCCTGCCTATGCAACACTTCTGTCCCTAATGCCGGGTGCAACGCTCTGCAGAGCCGATTTTGAGAAAAAAAAAAATTGCCACTGCTAACAGCAGCCAACACACAGCTATCAGTGGCCCTAATAAGGACCTTTGGGGGTCTTGAAGCCTACACTAACTACCAATTCTTTCCCTACAGCAGCTCCGGTACAAACAGCACTGTCCCTCACTAACTCACAAGGCATCTGAGGCGGGCCGCGGGAGGGGCCGACTTTTATATTAGGCGGACACCTGATCTCCCCAGCCACTCACTGCAGGGGGGTGGTATAGGGCTTGAACGACGCAGGGGGAAGTTGTAATGCCTTCCCTGTCTTTCAATTGGCCAGAAAAGCGCGCTAACGTCTCAGGGAAGGAAGTGAAAGTAACCCGAACACCGCATGGTGTTCGTTACGAATAACGAACATCCCGAACACCCTAATATCCGCACGGATATCAAGTTCGGACGAACACGTTCGCTCATCTCTAGTCATAATCATGACAATCTATAGAATAAAGGTAAAATTATTTATACCACATGGTGAACACAATAAAAAATAAATAGAAAAAAAATGGTGAAGTAGCTTTTTTTCCATTGCTCCAATATTAAAAAAAATTAATAAAAGTTATTCAATACATTGTGTATCCAAAATTGTTTCTTGTAGAAACCCGCATTCATTCTGCGAAATAAAGGTGTTATGTTGCTATATTGATGAAAAAGTCAAAAAGTTAAAAATCTACAATAAAATAAAGATTTCAATTTTAACTTGACTGTTGGCTAAGAAGCTGCTATGGATATTATGATACATTTCAATATACATATCAGCCTATGGAGTGCTATGTAACATAGTGCATAAATATATATATATATATATTATGCAGTATGTTGCGTGGAAGGTGCGTATGCTTATATGTTGTATCATAACATTACATATAGTAGCAACTTCTTAGCCAACAGTCACTTTAAAATTTCGATTTCAATGAAAATTGATTATTGCTGCGACAAATGCCTCTTTCGCCATCTTTTACCACTGCGCCATCACATATTCAGCTGTTACACACTCCAAACAGAGGATTTCAACTTGTCTTTCAAGAGAGTTTTATAGAGGAGCTACAAAATTACTGAACTTTAAGAAAGCGAATTTTGACCAGTTTGGAGATGCCCTAAACCAGTGGTTCTCAACCTTTTTCAGCCTAGTGCCACCTTTAGGTATTGGGATGGTGGCTAGCAACCCCCAAGCCTTACTAGTTTAAACCCAGTCAAAGTTCACCTTGTTTGCGAAGTTAAAAGTACAAATTAAAATACTGAACACTTTTTTTTCGAAAGTTTGATAGTGTTTAACAGATTAGCATTAATTGTGAAAACATGTCTCTAAAAATTACCAAAGAAGTATTTTAGTCAGCTAAATTTTGGCTGCTAAACTGTAGGTGCTAAATGTTTAAACACAGGTTACTTGTGGATTCAATAATAAATAGGTTTTACTGCAGAAGATATATTTTTGGGGGGAAGCAAGCAATAATACCATCTTTAATGATCATTCGATAGAAAGTTACAAGGTATTAAGAAAATGCAAGATACACCTTAATCCTTCATGGTCACAAGACTAAGTAAAATGCAAGAACAATGAAATTTGACTAATAATAATAATGTTTGCCATAATCAATCTGTGTCAGTAATGGCTGCCTTGGGCCTGATGACTGGACGCCAATTTCACGATATTTGGTTCTATCTATATCAACCACAGTCTCAAGTCGCCCCTTTCACATATCTGAAGTTTGTTTCTCGCTTTTGTCAGGAGCTGCTGAACCACGCTAAAGCCCCTCTCCACTAAGTACATAAAAGGAAAAGCTAACACGAGCAACTTAACTTCCTGCCATAGGATAGTATAGGAATTCTTCACTTTCACCCCAAAAAAACTGCTTGGGCTTCGCTATCGTGTTTCAAGTTGATCAACTGCTCTTGTAATCTGGGATACATTCTCTTGCGTCTGCTGAAAATTGATTGAGTACTCACGTTGGTATTTCAAGGGTACATAGATCATTAAACCTAGTTTGCATGTCTTCTTTGGCTTATTTGAGGTGTGAGCAAAAAACATCTTAAGTCTGCATCTTAAAGTTTTTCTCCATCTTCGTGTGCAATTTCTTGAAGACTCAGAAACTAACAGAGCTTGCATTGACTCAGGTTATTGTTATGAAGGTCCAGTTTGGCAATGAAGGGGGAGACTATACCTTTCGCCTTAATGAAACTCATTTTGTCTCCTTGCAGCTTTTTGTTGACCTCGTTGAGTTTGTCAAATATGTCTGCGAGATAGGCAACGCCAAGACATCAAAGTTTGATTGCATCAGAAAGGCTTGGGTCAATAGACCGAATACTACTACTGTGTCAAAAAGTTCATAGAAGCGTTGTAAACACTTTCCTCTTGACAGCCACTTCACTTTGGTGTGTAGGAGTAGACATTCAAATTCTTTGTCATGGTCTTAACAGAGCTTGCGGAAAGAGTGCGCTTTTATCTTGGTAACAGCATTAATTACATAACACAGAGAATCATGCAATCTTTCCCAAAAATGTTTAGCAGCAAGGTGCTGCCGATGGATCACACAGTGGACTGCCATTATGCCAGGTATAGCAGATTTTAAATGGGCTATGAATCCGCAATATCGACGAATTTTGGATGCAGCTCAGTGAGTTGCACAAACAAGTACATTTGTTAAAGGGATGTTTTTTTCTTGGAAAAATTCTTCTACTCTTTTATATATATATAGAGGAGCCATTTCTGCTGGTGGTTACATTTCTGGTAAACAGTTCCTCCACTACCTGTTTATTCCAAATAATGAAACGAATGCTAGCTAGTAGCAATGCTTCAGGTTGTGCTGTAGGTTATCCAGTGTTATGAAGTGTTATTGATCTGTAGCAGAGTCATGGAGTTATAAAAGTCATATATAATATGATAGAGGCACGCAGGCTGCACACAACTCTCATTACATGTAAGTGATTCATATGAAAATAATTGCCTGGGTTTTCGTCGGTTTCGGATTTCACCGATTGTTTTCGGACAGATTTGATGAAAACTGAGGTAAAAGTACTACTTTTTAGAAAAATGTAGTTACTAGATTATAAAAAATCAACAAAACAAACAAGGAACCACCCCCTACCGCCCCCTTTATGTTCCAACGCCCCCCTGCCGCCCCTTTTCATTCCACCACCCCCTTGAGAAGTAAAAATGCCCCCCCATGGGGCAATAACGCCCACGTTGAGAACCAATGGCCTAAGCCATATTGACTGGGACAATGTCCTCAAAAATAAGAGTGTGGACAATAAATAGAAAATGTTCAAAAATATCCGAATTACTTACTGTGAGTGGTTCATAAGTTACAGAAATTTAAGGGTTAGGAATAGGAGAAAACCAATGTGGTTCAATAAAAATGTAAAGGGGTCAATAAACAGCAAAACTACCAAAAAAGCAAGAAAGCAGCAAAGAAACACTAAAAAACTATAAGGAAGAAAATAAATTATGCAAAAATCAGATGTAAAGAGCAAAGATGGATACAGAGAGACACATTGTCAAAGACAGTAAAACTAACCCTGAGGCCTTAGTCACATGGGCGTAAATACGCGCGAATATACACGCATAAAAACCCACGGGCGTATTTACGCGCGTATATACGCGCGTAAAAACGCACCTACAAAAGATAGAACATATTGGTAGCAATGGACATGGTCACGCGTTTTTTTTACGCGCGTATATACGCGCGTATTTACGCCCGTGTGACTAAGGCCTAAACTGTTTTTTAACTTTATAAATAGTAAAAAGATTAATACTGAAAATGTGAGCCCTTTCATAAAGAATAAACACAATAAATAAATAAAGAATGTAGGAAACATTGTAGAGGATGATGAGGAAAAAGCAAATTTATTAAGTAACTTTTTCTCCAGTGTATTCACAGAGGAAAATGAAATGTCAGATGAGATTTAGAGTAACAAAGTAAATTCTCCACTAAATGTCACCAGCTTAAACCAGGAAGAAGTGCAGAGTGGTCTTAAAAAGAGTAAAATAGACAAATCACTGGGTCCCATTGGTATACACCCCTAGGTTTTAAGGGAATTAAGTAATGTGATATACAGACCCTTGTTTCTTATATTTAGGGACTCAATAGTGACAGTGTCTGTTCCACTGGAATGGCACATAGCCAATGTGGAGCCAATATTCAAAAAGCGGTCAAAAGTGAACATGGAAACTACAGGCTGGTAAGTTTTACTTCCATTGTGGGTAAATGCTTGAAGGGTCTCTAAGAGATGCTATCTTGGTGTACTTCAAGGAAAGTAGCTGTATAATTACATATCAGCATGGGTTTATGAGATATCGCTCTTGTCAAACCAATCTGATCAGCACTCTATGTTTGGGGTTATATGTGATGTAGTAATGCGGAAGAAACAAAAGGCCATGTATTGTAGCTGTTTTGCAGAGAGTCCCCAGTGAAAATGACATCTAGGATGTCAAGCATTCTGTGTGAAAAGTCTGTAGCTCATATAAAGTGTCAGATGTCAGGGCTATGGATTAGGAAGCTAAATGTAATGGTTGTGGTGCAGCTGAGTGAAGCATAGTTTGGGGTGGTCAGTCAGTCAAGTATATGGTCATGTGCCTTGATGCTGCCACCTGGCGTAGATGTATAATGTGATGTAGGTGCCGTGGGAGACGCCAGGTAATGAAAACAACATTTTAGCTTCTAATAGATAATTGCTACTTTCACTTTAAGAAAATGTTCGTACTGATGATTAGAGTTATAACGTAATGTTGAAGTACATGAACTCTCCTATAAAGCAAAATGACGTTATTGCCATTGCTAAGTAAAGTTTATTTTTGGAAAAAGAATTATGCTGCCTCTGCCTCCTTCTGTCATCACCGCACCATCATGTATAATTCAACCTTCTTCAATTGAGCAAAGAAGACTGATAGACACAAGCATAGTAGAGCTGGATTTTAACCATCCCTCCGAGATGTGACATCCCTTGCTAAGGCACAAGGGCCTATTGAGTTCTCCTACACTTCTTGAAAGACTTGTTTTAATGCTGCATTGCTCATTTTCATTCATAAGGACTGTTAACATATCTGTTCTAGCTAACATTCCATTTCTGCTAGACACCAATTTGAAATTTTTAGCTTTTTTGACTATTCTCTCCTTAGCACATCTAGAGGAAATAGAGTCCTTTACACGAGTATATGCTATGGGCTATCAATTTGATCGATTGGGTCTACAAAACAAAGATGTGTATACTTAAGTTGTCATGAGATTGGATGCTGAAAAATCAGCATAGATAATCCTCCTAAGGGGAGGACAAAAATAACAAAATGAGAATACAACTAAACCACTACCCTGTTTCCCCGAAAATAAGACGCGTCTTATATTAATTTTTGCTCCCAAATATGCGCTACATCTTATTTTCAGGGAGTGTCTTATTTCGCCGCGGCAAATCCGCCTGTGGCCGCTAATCCCTCAATTGGCCAGCTTTGTGGACGAAATTTCTCAGAAATCTCGTCCACATGGGACAGCAAATCTGTCACGGCAAAGCTGGGAGAAGCCGGTATTGTGGTGCGGATTCACCGGCCACAGAAACGGAAAAGCGTGCAGCCAGGTCGCTTCAAAACAAGCGGCTGAGTGCCATGGGTTTTGAAGCAGCGCTTTCCCGACGGAAATCTCACTGTTAATCGCTGTAGCCAAACTGCGAGATTTCCGCTGGAAATACGCTCTGTGAGAACCCAGCTTTAAGAATCACACACAGGTTGCCTGACTCACACACAGAGCCATAAAAAAATAAGGGCTGTAAAGTAACGTACCTGTCTGCAGACAGAAGTTCCTGTACCACTTGTAAGCAGGGATGGTATTGCAGCTTCCGGCCAGCAGGGGGAGCTCATCACAGCAGACATGTACAGCAGGAACAGAACGTACAGTATGGACTTTTCCAGCCAGCAAGGGGAGCTCACAACAGCACACTCGTACAGCACAGCAGGGACAGGATAACAGCAGACTGTCTGCAGATCTACCTATACATCTGGAGGTAGGAGACAACGGGGATGGCAGCAGGGGACAGGCCTCTTGATTTGCCTGCACATTTTACTATGCCTTACTATCGGGGGTGCCTTATATTTGGGACTTCTGCAAATTTCAGGGGGTGCCTTATTTTCGGGAAAACACAGTATTATGTCAGATACAACTCAGCAGTCCTGACAGAACACACTGACCTGCTTCCACAACAAAGATCCAGTGGGTTGAATGATCTGTGGTGATGTCACTGCTGTGGGAGGATCCAAGCTGTGTTTGTCTTGTGTGGTAATCAAGCTACTGTGTGTGTATGTGATGTGTGGGGATCATAATGCATGTACCATGTAGCAGAGCTTCGTGGCACATTGCGCCACCAGAAATACTGGTACTATGATTTCCTACACAACTCTGCAGTCCTGACAGAACACACTGACCTACCACCACCACAGAGATGTGGTGAGCTAAAGGACCTGTGGTGATGTCACTGCTGTGGAAGGAGCCAAGCTGTGTCTGTCTTGTGTGGTAATCAAGCTACTGTGATTGTGATGTGGCACCAGAAACAATGCTACTATAATGTCCTAATAATTACTAGTATATATATATATATATATATATATATATATATATATATAAAATAGGATGTATGTATGTGTGTATGTGCCACCATAACTCATGAACGCCTGCAGCAATTCTCAACCAACTTTGGTACATATATAACTCATCCCATGGGGACAAATTTGGGGAGGATAAGACAGGCCCCCTATCCCTGGGGAGGAAAAGGGGGGGATGCTGGAAATGCACTTGAGCAGATGGTTTTTATTTCACAGTCTTATGTTACACAGATAACCTCCTCCTCATCATACACTAATCTATTACAATCCTCCTCCTCAAATACTAATATATAACACAGACCTCCTTCTCCTCAGATAATAATATCTTACACAGACAACCTCCTCCTCTGCTCCAACTACCACACAGCTTCCCATCAGCACTAAGCCACTATGTACCACACAGAAATGAGCCCAGCACCCACTCTTATGAAAGCTGTCCAAAAGGAAATCTGGGTTGCCCATAGCAGCCAATCACAGTGCAGCTTTCATTTTACCTCAGCAGTATAACAAGCTAAAGCTGAGCTGTGATTGGTTGCTATTGGCAGAAAAAAATACAGGGGAAGTCAGTGAGTTTGGGATTTTTAATTACACCAGGATCACACAGACCTCCTGCTCCTCAGTTAAAAATATCTTACACAGACAACTTCCTCCTCCTCAAATACTAATATTACACAGGCGACCTCCTCCTCATATACCAATATATTACACAGACGACCTCCTCCTCATATACCAATATATTACACAGACGACCTCCTCCTCATATACCAATATGTTACACAGACAACCTCCTCCTCATGCAGTAAGATATTACACAGGCGACCTCTGCCTCATATACTAATATATTACACAGATGACCTCTTTCTCCTCTTATTCTAATATATTAAACAGATGACCTCTTTCTCCTCATATACTAATATATTACACAGACAACCTACTCCTCCTCATATACGAATATATTACACAGATGACCTCTTTCTCCTCTTATTCTAATATATTAAACAGATGACCTCTTTCTCCTCATATACTAATATATTACACAGACAACCTACTCCTCCTCATATACGAATATATTACACAGATGACCTCTTCCTCTTCATATACTAATATATTACACAGACGACCTACTCCTCCTCATATACTAATATATCGCACAGACGACCTCTTCCTCCTCATATATTGATACATTAAATCAGTACACACATATATAAACACACATTTAAATTCTTTTTGTGTCTAAAAATAATATACACGGGCAACGCCGGATAATCAGCTAGAACATAATAAAGAATAACCAGTGCTAAATAATGTACACTATGAAGCCAATACTTTGAAGAGTATATTTCTTTTGCTTTACTTACCTGATACAACATTTTCTTTTGTTTCCCTTAAAATCTACTGTCTTGATACATCTGTATTTGTACACTGTGTTTACTATATCTAGTACAAATGCACGTGCATTTTGTACTGTGACATATTATATATTGTGTATGATGTCCAATAAATAAACAAGTTCTAAATTAAAAATAATCCCAGATGGTAAACCGCTATAATCACATCCTTAGGTTATTTCCAACTCAATCATTTTGCCAAAACATAAAGCAACTAATATTTAATTCTACCTGTTTTATCAATATTGGTCCTATCTCCTTCCTTCCTCCTTCCCCTTCCTTCCTGTCTTGCTGCCTGCTATCCTTTCAAGCTAACCTCTCTCTCTCTCTTTCATTTATGAAGTAAAAGAGAAATCCACAACATACTGCTCCTAGGCTTTAGGAAGCAATAAATCAAAACTACATTTTAAACATTTAACATCTTATCACACTGAGCTCCAGAATACAACACATCTGATTGATGGGAATGAGTGCCGTGTATACAGACTTCTTATATGGAAATCATCTTAGAGCAAGGGACATGTTAAAGTGTGATCCTGCTGTAATCTTTATAACGACAATCTGAGCTCCCTGTTGATTAAAAATTCTGCTTGAGCTGCTTCCATAAATTCATGTGTAATATCATAGATTATTATATCCTTCTATTTGTAAGGTGGCATTGGAAAAGGGGTAGGTGTTGCAGAAATTGGCTTTTAAATCTGGCTCCCCCCTCCCGAGGACACTGCTGGTGAGTTGCCTTTTGTGGAAAGCCACGATAAGCCATGATTGAAGCAGTAATCCAACACTGCAATCAGAGAGCCAGGGAGCTTTTCTGAAATTACTTTGCAGTAAGACAGACCTGCATGGCACAAGATAATGCAGACACAGCTCTCCAATCTCATTCACAACTGTTTGACCCATTACTCATCAACTAAAAAACAGTGCCTTTTTTCATTGTCTTTATAACCGAAAGCTCAGAATCAACTTTAAGTTACAGAATATAAGAGTTATGCAGAAATCAAGGTTTAGTGCAGGAAATCATTAGGCATCTGAAATACAAGGAGCAATAAACTCCATGGACAATTGACATTGAAATTGTACCTGTACAAAATAGCTCAGTGGAAGGCTAATGTGCCAACAGGTCAAAAGTTTACAGATCCCCCAATTTCAGACATTTACCCTGCTATGCATCTGCAACAAATGATTCTTGAATTTAAGTTTTGCTCCCAAGAAGGATACTCTCATAGCTGAGTATAAAGCATAATGTATGCAAATTGTTCAGTCAACACATAGGAAATAATTGCATGTACTTGACTATACTGAATGGATGGTCCCTCGATGATGATCTGATAACCTGGATTATTTGGAATATACTGAATTAACATCTTTCGGCATAAACCAGAAACACCTTTATAAAAGTTAAACGTTATGGGGAATTTAGGAAAAGTTCTGAAGAGCACTAGCTTTAACACTTTTGATGCCAACATTAGAGATGAGCGAGCACCAAAATGCTCGGGTGCTCGTTACTCGAGACGAACTTTTCGCGATGCTCGAGGGTTCGTTTCGAATAACGAACCCCATTGAAGTCAATGGGCGACCCGAGCATTTTTGTATAACGCCGATGCTCGCTAAGGTTTTTATTTGTGAAAATCTGCAAAACCCAAGAAAGTGATGGAAACGACACAGCAACGGATAGGGCAGGCGAGGGGCTACATGTTGGGCTGCATCTCAAGTTCACAGGTCCCACTATTAAACCACAATAGCGGCGATAGTCCACAATGCTGTACAGAAGCAATGAGAAATCCAATCCTGTGCCACCTCCATCTGGAGCTGCACACGTGGGCATAGCAATGGGGAACCTATGTGCCACACACTATTCATTCTGTCAAGGTGTCTGCATGCCCCAGTCAGACCGCGTTTTTTTATAAATAGTCACAGGCAGGTACAACTCCGCAATGGGAATTCCGTGTGCACCCACAGCATGGGTGGCTCCCTGGAACCCACCCGCTGTACATAAATGTATCCCATTGCAGTGCCCTGGACAGCAGAGCTAACGTCAGATGAAATGCAGGTGGGCTTCCGCCCACACTGCATGCTCCAGTCAGACTGGGGTTCTTTAGAAGTGGACACATGCAGTTACAACTCCCTGTGGACCCACAGCATGGGTGGCTCCCTGGAACTCACCGGCGGTGCATAAAAATATCCCATTGCATTGCCCATCACAGCTGAGGTAATAATGTCATGTTTAATGCAGGTGGGCTTCGGCCCACACTGCATGCCCCAGTCAGACTGGGGTTCTTTAGAAGTGGAAACAGATGCATTTACAACTCCCTGTGGACCCACAGCATGGGTGGGTGCCAGGAAGCCACCAGCGGTACATAACAATATCCCATTGCATTGCACATCACAGCTGAGGTAGTCATGTCATGTTTAATGCAGGTGGGCTTCGGCCCACACTGCATGCCCCAGTCAGACTGGGGTTCTTTAGAAGTGGAAACAGATGCATTTACAACTCCCTGTGGACCCACAGCATGGGTGGGTCCCTGGAACCCACCGGCGGTACATAAAACTATCCCATTGCATTGCCCATCACAGCTGAGGTAGTAATGTCATGTTTAATGCAGGTGGGCTTCGGCCCACACTGCATGCCCAGTCAGACTGGGGTTCTTTAGAAGTGGACACAGATGCATTTACAACTCCCTGTGGACCCACAGCATGGGTGGCTCCCTGGAACCCACCGGCGGTACATAAAAATATCCCATTGCATTGCCCATCACAGCTGAGGTAGTAATGTCATGTTTAATGCAGGTGGGCTTCGGTCCACACTGCATGCCCCAGTCAGACTGGGGTTCTTTAGAAGTGGAAACAGATGCATTTACAACTCCCTGTGGACCCACAGCATGGGTGGGTGCCAGGAAGCCACCGGCGGTACATAACAATATCCCATTGCATTGCCCATCACAGCTGAGGTAGTAAGCTCATGTTTAATCCAGGTGGGCTTCAGCCCACACTGCATGCCCCAGTCAGACTGGGGTTCTTTAGAAGTGGACACATGTAGTTACAACTCCCTGTGGACCCACAGCATGGGTGGCTCCCTGGAACCCACCGGCGGTACATAAATATATCCCATTGCATTGCCCATCACAGCTGATGTTATGTCAGCTGTAATGCAGGTGGGCCAAAAATTTATTGGATTACACTGTAGGCGAGGGCCCACAAAAATTGGTGTACCAACAGTACTAATGTGCCTGAGAAAAATTGCCCATGCCCAACCGAGAGGGCAGGTGAAACCCATTAATGGCTTTGGTTAATGTGGCTTAATTGGTAACTAGCCCTGGAGGCAGCCCAGTTAAAATAAAAATTGGTTGAGGTGAAAGTTTCAACGCTTTAATGAGCATTGAAACGTATAAAAATTGTTTAGAAAAATTATATGACTGAGCCTTGTGGGCCTAAGAAAAATTGCACGTTCGGCGTGATTACGTCAGGTTTCAGGAGGAGGAGCAGGAGGAGGAGGATGAATATTATACACAGATTGATGAAGCAAAAAGGTCCCCGTTTTGGATGGTGATAGAGAACGATGCTTCCATCCGCGGGTGCAGCCTACGTATTGCTTAGGTATCGCTGCTGTCCGCTGGTGAAGAAGAGAAGTCTGGTGAAATCCAGGCTTTGTTCATCTTGATGAGTGTAAGCCTGTCGGCACTGTCGGTTGACAGGTGGGTACGCTTATCCGTGATGATTCCCCCAGCCACACTAAACACACTCTCTGACAAGACGCTAGCCGCAGGACAAGCAAGCACCTCCAGGGCATACAGCGCGAGTTCAGGCCACATGTCCAGCTTCAACACCCAGTAGTTGTAGGGGGCAGAGGCGTCACCGAGGACGGTGGTGCAATCGGCTACGTACTCCCTCACCATCCTTTTACAGTGCTCCCGCCAACTCAGCCTTGACTGGGGACCGGTGACACAGTCTTGCTGGGGAGCCATAAAGCTGTCAAAGGCCTTAGAGAGTGTTCCCTTGCCTGCGCTGTACATGCTGCCTGATCTCTGCGCCTCCCCTGCTACCTGGGCCACGGAAATGCACCTTCGGCCACTAGCGCTGTCGGATGAGAAGTTTACCATCAGTTTGTCCACCAGCGCCCTGTGGTATAGCATCATTCTCGAACCCCTTTCCTCTTCGGGAATGAGAGTGGAAAAGCTCTCCTTATACTGTGGATCGAGCAGTGTGTACACCCAGTAATCTGTAGTGGCCAGAATGCGTGTAACGCGAGGGTCACGAGAAAGGCATCCTAACATGAAGTCAGCCATGTGTGCCAGGGTACCTGTACGCAACACATGGCTGTCCTCACTCGGAAGATCACTTTCAGGATCCTCCTCCTCCTCCTCTGGCCATACACGCTGAAAGGATGACAGGCAAGCTGCATCTGTACCCTCAGCAGTGGGCCAAGCTGTCTCTTCCCCCTCCTCCTCATGCTCCTCCTCCTCCTCCTCCTCCTCCTCTGGCCATACACGCTGAAAGGATGACAGGCAAACAGCATCTGTCCCCTCAGCAGTGGGCCAAGCTGTCTCTTCCCCCTCCTCCTCATGCTCCTCCCCCTCCTCCTCAACGCGCTGAGATATAGACATGAGGTTGCTCTGACTATCCAGCGACATACTGTCTTCCCCCGCCTCCGTTTCTGATTCCAAAGCGTCTGCCTTTATGCTTTGCAGGGAACTTCTCAAGAGGCATAGCAGAGGAATGGTGACGCTAATGATTGCAGCATCCCCGCTCACCATCTGGGTAGACTCCTCAAATTTTCCAAGGACCTGGCAGATGGCTGCCAACCAGGCCCACTCTTCTGTAAATAATTGAGGAGGCTGACTCCCACTGCGCCGCGCAAGTTAGAGTTGGTATTCCACTATAGCTCTACGCTGCTCATAGAGTCTGGCCAACATGTGGAGCGTAGAGTTCCACTGTGTGGGCACGTCGCACAGCAGTCGGTGCACTGGCAGATTAAACCGATGTTGCAGTGTCCGCAGGGTGGCAGCGTGCGTGTGGGATTTGCGGAAATGCGCGCAAGAGCTGGCGCACCTTTCCGAGCAGGTATGACAAGTGGGGGTAGCTTTTCAGAAAGCGCTGAACCACCAAATTAAAGACATGGGCCAGGCATGGCACGTGCGTGAGGCTGCCGAGCTGCAGAGCCGCCACCAGGTTACGGCCGTTGTCACACACGACCATGCCCGGTTGGAGGCTCAGCGGCGCAAGCCAGCGGTCGGTCTGCTCTGTCAGACCCTGCAGCAGTTCGTGGGCCGTGTGGCTCTTCTCTCCTAAGCTGAGTAGTTTCAGCACGGCCGGCTGACACTTGCCCACCACTGTGCTGCCACGCCGCGTGACACCGACTGCTGGCGAGGTGCTGCTGCTGCTGACACATCTTAATTGCGAGACAGAGGTTGCGTAGGAGGAGGGTGGTTTAGTGGAGGAAGCATACACCCCCGCAGATACCACCACTGAGCTGGGGCACGTAATTCGGGGGGTGGGTAGGACGTGAGCGGTCCCAGGCTCTGACTCTGTCCCAGCCTCCACTAAATTCACCCAATGTGCCGTCAGGGAGATATAGTGGCCCTGCCCGCCTGTGCTTGTCCACGTGTCTGTTGTTAAGTGGACCTTGGCAGTAACCGCGTTGGTGAGGGCGCGTACAATGTTGCGGGAGACGTGGTCGTGCAGGCCTGGGACGGCACATCAGGAAAAAAAAGTGGCGACTGGGAACCGAGTAGCGCGGGGCCGCCGCCATCATGCTTTTGAAAGCCTCCGTTTCCACAAGCCTATACGGCAGCATCTCTAGGCTGATCAATTTTGCAATGTGCACGTTTAACGCTTGAACGTGCGGGTGCGTGGCGTCGTACTTGCGCTTGCGCTCAAACTGTGGCGCTAGCGACGTCTGGACGCTACGCTGAGAGACATTGCTGGATGGGGCCGAGGACAGCGGAGGTGAGGGTGTGGGTGCAGGCCAGGAGACGGTACTGCCTGTGTCCTCAGAGGGGGGTTGGATCTCAGTGGCAGGTTTGGGCACAGGGGGAGAGGCAGTGGTGCAAACCGGAGGTGGTGAACGGGCATCGTCCCACCTTGTGGGGTGCTTGGCCATCATATGCCTGCGCATGCTGGTGGTGGTGCCTCCCCAGCTGATCTTGGCGCGACAAAGGTTGCACACCACTGTTCGTCAGTCGTCAGGCGTCTCTGTGAAAAACTGCCACACCGTAGAGCACCTTGACCTCTGCAGGGTGGCATGGCGCGAGGGGGCGCTTTGGGAAACAGTTGGTGGATTATTCGGTCTGGCCCTGCCTCTACCCCTGGCCACCGCACTGGCTCGGCCTGTGCCCACACCCTGACATGGGCCTCCGCGTCCTCGCCCGCGTCCACGTCCTATAGGCCTACCCCTACCCCTCAGCATGGTGTATTAGCAGTAGTGCAGAAACAGAACGCTGTAATTAAATGTGCCGCTTATTGGCCTGTGGTTGGAGGCTGACTTCGTTTACGGAACCCCAGGAAATAATTTGGTGCACGCCTGCTGTAACACTTAGCTGGCTGCGTATTTATTTGGAGAACTACTACCCCCAGCAGACACGGACCCAGAACACTGAGCACAGTGACAGGCAGGCCAAATATATTTTTTTCCAATATTTTTTTCAAAAGGACCACTGCGTATATTCAATCTATAATATATGTCTTCTGGCCCTGCCTACACAATTCTGTCCCTGGACTGTGTCACGGAACTGCAGTGTTGCACTGTTATTAACTGCAACAGAGCGGTGATTTCAGAGCCAGGAAATAATTTGGCGCAAGCCTGCTGTAACACTTAGCTGGCTGCGTATTTATTTGGAGAACTACTACCCCCAGCAGACACGGACCCAGAACACTGAGCACAGTGACAGGCAGGCCAAATAGATTTTTTTCCAATATTTTTTTCAAAAGGACCACTGCGTATATTCAATCTATAATATACGTCTTCTGGCCCTGCCTACACAATTCTGTCCCTGGACTGTGTCACGGAACTGCAGTGTTGCACTGTTATTAACTGCAACAGAGCGGTGATTTCAGAGCCAGGAAATAATTTGGCGCAAGCCTGCTGTAACACTTAGCTGGCTGCGTATTTATTTGCAGAACTACTACCCCCAGCAGACACGGACCCAGAACACTGAGCACAGTGACAGGCAGGCCAAATATATTTTTTTCCAATATTTTTTTCAAAAGGACCACTGCGTATATTCAATCTATAATATATGTCTTCTGGCCCTGCCTACACAATTCTGTCCCTGGACTGTGTCACGGAACTGCAGTGTTGCACTGTTATTAACTGCAACAGAGCGGTGATTTCAGAGCCAGGAAATAATTTGGCGCAAGCCTGCTGTAACACTTAGCTGGCTGCGTATTTATTTGGAGAACTACTACCCCCAGCAGACACGGACCCAGAACACTGAGCACAGTGACAGGCAGGCCAAATAGATTTTTTTCCAATATTTTTTTCAAAAGGACCACTGCGTTTATTCAATCTATAATATATGTCTTCTGGCCCTGCCTACACAATTCTGTCCCTGGACTGTGTCACGGAACTGCAGTGTTGCACTGTTATTAACTGCAACAGAGCGGTGATTTCAGAGCCAGGAAATAATTTGGCGCAAGCCTGCTGTAACACTTAGCTGGCTGCGTATTTATTTGGAGAACTACTACCCCCAGCAGACACGGACCCAGAACACTGAGCACAGTGACAGGCAGGCCAAATAGATTTTTTTCCAATATTTTTTTCAAAAGGACCACTGCGTATATTCAATCTATAATATACGTCTTCTGGCCCTGCCTACACAATTCTGTCCCTGGACTGTGTCACGGAACTGCAGTGTTGCACTGTTATTAACTGCAACAGAGCGGTGATTTCAGAGCCAGGAAATAATTTGGCGCAAGCCTGCTGTAACACTTAGCTGGCTGCGTATTTATTTGGAGAACTACTACCCCCAGCAGACACGGACCCAGAACACTGAGCACAGTGACAGGCAGGCCAAATATATTTTTTTCCAATATTTTTTTCAAAAGGACCACTGCGTATATTCAATCTATAATATATGTCTTTTGGCTCTGCCTACACAATTCTGTCCCTGGACTGTGTCACGGAGCTGCAGTGTTGCACTGTTATTAACTGCAACAGAGCGGTGATTTCAGAGCCAGGAAATAATTTGGCGCAAGCCTGCTGTAACACTTAGCTGGCTGCGTATTTATTTGGAGAACTACTACCCCCAGCAGACACGGACCCAGAACACTGAGCACAGTGACAGGCAGGCCAAATAGATTTTTTTTCAATATTTTTTTCAAAAGGACCACTGCATATATTCAATCTATAATATATGTCTTCTGGCCCTGCCTACACAATTCTGTCCCTGGAGTATTACTGCAGGGCGCAATGCTCTGCACGGCCGATATACAAAAAAAAAAAAAATGTGCAACACTGCAAAAAGCAGCCTCCACACTACTGCACACGGTTAGATGTGGCCCTAAGAAGGACCGTTGGGGTTCTTGAAGCCTACACTAACTCCTAACACTCTCCCTACAGCAGCTCCAACACGATACCACTGTCCCTCAGCTATCTCACAACGCATCTGAGGCGAGCCGCAGGAGGGGCCGATTTTTATACTCGGGTGACACCTGATCTCGCCAGCCACTCACTGCAGGGGGGTGGTATAGGGCTTGAACGTCGCAGGGGGGAGTTGTAATGCCTTCCCTGTCTTTCAATTGGCCAGAAAAGCGCGCTAACGTCTCAGAGATGAAAGTGAAAGTAACTCGAACATCGCGTGGTACTCGTTACGAGTAACGAGCATCCCGAACACGCTAATACTCGAACGAGTATCAAGCTCGGACGAGTACGTTCGCTCATCTCTAGCCAACATGCATTTGAACTGAGGTAACAAGAACACGTTTGGCTTCTCTCAGTCTGAATATCTTTATTTCAATATATTCCAATTTTAAGGTGAAAGCTCTCTTGCTGTATTGCTTTTTTTGTATTGCAATTTCATCCTGTATGAAGTTTGTAAGAGACGGTTGTTGAATATAGAATGTTCTTTGCATTTCCTTTATAAGATAACACAGCTCCTATGGTGATGCATTAGAAGCACATTAAACAACATTCGATTTTGGCTGCACTGGGTGACTCTTGTATGTGTACAGGGCCTCCCAACTTTCCCATGTTGGGGAAAGATGAGGCAAGTTGAATTTCAATTCCAATCTTTCTGTCTCATCTGAAAGTAAGAAGTAACCAGAGCTATCTAGCATGCATCTTTCTCCACTATCTTCAAGTAAACCACATGAATACATGGCCAAGTCATGCATTCATGTGTAAGCAGGATTTGGAAGAGATAGCTGTAGGCCGAGACAATGTTTGGCCACCAGCTGTTGAAGGTGTATGAATACCTTAAAGGAATTATCCAGCTATAAACTATTGATGGTTTGTCCTCATAATAGGTCATCAATAGTAGATCAACCGTTGCCCAGGACCCTTTGTCAATCAGCTGTTTACTGAGTTGGTACACTCATGCACTGAGCTGATTTCTGCAAGAAGCACTTAGCCCCATTCCCACTGCAGTGGTCCAGCTTCGTATTGCAGTTCAGCTTCCCATTCATTTCAGTGAACACTTGGCCAACCATAGCAAACCAGGCCACTGCAGTCGGAAGGGAGCTATGTGCTCAATACACAAGAACAGTGGCCCAGAGCACAGCTGATTGATGTGAGTATCTGGTGGTGGACCCCTGCCAATCTACTATTATTGACCTATCCTGAGGGAAGTCACCAGTAGTTTACAAATGGACAATGCCTTTGACTTATGAAGAATTTGGTAATTGAGGGATATATACAGTAATTCTCACATCCCTTAAAAATAGATTACATTGTTATTAGCGGTGCAGATTCAGATGAGTCTCATATCTATTTCTAAGCATTTATTCTTTCCTGGACTAGTTCATTCAGTAACGTTAACCCCTTAAAAACCTGAGTGTTTTGGTCTAATAGGGTGAGACACTTTTAGCGATTTTAACCGTTTGATAGTTTTATGGCTCTTTTTTTTCCCTGGCCCTCACATATATTCCAGATTTTTAATACTCTTTTTCTTAAATTTATTTCCATTATTTTATTTAATTAGGGGTAATGTGTACAAAAAAAAAAAAAAAAGATTTTTTTCAAATTTATAGTTCTTTATTTTTAAAATTATTATATTTGCATTAACCCCTTAATGACCACCGATATGCCTTTTGACAGCCTGTATCGGAAGTCTATGTATAAAGACAGATCGTGGGGCAACCTCTCTTCATACATCCAGGGTGCCGGCGGTTTCTTACCGCAGACACCCGCCGGCAACAGCTGTGATGAGACTTGCAGTTTGTCTGGGTTTAAACCTTTTAAATGTCGCTGTGAATTCTGACAGCAGCATTTAAATCCCCCGAATAATGTTCGGGGATCCCATACGGCTCCCATGGCAGGGAGCCATGCGGGTGACATGGCAGGTGGGGTACCGGCTCCCCTAGCTCCACCCTAAGCCACACCCCTCCCCCCTAAGTTGGGCAGGTCCCTATCACCACGCCCCTCCTCACACTCTCTTGGGGGAAGCTCTCGGGATTTCTCCATAGCAGAGACAGACAGCGCTGCTATAGGGGATTTCCCCCCAACAGGGACAGTGAGTGGAGCTATGGGGGGTTTCCCCATAGTGCTGCTCCATCTCTACCTGCTTTGAGGAAACCCCCCATAGCTCCGCTCACTGTCCGTGCTCTGGGGAAATTCAGAAGCTTTGCGAGTCTTCTTCTCTCTCTTCGTGGAGCAGCGGTGCTTCTCCAAGCGTAGCTTCTCCAGTGAACGGGCAAAGTTTCATGTGCTGTGCACATGAAACTTTGTCTGGTCACATGTTTTCAGCATATGCGAGGAGCGCATTTTTTTTTTTCGTGCACAAAGGCGCGCAAAAAACATGCTCGTCTGACTGCGCCCTTAGTCTGTTTAAACCCTGCAGCTCTGACATGCTAGGGGTCACCAAGCTATCACGTGATCGCAGGAAACAGCAGTGTCCCGTCTTGCATTCTCTACATAGCACTCAGTAAGCGCTATGTCGCTTGTAAAGGAGTAGGCAGAAGCAGATTAAAACTTCTGCCTTTTCCTTTGTGTGCTCGGCTGTTTTTAACAGCCAAGAACTCGACCTGATCCTGCTTGATTGCAAGAGCAGAATCTTTAACCCTGCTCTGCATTTTTACTATCGAATTAAAACCCAGGACTAAGTGCCGTATATTAATGGCACTTGATCCTTAAAGGGGTTGTCCCGAGGCAGCAAGTGGGTCTATACACTTCTGCATGGCCATAATAATGCACTTTGTAATGTACATTGTGCATTAATTATGAGCCATACAGAAGTTATAAAAAGTTTTATACTTACCTGCTCCGTTGCTGGCGTCCTCGTCTCCATGGTGCCGACTAATTTTCGCCCTCCGATGGCCAAATTAGCCGCGCTTGCGCAGTCCGGGTCTTCTTCTTTTCTGAATGGGGCTCCGTGTAGCTCCGTGTAGCTCCGCCCCGTCACGTGCCGATTCCAGCCAATCAGGAGGCTGGAATCGGCAATGGACCGCACAGAAGCCCTGCGGTCCATGGAGACAGAGGATCCTGGCGGCCATCTTCAGCAGGTGAGTATGAAGACGCCGGACCGCCGGGATTCAGGTAAGCGCTGTGCGGGTGGTTTTTTTAACCCCTGCATCGGGGTTGTCTCGCGCCGAACGGGGGGGGGGGGGTTTAAAAAAAAAAAAAAACCGTTTCGGCGCGGGACAACCCCTTTAACGGGTTAAATAGAAGTAGGTAAGGGAAATAGGAGAACACAAATGTTTTCAAAGTCTTCATGAAGTAAATTGATAGTTTGTAAAAATAATTCAATGTGATTTTTTAATATTATGTAATTACCATTATCTCTAATTATAATCAGATATAAATTAAATTCATGTTTGGATCACCTAACCCTGTTTAAGCTAATAACACAGATAGGATATATTTATCAAGTTTTTACTCTATAAAAAAAGTTGACATTATTGATTGCGTGAATTACTTTTATTTTCACCTCCAAGTGTATCCAATTACTAAAAGACATTGATTACTTTTTATATCATGATGCAAATAAAGATCCCTATCTATCAAAAGTGTTTAATTTTATCAACATCAAAAACAATGAGCACTAATAAGTGCCATGTCTATATCTGAGTCTTTTAGAGAATAAATAAAACATAGATGAGTAGAAAATAGAAATACATTAGCATAAGTGGCTTTAAAGGAAACCTATCATTACGTATTGGATTTCCTTTTAATCTGAAAAATTAATAAATAGCCCCAAAATAACTATTTTTCTAAACAGATGTATTTAAAAAAACCTATACCATGCCACACACAAAGTAAATGACCCAACTCCTTGTAGAAATCATGTCCAAACCTCCAGGTTGTAGGAGTTCCAGCATATGCAGCACATTTGCAATCCACCACAGCAACATAGCCTGTCAGGACGTGAGATCTCACTGGTTAGTGGGAGATCTCAATTCTCCAACTAAAATAGTGCTGTCTATTGGGCCATATTTGCCACGAGGCACTGGAGGTGCAGTGCATAGGGTTTCGAGTTCCAGTGGGCAGTCCCAGATCCAGAGTTTTTTTTACTTCCCCCAGGTTGCAGACTCCTATGCCCATCAGGATGGGCAGGGGGTGTGTTTGCTTGCCCACCCACCCCATGCAGTTGTCACTGGCAGGGAGAGAGAAAGATGTGTTGTGAGCAGGCCCTGCTTCTCCTCCCTCCCTAGCCTCTGCTTTTCAGAATGAGTGCTTTGAATGATTGGTGAAACAGCAGTCAGGCCTCTTTCACACGAGCGTATATCAGACGCCATTTTCACGGCTGGCCGATATACGCTACAATCTGATGCATTGGATTCCAATGCAGCAGATCCCATGGCCGTATTCCAGTGGCATGAAAACGCCTGGCCGGCCAATACAGCATCGAGCGCTTTCACACCGGCCTGCAAAGATAGTCCTGGAACTATCTTTTGGGCCGTAATACGTCGGCCGCTGCATGGGCTCCTATGGGAGTCAATGACAGCGGCCAAAGAAGGGAGGTGGGAGGGAGTTTACCAGCGTGACTATCAATGTGACTATCTCAATAGCATCTGTACTGACATTTAGAAAGATTGCAATGTTTTATCCACATCAACTGAGCATACTCAAACAAACAATGATAGCAAATACCATTGTCTCAGATATCACTATCTTTATAAAGTTATATTTTATGGGCTAGATGGGCTATTGAAAGGAATAATACAAAGTATAGGTAAACACATACGCTCTCGAGTAGAGTAAACTACAGCTTAACCCCTTAACGACCAGCCCATAGTGTTTTTACGTCCTCCCGAAGCGGGCTTTATTCTCTGAGGACGTAAAAACATGCTTCCTGCAGAGACTAATGCCCCTCGGGCTCTGGACGTGACAGCTCCATGCTGTCGGTGTCCGCAGGTAGCTGACAGCATGGAGCTGTCATCCCGGGCTGTTCGGACACCCCCCCGGCATTGCGATCGGCGCTACGCAATGGATAGCGCCTATCGCAAAAAAAGTAAATAAAAGTACACAAAAGTTAAAGATTCAGCTGCTCTGATGGATTGGATCCATCTGAGCAGCTGAAATTACTCACCCAGGTCCGGCACGCTGCTCCCCGCTCTCCTGCCGCTCCGGGGCCCGAAGCCGGTCTTCTGCGCATGCGCGCCAGGTGGCATTACGTCAGCCGATGCGCAGAAGGCCCGGCGGCGCGGGAGATTTAAAATCTCCTGGCTTCCGGCTCCTGTAGGTAGCCGGGAGGCAGGAGATGTCAGCGGGGACTGCGGTGAGCGGTCCCCGGTACCGCGATCGCCGTTATCCAATGGTTAACGGCGATCGCGAAAAAGTTAAAAAAAAGTTTAAAAAAAGTCAGTTTCACCTCCCCTCATGGATCCGATCCATGAGGGGAGGTGAAAATACTCAACCCCAGTCCTCAGCGGTGTCCCGATGTCCCGGGACCCGAATCCCCGTCTGCGCATGCGCGCCCGATGATTGACATCGGGCGCGTGCACAGACGGGCTCGAGCCCCGGGAAATTTAAAATCCCTCTGCTCCTGGCTGCCATGTGTAGCTAGGAGCAGAGAGATTATACCAGGGACATGATCACTGTCATCCAATGGATGACAGTGATCATGTAAAGTGAAAAAAAAGTGTAAAAAAGTTTAAAAAAAAGTAAAACAAAGTTTTTAAAAGTTTAAAAAGCGTACGTTTCATCTCCCCTCATGGATCATATCCGTGAGGGAGGATGAAAGTACGTACCTAAGGCCCCCAGATTTATCCGCGGACCTTACCACAGCTTCTGCACACGCGCCCGTCGCCAAAATGGCGGGTACATGCGCAAAAGCTGTGGATTGCCAGGATAATTTAAATTCTCCCTGCTCCTGGCTACAAAACGTAGCCAAGAGCATGGAGATTTCACGGGGGGCCGCGGTGAGCCGTTCCTGGTCACGTGTTCGCCATTATCCAATAATGGCGATCACGTAAAAGTTAAAAAAAAAATTTGAAGTGTCATCTCCCCTCACTGATGCGATCGGTGAGAGGAGATGAAACTTTTTACCGGAGGCCTGCGTATTTGAACCCCGACGCCATCTTCCTCCGTGGACCTTCCCGAATTCTGCACATGCGATTGCCGGCAAAAAGCCGGTCACAGGCGCAGGAGTCGGGGAGCCCAGGAAATTTAAAATCTCCTTGCTCCCAGCGACCAACAGTCGCCGAGAGCCTGGAGCAGTGACGGGTGGCCTCGTTGAGCGGTCCCCGGTCACGTGATAAAAAGGTAGCGATCTACCTTAGGCCGGTCTCACATGACTGGATAGGAATTACGGATTCTGCATGCGTCTGATCTGCGGTAATACGCAGATCAATCGCATTGGATTACACAATTCCGCTCACATTAGTGGGTTGGAATTATGTAATCCACTCGCAGAAAAGAGAACGCAGCAGGTTCTATTTTACCACGGATATCGGCAACATAGAGCCCATTGTGCTCCATGGTCGTGGATATACCCGCTGCCCATACGCAACTACATTATATACGGGCTGCGGGTACCCGCGTCATCGCTAAGCGATGGTGCGGGAAATACAAACAAAGGTGTACTGTGCATGACCGCCTGTGTGAGTAGGCAGTTATGCGCAGTACATTACGCAGCCGTACGCAGGGTCACAGCCGGGCTCACAGATGGGATCCGCTGTGGGCCTCCGCAAGCGGATTCCACCTGCACCCGCGTGAGCCCGGCGTTATTCAGACCGCTACCTGTAATACGCAATTTACAAGAAGCCCCGGGAACGCTCGCCTTCCTGCAGTTCCAGGAGCACCTTGTTGAGTGCCTTCTGTGTGAGACCGCCGCACCTCATCAAGCTTACGGAGACTCACAGTGCGCCACTTTTTACACCCCATACCCGCTACTGAGGTCACGAAATACCCCCAAAAAGCATGAGAGGAGGGGGGGGGGATACCCGGTTTTATTGCCCCATGGGCCCATTCCAACCAGCCTCCGTAATTACCCCTGTCTTCGGAAATACTACACAGTTCACATTTTTACTTTTATCTAAGATTTGCGAATGCCAAAAAGGGCGCGGAAGGGGGGGGGAATTTTTAGGGAGTCAATCTTTATTCTGTACAAATAAGCAATGGGGCCTGGAATTTATTCAGTTGTGCCCTAAAATCCAACAGGTGTTCCGTCCTTTATAGGCCTTGCCATGCGTCCTGTAAGTAGATTAGGGCCACAATGGGTATGTTTCTGAACTTGGGACAAACGGGGGTATCCATTTTGGGGTGAAGGTCTTCATTCCTATGTGCACTGTACAAAAAAACTGTTTTTAAATTGAAAAAATTGCCAAAAAATTGAAAATCGTAACTTTTTCCTTCTGCTTTGCTTAGATTCATTCAAATACTGTGGGGTCAAAATACGCAGTACACCCCTAGATGAATTCGTTAAGGGGTCTAGTTTTCAAAATGGGGTCATTTGAGGGGGTTCTTTATAGTTTTGGCCGCTCAATGGCTCTATAAGTGGGCAATGGGACCTTAAATTTATTCAGCCGTACCCTGAAATCCAACGGGTATTCCTTTCATTGTAGGCCTAGCCATGGGTCCTGTAAGTCTATTAGGGCCACAATGGGTATGTTTCTGAACACGGGACAAACAGGGGTATCCATTTTGGGGTGAAAGCCTTCATTTATATGTGTGCTGTACAAAAACAACTGTTTTTAAATTGACACAATAGCCCAAAAAATGAAAATCCTATTTTTATCCTTTTGCTTTGCTTGAATTTATTCAAAAACTGTGGGGTCAAAATATGCAGTACATCCCTAGATAAATTCGTTAAGGGGTCTAGTTTTCAAAATGGGGTCATTTGTGGGGGTTCTATATGGTTTTGGGCGCTCAAGAACTCTACAAGTGGGCAATGGGGCCTAAAAGGACTTCAAGCAAAATCTATGTTCTGAAAGCCACCGATTACTCCTTTTATTTTGGGCCCCGTTGTGCATGCGGACATAAGATTAGGGCCACAATGGGTATATTTCTGAAAACAGCACAAACAGGGGTATCCATTTTGGGGTGTAAGTCTTCCTTCATATGTGTGCTGTACAAAAAAAAGCTGTTTTTAAAATGACAGAATTGCCAAAAAAACAATGATCCAAATTTTTTCCTTTTGCTTTGCTTGAATTTATTCAAAAACTGTGGGGTCAAAATACGCAGTACACCCCTAGATAAATTCGTTAAGGAGTTTGTTTTCAAAATGGGGTCATTTGTGGGGGTTCTCTATGGTTTTGGGCGCTCAAGAACTCTACAAGTGGGCAATGGGGCCTAAAAGGACTTCAAGCAAAATTTGTGTTCCGAAAGCCACCGGTCGCTCCTTTCATTTTGGGCTCCGTTGTGTATCCAGACACAAGATTAGGGCCGCAATGGGTATGTCTCTGAACACGGGACAAACAGGGGTATCCATTTTTGGGTGCAAGTCTTCCTTTATATGTGTGCTGTACAAAAAAAGCTATTTTTAAAATGACAGAATTGCCGAAAAAACGAAAATCACAATTTTTTCCTTTTGCTGGGTTTGAATTCATTCAAAAACTGTGGGGTCAAAATATGCAGTACACCCCTAGATAAATTCCTTAAGGGGTCTAGTTTTCAAAATGGGGTCATTTGTGGGGGTTTTATATGGTTTTGGGCGCTCAAGAACTCTACATGTGTGCTATGGGGCCTAAAAGGACTTCAAGCAAAATTTTTGTTTTGAAAGACACTGACTACTCCTTTCATTTTGGGCCCCGTTGTGGACTCAGATATAACAATAGGGCCACAATGGGTATATTTCTGAACACGGGAGAAATAGGGGTATCCATTTTGGGGTGTAAATCCTGATTTTCATGTAAACTATAGGAAAAAAATATGTCTTTAAAATGACAGATTTGCAAAAATATGAAATTTTACTTTTTCTCCTCTAAATTGAATTAATTCCTGAAAAAAAACTGTGGGGTCAAAATACTCATGACACCCCTCAGTGAATACACTAAGGGGTGTAGTTTTTAAAATGGGGTCATTTGTGGGGGTATCTATTATTCTCACACTCATGAGCCTTTCCAATCTCGGCTTGGTATAGGAAAACAAAGTGTTCCTCAAAATGCTAAAAAGTAATGGTAAATTTGTACGTCTCCTAAATGGTTAAAAAAAAACGAAAGTTTTTCCAATGTGCGCCCAAAATAAAGTAAACGGGTGGAAATATAAATCTTAGCAAAAATTTCTATATTATGTTTGGACATATTTAAGATATTGCAGTTGGAAATGTGAAAAAATGATGATTTTTTCAAAATGTTCCCAATTTTGGCGCTTTTAATAAATAAACACAATTTCTATCGGTCTATTTTTTCCGCCTAAATGAAGCACAACATGTGGCGAAAAAACAATGTCAGAATCGCTTGGATATGCAAAGCCTTTCTGGTGTTTTTCCATGTTAAAGTGACACATGTCAGATTTGCAAAATTTGGCCTGGTCATTAAGGCGCAAACAGGCTTGGTCACTAAGGAGTTAAAAAGATGTTATAAACAACATATGGTCCAATAATAGTTTATTTAAACAAAATATATCAGATCAATCCATATGTAGGAAATAGATAACAGCCACAAGTATTATATAAATGGAGACAATGGAAAATCTTCATTAAGACCAGCAGGGCTCATGGATTTCAACCTAAATATCCATCTAGATTCCTCATGTCTCAATTTGAGATCCAAGTTACTACCACGAGGTCCCCATAGAATCTGACTGAGGCATATGAATCTCAAGCAATAAAGGTCACCACAATGTATTCTATTAATATGGCAAGCCACTGATGTACTTTTTTTGGCTGGATAGTGCTAAGATGTCCTGACATTCATTTCCTCATTTATTGGATATTTTTTCCAACATAAATTTCCAGGCAGCTACAGTAGGCAATATAAATAAAGCCCTTGCTACAACAATTTATGGGCTGTTTAATATGATATGTTTTGCCATCAACAGGGTTTACAAAGATATTGGTTGAATTACATTGTTAGTTATTGATGTCAGAATACTCAAGAGACAGAAAGTGGCTCTTGACTAATAAATCGCAAAAACTTGCGCCCCTTCTGAATGTAACACCAGGATGTTCAGGTAATATGTCCTTCAAATGGGGATCAGTGAGTAATATAGGCCAATATTTACAGAGAATTTTGGTAATCTGCATTGTATATTCATCAAATGTACCAATACATCTGATTTGTTTGGATTCCATCTGCGTATTTGTAATAGTTCTCAAAAATGTATCTCTGTCATCAGACCAGGCACGCTTATATGCTTTTTTTTTTTAGAATCTGAGTAGGATATCCTCTAGCTTTAAATCTAGCATATAGAGAATCGCATTCAGCTTGGAAAGAGACCATATCCAAGCAATTTCTCCTAGCTCTCAAATATTGGCCAACTGGTATCCCTTTCTTCAAAGCTGGAGAGTGGTGGCTCTGCCATGCCAAAAAACTATTTGTTGATGTTGGTTGATAGATGTTAGTATGAATACACCCATCATCTTCAAGTCTGATAGTAAGGTCAAGATCAAGTTATTATTTAATCCCTTCAAAAAGGAAATTAGATTGGTACATTCACCCTCCAGAATTTAAAGGATATTGTCAATGTAACGACAGTAAAAAAAGAATGTTTGTCAGTTTCCTCCATATCATCTGAAAATATATGTGTAGCCTCCCACATGCATAAGTTGGGGCACAGATCGTCCCCATAGCAGTCCCACGTAATTGTAAATAAAAGCTGTTATCAAATAAAAAATAATAATGTGAGACGAGGTATTTAAGCAAGCGGATGAAAACTCATTATAGGCAGAAAAATGACTACCTCTTGAGGACAAAAAAATTCTTATAGCCTGGATGCCAAGATTGTGATCAATATTGGTATGTAGGCTCTCCACATATATGGTGACAAGTATAGAATTGGATGGGACAACGATATTATCGATTTTTTGGATGGTTTCTTTTGTGTCCATAAGGTATGAGGGTAAAGTCATGACAAATGGCCTGAGAGTCTTATCAATATATCGGTTAATACCCTGTGTCAGATTTTCATTACCCAAGACTATTGGTCTACCTGGTATATGGATGATCTTCTTATGAATTTTGGTTAGAGCATACATTGTAGCTATAGTGGGAGTTGGATTAAATGCAACCTCATATTCATCTAAGCTTAAAAGATGTTGTTCCATTGCATTTAAAAGGATGTATTGAAGTTCCATGAGGTATGTAGATGTAGGATCCCCAGATAAAATGTCATATACCTCTACATCCATAAGAAGTCTCTCAACCATCACTTTATAATCCAGGGTATCCATAACTACAACATTACCACCCTTATGGCTTGATCATAATATGCTTATTGTTCATAAGGTTTGGTAGGGCTAGCTGTTCATCCAATGTGAGGTGAGAGTGAACCAT
Organism: Eleutherodactylus coqui; assembly: GCF_035609145.1. Classification (NCBI taxonomy): domain Eukaryota; kingdom Metazoa; phylum Chordata; class Amphibia; order Anura; family Eleutherodactylidae; genus Eleutherodactylus; species Eleutherodactylus coqui. The sequence goes on from NC_089841.1 coordinate 154,827,631, forward strand.
TTTCTTTTGGGGTTGGATTTTCATAATTTTATTAGTGACCATTTTGACAAAACTGTCAATATTGCTATATAAGGAAGGGGGACAATATTTTTGGATCTTGGATTTAAGTCGGTAAGCGTAGCTTTCGTATAAGCAATGCCTACTTAATTCTTATAGGGTAGATCAACAGGCATAGCTGTACAAAAATCATCGTCCTGAGCTATGGAGGGAGTCTTTTTTATCTGATGATATTTATGTAAGGCCAATTCTCTGTAGAAAAAAATTAATATCCTTTACCCAGTCAAAATGAAAAAATGCCGGTGTGGGTACAAAGAATAAACCTTTAATAAGGACCTGTTCCTCAGCATACGTTAGCTCGTGAAAGGACAAATTCACAATATGGGATTTATTGGACAGAGTAGAAGATTTATTCTTAGGGACAGGAGATACTAGGGGAATGTTGGTGGAATTTCCCACATCCACTTCAGTCCTCAATTTGGCTAGATGTCCATTCTGAATTTTATCTGAACCATTGTAAGAAGATAGAGGGTACATACATTCCCAGTTTTCGGTCTAGCTCCCAGTAATCCTGCATGTTTATTATCAACAACATAAGAGTTAACATTGATAGTGGCATCTTGAGAGAGATTAATTTTGGGCCACGACCTTGTATTCAATCTGTTATTTGGGTCATGGACTGGCCTAAGAAAATGGGTGCTGCAAGAGGAAGTAAGGTGTTAATAACATTTCATGTGTCAAACCTATGTGATAAAGTCGTAGCCGTTAGTGTATTCGCTTGTCCGGACCCCATTGGTGTATTATCGCTCTGTATTAAATTCTGTACTTTGTGTGATATATGTGGTGCATCCAAATTAGGTATAACTACTGTACCAGAGGTCAATTTACACTGGTCTCTAATTAGAGGGGTATTTATGTGAGCCTTTCCATTCTTAATACCAAAGCTAGAAAATTGCTAATTTAATAAAGATAGTGAAGATGTCTGTGTGTCAGTAATATTAAAAGATGATGCATTGGCATTCCCAAATGTACCATCGATTCCACTTTGATAGAATAAAGGAGCAAGTGGTGGTAGCATATGAGATGTGACTAGTAGTCATCAGTTAGTATCATGTGTGTAATTGTGCATATACACACTAAAACATAGGCCTGGATAGCCAACTACCAAAAGCCTATGTAGAAATTAATAAATCAGCGCAACCAAAACCCTATAAAAACCTAATCTATAGCTACCCCAACATGTTTTGCCTTGCGGCATCCTCAGAGGGAACAGTAATCAGGGCTATAGTGAGCCTAGTGCTGAACTGATAACTCTTAAATAGAAGAGAGGTGGAACATTCTTTCGAGTAGCCAATCTAGACCAGAGACAATACAGCAGTAAATAATGATGTGAGAAAATCTTGACAGACAGCGAATGGGGCTATAGTTTAACCAATCCCATCTCATATGCAACCACCACTTGCCCCTTTTTAAAAAAATATTATTTGATGTTGTCTTTGTCTTTTTGAATATTAAAGTATTTAGATTATATTTTAGGGGATATTACCTATGGGTATTTTTTGCCTTTGGGAATTAGAATTATGTTTGTATGACCCAGAGTATTCCTGGGGCAATTTCATAATATATTCCTGAATATTAGATGTATTTGGTAGGAGGTTGGAGAAGCCAATGAATAACACACAGAATAGTGTGTAAAACAAAAGGGCATCTAATTTAATAATGTGTGCATTTAAGTGGAGAAAACACCTCACCTTCAGTCGTCGCTTCTTTGTTGCATGTAATAAGGAGTCGGTTAGCAGTGATATACTCACGTCCTACCACTCGGTCTGGGTGGCTACACTTGACTAAGACAAACGATGTGGAGGAGAAAAGGACTTGATCCGAGTATTTAATCGTGACTGCTTTTATTATTGTAGTGCCAGAGAAACAACAAGGAAGACGCGTTTCAGTTCACAGAACCTTGATCACTTCATAGCGTGTCCACATAGTTTAATAATGGCAGCAGAACAGTTTATATTGTAACTCAGAAAAAAGAAGGTGTGACATTCGGCTATGTTAAAACATGTTGTGTACTGATACGTCATTCTCATGGGGAGTGTTTATGAGGTAACCAAAAGGGAGGGAAATTAGCTGACATGCTTAGTAGGGTTTTGCCACATGACAAACTTAAGAACAGCTACATCATTCCTTTGGTTCACACTGATTTTCCATTGAAGTGTAAAGTATGATCACATTCTGTTGACTCTGCTAATTTCATGTGCTTGACAAAAATCAATTTTTTTCTGTAAAAAACCTCTCTAGATAAGAAACAATACATCACACCCTCATTGTGTATTGTGGATGCTTCCTGACATAAACAGATTTAGACAGAAGTACAAAATTAAATCATACAATATATAATTTCCCTCACATTTCCCCCTCTTTGTGAGTATTTTCATTCTTCTGGATAGTCTTTTCCTGCCTACATAACGTTCTGGGGGCTTTCCCTAAAATCTACAAGGAACCCTAACTAACACCTTAATCATGAGGATTAGTTCCGTAATAATGTATGTCCATGCCGCCACCCTTTCCCTGTTCCATACATTATCCCTTCCTACTGCTAGGTGATATCCAGGACAAGGACAGTACATCACAACAAATTACAGTCTTCAACAGTATTTTCAGAATACAGTTCTTAAAAGAGTTATCTCATTCCCAACATTTCTGCAGGGTTAAACAACTCCACTTGTGTATAGATTAAATAAAGTAGGCACACATTGAGTACAACAGCATAAAGAAACACAGATTACTATACTACATATAATTCTCATGAGGTGCCAAAGCCAGGACATGCTAAGCTATGAACCAAAAAGACAGTCAACCCACTCTCGATCTCTTTCTTGCCTGAGGGTTTTCATGACTTTCCTAATATCCTGGATATTTTTATGTATAGATTCTGAATTATGCATCAAATTAAAGCAACACCCAGGAGGTGGCATTTAAAGCTTTTGCCATATCACATGCTATTCCGTTTATTACCCAATCATTGTATATTGCCAGACCCCAAACTCCCAGTATTGACACTTCTAAGACTGTAAATTCTGTATTACTTAGGAGTGTAGGAGGACCATTACAGTCTAACTCCACAGTATCCCTTTTCTGTCTAAAATTATAATCAGGTTTTTGAGACATAAAAACACTCAGGTGATATAAGGTGCAGGGCAGGGGCCCCCTTTCACAAGGCACAGGGGCCCCCTGTCATATACGTATATGTAGTATTTCTGCAAGAGAAAACCCAATGTGTTGGCAACTTAACATGTCTTATGTGACTGGGGCTTACCATGGTATGGTTGGAGGTCATATTATTTGCTACATGTTGAGATTTTGTCCAATTACACAATATCATTGAATCATAGACTTACTACTACCTTGTTGTATCTGCTGACGTATTCCGATCTCTGAACCATTACATATGAAACAGTAACAAACCTCTGCCAAGGCCACCTGCCTGGCTTGGAATTTAGTCATGTTTGTCCATTGTGTGTGTTCCACCTGGAGGCACCCAGAATAGTATTCATATATATTATATAGAATATATAGTTCTGAACATCTCCTTCTTCTACATTGGGGTCATTGTGGACGAAAGAGAATATTGCTTTAAAACAGAGGCAGAATTGGGTACGGCTAATAGACAGGTTTGCAATATATCCTCACAACTCTTAAAATTGGTGATATTTAACACATCTCTGGCCAAATATTCCCACATATTAAAGTGGCGTTACGCCCACTGCAACCACCTCTTCACATGAGTTATGTCTTCCATTTCCCTTATTAAGAAGAAGAAAAATGATAGCCCTATGACTGCAAGGGTCCCACATATTACAAAGGATAGGGGCTGCATTTGTCTCCTCCTCTGATAATCTTTTTACAATGACTGGCATGAACACAATTTGGCTTTCCTTCAAGGTTCACTGTAGGAAATCCAAATTGGTAGGTAGTGGTGGTTAACAGCACTTGAAAGGGTTCCTGTATCTTGATTCCAATCTCTTTCTCATGTGTCTTTTGAGGACAAACCAATCGCCCAAAAGCAAACTATGTGACTCTTCTTACAAGTCTGGATCTGGAATCGAGGTACATACACATTTATGAGTGACAGTTAACTCCTAATATAAGGCACCTATGTGGGAGGTGAGTCCTTATGCTAGATCTGGAGAAAGTATAGGCCTCAGGAGCCCTACCAAACAAAACTTCATAGAGACTTAACTTAGTCTTACAATTAGACGTAGTTCTAATTGAGTAGAGAACTAATAAAATGTCTACCTCTATTATTTACTATGACTTCTGATACACCATATGTACAAATTACTTCGTTCAACAATTTCTTTAGCCGTATTCTTGGCATTTGCTTTTTTATTTATTTTATTTTACAAGCCATGCCTCTAGCTAACGTGAACAGAGGTCTATGCAAACCAACACAAAACTCCTAAACACGTACCATTGGTACCTGCATGTAGTCATTCTGCAGTTGTTGCAATGGATAGTCTGGCCTACAGTGAGAAGGTAGCTTGAGTAGAGGATGCAGTAGTTTACCCTTCCTCCAGATCCCGTCAGTGTTCTGTTCTGCTTCTTTCTTTTGCCACTTCTGCTTTTTCTCCCTTTGAGGCCTGTTCCTGCAAATTAAGCAACAGAGAGATATCCACACCCTCTTCGGGTACAACCATGTTAATAGCCATTATCTCACTCAATGTAAATCAGACTCCTGCATCTGCTCTCTGCTTCCTTAGAGCCTTGGGAGTTGTCTCTTTGGTATGAGCCTGGACCTTGATGACGGCCACCTGTGCGAAAAGAGCTAAAACCTTGTAGAGCAAAAACACTATTTCTGCATTCTGGATTGGCTTACTCGAAGACCCCATTAAATTTCTACTGTGCCACAAAAGGTGCCAAATCATTAAAGGAGATGTCCCGCGCCGAAACGGGTTTTTTTTTTTTTTAAACCCCCCCCCCGTTCGGCGCGAGACAACCCCGATGCAGGGGTTAAAAAAACCACCCGCACAGCGCTTACCTGAATCCCGGCGGTCCGGCGTCTTCATACTCACCTGCTGAAGATGGCCGCCGGGATCCTCTGCCTTCGTGGACCGCAGCTCTTCTGTGCGGTCCACTGCCGATTCCAGCCTCCTGATTGGCTGGAATCGGCACGTGACGGGGCGGAGCTACACGGAGCCGCTCTCTGGCACGAGCGGCTCCATAGAAGACTACAGAAGACCCGGACTGCGCAAGCGCGGCTAATTTGGCCATCGGAGGGCGAAAATTAGTCGGCACCATGGAGACGAGGACGCTAGCAACGGAGCAGGTAAGTATAAAACTTTTTATAACTTCTGTATGGCTCATAATTAATGCACAATGTATATTACAAAGTGCATTATTATGGCCATACAGAAGTGCTTACCCCCACTTGCTGCCTCGGGACATCTCCTTTAAAGATTCTAAATGTGTACCTTAAGTCAGTGTAGATATTAACAGTCTTACCTGCAGCCAGCTTACATGTTTCAGCGAGTGCCATCAGCTCTACTTCCTGCGTACAGTTCCCAAGAGAGAGAGTGGTTTTTATGCAATTACATCATTGTGTTGGTTACCATTGCATAACCTGTTTTGCATCTCCATTTTAATGATATGTTGTGAAACTTGTACATTTTAAATAGTAATATTTTAATATGATTGATAAATGAAGAATTTTTTAAAATACATTCCTTATCTGTATATCAAGACTATCCTTTTGGGATTGATATAACTATATACACAGCTGTATACATATGTATGCCCACTGTTATTTTGGAGTATTGTACAAGACTATCTCAAAAGACCTTGACATCCTGTCCTCAACAGTTCATAATGTTATCAGGAAATTTGCTACTCATAGAACAGTCAAAAACCCACCAGGATGTGGTGTAAAGAGGAAAATTGATTAAAGGACCACAATAAATTTAGTTCAAAATGTTAAAAAAGAACACATATCACATCCAAAAAGCTTTAGGCTCATCTGAAGATATCTGGAGTGTTGGTTTCAAGTAAGACCTCACTGCTTGAAAAATGCACAAGAAGAGCAAATCAACTTTGTCAAAAGCTACATAGACAAACCACAATCCTTCTTGTAAAATATACAATACTGATGAGAGCGCATTGTATACCAGCCTATAAAGAAAGTATACCCTACCTAACAGTGAACTATGATAGAGGATCCATATGGTTGTGAGGCTGCTTTGCTACTTCTGGTACTGGAGTCCTTGATCATGTTACAGGAACAGCTAAGTAAGAAGATTATTAGGGAATTTTAGAGAGAAATATGCTCTCAATTACCCTGTTTCCCTGAAAATAAGACATAGGGTATAAGAAAACTAGGTCTCACTTCAACAAATGGGTTCTACAGCAGGAACATGACCCAAAGCACACATCGAAAGGTACAGAAGAAAGGTTAAAAAGGAAAAATGGACTGTTCTAAACTGGCCAGCATGACAAGACACCAAAATACTTAGAGATTCACCTTCCTTTATTAGATACTGTGGAAACACAAGCAACATATTTCAGATTGGGACCATAATCTCCCTCAGGTTAGTGTGGAAGGAATGGGTCCCAGGCCGAAATGGAATGATTGTATTTTTACCATACCTAATAAGGAAAAGAGAATCTATACATATTTCGAAGTCTTGCTGTGAGAAGCGCTGATGCATGCAGAGGTTTGATTCTACAGTTCAATTGATTTATTATTAACGCATTGTGTTCTTAAGTGACTGGGAGGAAACTAGAGTACCCAGAAGGAAAGCCACACAAACACAAGGAGAACATAAAATGTTTATGCAGGTGTTGTTCTTTGTCCACTTCAAGATCAAGTGCTGCAAGGCATTAGTGCTTATTTATTTGCTGCCATCTATTTAGTTCTGGAACATAAGGTAGTAATGTACTATATCTTTACTGGAGTTCACAACCTATCTCGACCAACATTAGAAGAAAGCACATAGAGTCGTTGCCCCGGTTATATTCAATACCAAGACTTAATATCTGAAAGGTTAACCACTAAGTCACTTTATAATGGAAACTATCGCACACATTTCTACATGATAATTATTAAACTTGTTAATCTTGTTGCTAAGTGAAACCTGACGTTAATATATTGCATCTCTATTGGAGAAGTACCTTATTCAAGATAACCTTATGAGGTTGGTTTCACATCTGTGTTGGAATCTCCGGATAGAGGTTCTGTCATAGATGTGGCTGAAAATACAGGAAGAAAAGCGCTGCATGCAGCACTTTTTCTTCCGTCCAAAAGCCGGCCAGCTGGGTGGAAAGCAGGCAGACACCATTATAGTCAATTGGTTCCACCATTGCTGTTTGGCTGTGGGAATTCCTCTTCTCTGCTTCCCAAACGGAGCAGGAAATCAGAATCCTTAGCACAGATGTGAATAAGTCAATTGAACTGTACAATCAAACCTTTGCATGCAGCAGCACTTTTCATGGCAAGACATCAAAGTATGTATAGATTCTCTTTTCTTTATTGGGTATGGTGGAAATACCCAATATTTGGACTGGGCCGCATTCCTTCCACACTAACCTGAGGGAGATTCTGGTCCCAATCTGAAATATGTTGCTTGTGTTTCCACAGTATCTAATAAAGCAAGGTGAATCTCTAACTATTTTGGCGTCTTGTCATGCTGGCGAGTTTAGAATAGTCCATTTTTCCTTTTTAACCGTTCTTGTGTGCCTTGGGATGTTTGCTTTGGGTCATGTTCCTACTGTAGAACCCATTTTGTTAAAGTGAGACCTAGTTTTTTTTATACTTGAGAGCACAATTCTCTCTAAAATGCCCTAATAATCTTCTTATTTAGCCATTCCTAGTAAAGTAATCCTCTTTTATAAAACATATAGGTTACTGGTTGCACCCGATGTAATTTTCCACATAGATATCCAAGATACCAGCACTCCAATGGTAGCCAGTATTTTCAACCACGCGCCTAGCAACAGTCAGGAGACAGCAATGAATTAAACTCACCCACATCAGTTTCATGATATTAAAAATGCTGTGTCAGAATCTAGCATATCATTTCATATTCAGTATATTTGATTTCCTTGCTTGATTCTAGAAAGACACAGATATGTTACTAGGATATTAATGTTTCATACTTCAAAATGTTAGCCTAATTTTAAAATAACTAAAAGGTTTTTGGTTCCAAAATTATGTTAACTCTGAAAATCAGCTGCAGAGTTCTGGGAAAAGAGAATGCTGCTGTAATGGAATATCATACGGGTGAAATGACAGCCAGAAGCTGCTTTGGCTTGTAAATGAGTTATGGGGAAATGGAAGCAGAGAGTGCACTGGGCTGGAACCGGGCGTTGACAGGGATTCGAGAGTGTGGAGCGGAGAGGAGAGAAGAGGGCTCAAGACCTGTCAAGTGCCACACACTGTGCAAGATTGAAATGATGTCACAATAAAGGAAAATATCGCTTTCTACAACATTTTTACTAATGTTATTTCATTGCTGACTGCACCACATAAAGGCAGTATTGCATAAGTATTACAAGAACAGACTGTACAGTCTCCTCTGTGGGCTGGTTGTGAAATGAAATGAAGCCCTCAAGCCTACAAACTTAACAACTGTGATTTATTTCATTTGTACCAAGAGTTGTTCCTTTCGCAGCACTGGAAAGCATCCTACAATGAGCACAGGAAGGTGAGGGTTACACAAGGTGGAGAGATGAAGAGCAAGGAATAAAAACGATCCAGCTCACCAGAAACAAAGCCGCACAGAAACCATTGCTTACAATTCTCCCACTGTGACTACATCTAGTTGTCGGTATATTTATTCCATCAGCATGTACAGCTCTCCACAGGAAAGGAAGTGTATCTTGGAAATTGAAAAGATACAACACAATACAAGCAAATGAATATTATCTATGATGCATAGATTCAATGTGGAGGGAGCCGAGGGGAAATTTAATAAGAGTCTTTAGAATCTTGTGGGATTTAGGAAAATAAACCAAGCCCATTTGTTTGACGCAGTGAGTCTGTACAGCCAAAGCATTGGAGCTGAGACAATGAGTGCATAGCACATTAACATCATTTGAATGCATTGTGTCTACCATACAGAAAACAGTGAATCAGAATAATGTAGAAAAAGAAGTAATGGCATGGATGTTAATGACAGAAAATCTTCATGAAATAATTAACACTGATGCTGTTGCTGCAGACGTCGCTATTGACAACAATTAGAAAAAAATCAGGGGGGTGTTTTGCTTTATTAAAAAAATCAACTGTGTCTTTCTTTATCTGATCAGATAAGGATATGTGAAAATCTTATTTTGTCCTTCTTAATCAGGCAATTCAGGCTAAAGACTACAATACATTTATGGGGTACGTCTAACTATAAACATCTGGATAGAAGAAGAAGCTATGGAAATATATACTGTAATGAACGTATAGGCTTATATGCACCAAACATAAGCCATAAAAGTGTCCTTTTGGCATAAAATTACCATGTAAATTATTGCTGGGGATAATGTGGGGGGTCACTATTATTCTTGCTGAGGATACTGTGTGGGGGGGTCACTATTTTTATTGCTGAGGCTTCTGTGTGGAGGGGTCACCACTAGAGATGAGCGAGCACCAAAATGCTCGGGTGCTCGTTACTCGGGACGAAATTATCGCGATGCTCGAGGGTTTGTTTCGAGTAACGAACCCCATTGAAGTCAATGGGCGACCTGAGCATTTTTGTATATCGCCGATGCTCGCTAAGGTTTTCATTTGTGAAAATCTGGGCAATTCAGACCTGCAATCTGGGCAATTCAGACCTGCCCCCTGATTGGCTCAGCCTGAGCCAATCAGAGGCAGGTCTGACTCACACCCCCTTCACACCCACTGCCGGCCGCACTGAACTCCGTCTGCCGGGACAAGGTAAGTATATATATATTTTTTTATTTTAACACATTTCTGGATGAATTGCAGGGAAGGGCTTCTATATTTAAGCCCTTCCCGACAATTCATCCCGCGCAAGCCGGCAGCCCATTGCTTTCAGTGGAACCTGCTGTATTGCCGACTCCATTGAATTCAATGGGCAAACATCGTTCTTCTCTGCCACAGCTGTAACAGCTGTGGCAGAGAAGAATGATTTGTCTTCTATATGTTCTCAATGGGGTCGGCGCTGCTGCTGCCGGCCCCATTGAGCGCATATAGAGAAGAGAACAGGAATCGAAGATCGCAGATAGGTGCGATCTGCGATTTCTGACTATGGCCTAAGACGGACCGTTGGGGTTCTTGAAGCCTAAAATAACTCCTAACGCTCTCCCTATAGCAGCTCCGGCATCAGCAGCACTGTCCCTGATCTCTGTCAGAATGCATCTGTGGCGAGCCGCGGGCGGGCAGATTTTAATACTCGGGTGACACCTGATCTCACCAGCCACTCACTGCAGGGGGGTGGTATAGGGCTGGAACATCACAGGAGGAAGTTGTAATGCCTTCCCTGTCTTTCTATTGTCCAGAAAAGTGCGCAAATTTCTCAGGGAAGAAAATGAAAGTGACTCGAACACCGCGTGGTACTCGTCTCGAGTAACGAGCATCTCGAACACCCTAATACTCGAACGAGTATCAAGCTCGGACGAGTACGTTCGCTCATCTCTAGTCACCACTATTATTGCTGGCGCTTCTGTGTGTGTGGGGATCACTATTATTTTTGCTTGGGCTTCTGTGGGGGTATCACTATTTTTGCTGGAGCTTCTGTGTGTGTGTGGGGGGGGGGGCGTGTCACTAATATTATTGCTGGGGATACTGTGTGGGGGTCACTATTATTTTTGCTGGGGATATTGTGTGGGGGTCACTATTATTTTTGCTTGGACTTCTGTGGGGGTATCACTATTTTTGCTGGAGCTTCTGTGTGTGTGTGGGGGGGGCGTGTCACTAATATTATTGCTGGGGATACTGTGTGGGGGTCACTATTATTTTTGCTGGGGATATTGTGTGGGGGTCACTATTATTTTTGCTGGGGATACTGGTGGGGGGTCACTATTATTATTATTGCTGGAGATATTGTGTGGGGGTCACTATTATTATTGCTTGGGATACTGTAGGGGGGTCACTATTATTATTGCTTGGGATACTGTAGGGGGGTCACTATTATTATTGCTGGGAATACTGTGAGGGGGGGGGTCACTATTATTATTGCTGGGGATACTGTGGGGGATGACTATTATTGCCAGGGCAATAATACTACTGGGGCACTGTAGGGGTCACTATCATTGCTGGGGCTGGTATAGGGGACACTATACTCTGCACGTTGCAGTGTACCTCAAGTATTTTTGCTTTACAGAATGCCCGAAGCTTAAATTTCTGCAGCAAATTCTGCATGTAAAAGAACAGTCAAAATACATACCATTGGTGCAGATTTTCACTAAAAATCAGCAGCAGATATGCAGCGGCACTCCTCACCTCCTCCGAAGGCTTTCTGGTGTCAGCGCTCCACAGTTTTCAGTTCCCAGCAGCTTCGTCAGGTGCGACTGCTGCTGGTCAGGTGATGCTGGTCCTGTCAAGCCACTACAGACTGCTGGGAACCTGGAACCTGGGGAGCGCTGACAGCGGGAAACCCTCAAAGGAAGTGAGGGGAGAGCCGCATAGTACGAAATCAGCTGCGGGTAGGCAGCTAATTTACAGTCAAAATCTACACAAATGGTACAGATTCTGACTGTTTTTTGGTTGCCGACATGCTGTGGTATTTGCTCCTTGCCTTTTTTTTTAACCAGCTCTGCACTTTTTATAACGAAGGCGGTAAAATCATATGTCGGGATAAGCACCGCCCCTGACCACACCCCTATGCTTTGACCCTGGGAAAATCTGGTCAGCTTATGTAGAGGAAACAGGAAGCTGCCTAGTGTGATAGCAGCAGAAACCTTAAAAGGTTATTCCATTTACGAAATGTTGCTGTCAAATGAAGCAAAGACTAGAAGCAATGGGATGAAATGGAAAGGGAGGAGATACAGATTAGATATTAGAAAAAACGTTCTCACTGTGAGGGTGATCAATGGGTGGAACAGGTTGCCACAGGAGGTGATGAGTTCGCCTTCAATGGAAGTGTTCAAACAAAGGCTGGACAAATATCTGTCTGGGATGATTTAGTGATCCTGCACTAAGCAGGGGTTTGGACCCCATGACCCTGGAGGTCCCTTCCAGCTCTACCATTCTAGGATTCTTTGATATGCTATTAAACTTAGCAATGTTATTCTGCTTTGGATTTTGTGTCTGTAGCTCTAAAAATAATTAACTTTTTCTTGTACTTTAGAAGTGCTTATTCACAGGTTGCCTCTGGATACGACCTGTAGGCATTCCAGCACTACAGGACAGGCTTACTCATTAGGAACGAGCAGAGATGGCCTTTTTTCTTTACTGTGTGGGAACACACATTAATTGGCGTGTGTGTGTTGAGAATTGGTGATTTTATTCTTAAATTGCTGTGTGCTTTTTGCTAAGGACACTACTGCCAGACTTGCCTGTCTGCCCAGAGCAAGAGTACAACGCGGCATGTTAGCTATCTGTTGTTAACTGTAGCAGGGCAGCACTCAGTGGGGACATGCACACAAAGGAAGTACATTGCAGAGATTTGTGGGAAATGCAGTTTCAACGTGAATATCGGCCAGGATGTGGTGGCCATCTTGGAAAGTAGTGTTGCAGGAAAAATTAGAAAGGGGAGGACTGGATATAAAGGTCATGGCTGTGTGAGTTATACCTATAATCAGCTGTGCATAAACAGTGCAAACACCTGTCAGATCTAGAAAATTCACTTCACTACAGGAATACTACTTTAAGGTTTTGCAGATTTGCAGTTTTCACCTGGTGCATTGTTAAATTGCTGCTGATTGAGATTAAATTATTTATCCATCATTTATGTTTATTTTTAAAACTTTTGCAAGAAAAACTATGGTTTTTACCAAAGTTTTCTCTTAAGGTTTCAAATATCAAGAAGATTCTTTAAGACAACATACATCTAAGGACTCGGCAGACAAGCGTTGTTTTTGGGTGCGCAAAAAGAGCACTTCTAAAAGAACCAATGGGTACCTATAAAAGCGCTCACATGAGAGGATGTAGTAGCGAAAAACCGCACGTACCTAACAAAGATAGAACATTGGCTATCTTTGGTGCGCGATGTGCAGGAATTTCTATTGACTCCCATGGGAGCAGAGTTAATTGAAACTCCTGCGCTCGGAACAGATTCCCCACAGTTTACAGCAGCACATTTAAAACATGCTGCCCAGAAGCACATTTTAAATGTCCCGCTGTAAACTCCTGTTAGTCCCTGGATGAGGGGATTCCCTAAGGGTTCTGTTAATCCCCACGTGGACTAACAAGAATTTACAACGGGACATTTAAAATGTGCTTCTGGGCAGCACTTTTTAAATGCCCTGTTGTAAGATGTAGGGTATTCCTTCAGCCCCCCTACTAAGCAATTCCCCAGCAATTCCCCCTCTCTCCCCAAGAGATTTCCTTATAGAAGGGAGAGAGATGGGGGAGGGGTTACAGGGCTTTCCCAAAGGGTTCCTCTGAGAGCGTGGAAGTGGTCGGGACTAGAGGGATCCAACCTTAGCCTAGCCCCTCTAGCCTCATCCCCTCTGTGGTTTGCTATGGGGAATTTCTGTGAGAATCCTTATAGCCCCACCCCCTCTCTCCAGCCCCATCCATTCTCTCTGCACTGTGGGGATATCTCTCGGGAGTTACCATAGCAGGGCGAGAGAGAATGGGACTATGGTTGTCTCCATAGTAGGGAGAAAGAGCAGAGCAATGGGGGATTAACCCATGGCCCCGTTGTGTTTCTTCCTGGTATTGGGAAATCCCCCATAGCACCTCTCTTTCTCCCTGCTATGGGGAAATCCCGAAGCCCTGCAGGACTCCTTCACTCTCCCTAGTGATTTCAATGGGTTTGTGCACAAGCACATATTTTGTGTACACAGTTGCTCTGTTTTCCTGTGCATTTTTGCAGGAAAAGAACATATTTTGAACTCATTAAACTAATTGGCCATTTTAATGCCTGAGTATATAATTCCCTTTTTCTTTGCACACACAATTGCACACAACTTGCATGCGCAAAAAATACAGTAAAAAACAATGTTGCCCATACAAATACACAATGCCTGATGCACAAAAATGCAGCACAAATGTGACACAGGCCTCAGAATGTGCTTGAGGCGGGAGAAAATCCTATTCTATGGAAAGAGGGTATTATACCAGGAGACATGGTAGTTCTGCATTAAATAAGTGAAACGGCATGTCCATGGAATTACCTCATTGCTGTTTTCCGATGGAACTCGGGAAATATATCTGAAATATGTGAAAAGTCAAAGTTTGCCTAAGCATGTCTTACAGATTGGATTAGACATAACAGAAACTTTGCTGTGTCATGTAAATCTTTGTAAATCTGTAAATAATGTCTCTCCTGGTGCTTGTAAATATGTACTTAGGATTTTTTACTCCCCTTCCATGATATGAAAAAAGCTGTTACCCAGAGCTAAGGCCATCTAAATCATAAGCAGCAACATTTCAGCTGTTGGCAGCATCTTCAAAACTGTATAAAACACACAACAACAATCACTGCCCATAATGAAAAAATAGATGAAATGCCATGAACTAAAGTTCCCCTGTAGCTAAATATAGTGGTATATATAGTGTATACTGTCACAAGAAATGTAACGTTTTATCCAGTCATTTATAATAAATGCACTTTAATCACATCTACAAATGTAGCTGAGTAGTATTAAAAAAAATATTGACTATTTTTGTCTCCTTTTTATTGGATTTTTTTGTCTTGCATAGCATCTGACTCCAGCAATAATTTTAGTATTGTTTTTCCTCTTAATTCTATGATCAGTATTATATAATTTATATATTTTGTCCTACTGTCCAACATATTTTGAAAAGTGTACATCTTTTCATTTTGGTGTCTCTATGGTCTACCCTGAGCCTATTTATATAGATGCACAAACTTGACTTTTCGTATGAGATGTGCGCTTAAAGTGGAATTCTGGGCAAAATATATTTATTGATAAAAAAAATCAAGTACATGAGGTTAATGTCATAGATGCTACCACCTTTCCCCGAAAATAAGACACTGTCTTATATTATTTTTTCCCCATAAAGGGCACAGTGTCTTATTTTCGGGGGGAACTTATACTTACCTGGTGTGTGGCATCCCGATGGTCTTCAGCGGCACTGCAGCAAGTGTCCTCCCCGTCTGCCTGCTCAACTTCTTTCTGGCGATGGGGCTTTGAATACCCCGCCTCCAGCACAGCGAGTACAGTGATTGGCTAATCACAGCGCCAGCAGCCAATCACAGCCGGCGCTCAATGAGCCAATCACAGCCATTCAGTGATGTCATCCACTGAATGGCTGCGATTGGCTCATCAAGCGCCGGCTGTGATTGGCAGATGGCGCTGAAATTAGCAAATCACAGAAGCTGAGCAGGCAGATGGGGAGGACTCAGCCATTTGTTGCAGCGCCGCCGGAGACCATCAGGATGCCACAGACCATCGGGACGCCACGGACCAGGTGAGTATTGATTTTTTTCAATTTTTCAGGCACCTGAGATAGGTCCTATTTTCGGGGGAGGCCTTATATTTCAAGCCTCCCCCGAAAACCCGATAGGTCTTACTATCGGGGTAGGACCTATTTTTGGGGAAGCACGGTATATTTATTTAATGGTATACTCACACATTGGGGATTTGTTGCGAAAATTTTTGCTATTAAAAACGTTATTCCTTCTTCTTGAACAAGGTTGTTTCTGCAGCATGTGCACATAAAAAATAATGATACAAATCTGTTGCATGTAAACATACCCTAAGGTCTCATGCCCACGGCCGTGGCAGACTCCGCCAGCGGAATATCGCAGCGGACTCTAAAACGGCACCCCACGAAGACTCCATACTCACCTCTCCAAATCCACCATGCAAGTCCTGTCCGGCGAGCTAGCGAGCGACGCGCTAGCGGTGGGTGATGACGTGGCCGGCAGTGGGCGGTGACGCATAATCACGCGATACTTCTGCTGTGCTCACAGCAGAAGTATCTCATGATGGACAGCTTCCGTTGACTGCAATGTAAGCCAGCCACACGTTTTTCTGTGGCAATTAGAACATGGTGCGATTTCTTTCATGCTGCTCGAGCTATGCAGGGAAATCCCAATGTCGGATAAGGTCCGACATTGGATTGGAAAGGGTTAAGGTTATCTACACCAGATAAATCATAGGAATGTTATTTAATGCACAACATAAGATAACAGCTATACCTCAGACACAATATTAACCATACTTAGTGAGGATTAGTCCCTCTACTCCGAGATACAAGAAAGGCTGTTAAAGGGGTTGTCCCGCGCCGAAACGGGTTTTTTTTTTTTTTAACCCCCCCGTTCGGCGCGAGACAACCCCGATGCAGGGGTTAAAAAAACAAACCGCTCAGCGCTTACCTGAATCCCGGCGGTCTGGCGTCTTCATACTTACCTGCTGAAGATGGCCGCCAGGGTCTGCTCCCTCCGTGGACCGCAGCTCTTCTGTGCAGTCCATTGCCGATTCCAGCCTCCTGATTGGCTGGAATCGGCACGTGACGGGGCGGAGCTACACGGAGTCGGCATTCTGCACGAGCGGCTCCATTGAAGAGAGCAGAAGACCCGGAGTGCGCAAGCGCGGCTAATTTGGCCATCGGAGGGCGAAAATTAGTCGGCTCCATGGGAACGAGGACGCTAGCAACGGAGCAGGTAAGTAAAAAACTTTTTATAACTTCTGTATGGCTCATAATTAATGCACAATGTACATTACAAAGTGCATTAATATGGCCATACAGAAGTGTATAGACCCACTTGCTGCCGCGGGACAACCCCTTTAAGACTATTAATGTGATATAACTGAACACAGCGTATAGTTATACACGGTGGTCCTTATTAATGAATATTAGGGTATATTGTGCTAATTCTTTTTGGAAATTGATGGTCTTAAATTTCATCAAATTTACAAAAGAGAGGCATGGACTTGTAAATTATGCTACACCAAAAATAGGAAAGATGTACCGAAAGTGTACCAATTTTCACTTAGCAAGGTTGAGTGCACAAAAATTGCAGCAATTTGTATTTTTGAACTATAAATTAAATGCTGCTTTATGTACTAATATAATAAAAATAGGCCGCAGTCAAATGACTGATTTTAAAACATAAAATGGGGGCAAAAACATAAAAAAACACTCTATCCATGTAGTTTATTAAGCACTACAAAATGCACCAATTTCAACATAACAATACTACATGCTCCAAAATTGTACCAATATGCATTTTAGGCCGCCTGCAGACGGGCGGAAATTCTGCGGTGGGATTACCCGCGGAATTTCCTCCCCTGGAAGCTGCCATAGGATTGCGTTAACAAACGCAGTCCTATGCAGACGGCCATTATTTGGCCGCGGCATGCTCTATTTCTGTGCGGGGCTCGTAGAGTTCCGCACAGAAACGTCACTCACCGGCCGCCGGCTCCGCTCTACGCATGCGCCGGCTGCCCGGCAGCCGGCACATAAAAGAGCTGGGGCCGCGGGAGCAGGTGAGTGTCACGCTGCTCTCTGCAGACGCTCGGGTCGAGTCCCACTGCAAGAATTCTCGCAGCCGGATCCGACCCGGCCGTCTGCAGGCGGCCTTAGAAATATACTTCACTCTAAAATATAAAATAATTAGTCAATAGTCAAAATAATGATAATAAAACTAAAAGTAAAAAACTATTCATGTAGTTGAATTTGCGCCAAATGAGCAAAAATTTGCACCAAATGCCTCTTCATTTACACCATCTTTCATTAGGTTTTATTAGTGGCCCTTTTAACCAAAACTTTCTTGTAATAGCACTTCATACATGTGTCGGAAAGATAGACAGAAGTTTGCCACACCCACTTTAGGTGGGGAAAAAATTGACAAGCTTGTTGGATCTTTTTGGCATAAACTATATGTTAATTTGTCTAAAACTCCACGAGCCTTAATTCTGGTGCAGTTTTAGACACAAATCTGTGACAAACATATTAAAAAATAAGGGCCAGTGTCTATTCCACAAGCTTGCATCGATTGACCCCTTGATGAAACATAGGAACGAAACATGTGTCGGGGTGTTTGTACTACAGTGCTATTCATTTATTCTCCTATGAATATATGTTTGTTGGACTATATAACTTTATTGGGATATGTAGTACCTTTATATCCAGTAGTACTTAGAATCAGAGGCGTAACTTGAAGCTGCTGGGCCACAATGCAATATCTGTAACGGGGCCCCAACTATAATGCTTTAGTCATAGTACTAGGCTCCCTATATGGAGAAGAAAGGCCTTATGGGCCCCCAAAGGCTCCTGGGCCCAGGTGCAACTGCATTCTCTGCATCCCCTATAGTTACGTCCCTGCTTAGCACATAGGATTTGAGTTAGTATTTAGAGATGAGCGAGCATACTCGCTAAGGCAAATTACTCGAGCGAGTATTGCCATTTTCGAGTACATGCCCGCTCATGCCAAAAGATTCGGGGGCCGACGGGGGTGAGTGGTTCCTCGCTCATCTCTATTAGTATTCATTTATATGTATTGTTTATCCAGTTTATCCTCAGAGACTTATTTGAGTGTCTTAAGCCATTTTATGCAATTTTAATTTTTTGCTAATAAAAATATTGATTTTACTGATTTGGAGTGGTGTATACTTAAATAGGTTTACAAGCTCATATTGGTGCATCACTTGTCTCAGTTCATATCTTGCAAACATTGTTCCCTTTACTAAAAAATTGCTACTGTACAGTGTTTCCCTATACAATAGGCCTGTTGCGTGGTTACTCTACTCCCTGTCAGTGTACATACCTATTACTTATGTTGAGGTCAACCTCACACTTTATCCCTTATAAGTAGTAAAGTCGCTGCCCAGACACTCAGTCTAATGACATAAAAGCCTATTGGATTAGCACTTGCAATTTTTCTTGCAGATAGTTGCACTGTCTCTTACACAGCTTCTCCCAATGGACTGAAGAGGGCTCCTGTGGCCTCACTTTCCAGATGCTGTGTCTTTCTTGCTCTTAGATGAGTCCCACAATGTCCCCCAACTGCTGGCAGCAGCTGTTCTTCAGAATATTGCATCCTCAGGACTCAGTCAGTCGAGAAATTGTAAAATGCGTGTGACCGAAGCTCTGTGCTACTGGAGCAGCTGTGCTTGTAGAAGCGCAGCTGCTGCACAAAGGTCCCCTCATGACTTAACACTGTGGCAGCACTGTCACAGTGTTCAGTGATAAGGAAACTGCAGTGGGGACGAAAGAATCCTTTGCCACAGCTGTCACAGCTGTGGCAGAGGACCGCAATGTTCTCTCATTGCTTTCAATAGGGCCGGAGCTGCTGCTGCCCCATTGAAAGCAATGGGATGCTGGCAACCCCTGCAGGGAGAGGTGATGTATATATTTTTTTTATTTTTCCAGCAGCTAGGGAATATTTTCAGGGAAGGGCCTATATTCCAAGCCCTTCCCTAAAAATCCATGTGGGGGTTGCCTTCCTCCCATTACTTTCAATGGGGCGGCAGTAGCGCCGGCCCTATGGAAAGCAGTGGGAGAACATCACAAACCTGTGCCACAGCTATGACAGCTGTAGCAGGGGATTCTTTCATCCCTGCAGGGAGTCTGCTCATCACTGAACACTGTGATAGTGCTGTCACAGCGTTCAGTGATGAGGGGACTTCCTGTAACATCACATGATGTTACACGCAGCATGGACCTTCCCGGTGCACGCTATCTTTTGCAGATGCGAGTATTTTGCGCCTGTAAAAAAAAGGACATGCGAGCACTTCATAGGGAACCAATGGTTCCAATAGATGCAATTTTATTTGTGCACATAGGCGCGCACAAAAAAATCACTCATTTGACTTCGGCCTCAATCTGTCCTTCCAGCAGCACTTTCAGCCACTACTACAGTCTCTGCTTTTCCTTGTGTCGCAGCAAACAATTTCTCTTATAGTCCAGACAGCAGCCAATCAGTCCATGTTCTTCTGGGTATACTCAATTCAAATTGTGGCATCTCGCAAGTTGTTACCTTAGCAACTGATTAACTTCTTTTTGGGCAGTCCCTTGCAAAAAAGTGATGCAAAATACAGTATCAGACTTCGGTGCCTACGGCCCACCAGTTAGGGCCCGTTTACAGTGAAAGATGATCGCTCAAATATCGCTCAAACGGCAGCTTTGAACGATCATCCTGGCATAAACTTAAGAGTTAAATACAGGTGTAGCGGAATACTGCTGACAGTTCCGAGAACAGCAGCTGCTTTGTTCTCAGAGCTGTCTTCTGGTATCCTGCTGAGCTGATCGCGCCGAGAATAGCAGGAACTGCTTTGTTCTCAGAGCTATCGCTGAGAGCTTCGTGTATGATACCAGGTGAAAGAATGCTATCAGCTGGTATCCCCCTGGGAACTCAGCGCACACTGCTGATAAGGCTCATCGCGCAGCGCTGATAAGGCTCATCGCTGACTTTTAGCTTGCTAAAAGTCAGCGATGAACGAATAGTGCACGAACAGTGCACGATGAGTGCCCGTTTAGACACAACGATTATCGCTCAAAAGATGGCTTTTGAGCGAATTTTGAGCGATAATCATTGTGTCTAAAGGGGCCTTAAAACTCATTCTGGGGCCCACCTTATAAGCTCCAGCAAGTATTATCTAATCTTTGTTCACAAATTCCCAGCTGTCACATTATACAAGTTCATTTATAAACTTTGTGTTTTGTGTGCGCGGTGGTGTTTAGTGAAATATATTGACTATGTGGTGGATTATTGGTGGACTCTTATTTACTCAATAGGTGGAGTTCCCAGAGGTGGCATAAATTGCATATTCTGTATAGGCTGAACTTAAACCTAATGGCCACAATGTGATCAAAAACTGTGCCAGCAAACAGTTTTATTGCAAAAGGGAACACTTTTCAAATAGATTTTTAAGGGCTTTGCAGTAGAGATTATGGAATTAAGTTTACAGTGTTTAAGGGGAGCTATTGGCCAGTTTTCAGCATAGAGTGAGACTTTGGTGTGTTTTGGGAGGGATGATGTTGATCCTTTAAATTAATCAATAGCTGCAATGTATTAAACAAGTATTAAAAGCTGAAACCTGGCTTTGATAACTACTGTGCAGTATGACTGTCAATATACAGGGGCCTTCGATAGTTACACTGCAAGGAACATGTGAAAATGCTTTGTTCTAGATATTGCTGTTACATACTGTTCCCATTATTGTGCCTCATGGTATTCTTAAAATGTGTGTTGCGTTAGTAGATATGGATGCCCAATAGTTCAGTCTTACCTCCTCTTCTGCTCAAGTGGCGGAGTGAATCCTCGTATTGAGCAGGCCAGTCATTATTAACTGGAGCTCTAGAAGTGGCTTGTTCTCTGGTTGATTGCCGTGCTATTGCACACACTTGACTTCTCTGAGGAGTTGCTAACTAGTAAACCTTCACTACTCATTTTTTGCAATACTTCAGCAGTAAAGTGTCAGTCCAGAACATGACAGCAGTAGCCAATCAATAGATGTAACTGGAAAATCCAAGGTCAACTTGTAAAAGACTGCTACTTACCATACTAGTGAAGCAATCCAAAGAAATCATGTCTATGTTTTGCATGGCCAGCAACCATTTCGACAACACTCAATATTATTATTTGTATACAGTGTACTGAAAACACAGATAGTACAGTTCTTTTATCTTTTTACATATTTTAGAGGATGTTGGAAGCTGAAATGAATACACATAAAGTTACAAGTGTTGGCTATAAAGCCATGTTTACAGTAGGAAGGGATAAATCAAGCCTTTTCATCTGATGACTTTAAAATGTAACGATAAGAACTAAGTGCACATATGCTTGAACAATAACAAGATCTTCCAACTTCTCTATTCACAGCTGCTAAGTTAATCACTGTAAAATAGCTGAATGCAAAATCATATAAACCCGGTATTAATTTCCCAAGGGGGTTTTCCCAGACAAAACCTGACCCCACAATCACCTTAGCTTTGCAACTTCCATTTGTTTTCATTATCTCTACGGTTGTATTATGCAGGGTATCGATCTCCATGTTTAATGAAGCTTGTAACAAAGGAAGCTTAACGCTAAAAAATTGTTCTGTTTGGGCTGCACAGAAGGGACGTGGGAGAGGTTACAGTTGGTAGATAAGAGGTTTATAGGTGAGGGTACCCCAATTAGCATCATTTGTTTTAGTTATCAGATTTGTAAGCACTGTATACCAGCTGTATTTAGTTTGAAGGAATGTTATAAAGTAGAGGAATTTTAAAGGTATGTGCAACATCTAAAACCAATTAACGGACTTTTTACAAATTTTACTAGAAGGAGTTTTCAGCCCCCACTGGAAGTCACACTTTAGTGTCCTTACAACGGCTAAACATTTTTAAGAGAATGTTTTGTGTATTTAATTGTAGTTTCATTAAGCAGATGTACTGTAAGGGAAATGGAATTTGTTTTTGTTAATATTGTAGCTAATTAGGTTTTTTTTAAATACAATCCCTGGGTACAGCCATATTGTACACACAATTCTTCTTTTCTGCATTGTCTGTAGAGACAGTGCGGCAGGATGTGGATGGTTTATGGCAGGTGTAAAGAATTGGAGATAAGTGACATTGAGAAATGTCATAGCCTTGCACAGTCTAAAGGAATTGATGAAGTGCATCCCCTCATTCAGAGATTGGGAAGTGACAGGGTGGATGCATGCAAAATCTAATCTGTGTATATAGCATTTAGTGTTGGTCTGGCCATACATATTAGATAACTCTTGGCCACACATTTTTTTGGCTGAAGCAATCTCTCCTGACACCTCCATATGCACATATAATCAGCTCCGCTGAGCATGCATATATTCTGAATAGGGAGACAGGAGTAATGGATATTTTACACCTGATGATATTAGTTTAGAACTAGAGATGAGCGAACGTTTTCGGTAAGGCCGATTTCGCAATCGAGCACCGCGATTTTCGAGTACTTCACTACTCGGGTGAAAAGTACTCGGGGGCGCTGTGGGGCGGGGCGTGGCGTGGTGGAGTGAGGGGTAGCAGCGCGGAACAGGTGGGAGCTCTCTCTCTCTTCCTCTCCCCCCCACTCCCCTCTGCAACCCCCCGCTCACCCACAGCGCCCCCGAGTACTTTTCACCCGAGTAGTGAAGTACTCAAAAATTGCGGTGCTCGATTGCGAAATCGGCCTTACCGAGTATGTTCGCTCATCTCTATTCAGAACCATTCAGCTCCCGCAGGGATCTGCACAATAATCGTCCTGTGTAAACACATGCAGCGACTGAATGCGAATTGTTCAATCGTTCAGTTTCAGCATGCAGGAAACAAAACGACAAGCCGTTCAGCATAAACAGCAGTTGTTCACTTTTGAACGACTGTTTGCTTACTGTGAATGGAGGCGGGTAGGGGAAGATACGCTCTCTTGTGTAGCAGCACTGGATCCAGTATGACTGCGATGAGCTGTCAGGCATCATTTGCCCGACAGCTTATCCCATGTAAGAGGACCATAAGTCATTGCAAGACACCTCTAGTGATGACTCATCATCCTGAGAATACAATTATCAAGTAAGTTGATATCCAACTGTCTGATCCTTATTACCCCCATAATCTGCCATCGCACATTACATTGGCGGCCAGGCCTGCTAAAACTACATAGTGCAGTCGATATACATCTAATTTGTTTGTCTTATTATAGCCTTACTTTATTGCCCTACAGTAGCTTGGCCTCCAGCAGCACAAAAGAGCAGTCATTAAAAAGGTTAATTAAATGGATATTCCATTAATGCAAAATTGCTGTCAAATGAATGCTTATAAAATGTTACGTCAAGAGGGGTGTCGTCTTTTCTTGAGGACAGCACCTAAAAAGTATGTGGAGAGAGATAAGGGGTGAGTAGGTCGGGGGGGGGGCATCATTTCTCCCCATGGACAGCACCCAGAAGGGGTGTGAGAAGACACCTGAGAGGTGAGTGAGGAGATATATAAGACCATGCATGGTCTTCTGGATAATTTATGCAAATAGGGAAGATGAAACAATACCTCTGCAGAACCACCTACTGGATGGCAGCATTCCCTCAAATCAAAGTACCGTATATACCGGCGTATAAGACGACTTTTGAACCCCGAAAAATCTGCTCTGCAGTCGGGGGTCGTCTTATGCGCCGGTAATACAAAAAAAAAAAAAGTGTAAAAAAAAAAAATTTTATTACTCACCTCCCCCGGCGTTCTGTCGCACTCCGGCAGGATGTCGCTCGCTCCGGCAGGCTGTCGCTCGCTCCTCGTCCCCGCCGCAGCATAGCTTTCTGAATGCGGGGCTTGAAATCCCCGCTTCCAGAAAGCTAATACACACGCCGGCAGCCATGACAGCATTGAATGGCTGTGATTGGCTAAAGCACACGTGGCTTCAGCCAATCACACTATTCAATGACATCATTGAATGGCTGTGATTGGCTGAAGGCGCACGTGTTAGCAATCACACCCATTCAATGATGTCATTGAATAGTGTGATTGGCTGAAGCCACGTGTGCTTTAGCCAATCACAGCCATTCAATGATGTCATGGCTGCCGGCGTGTGTATTAGCTTTCTGGAAGCGGGGATTTCAAGCCCCACATTCAGAAAGCTATGCTGCGGCGGGGACGAGGAGCGAGCGACAGCCTGCCGGAGCGAGCGACAGCCTGCCGGAGCGCGACAGAACGCCGTGGGAGGTGAGTAATAAAATTTTTTTTTTTCTCCACTGAATACCGGCGTATAAGGTGACAGTTGGGGGGTCGTCTTATACGCCCCGTCGCCTTATACGCCGGTATATACGGTACAACTTTTTAACAAGCCTGTTTATTCCCAATCATTGTATTACAGACTTGTTAAAGAGTCGTACATTGATTTGAAGGAATGCTGGCCTTCAATAGGTGGCGCTGCAGAGGTATTGTTCCATTTTCCTTACTTGAATAAAATGTTATTAACCCCTTCCCGCTGCAGGGCGTAAGTTTATGTCCTGGCAGCCTGGTACTTCCCGCAACAGGGCGTAAACTTACGTCCTGGAGATAGCGCGGGATCACATATGATCCCGTGCTATCCCGCAGCGGGAGCCGGCTGTCAGGCATCAGAGTTGCTCCCCCGCTGTTAACCCCTTCCCTGCCGTGATCTAAGTAGATCGCGGCAGGGAAAGAGTTCACAGAGGGAGCGCGGCTCCCTCTGTGTCTCCGGCCGGAACTCGCGATGTCATCGCGAGAGCCCGGCCTGTCACCATGGCAACAGGACGCCAGACACTGGCGTCCTGTATTGCCTATGCCTAGGATCGCTGTATAAGCGATAAGGCATGGGAGAGCAGTAGCTCTGCCATGCCTTATAACAGCGATCATCAGGGCAGTGGTTAAAGTCCCTCAGAGGGACACAAACAGTGTAAAAAAACAAACATTAAAAAAATGAATTAAAAAAAATGTAAAAAAAGAGTAAAAAAAACATTTTTTATGCTTTTTCTCAGATTAGCATAAAAAAAGGTAAAAAAATATAAAACCCCACATATTTGGTATTGTCGCGTCCGTAACGATGCGTACAATAAGCTGCACATGCTTTTGCCTGTGCACGGAAAAAAACGCAAAAAAAACCGCTAAAAAACTGAGGCAAAATGCTAATTCTTAGCATTTTGCCTCACTAAAAACACAATAAAAGTGATCAAAAAAGCCATATGTACCCCAAAATGGTACCAATAAAATCTACAGCTTGTCTCGCAAAAAATAAGCCCTCATAGAGTGCCGTATATCAAAAAATAAAAAAGTTACAGGACTTTGAATGCAGCGACTTCGAAAAAAAAAGATTTCCAAGAAAAAGGGTTTTTATTGCAGAAAAGTGGGAAAACCTAAAAAAAATGTAAGAATTTTGGTATCGTTGCAACCGTACCGACCCGCAGAAAAAATGGAATGTCTCATTTATGCTGCATGATTAACGCTGTAAAAAAAAAAAAAAAATCTATGGCAGAATTGATGCGTTTTCTCTCCCTGCTATCATAAAAAAAAAAAAAAGTTTTACAATATAGTCTATGTACCGAAAAGTGGCACCGATAAAAACTACAGTTCGCCACGCAAAAAACAAGCCCTCATACGGCCGCGTCGACGGAAAAATAAAAAAGTTATGACTTTTGATAAACGGAGAAGAAAATCCGCCAAAAATTGTTGCGTCCTTAAGCTCAAAATAGGCCATGTCATGAAGGGGTTAATCCCTTAGTGTTGAAGCCTATTTGCACCTTAATGACCATCTAATTTTTCAGTTTTTTCTTTATCGCATTTCTAAAGTCATAAGTTTTTAATTTTTTTCTGTCGACATAGCCCTATATGGGTTTGTTTTTTTAGCGAGACAAGTTGTATTTTTTAATAGCATCTTTTGGTACATATAATGTACAGTATAACTTTTATTGCATTTTTTTAGGGGGATTGGGGAAAAAATTCTGCCGTTTGTTTTTTGGATTTTATTTTTACAGCGTTCAGAGTGCAAAATAATTCATGTGATAACTTTACTCTGTAGGTCAGCATGATTTTGGCGATAGAGTTTTTTTATGTTTTGCTAATTTTCTACACAACAAACACATTTTTTTCTTGAAAGATTTGTTTTTGTGTTGCTGTATTCCAAGAACCATAGCACTTTTATTTTTCCATAGATGGAGCTCTATAGGGGCTTGTTTTTCACAGGATGAACTTTAATCTTTATATATCCAATGTTTTGGAACATGAAACACTGGTTTGTTTTTATTTTATTTACTTATTTTTATTTTTTTTTTAATGGCGTTCATCGTGCAGAATAAATGGTAAGTTAACCCCTTAGGCCTCATGTCCACGGGGAAAATCAGATCCGCTGCAGATTCTCCATGGAGAATCTGCAGCGGGTCCCTCCTGCCCCGCGGACATGAGCGCCGAAAATAGCAATTTAAAAGAATTTACCTATCCGGCGCGGGCGACGAAGCTCTGCTCTTCCTCACGGCCGGATCTTCATTTTCGGCCGGCGGATGAATTCCTGACGCCGGCGGCACGTCGCCGGCACGTCGTCGAAGTGCCGCGCGCATGCGCCGGGCACATCCGCCGAGCCGAAGCAAGGGAGATGCGGCCGTGAGGAAGAGAAGAGCTTCGCGGTCCGCTGCGGGTGAGTAAATGCTTTAAATTCCTATTTTAGGTCTCCCGCGGATCCGGACGGCTTCCATAGGCTTCAATAGAAGCCCGCGGGAGCCGTCCCCGCGGGAGACCCGCATGAAAATGGAGCATGGTCCAGATTTTTTCATGCTCCATTTTTTTATGTACCCGCGGGTGGTCAATGCATCCCTATGGGATGCGGATCCGCATGCAGGAAATCCGCTGCGGATCCTAAATCCTATTTTCCCCGTGGACATGAACCCTTAGTGATGCTGCTTTTTTTTTTTTTTTTGTATTTTCGTTAAATCCTCTCCCCTTTTAACAAATCGTAACTCCTTTTTTTTATCCATCAATGTAGCTGTGTGAGGGCTTGTTTTTTGCAGGACAAGTTGTATTTTTCAATGGTATAATTTAATGTACCATATAATGTACTGAAAAACTTTTAAAAAAAGTGGATAGAAATGGAAAAAAACAACATTTTGCCATCTTTCAGTGCATCTTGTTTCTATGGCGCACAAATTGCAAAAAAATGAACTGATAACTTTATTCTATGGGTCAGCACAATTACTATGAAACCAAACATATATAGTTTTTTTTTTTTTGCTGTACTACTTGTATTTTGTTTTTAAAGATATTTAATTTTTTTTAAATTATTTTCTGTCTCCATCTTCTGTGCACAATAACTTTTTTATTTTTCCATGGACATAGTTTTGTAAGGGCTCATTTTTGCAGGACATCCTGTAGTTTCTGTTGGTACCATTTTGGAATATGCACGACTTTTTGATTATTTTTTATTACATTTTTTCTTGGAGACAGGGTGACCAAAAAAGCGCATTTTTGGTGTTTTTTTTTATAATTCAGATGATGTTCACCATGCTGGGTAAATAATTCATTACTTTGGTAGTTTGGACTTTTACGGACGCAGCAATACCAAATATGTATTTTTGTTTTATTACTTAGATTCTTTTATTGTAAATATGACAAAAGTTTTTCTTTTTACTTTTATTACTTTATTTCAAATAGTTAGAAAAACGTTATTATTCCTATTTTTACATTTTCTTTTAGTCCTCCAAGGGGACCACAACATGCGATGCTTTGACTGCTCCTACAGTATGATGTAATGTCACAGCATTGCATCATACTGCGATTTGACAAGCAGCTCATCAAGCCACCCCACGGGGATGGCTTGATCGGCATACTGCCAAGACATCCCTGGGGCCTTACAGAAGGCCTCTGGCTGCTATAACACCCGCACGGCTCCCTGTGACCTCAGAATTGACAGCGACTTTTAAAGGGTTAACAATCAGCTTGTTGGGGCGATTGCCCGCGGGTGTCAGGGCTCAGTCACACGGGCGCTTCGGTGCTCGGATGCGCCCATGTGACCGAGCCCTCAGCTGTAAGAAAAAGCTGACACCTGCAATGTATTAGGGAGATAGCCCCACGAATTCCCTCCATACACGTCCTGCAACTGAAGGATGTAAAAACACAATGGGGCCATCACTAAGTAGTTAAATTAATTCTACAGGCCAGTATGATTATGTCAATACCAAATTTATATAGGATTTTTTCCAACTTTTTCTCAATAGTGCTGTGTAAGGGCTTAGTCACACGGGCGCATCAGCGCCTTTCATGGGCGCCGGTGCACCCATGTGATTGAGCCCTTACTGCAGGAAGAAGATGGCCGTACTTCAGGACAGACGACTCCCCGCAGCGCTGAAGAAAGAACACATGACCGGCATTGAAGCCGGTCACATGTTCTTTCTTCCGGCGCTGCAGAGAGACGTCCGTCCTGAAGTGCAGCCGTCTTCTACCTGCAGTAACATGGGCACCGATGCGCCCATGTGACTAAGCCCTAGGGTTTTTTTTGTGAGATTAGTTGTACTTCTTTAATGGTACAATTTTTTGAGATATACAATGTTTTGATTATTTTCTATTATGTTTTTTGTAAGATGAAATAGGCAAAGATAGCTATTTTTACCATCTTTTTTACAAATGCAGTAATACCACATGTGTGATTTTTTTCAACATTGGGACAGGGGAAAGGTGGGATTTTGATGTTTTTAT
Organism: Eleutherodactylus coqui; assembly: GCF_035609145.1. Taxonomy (NCBI): domain Eukaryota; kingdom Metazoa; phylum Chordata; class Amphibia; order Anura; family Eleutherodactylidae; genus Eleutherodactylus; species Eleutherodactylus coqui. The sequence goes on from NC_089841.1 coordinate 154,856,831, forward strand.
TTTATTTTTTTTCGTATACCTTTTCAACTTTATATTTCAGTCCCACTACAGGACAATATTTCACCATATTTTATCACTCTTCTAATGCACTACTATACATCAGTATAGCAGTGTATTATAAAGTCTATGAAACTCAGCGTGAAGTTTGAATAGTCAAAAAAAAAACACTAGTTCATGCACTAATACGCTAAATAGCAGTGAGCATATTAGCGCATATGCCTGTCTGTTTAAGGGCTCGTTTTTGTGCTGCTAGTAGCGCACAGTACGCTTATTTTATAAGTAACCTATTGGTTCCTATAGAAGCGTTCACATGGATGATTGTTAGGCACGCAAAACTGCGCTCATCTAACAAAGATAAGACATGCATGTGTTATGCGCGCATCTAAAGGTCCGTACTGCTAGGGAAAAAAAGGACCTGACCTATCTTTGGTGCGTGCTGCACAGGATTTTCCATTGTCTCCTATTGGGAGCTGGATAGCACACAGCACGCACCTGCGATCGTGTGAATGGGCAAAATATGCACGAATAGAGTGTGAGCCTTCTACGCCATTCATGTAATTTGCGCACAAGTGAAAGGTGATTGTCTTGCACGGCTATATGTGCACAAAAACTACGCTCGTCTGAACGAGCCCTAATTGTAAATTTGCAGACACAAAAAAGTGTGCATTTTTATAAATCTGGTACAATATATTCAATAAAAACTGAAATGCCCTTAATTTAGATACTAAAATAGTGTTTCTTGTTATATTTAACTGTTACTAGATAATTAATGCTAAATTATTCAAAAGTGCAAAAAATCCTCAGGAGCAAAGTACATCCTGTGAACTCTGCCTGTAACAAAAGGTCAGGAACTGAGAGTGAAAGCAAGAGGTTTTAGAAACAAGAGGAAGAAAAGTCACTGAGTATATGACATTCCATCTTATAAAAACCTGCAAGACCTAATGTATTTTACATATTTCTCTAGATAAGTTGACAAAATGTAAAGTTCACCAAATTATGTTAAATTAATAATGTAAAATATGACCAGATGATTAAGCTTGTTTTATAATTATCCTAAATAGTTACCGTACTGGCTCAATACTTTGTTTTCCCAAAAATAAGACCTACCCTGATAAAAATCCCTACCCTGAATTTTTTGGGGGGTGGGGGCTTGAAATATAAGCCCTCCCCCAAAAATAAACCCTAGCTACACTACATGAAAAAAAAGAATACTCACCTCGCAGGCGGCGTCCCCATCCCTCTCACTGCTCTCCAGGCACGCCGCCATTCTTCCTTGTTGTTCTCAGTGCTGGAAGAGCATTCTCTTCCTGGTAACGTGGGTTGAATACCCTGCCTCGATGAGCCAATCACAGCCATTCAATAATGTCATTCACTAAATGGCTGTGATTGGCTCTTCAAACTCCAGCTGTGATTGGCTCAGGCTGCGGTCCTGAGCCAATCACAGCATTCTATTGCTGGAGGTGGGATATTCAACCCATATTACCAGGAAGAGAATGCTCTTTCAGCATTGAGGGCGACAAGGGAGAATACCGGTGCACCTGGAGATCAGCGAGAGGGACGGGGACAGCGCCTGGTAGGTAACTATTGACACCCCCGAAAATAAGACACTGTGCCTCTTTTGGGGCAAAAATTAATATAAGACAGTGTCGTATTTTCGGAGAAACATGGTAGTACCTATTATTCAACTAAATACTATACTTTGTAATTTAAAATTATTTATATTAAATAATATTATGAAATTGTAGCTAGTAAATACCAATACAAAGTATAATAAAATGACAAATCCCCAATTATATATCTGTTATTAAAGTGGGAAAAATCTCACAATGGGGCCCATGTATGAATATTTATCCAGACAAAAACAGGAGGTGATGCCCACAAAAAAACATTATTTTTATTTTACAACCAACTGTTAAAAAATCACCAGTTCTTGCCTAGACTATTTCTCAAATATGAAGACTAATTGAGGTCTATTAAGAGAATAAAGCTACAGTAAAAAGGCTTGTAATCTTTTGAAAGGGCTCTGAGGTTATAAAGGCAGTGATGGAAAACATGCCAGCAGTCAAAAGGGCTAGATTCATATCCAACGTAAAGAACATAGAAAGTTAGAACTAATTTAGCAATGAATAATACATAATTAATAAAGGGAAATTATGAAATTCGGGGAAAAGTAGAAACAGTTGGTCAAGTATTTGTGTTCTCCTTTGTCTTTAACAGAGATATGTCCTTTATCAACCTATGTAACGATATATTTTTAAGTAACTTTGTTAGCATTAGATATGTCGGACATTGATGATTCATTTTAAGGTGTAGATTTACCTTGAGGTTGAAAGTGTAAAAAGCATGTTAGGAATAGTTCTCACGGAAAGTGGTCGTACATGACATGTTAACCACCACTGTCATGGTACTGCAGACGCTGCAATCCTTCCCTATTAAGAAACAGCCATTACCACATATTAACATTAAAAGGGTTGTCTGAGTTATGAAAGGTCATAGTAAAAAATAAAAAAGCAGCTGATACTTACCTCCCCCTGCTTCCTACTTGTCCCACACCACTTGCTTCAATCTCTCCACTAACGCCATCTTTGGAGGCTGCAGTCAACCTGGCCTGTATACAAACAAGCTGCTGGAGCCAATGACAGCACTCAGCAATCATCACTGAGTGCTGTTATTGGCTGCAACAGTTGGTTTACATGGTGTCACATGCAGCCTGTAAACAAATACAGCAGAGACTAGAACTGGGGCAATGAGCAGGGAGCGAAGAGAAATGAGTATCAGCTGTTCCTTATTTAACATCACAGGGGGACCCAGCAAGATGGCCTTTCATAACTCGGGCAACCGCTTTAAGGCAGAGGTCTTCAGTAATATTAAGGATCTTATTCCTGGCATGCTGCAGGACCGTGATGGCCAGTAGATCATTTAGTATCCATCCAATCACAGGGGGACAATGGTATATTCAATCTCTGTTCCCGGGCACGTAGTGGTACAATTATCTTCCAGAGTTGTTTTGATCTCTGGTAGCCTAGAAGGTTTTGCAATCCCTAGTTGTCCAGGTGCTTTTTTAATTCTGGGAAAACCAACGGAATTTTTGGCTTTCCATCATGTCTTCTGCCTTGCAACCATTTATGTACATGGTGTTATATTTAATTAGTTTTAGCACTGTGCCATATTTTATATAGGTTCATGAACTTCACTTATTGGCATTTAATCTCCAATATTTACCCAAATAAGTGTGACAATAAGGGCTGAGTCACATGTGACTCAGCCCTTACTGCCGGAAGAAGACGGCCGTACTTCAAGACAGACGACTCCCCGCAGCGCTGAAGAAAGAACACATGACTGGCAATGAAGCCGGTCACATGTTCTTTCTCCCAACGTGCAGAGAGACGTCCGTCATGAAGTGCGGCCGTCTTCTTCCTGTAGTAACACTGGCGCCGACGCGCCCGTGTGACTGAGCCCTTAGAGAAAAATGGTCTTTATATCAGCCTAAGTGGTCTTTATATTAAATAATAATAATCACACTGTGCAACACAAGTTTTGTAACCGATATTTAAATATATTTGTAACTGAATTTAAATATGATATCCATTTTTTCTGCCACGTAAGGTTTTCCAGTTATGGGGAATAATGTAATTCAATTGCCGTTGTATTGTATTTTTTGAAATCTGCCTATACAATTAATCCAGTCGGCTCGCTATTAACCTTGCTTAATAAAAAGAATAACAAAACTGATCGCCCAACTATTTCACAATCACTGTTACACACCTCGTGCTGAAGGAACACTATAAGGGTAGGCTTATGTGACATATAGGGTATGTTTTCACGTGGCTTAAACACTGCGGATCATCCACCAGTAAGTTGTAATTAATGAACTGCGTTTTTACAGGTCATTGGTTAGACTAAATAAAAGAATCAAAATCATAAAACAAAAATACATATTTAGTATCGCTGCGTCTGTAAAAGTCTGATCTATCGAAGTAATGCATTATTTAGATAGATACTGAATAATAAATCTAAAAAAAATTAGGAATGCCAGAAATGCTCTTTTTGGTCATTCTGTCTCCAAGAAAAAATGCAATAAAAAGTGATCAAAAAGTTGTATGTATTCCAAAATGGTACTAAAGCAAACTACAGGATGTCCCGCACAACTATGTGGATAGAAAAATAAAAAGGTTATTGCTCACACAAGATGGTTGCAAAAAACAATAAAAAAATTAAATGTCTGAAAAAAGAAAAAGTAGTACAGCAAAAAAAAACTAAGTATAAGTTTGCTATCGTATTAATTGTACTGACCCATAGAATAAAGTGATCATGTCATTTTTGTTGCAGTTTGGGGACTGCAGAAACAAGACGCACCGAAAGATTGCGGAATTTCGTGTGTTTTTTTCATTTTACTACACTTAGGGTGCGTTCAGACGAGCGTGTTTTGGTGCATACCTAGGTGCGTACATACGTCCGCACCTAGGTACGAGCAAAAGCACGCGTGAACACAGCTGCGTGCTTGTTGTCAATGAAGCCGCGGCTGCTGCCAGCGGCTCCATTGAAAACAATGCTCTGCCAGTCCCCTGCATTCTTTTCCAGGGAAGGGTTTTACATATAAGCCCTTCCCTGAAAAAGAAACATTTTAGTGCAAAACAAAAAGAATTAAAAAAAACTTACCTGTCCGCCGCTGCTGTGACCCACGCGGGCATGAAGAACACATCTGCGGCATGCGGCCGATGTATCCTTCACCCCCGCTAGTTAAGAGAATTCCCTGCTGCTACATCTGCCACATCTGTGGCAGATGCAGCAAAAGGAATTCTTCAATTCTCAACCGCAGTTGTCACACATGACAGCTGCGGTAGAGAATCCTGCTGCCGGCATCCTGTCAATGGCTTTTCAGGGAAGGGCTTCAAAAGCCCTTCCCTGAAAAGCTATTTAAAATAGTGCAAAAAATTTTAAAAAAACAATTCTCACCTCCCTTCAGCTGCCGGGGCTCCGCCGCGACTTCTAGCTCTGTCCCCGGCTCTGTAGTTCTCAGCTATCAGCAGCCGGGGACTTAAAATCCCCGCCTGCTGGTAGATCTGATTGTGGTTGGCTGAATTGCTTCAGCCAATCAAAATCAGAGCTACCAGCAGGAGGGGATTTTAAATCCCCGGCTGCTGATAGCTCAGCAGCGCTACAGAGTCGGGGACAGCGGCAGAAGTCCCCGCTGAGCCCCGGAAGCTGTCAGTGGCTTTGCAGGGTAGGGCTTCATAAGCCCTTCCCTGAAAAGCCTTTTAAAATAGTAAAAAAAAATTTAAAAAAAGGTACTCACCTCCCTTCAGCTGCTGGGGCACAGCCGCGTCTTCTCCTGCTGTCCCCTGAACTGCTGATCTATCAGCAGGCGGGGATTTAAAATCCCCGCCTGCTGAAAGAGTTGTATGTAATTGGCTGAGGTCAGCCAATCACAGGCAACTCTCACCTGTCATTCATTCGGGGAGAGTTGCCTGTGATTGGCTGAGCACTAGATCAGCACCACAGTGCAGGGGACAGCAGGAGAAGACGCGGCTGTGCCCCGGCAGCTGAAGGGAGGTGAGTATCTATTTTTTTTTGTTTTTTAAATCACTTTTAATTGATTTCCAGGAAAGGGCTTATATGTAAAGCCCTTGCCTGAAAAACAATTCAGGTGTGCCACAGACCATTGTCTTCAATGGAGCCGCTGGCAGCAGAAGCGGCTCTATTGAAGAGAATGCCTGCATTTTTTTATTTTAACACTAAAACCTTTCTTTTTCAGGGAAGGGCTTATATGTATAGTCCTTCCCTGAAAAGGAATGCAGGGAGCCAGCAGGTCATTGTTTTCAATGGAGCCGCCGGCAGCAGCCGCGGATCCATTGGAAACAATGCGTGCATTCCCTATGGTGCACGCATGTCCTATCTTTGCAGGCACGCACCTGCAAAGTACGGACATGTGCACACACCATAGGGAATGCAGTGTTGTAAATACAAGCGTGTTTTTGTGCGTGCGTACGCACGCACCAAAACACGCTCGTCTGAACGCACCCTTAGGCGCTCGCCGGCAGCCCATTGCTTTCAATGGAGGCGGCTGTATTGCCGGCTCCATTGAATTCAATGGGCAAACATCGTTCTTCTCTGCCACAGCTGTTACAGCTGTGGCAGAGAAGAATGATTTGTCTTCTATATGTTCTCAATGGGGTCGGCGCTGCTGCCGCCGGCCCCATTGAGCGCATATAGAGAAGAGAACAGGAATCGCAGATCGGCAGATAGGTGCGATCTGCGATTTCTGTTCTATTTATCGGACGAGCGCATAAAAAGCGCTCATGTGTCCGATACCATTGCAAAGCAATGGTTTTATAAAATCGCCGGACGCATGCACATGCGCAAATCGCGGCAAAAAACGCCCGTCTGACTAAGGCCTCAGAACTTGAAAAAAAAAATAATTCAGTACATTATATGGGACATTAAATACTGTAGTACCATTGAAAAATACTACTCCTCCGGCAAAAAACAAGCCCTCATACAGCGACGCTGATGGATAAATAAAGGAGCTACGATTTTTTAAACAACAAAAAAATGCTTGGTCACTACACTATGGGGTTAAATAACTTGAAAATGAGACGTGCTAGCTATTATTCAGCTTTACCAGTGTAATCAGCATGTTTTCATTTTACAGAAACATATCAATTACTTTCTGTTACGAAAAGTTTTTAAAAATTTGTTGCACAGTGTAATCTTTATTTGTATAGCACCAACTTAAATGAAATTCCTCTTTTATATAATAATTCAAGGATCTTGGAGACAACTTCTCGGAATTCTCATGTAAATTTGCAAAGAAATGGACTGCTTTTAATACTTTATGTAGTGAAAACCTAGCAATATTGGTAGCACAGCTCCGATGTGTGTTTTCATAAAAAGGCATGGCAGCTACATGAAGAGAAATATATTAATCATAGAGCAAACATTCCCCAATCATCCCTGGCTTGTGTGTATATTGCTTCCTATAAAACAAGGAATTTACTTTTCAAACTAGTTGGCGCATTCAACTGCTACTTTTCTACTTTCTTTCATGTGCCATCACATTTATTATAGCTAGAAGATGTTTTTCCTCATATTATTTCAGTGGATATGATTTCAAAGACAAAGTGTCAGGCTCTTTTTTCTTGCATGTCAGATAATATCAGAGAATAATTCCACAGGTAGGTCTTCACTTCAATCTCCCTCTGTCTCTCATGACCTGAGGCATAATTTCTATGGCTACAGTTGGCATACAGTGTAACTAATCATTTCTCTCTGCCTGTGCTTATGTCTTTGGTAGGTCAGAAGAAAGCATATCTCCTACTAGTTTGCCTTTAAAAATCTAAGAACCGTGGAGAAAATCTGTTGATAGTTGAGCATGCGGCATTAAAACCATGTCTGCTACACGAATTTTCCACTTAAGTTGTTTTGGGTGTGATAAAATAATATTGCATTCTGTGCAAGAAGTCAAAAGGAAAGATTTATGGGAAATTGGGAAATATAATCTTGTATTTCATGATGTGGTTATAATTTAATTCCTTGGCACTTCTATCTTTTTGATCAAATTGGAAAAAGTGTGTTACCAAACTATTTTGCAGGCTGATCTTTTTGTCCATGTTATTTCAAAACTAATGAAAAAGTTCTATGGAGGATTTACATCTAAACCGTACTCTTGGTCATATAATACTAAACCTGTAGTGAGAGCAACAGATGAAGTTTAGTAAATATGTTTTTTGTTACAGATAGAAAATTCTATCTCATTGCAGCATCCCTTTCTGGAAAAGTAACCAAAGAAAGCAAAGCAATGTGGACTGTTACCTTTGTTTGAATTAACTCCTCAGAAATTGATGGTAAAATTGTTATTTTGCTAGTGATGGCGGGTATGAATGCGGGTTGGAAAACCACTGTGTATTAGTGGTTTGCTCTGTTACTGTTCTGAAAACAGCATATTATTATATATCTTTAAATGTGTTGCACTAAAGATGGCACTTTAGATGAGACTGGCAGCTCAAAATGATCAGTATTTATTAGCCATTTTGCAAAGAGTTTGGTTCGGTCCCAATTTATTCTGAACCGAAAGTTAACCAAAACCCCTTAAACTACAGGGCTTTTACGACTTTTAGACAGTGTTGTATACCTCTGCTTTATGTAGAACTTTGCCGAAACCTTGGTTCAGGTTTGTGCCAAAAAGAACTTTTAGCAAATTTAGACCCAAAACAGAGTTCTACTGGTTCGGTTGACTCAATACTATCTGTTATATTCTATTTAACTCTTTCCAATCCACTGTGTGACGTCTGAAGACATTCTGATTAAAGGCTATACAGCTTCGATGTCTGAAGACATCCGTCAGGGTATTCTTCCTGTAGATTACTGTCCGCTCTGTTATCGGGGGCCTCTCCAGCATGTTACATACTGCAGTACTGGCTCTAGCCAGCAGATAACGCCATTGTGAAATAGCAGAAAGAGAAAACCCCCTAGGAAACCCTGAGTCCAAAATTGGATTGCAAAGGGTTAATCTATATTTTTTGGATGCAATGAAAGCTTCTTAAGGGATAGCACATTTTTTTCCTTAAAGGGGTTGTCTCGAGGAAGCAGTGACATTTTTTTTTGCCCAGTCCCCCTTATTAAGCATACATTACTAATCACCCATGTAAATGACTTTTCTAGCTGGTTTGTACTTACAGTTCCAGCGTTTCAGCAACTTATAAAAAGTTTCCCCAAGATGGCCGCCGGCTCTTTTCCCGTCGCTTGCTGTAGCCCGACGTGCGCGCTGCCGAGACGCTACCAGCTGTGCCTCCCTGACAACCAGACGCCCCGCAGCCGCCGACCGGACCCCGGGATTGAACGCGGCCGACCAGTCACCCACCGCCAGGCAGCAGGTAACCGGCGTTAGGCCCCGGCTCCCCCGCGCTAGCCCCGGCTTCCCCGCGCTAGCCCTGGCTCCCCAGCGCTACCCCCGGCCCCCCAGTGCTACGCCCCGGCTCCCCAGCGGTAGCCTCCGGGGCCCAGCGGTAGGCTCCGGGGCCACAGCGGTAGGCCCCGGGGCCCAGCGGTAGGCTCCGGGGCCCAGCGGTAGGCCCCCGGGGCCACAGCGGTAGGCTCCGGGGCCACAGCGGCAGTCTGTTACGCGTCACCCCCGTCAGTCCGTCACCCATCACTTACCTGGGCGGCTGGGCTGGGCTGGGCGGCTCTGCTGGGCGGCTGGGCGGCTCTGCTGGGCGGCTGGGCGGCTCTGCACCTTCCTCTAAGAGAGGATGGTAGCAGAATGGCCGCTCCAGCGCGCTCCCGTTAGGATACAGCTCGTCTGCGCATGCGCAGAAGAGCTGTAGCGGCGAGCACACTGAAGCGGCTCGTGCTCAGAGCAGAAGACCGGACTGCGCAAGCGCGTCTAAAAAAGCAAGCCGCCAGCGAATTTAGACGGAACCATGGAGACGAGGACACTAGCAACGGAGCAGGTAAGTGAATAACTTCTGTATGGCTCATATTTAATGCACGATGTATATTACAAAGTGCATTAATATGGCCATACAGAAGTGTATAACCCCACTTGATTTCGCGAGACAACCCCTTTAATTACTCTTTGACAGTGGTCTCTTCTATCAGTGGTTATAACACATAATTATGTTTTTATAAACAGCAAGCTATATTGAGCATATAAGTAATAAAGAAAATATTTGTATTTGTAAAGAGTAGAGTAATTTTGGGTCTCCGTATCCTAGTCCAGCCATCATATTTGCTTTTTCCATCTGTTTCCTAGAAGCTAATTCAACTGAAAAACTAATATGGTTGTACTGCCCATTGTTACATTTGTAAACATGGAGAAAGAAAAATGGCAATAAGTCTAAAAGCATGTTTACGTCCAAAGGTATCCAACATGCTAAAAAATACAATGGTCCAAAGAGATAACACAGCTCATTTTTTTATGGCTGTATTCCCGCACAGGAAAAAAACAGTTCTGGCTGAAACTCTGCCCAGCTGTGGTTGCCAATAGCTGCATGAACTTCTTGACATTATCAACAAGATTGTGTGGCATTTGGCTTTTGAGTCTCAGTGGAATTTCAGCAGAAAGTGGTTTTGCTGTGGGGGAACGCAGCCTTAGAAAATGTATTCATCAGTACAGATGTTAAGAGTAATAGGCATTTTTTTTTATTTAAAGGGTTTGTCTGGGACTGAACTATTGATGACCTATACTCAGGGTTAGTTATCAATAGTTAATAAGTAGGGGTCTGCCACCTTGGATCATCGCCGATCAGTTGCTCATAGGACCTTTGTGCTCATGCGCTGATTTCTGCAGGAAGCAGACACTTCTGTTCTTATTGCAGTGGCCTGGCTTGGTATTGCAAGTCAAGTTCCTATTCAGTTGAATAAGAGCTTTGCTTGTAATACAAAGCCAGGCCACTTGTGAGAATGGAGCTGCAGAAATCAGCTCAGTGCATGAGTGCACCAGCCCAAAGAACTGCTGATCAGTGAGGATCCAGGGCAGCAGACTGCCTGCTGATCTGCTGCTGATGGCCTATCCTAAGGAAAGAACATCAATAGTTTACAACCAGACAACCCCTTTAATTATACTCTGTAAGTTGCATTTAAATTTTTAATTTCATTTTATTTTATTTTTGGAGGTTTATATAATTTAAGCCCCACTTCTTTTAACTTATTAATTGGGAATAGGACATTTCTTTACTTATCTGTCTGCATCACATATTTCTAAAACGCAACCTCTATCATGCAACAGACATTTCTTTTGAAATGTCAGCAGTAGCAGCATACTGTATATGAAGATTTCTGAAACAGCATCATAGGGAATTAGTGACAATCTCATTCTATAAAGCATAGCTGCTTGCTCTTCTCCTTAAAGCATCCTTCTACCCTGCCACATGTGCTTCTATTTCCTCTCTGCAGAAGTCTAAGTATTTTTTCTTATTATGTATGTGATTTAGCAGACAGAAGTTGAAAGTGTTCTCTAGGGTACAACTAAGTCTAATATCTGACTGCTTCAATATACATTTATTTCAAAATGAAGCATCTGAAGTTCGAAAAATCTTGGAAGTATTGTAATGTGTATGCATTAACTACAAGTTGCCACTTTATAGCTCATGCTCATAGCCTTTCAACTTTTTCTTGGAGTAAAACATCCTTATATATAAATGAGATTACATGGAGATTATGTGAATATTCCAAAATTTCAGATAATAGAAGAAAATCAAGAGCTTCTTCAGTATGTTTCTGAAGGAAAAAAGCCATCAAACTTTGATTTAACCTTGGGCAAGGATAGTTAGAAGTTATCATTATAATTGTCAGTTGTTCTGAGATTGTGACTTAAACTGCTACCTTGTCTTGACAGTCTTTTATATCTCTGAAGATGTCTTTGACAGAATGATACCAATGTTAAGCCAGATGTTAATTAAACAGTTTATTCTCTAAAGAATAAACACTACATTTCATAAGATATGTGTCTACAACTGTGTTTATTGTGGTCCTGACAGACTTTTGTTTAATTTAAGAGTCATTCCGAAATTAGCCTGAGGCGCCCAATAATATGCACTTGTCAGTTTTCTGTACCATGAATTAAATTCCATATGTATATTGCCCTTTTTTTAAACACATTTTGCAAATATCACAAGAAAGAATATAACTTTGAGCACAACATATGATCTTGAATGATTTATTTTGATTCATAATGACAATCCACATTCATGTGATGCCCTGGTCTAAATTGAACCTTTATCAAACACTAATTGATGTGTGAAGATAAGAAAGGAGTGAAATAATCCCATTGGTCAGACAATAGGTACTGCTAGAAATACCAACTTTGTTACAGGTTTGTTTGTGTTGACTAAAGTTGTGTTTCTATGTGTTTCTGATTATGTTTCCATAAAGAGTCCCACTCTTGACTATGGTTAGTGTGGTTGCAGCTCAGTTTTCTAAGAAAAGTATATATTTTTCAATCTCATACAACCCCATTGAGTTGCATTATAAGTCTCCTTTATACAAACTCACTGCACATGAGCTATTTTCCTATGCATACTGTTTTCCAATGGAGGAGGCTGATGAGTGTGTTGGGTAACACGCTCCTCTGTCAACAGCCACATTTAGAAAGAAAGCAGCAAGCAGTCCATGGAGAAGGTGGGTGGTGCTTCACAAAGGAAGAAATCGGTGCCGAACTAATAAGTATACATTAGTAAGCAGCTCATAATTATCTTTCAAGTACATTTGGGAAAAGAAACTTGAGTGGCCAAGTCGTTTGGGTATATAACTCTCCATTTGTCTCAATCACCCTTCTTTCTAAAGGAACTTATTGCTGAAAAAGTTTTCAAATATAAAGGTTATTAATTAAAATCAAACTTTGAGTATCAATGTTCAACTGGAATCCTACATAACCTACTGTCATGATGAATACAGTGGTATCTTACTTGTCCTGCTCTTGATCCAAGGCATTTCAGCATTTTATATTTAAAGGGGTTGTCCCGCGGCAGCAAGTGGGTCTATACACTTCTGTATGGCCATAATAATGCACTTTGTAATGTACATTGTGCATTAATTATGAGCCATACAGAAGTTATAAAAAGTTTTATACTTACCTGCTCCGTTGCTGGCGTCCTCGTTCCCATGGAGCCGACTTATTTTTTGCCCTCCGATGGCCAAATTAGCCGCGCTTGCGCAGTCCGGGTCTTCTGCAGTCTTCTATGGGGCCGCTCGTGTAGAATGCCGGCTCCGTGTAGCTCCGCCCCGTCACGTGCCGATTCCAGCCAATCAGGAGGCTGGAATCGGCAATGGACCGCACAGAAGCCCTGCGGTCCACGGAGACAGAGGATCCCGGCGGCCATCTTCAGCAGGTAAGTATGAAGACGCCGGACCGCCGGGATTCAGGTAAGCGCTGTGCGGGTTGTTTTTTTAACCCCTGCATCGGGGTTGTCTCGCGCCGAACGGGGGGGGGTTAAAAAAAAAAAAAAAACCCGTTTCGGCGCAGGACAACCCCTTTAAGAAAACTGAATCAGCCTGAATCTCTATACATTCCAAATGAATGCCCCATATTTTAATGTAATTAACTCCTATTACATATATTTACAGGATAATTGCATGGTAATGGTGAAGCTTGATTCACCACTCCAGAGACCACTTTCAAATGTGAATTGTCCAATGCTTTACAATAGTCCAGCTTGGCACTACACATAGGTTTCCCAGGTCCTTGTAGGGCCGTTAATACATCGAAGTCCAATCCATAAACTTTAACTTCCAATAACCATTACTTCTCCTAATTCCATGACTGGCTGGAAACTGGGTAGTCAGTGTTAGCACTATGGATAGTACTGCAGAAGGGCAAATTCTATTTTGGAGGCTGAAACCTCTGACATTGATACTCTACAGAGAAAGTCAGTATAACCTATAGTATGAACTATACAACTGCTTTTATTGTCTGGCTCGTACACTTGATTTCATGTAATTGTTGAGTGTAGAAAGAATACTTGAATTGTATTAATCACATGAGTAGCCTACATACCTTTGCTCACTGAAAATAGCAGGAAATTTAAGGTTGATTCAGAACAAGGAGCGAAACCACCCGCTGATTATGAGTCTTATATGGTAATAGATAGGATTTTATTTTTAAACATACATTCTTAAGATATAATGGCAGAACATAATTTTGTATAATACACTCTGCATTTACTGACAAGAGCACTCAATAATTTTCTCCACATTTGACTGTACTTTGGTTCTACAAATCTAAAAGAGCGCACACAATGTCAAGACTCCAATGAATAGGGTTTCCTTTATTTTGTTAAATTGCAGTTATAAAATTTGTTCTTTTCTTTTGTTATGTCTATATGCTGAATAAGGCACATGTCATCCCCCTTTCACAAACCTATCTGAGTGTGGAAGACTCTTTTATAGGACCAAAATCTTAATGCTGGATCAGGTAGTAGCGACTGCTTATCAGCTGTGACATGCCTTATATCCACTGATAGGGCTAGTATCTATAAGCTCCCTAAGTCTGCATCACACAGCTTTGACTAGGAGGCTGAGCAGAGTGAAATCTAATATAGTGAGAGCGGTATTCTTTCCAAAGGACATAACATTGTTCTGAATTCTTTTCATTCGCCTCCAACCCTTTGTCATTTTTTTATTTGAAACAAAGGATACAAATAAAAGAGGAAATTGCTGATAAGGTTCCTTTCAGCACAAATCCATAATTCATCCAGCGATCCTTATCGAAGAATGATTAAGCAATGGGAAGTCAGGGTTGGCTTGAATTCATTCTCCTCAGGGAAATGTGAGGCTTTAGATTCTGGTTTTAACTATTAATTGCCCTGCTGCTGACACCAATCACCTCCCAGGAGACTCTTAGCTTAACCTGGCAATAATTAATATGGTTTAAGACATGTTATGGTAAAAAATGAACGTTAGAAAATGGATGAGGCCTGTCTATTTAAAAATTTTTTCCCTCTGGTGCACTCTTGTGGCTAGATATAGTATATACATATTAAAAACATTGAAGTACTCCATTGCATAAGGAATTGTAAAAGGAATGCAGTGTCCTAGAAAATGAAGACATTTCCTCTATGAATTAAGATTATCAGATCTGATAAAAGCAGGTTATGTAAACTGATATAATTACTACAATACTTTCTGGTAGATTTTTCATCTATCTGCTCATTTTTCTCTATCTCTCTGCATCTGCCTTTAGGCTCACTATTCACCGTATTATTTATTTGGTAATTTTTTTGTGTTTATTAATTTTTGTGTGATATATATCTTAAAATCTGCTGAGGTGCATACTGGATATTGCAAACATGTGAAACATTGTTTCTTTATCTCATGAGGTCTTATGTATGTATGTACTGCCCTGCAGTCTCTTTCTCCTATGCATCAGCCAAGTGACTCCTTCTCTTTACATAGAATATAAAGTTGGTGAAACATGAGGATGCCTTGTGTGATGGCATGGTGGTGACAGGCAGAGGCAGAGGCACTTCATTATAGCAGCAACTTTACTGAACCATAAATATTATTTACATTATTTTGCTGCATTGAAGTGTTCAAACTACTTTACATGGGGTCAGAAACACTATATTTTCTCCTTCGGTAGAGCACCTAGAAGGTGAGTGAGTGAGGAGACTTATAGGGCCATTCATGCTCCTCTGGGTAATATGCAAATATATTCCATCTCCCTTATTTGAAAACTACTTTACATTACACAAAGTACAATAACGTTTCCCAATACAAAGCAAATGATAACTCAATTACTAACATACACTTGCTTTGGATAACCTGCGTTCTTTTTGTCAGGAACAGAACAAATAGAATCTCAGGAAATTATGGAATGCTATAACCTGTTACAGAAGAATTGGTTTCTATTTACTCAGTATCACACAGTGTACATAGACCTACTACCTGACCTTCCATGCGGCTAAATGCCAGACATCTGGGCTCTAATGGAATATGTAAAGAGAAGAATATGTAAATGTCTTTTAAACAATAATCCAGATCACTAACTAAATAACTAAATATACTGTCTCATTGGACAGCCCTTTAAGGAAAAGTCTCAAATATTGGGCATTCCGCCCAAAAGGATACATTATTCTTTTCTCCCTTGCTGCTCCTCAAAAATGGCTTTGATCGCCTGGCAACCTGTTATTACTTATTCTTGCGGTTGTCATCTTGTTACCAGGGTTATCAGGTTATCCCTCAAGATCTGCAACTACGCTGGACACTCCATCTTGCTCAGAATGTGAGAAGTAGGAAGGCTTTTTCTTTTCCTTCTCCAACTGACGCTGACATATCCACAGCTCAGGATTCTTCCACACACTGGGCTTTCTGTCCAGTCGCTGGTTAACCAGATCTGTCTTTTTCTCTCTCTTGGTACAGGCCAGTGAGACATAAAGGTATAATTCCAACAACCCATTGATACTTTACAGCCATCTCCCCCACATCTTATCACTCGCTTCAGTGACTGGGTCATCACCACCTCATTGCTTTCTTGGGAACTGTGATATGGGAGATTCTCTCTCCTGCCATGTAATGCATCTAATCACACTTGTGGCTTATGCCACTACTCACAATTTCACTTTTGGTCTGCGAATTTTTGCCACATAATTATCTATGGCTATCACCTGTCCATGTTCTTTGCTTGTGCAGCAGCAATTGCATGGGCACATGCTCTTCGGTTGTCTGGGTCTCCAGCATAGAGATATAGTCTCACACATAACCTAAGTCACCTGTCTCTTCTGAAGACCCTGCCACTTTAAGATACCTCTTTTCTCTCATTCATCTATTAAAGTAACAATCACAGAAGGCTTTTCTCTTTCTGCACTTGCCTACAATGCAGCCTGGGCCACTCTCTGTCCAGTGGCCACGGCCCGTGCCACCTCATCTGCCCTTTTTCTCTGCTCTGTCACTCAGTCCTGTGGCACAGCATGTAACTTTTATACAATGCCTGCCATGCTTAAAACTTTCCAGCAGGTTTGGGAAGGGATGAGGCTTAGCTTACCTTAACTTCCCTACATGGGGCCAGCTACACAGTGGTGACATGTAGCCACATCACCGTTGGTGTCATCAATGGGGTAAAGCCTCCTCTCTTCAGTGTTTCATGGTGCTTGACAATCCCTTCTCCTGGCTGCACCATAGGCCAGTAGGAAAGGCTATAGTCCAGCACAAGAAGTGTCTGTACTTCTCTTTCCCCTAACCACGTAGCTGGCAGAGGGTGAGGCATAGTGATCTGTGCCGCTGTCACTGCAGCGGAGGTAATATAGGAGAGATCCCTCCACCCTATTACATATGACAGGGGTGCACTTCATGTCTGGGTCCACTCTGTCTTTTCGTGAGACACAGGGAGGATATATAAGGATATCACATTGGCTTAGTTGAACAAGATACTGGCAGTGAACCTCCAGACTGGAGAATACAGTAAGTAGTGGAGGGAAGCATTACAAATTTAGCCAAACTCAGTTAATGTTTTTAGTCTGAAATATGCATTCAACTGAGTTTGGACTCCTAACTCATTTGCTCCTAGCCATGACTAATATTAAGGGGATATTTCATTCCAACCAAATATTACTATAGGGCTATGTGATACTAGTTACACCCCCAAATTCTTATATTATTTTCATTCCTGTTCACTGTTTTGTGCTGATCATAACAGGCATCACAAATGACCCAGAAAGTGCAAACAGTACATATATACAAATGCAGTGCTATTGATTTATTATAAGTTGAGTATTGCACTGAGGAGTTTTTGTAAACTAGGAAGTCATAGTTGTCCAATCAAGACAACCAAGGTACATGGTCTGTGTGTACAGAATGGAGAGGTCTGTACATTCAGTGCCTGATCTCACAAAGGAGACACAGTTAATTGCTTCGTAACAGGGAGCGTATTGAAGTATGAAAACAATCTGCCCAGGCTGATAACTATCCCATGTTCACGTATTGAGATATGATTAGTTTTTTATCACTAAATTAAATTCCCCCTATTGCCTGTCGTCTTGTATTAGATCTCTTGAAATCTTAATAGACTTCAAGCTGCAAGTGTGGGAAGGAGAAGATAATTCACTTGCAGACCAGCTAGAGACAGAGAAGAAGAAAGTCCGATGTGTTTAACAGATGGAACATGTAGCCAAACGGAGTACGTTATATTTCTAATCATATGTAAAATAACAGATGCAAATATTAGGAGTTATTTGCTGTATTGTCCTTTACTATACAGATATTTTATAAACTACACACACAATCCTACAAATTAAATGGGTTGTCCAGTGCAATAAAAATTTGATCTAGTCCTGCACATAACTATGCAGCCGTGTATCAGTGCAGGTAAAAACAATCATCCTGGACCCCCGGACCAGAAGGAGATTTGTGCCACTGCTATGTTTAGTGATTTTGCTTCTTTTCTACACTTGTGGTACCACAGCAAACAGATGCTGAACTGCAGTGAATGGTTAGTTTTTGCAATTTGATAATGTGGCTGTCTAATGCAGCATTACCAACCTGTTTTCATGTATCCATAATACTTAGCACTATGGTAAAGTATACTTCATAAAGTTTACATTTTTAATAAAAACACATATAACAATTAGAAAAGAAGAAGAGGAAGGCCTACTGGCCACGGGCAAGTTTGATTTGCGGAGTCCTCACGGGGAATCGCTTGGAAGATATGCAAATCACGCCGCCCACAGGAAAACATGGGCATCTGCAAATGAAATAAAGCATGCGGATTTGATTTGCAGAACTTTTGGTCCGGAAAAAAAATCGCAGCATGCTCCATTGCAGTGTGGATCCCGCACAGACAGCTTCCATTGATAGCAGGAGTTAAAATGAGTAGAGATGACCCAGTCAGTTTAGATTATCTTTACCGATAGTTGAAATTCCTATTACAAAGTCATATTTCCCTCACATCGGACAGAAGAGAATATATACAAATCGTTGTTTCAGCGTTTATGGTTTTATATCAACTTTGCAATAGGAAAGTTTCACTCATAATTCAAGTGAGACTCAAACTATAAAAAGGCATGCAAATTTTGCATTATCAAAGCATTCTATATATTGTATAATTTACATATATGCAACTTTCCAAACCTCTTTTACAAGACAATCTAGGTTTTGTGAGCCAAAAAGTGGGAATAACTTTCTGAAAATGGATCTCTAGGAAGAATAAGCATGGAATGGATAGACTGGAACAGAGGAACCATACAACACATTTATACTTTAATTTACTAGAAGATGTTTTTACCCTACATCATATTTAGTTATAACTTCATTTTTAGCATGAAGGGCTGAATACATTAATCTATTTACAATTTATATTAATATATAAAAATCAAGAGCTATTTCCCGGATCAAAGCTCTTTTACACTTGCTGATCTGTATTATGAAATGCCAAGCCTTACTTCTACCACCATACAAAATCTCAATTCTCCTAGCCTTTTCAATGCTAGGCTTGGCCAGAAAACTCATGATTCTCTTAATAGTTCAGGTTTATATCCATTTCACCGGGAATAACCTTTTTATCATGTTCTGCAATTTCAGAGCAGAATTATACTCTAAGTGGAGATAACAGTGTGTATATATGCACCTGCTGGATATATGCGGTAGAGAGATTTCCTAACAATGGTTGACCTTACTCAGTCAAAATTTAATATATTCGGCATAGAGTCATAATTTGATTTGCTCAAAGTCACAAGGACATGAAACTGTGATAGATTCTCACTTGTGTCATACTTTTCCAATCTAGGCTCTTACTATCATTAAAGGAATAGAGGTCACCACTAGTCATGTATCACTAATGCTCCCAAAATGCATCACAAGATGTACAGATTCTCCATACCACAGTTTTGAAGAAAAAAAACCAAATCTTTTCCAAGTCAAACTCCAACATTTAGTTGCTAGCTCTATTATAGCATAAGCGGATAAGCAGAAGTTAAATTAGCAAGATATAGTAAGAGCAGCAGTCATACTAGTAGTACAGTATTATTAGTTGTACAAAGTTACAAATCCAGTGGGCTTAGTAAAGCGCCCACCAAGGATGTTTCCATGAATTTCTTCATCACCCTAAATAACAAGGGATATTACTAGAGATGAGCGAGCATACTCGTCCGAGCTTGATGCTTGTTCGAGTATTAGGGTGCTCGAGATTCTAATTACTCGAGACGAGCACCACGCGGTACTCGTCTCGATTAAACGAGCACTGACCATTGAATTCAATGGAGCCGGCAATACAGCCGGCTCCATTGAAAGCAATGGGCTGCCAGCGATCGTGGGATGAATTGCCGGGAAGGGCTTAAATATATAAGCCCTTCCCTGCAATTCATCCAGAAATGTGTAAAAAAAAAAAATATATATACTCACCTTGTCCCGCCAGACGGAGTTCAGCGTGGCCGGCCTGCAGTGGGTGTGAAGGGGGTGTGAGTCAGACATGCCCCTAATTGGCTCAGCGCTGAGCCAATCAGAGGCAGATCTCACTCACACCCATTCAGGAATTCATGAATGGGTGAGTGAGTGTTGCCTCTGATTGGCTCAGCGCAGCTCTCAGCTGAATGACAGCAGTTCAGCACCACAGTGCAGGGGACAGCAGGAGAACACGCGGCTGTGCCCCGGCAGCTGAAGGGAGGTGAGTATCTATTTTTTTGTTTTTTAAATCACTTTTAATTCATTTCCAGGGAATGGCTTATATGTAAAGTCCTTCCCTGAAAAAGAATTCAGGTGTGCCAGCGGACCATTGTCTTCAATGGAGTCGCCGGCAGCAGCAGCGGCTCCATTGAAGAGAATGCCTGCATTTTTATTCTTTTTTACACTAAAATCTTTCTTTTTCAGGTAAGGGCTTATATTTTTAAGCCCTTCCCAAAAATTCATCCCGCGATCGCCGGCAGCCCATTGCTTTCAATGGAGCCAGCTGTATTGCCAGCTCCATTGAATTCAATGGGCTAACATCGTTCTTCTCTGCCACAGCTGTTACAGCTGTGGCAGAGGAGAACGATCGTTATGCCGACAGTGGGGGGGGGGTCTCACTCTTGCCACTATTGTTACTTAATAGTGAGACCTCGGAGCCCGAAATGCAGCCCTGCATGTTGCTGCTCGCCTGCCCTATCCATTTCTGTGTTTTTTACATGACTTTGGTGATTTGCTAAGATTTTCAAAAATGAAAATCTTAGCGGAGCACCAGTCATATACAAAAATGCTCGAGTCGCCCATTGACTTCAATGGGGTTCGTTACTCGAAACGAACTCTCGAGCATCACTGAAAGTTCGACTCGAGTAACGAGCACCCGAGCATTTTGGTGCTCGCTCATCTCTAGATATTACCAATACTAGTCTACCTTTGAAGTCAAAATAAAAATGTATCATTTAAACCATTTTTCAGCACTTCAGAAATATTACCAATAACCTATGAAAACCACGTGAGACCATCATGATTAAATGCCTTACTGAACCTAGAGCATTAGAAATATTCAGCATTGAACCCTAATGCCACATCATGTATTCATTTTTATATTACCCTTTGACCTATAGGAATATTGGGTATTAACACTTACATTAACTAGTTTAAAAGGGGTCCTCAACATGTGTAAGTGCTGCAGTGATTGTAAAAGAATAAAAGGCTATGTACTATTATTAAATGTTCAGTTGTTTTCAATCTGATTAGAAGCTTTATTTGGCATAAGGCATGTCAAAATAAACTTATAGCTGAGTTCGTGAAGAAGAGAGGATATAAACCTCTGCACCGCACCTGAACTCTGCTGCAGTACTTACTTCTCAATGATGTTATGAGCAAGAGCGCAGCCATAAAGGAGAACAAACAAAATCTATTTCTCTGTCGCTCGGGGGAACCCAGCGGCCGAGCACTTCTAATAAATGCTTCCTTTGCAGCAGTGTGTAAGTAAAAACAACAACTATAAAGAATAATGTATGGGTAGCAATACATAGTGATCGTTACTTTATAGAGGTGATGAGAATGAAAATAGAAGTGGCCACAGTTTTTTCATGCATACTGCTAGCACCATATTATTCAATGACATCCTGGTGCTATATACTATGTGGAATATTTTTCATATCCACAAATGAACAGCATGTGAAATTGAATTCATTTCATCTTTATTTTAAGGTTTATCTTTAGAAATAACTGTGAAATATGTGAAAGATGATTCGCAATATGGTCTACCCAAAGTTTAGCAACTCCTTCATTGGTTTTTCTTAACATTTAAAAAAAAAAAACACTCTCTCAACTACTTTTAATACTATAAACTGAGTTCAGGGGCTAAAGTAAGTGAAATGCTAAGTCCGGGAATTAAACTTACCCCCTCCATCGTTCCCCTGATGTCAGAACTTGAAGTTACTGCTAAATGCATTGAACAGCACTGCTAAATAATCTGCCTGTTCTAAATTTATAACGCGCCGTTCAGTGAATTCAGCGGCAACTTTCAGCGCTGACACCAGAGGAATGAGGAGGAAGGTAAGTATAACACTTACATCCCCAGACTCAGCTCTTTCCCTACTTTTAGCCCACAAGCTTAGCCTATAGTGTTTAAAAGTAGGTGACAGAGTCCCTTTAATAATGTATTTAAATGTTTACAGTCTCTGTACTGTCCTGTTCACTCTATTACAGGGGTTATGCATCCACATAAAATGTTTAAGTTAGGTGAACAAGGGGTAAAATAGCAAAAACAAATACTCTCAACATACATATCCTCTGTCAATGGCCATAGTGATAATCCCAGTGAAACAGACAAGTCGCCAAATAAGGAACCTTCAGTGTAGGATCATGTAAGGATTTGAACAGTGACTATAAGGGTTTTTTGTATTTTAACCCATATCCAATTTATTGAATAATTTTGTACATCGCTGGAAAACCCCTTTAGGCCAAGTGAAACAAGCGTGTTTTTCTGCATGCCTATGTGCGCGAAGAAAATGCGCTGCTTGCATAAGCCGAAAACACGTGAACGAGCAAAGTTTCATTTGTGCAGCCCATGAAACTTTGCCCATTCACTGGAGCAGCTGTGCTTGGAGAAGCACAGCTGTTCCACAAAGGTCCCCTCATCACTGAACACTGTGACAGCACTGCCACAGTGTTCAATGATGATGGGACTCCCTGTGGGGATGCAAGAATTCCCTGTCACAGCTGTAATGTTCTCCCATTGCTTCCAATGAGACAGGGGCTGCTTCCGCGCTATTGGAAGCAATGGGTTGAAGGCAACCCCCGCAAGTATTTTCGGGGATGGGCTTGAAATATAAGCCCTATCCCCCAAAAAAGCCCTAGCTACATAAAAAGATAATAAAAAAAATACATCACCTAAAAGCGCTGTCCGGCTCTGGCGCTTGTTCTCTCCCTGGCAATCTTCTTGATCTATTCTGGCCGGGGGGGGGGGGAACATCTGTTCTTCATCTCTTCTGGCTGTGATTGATCATTGCACTCAGCCAATCAGTGGGCGCGTTTGCAGGAGGCAGGGATTTTTCATTAAGCACTCTGCTGCCCTAAAGGATGAGGGGGAGCAGTTGAATTACTGACTGGTTTAGAAATATATGTTATGTGTACACATTTTGCATGCTTGACAAAGACTACTTGATTCAAAACATTGCAGCTTTGAAGGAGGAATGAAGACTTTTTTACCTTTTTGCACTTATATTTTGTATCACTAATCTTTACTTGGATACTTTGGTTTTGTGGATTCTAAGTAGAGTTGAGCAAACATACTCTGCCGAGCTTGATGCTCGTTCGAGTATTAGCGTACTCGATGGTGCTTGTTACTCGAACAAGCATCAAGCCATGTTCGACCCCGCCCC
Source organism: Eleutherodactylus coqui (assembly GCF_035609145.1). Classification (NCBI taxonomy): domain Eukaryota; kingdom Metazoa; phylum Chordata; class Amphibia; order Anura; family Eleutherodactylidae; genus Eleutherodactylus; species Eleutherodactylus coqui. The sequence continues at coordinate 154,880,086 of NC_089841.1, forward strand.
AGTTTTTGGCTCCTCCCCACTGTGACGTGCCTGTTTTGCCCCCCCCCCCCCCCGCAATGCAGCACGCGTCATTGGCAAATTTTTTGTTAGGAGAGAGAGAGAAAGAGAGAGAGAGATACGAGAAAGCTTGGCACCCGGCGTCCCACATAAAAAAATGCTTGAGTCTCCCATTGTAGTCAATAGGGTTTGTTACTCGAGTAGAGTTCTCGAATTTTGCGAAAAGCTCGACTCGAATAACGCGGACTCGAGCATTTGGGTGCTCGCTCGTCTCTAATTCTAAGCCTTTGTGACTTTGCAACCTTTACACATATTGAATACATGGTGAATAATGCTGACAATTGATTATTTCCTTCCTGTGATGCTGTGATATTCTTCAATAAAGTTTAGACATATTGCGCTCTGAACCCCTCTGATCACTGGCACATCCAGACTGGACCACCCTGCTGTCTCTTTTTTCACTCCGCTGTAACATACTGTATATACTCGAGTATGAGCCTAGTTTTTCAGAACATTTTTTTGTGCTGAAAAGCCCCTCTCAGAATATACTCGAGTCAGGGAAGGCTAAAAACCTCCATACTCACCTCCCAGCCGGTGTCTGTGTCTCGTGTGGCAGGCTGCTTGAATTCTCTCTGCTGTCATCCCCCACCGTCCTCTTTGCTCGGCTCTGTCATCCCCCGCTGTCAGCGTTTTGTAAGTAAGAGCTGTGATTGGATCGATCGTCAGCCAATCACAGCCGGTGCTCGATCATTCACAGCCAATCAAGCTGCTTTAGAATTCTCCCTGCTGTCATCTCCCTGCTCGGCTTTCAAATCCCCTGCAGTCAGTGCTGTGTAAGTGCTGTGATTGGATCGAGCGCCAGCTGTGATTGGCTGGCGCTCAATCCAATCACAGCGCTTACTTACACAGCACTGACAGAGCGGAGCAGAGAGGATGTGGGATAACAGTGTTTAGAATGCAAGCAGCTTGTTGCATAGACACAGACTCCGGCTGGGAGGTGAGTATGGAGGTTTTTTTTAACCTAGTATATACTCGAGTATAGCTCGGCCTATACTCGAGTCAATAAGTTTTCCCAGTTTTTTGTGGTGAAACTTATTGTCTCGACTTATACTCAGATCGGCTAAGGGCGCCCACCCACTGGCGATTTTTTTTTCTTTGCGTTTTGCGTTTTTTCTCAAGAGCAATTAGAATTGAATGTACTCCTGTCCACTGGCGTTTTTTTTTTGCGTTGCGTTGCGTTTTTTAACATAGGAACTGTCAGTTGCATATGTGTCCTTATTTTTCTCCTAATGCACCCATGAAAGTCAATGGAAATTAATGGAAAAGCCGCGAAAACGCGGCAAAAACGCCGCAAAAACGCTGCGTTTTTCACGCACGAAAATCGCAAACGCCAGTGGGTGGGCGCCCTAATACTCGAGTATATACGGTATGTACAAGAGATGCATTTTTCTAGCCCTGTATGTAAGGCATTAGATTTTTAGTCTATCTAATTTGTTGATAATTTATAGATTTAACGTGGCCAAGACTTCTATTGCCCTAAGAATTAGTTCAATAGATGAAATCTTTTACTTTCAATTGGCCTTTCTGTCCACTTTGATCACTTCTCAGTGTCTTTGCCTAAAGGTGACTGTAGATATAAGATCAACTATCTGCCTTAGTTCCCCTATCAATGTGCACACTTGTCTCATCCAAATGTGCATGTTACTTCAATATGTCAGGAAGATGAGCAGCTGATTATGCTTCCATGACAGCATTCTTGAGGCTAGGATCTTCCAGGCCCCAAAGACATAAGCTTGTCTGCAAATCCTGCCAAAATTAGCAGGATCTTTTGAGAAAAGTCTAATGTCTAATGAAAGTTTTAGATAACAGAGCATAGTGAAAAGCCTATTGTCTGTCTGAATGTCAAAGCAAATCATTTTTATAACACGTTGCTGTTTTACCTAGAATCACCAGAGTGTTTGACATATGAAAGGCAGCTGATGACTTGCTGATAACCAGTGATGTAAATATCATCCATTTCACCATGGGGAACTGCATATAGTACTATTCTGTTGTATTACATTAGCAAAAATTAGTTCTGACCAGTTGTATTAAAAAATAACTATCATACAAAGTCTACTGCCTTCCTATCATTTGCACTGTGATTAATAAAGAACTAGTGTAACTCTCAAATCAGTTTGTAATGTGACATTGCTATGGATGTCATCTCACCATGCACATTTAAAAAACAAATGTGCCTTGGATCAATGGTGCACAGCACTGGAATAAGCAAGGCATGGATATGACAAAATATTTCTTTTTGTAGTTTTATGTATATAGAATTTCATAGTTACTAACTAGAGATGAGCGAACGTACTCGTTTCGAGTACTTACGCACCCGAGTACCGCCATTTTCGAGTACTTCAGTACTCGGGTGAAAAGATTCGGGGGGCGCCGGGGGGCGGGGAGAGGCGTGGCGGTGCGGGGGGTAGCAGCGGGGAACAGGGCGGAGCCCTCTCTCTCTCCCTCTCCCCCCCACTCCCCACTGCTACCCCCCGTGCCACCACTGCACCCCCCGAATTTTTTCGCCCGAGTACGGAAGTACTCGGAAATCGCGGTATTCGGGCGGAAAAGGGGCGTGGCCGAGCACGTTCGCTCATCTCTATTACTAACCTTTAAACAAACTTTACATAAATCAATAGTACATGTAAATATAAGAAATTTTGTAATATATCTTATCAGAGAAAATTGCTTTTTTCTCTACTTTTCAGGCTCTTTTCCTCCTCCCTGCTGAACTGTTCATACACTGAAAAACTGTTTAATATCTATCTTGTTACACAAGAAGACTTAGTAGCACATGTAAGGATAAGATTACATGCTGCCTGCATCTATGGAGAGAAGAAAGGGTAGAGTGAGCAGGAGCCTAGTGATAAATAGCATACATAGAGATTCTGCAGCAGCTAATAGTAAGTACTTTACTGTCTCACAACTTCTGCATACGCACGCACAAAAACACGCTTCGATTCGCAACATTGCATTCCCTATGGTGTGTGCACATGTCAGTACTTTGCAGGTGCGTGCCTGCAAAGATAGGACATGCGTGCACCATAGGGAATGCACGCATTGTTCTCAATGGGGCCGTGGCTGCTGCCGGCGGCTACATTGAAGACAACGGTCTGCTGGCACACCTGAATTGTTTTTCAGGGAAGAGCTTTACATATAGGCTCTTCCCTGAAAAAGAAAAATTTTAGTGTTAAAAAAAAAAAAAAAATTACTTACCTGTCCGCCGCTGCTGTGTCCCCCGCAGGAATGAAGAACACATCTGCCGCATGCGGCAGATGTTTCCTTCATCCCTACTAGTTAAAAGAATTCCCTGCTGCTACATCTGCCACCTCTGTGGCAGATGCACCAGAGGAATTCTTTAATTCTCTACAGCAGCTGTCACACATTTCAGCTGTGGTAGAGGATTCTGCTGCCGGCAATTGATTTCAGGGAAGGGCTTTAAATATAAGCCCCTCCCTGAAAATCAAGTAAAAGTGCTGTAAAAAAAAAAAAAAAATAGATACTCACACTCAGCTCTCCCCGAATGAATGCCTGTTAGATTGTGGTATTACATAATGCTATGGTATTACATTACACTGCAGCAGCGATCAAACGATTACAAGTTCAGGGCCCCTGAAAAAATATAAGAATCAGTTTTAAAAGTTTTATTAATTATTAGAAAAATAAAAGGCATTAAAAGTTATAAAACCCTTTTCTTATATTTATAAAAAAAATTAAAACTAAAGAAAACATATTTGATATTGCTGTGCCCATAAGGCCACCTGCAGACGGCCAGGTTGGATCCGGCTGCGAGAATTCTGCCCCCTCTCTACCCCTCGCCACAGTTTGTAATGGAATGGAAGGGGTGGGGCAGAACTAAGTTCCACCCCTCCCAGCGGCCGGAGATGGGAGGACTATCCAGGACTATCTTTTGGGCTTGACGTAAAAACACCCGGCGCTATATTGGGTGGCTGGGCGCTTTTACATCATGATAATACGGCCATGTGACCTAATGCATTGGAATCTGGTCAGCCGATATACGCTCATGGGAAAGAAGCCTTAATCTTTACTATAGCTGTATGTAGAAATGACCTTTCACATAAAACAGGTAACATTACATCACCATAGTGCAGCAAATGAATAGTAGAATCCAAAGGATGAATTTCCAGTCCATAATACCACACTGTAATTCTCTACAAAGACTGGATGGAGGAGGCAGAACAGGCAAGATATAAAGACTGTTGTTGGCCAAACAACTACATCTTTATAAAGACTTTACCATATCCTACAGACAACATTGTTAAGAGAACTTCACCCATATCTCTTTATATACACGGTACATATCCCACATTACTGTGGCTGCTGTATCACTGTATTTGTTGCTGCAAAATTATTATTTGGAATCAAATACTATATCTTCTTTTAACCTGATAAGCTGATAATCTTTGGAAGGTGATTGCAATTTATCTAGAATCCACATTCATGTATGTGACCTAAAAGTTAAGTTTGTGTGAATGATACGCAGGCAGCTCTTAGCCTGGTGGCCGAGCACGCAGCACTGGCCCATGAGTAGAGGTCCACCTTAGAGGTGGAAATACACGGTGCAGATGGCCATACACAGCCCAACCATACTCACCTACTGCAGCCAATGGCAGCACAAATCACCACCAAAATTAGGAGGCCAGTAGCTGCCGCAGGTGGGTGTAGTTCTGCAGTATACACACAGCCGCCATGTTTCTACCTGTAACCTGTTTATCTATTACATGTAAATATGACACAAACATGAACCTCAATATATAAATATGCACCAAAACCAACCACTAGGCTCATAACATAAGTAAAGCAGCAGAAAGAAACTAAAATATGGCACACAACCAACCTCAGTAATAAAACGACACCAGAACCAAGCTCAGTATATAAATACAGCACAGAACCAAACTCATAACATAAAAACAGCACTAGAATCAAAGCTCAGTATATTAATACAATAGCAGAACCAACTTCTGTACATAAACACAGCTTCAGAACCAACTTCATATCATAAATACAACACCAAACCTAACCTACCTAGCAATTTCCTTTCTTTTGTGGAGTGTTTTTTGACCTTTTTTTGTAATTGCAGCAGGCTGTGTGTTTTTGCAAAAAAAAGTTGTGTAACACGAGCCTCAGGGTTAGACATGAGCGAGCATACTCGCTAAGGCAAACTACTCGAGCGAGTAGTGCCTAATGCGAGTACCTGCCCGCTTGTCTCTAAAAATTCGGGTGTCGGCGTGAGGGCGGGGAGAGCGAGGAGGAACGGGGGGGAGAGCTTTTACTCACTCTCCCCCCTCCGCTCCTCCCTGCTCACTCCCGCAACTCACCGCTCTCCCCCACCGGCACCCAAATCTTTAGAGACGAGCGGGCAGGTACTCGCATAAGGCACTACTCGCTCGAGTAGTTTGCCTTAGCGAGTACGCTCGCTCATCTCTACTTAGGGTAAATGCAAGTTGTTATTTGGAAGGCAGCACTGATCCAGGGGAGATCAGCCAAGAGACAGAAGGTATTTCTGATGTATCATCCTTTATTAGTGAATACAGATCCAGAAGTAAAGCAGCATGGCAACGTTTCGACGGCTGCTGCCGTCTTTGTCAAGCTCAGGGTAAATGCACACAGACTTTAATTTCATCTGATATTCGTACCAAAAATCGGTACGAAAATCGAATGGCTCAAATAGATCAAAATAGCACACAGGCTTTTTTTTTACTGGGACTGATAGTCCCAGTAAAAAAAATGCAGCATTTCCTAATCTTGGATGACTTTTGGGCGATAATAGTACATGTCAATGTGTGGTGTTCAGCACATCGGACAGCACACAGATGCATGTACCCTTGGAGACATTTTTTGCTTATTGAACTTCAAAACACAAACCAGAATGACAATGACTTTTATTGTAGTACCACAATGCAATTTACCTTAGAAACTGTTCCAGGAATATTCAGAATTTTTCTTGGAATGTGAATATGGAAGAAAACTTAACTGTATTTGCAAAGCAGCTCAAAAGTTCATATACAATAAAACGAAGAAATGCTATAAAAATGTTTTTCAAATGTGCAATATTTATAGGCTACATAAATAAAATGACACTTTCTATATTGGTCACTTATGAAGAAAAATGCATACAGCAATATACTACAATGCATTGCCAACACAGCCATAAGTTTTTTCATCCCAGCAATTAACACCAACTTGGCACCCTGGTCTAGGCAATTTACTTTATAAATTAGTGCATTTTTTATAGCGTGGAAAAATTATATTAAAAAGCAGTTTTGTTCCCCGGGTTTGCATTTTTGTGGTTCATAAATTATCTTTATTGCTTTTGTCCAGTGAGAAAACTTGGACATTCAGCCTATTATTAATATTTAATGACTTGTGTCTCCTATTTCAAACTGAGTTATAAGAAACCAGTTATTAATATTTTCTCCTCCGTATGAATAAATTTATGTGCCATATAAAAAAAGGTGATTATGAAGAAAAAACTCATACAACACAGGGAGAACATACAATCTCCATGCAGATTTGCTCTTGTTCAGGTTTGAACCTAGGACCCCAGTACTGCCAATCAACAGTGCTAACCACTGGGCCACTATGCTTCTTCTTCCTTAATGGAATTTTCTAGCACTATAATATTAATGATCTATCCTTAAGCCAGTTCATCAGTATCACATCAGTGGGGGTTTGACTTCCAACATCTACTGATTGAAATGACTGTGGAATTCCAATGAGAGGCACATCCATTTAATTGTTTAACAGGCACAGCTCTACGCAGTTTATAGTCTTTTTGCCTGGTACTGCAGTTCGATCTCATTCACTTAAAGAAGACCTGCCATGGTGTAAAGTCATTGAGGCTGAGTGGATAACTCTGCAGCCATGGCCCCAATGACTGTTAATGACAGTCTGACATTATCCATTGACAGTGAGAGGTGGGGACTGTGCCATTTGACTCACTGATAGTGCCAGCAGCTGGATATAAGGAATGCCTGTCCAAGTAAACGGAGGTGACTATAAAAAAAAATAGGGATAGAGTCAATGGGACCCTGGTAGCAAAGCTATGCATCCACTACTGCTTACTTTACACCATGACAGGTCCTCTTTAATTGAAATTGAGTTGCAATACTAGGGACAGCCACTACGAAATTCAAAGAGCTGCAACCTGTTTAATCAGCTGATCACCAGAGTTACTAGGAGTCTAAAGGCCCATTTACATGACCCGATGATCACTCAAATATTGCTCAAAGGACAGTTTGATTGACAGCTTTGAGCAATCATTTTGCATTAACTTTTAAGTAGCTACTCAGCTACTTAAGAGCAATTAAGTGTGCAAATGAAGCCTTCACTGAATGCAGTTAATAGCCAGAGGGCTATTATCTGCATTCAGATCCTTTGTTCTCCAATGGGAAACAATGCTATCAGCACTCCCCGTGGAGAACTGCTGATAAGGCTGATGAACGATTTTTAGGTTGCACTGAATTTAATGATCAGCTAGCATTGCACGATGGTCGCACATTTAAGGCCCATTTACACCAGCAAATGATCGCTCAAAGATTGCTCAAAGGGTAGTTTGAGTGACAGCTTTGAGCGATCATTTTGCATAAACTATTAGGTAGCTACTCAGCTACCTAAGTACCATGTAAGTGTGCAAATGAAGCCTTCCCTGAATGCAGTTAATAGCCTGAGGTCTATTATCTGTGCTCAGACCCTTTGTTCTTCATGGGGAAACAATGCTATCAGCACTCCCCATGGAGAATTTCTGATAAGAGTGAAGGGCGATTTTTAGGTTAGACTGAATTTAACGATCAGCTAGCAGTGCCCGAAAAGCGCTGATTAGTGATTTCTCAGCGATCATTGGCTGGTGTAAAAGGGGCCTTTAGAAGTAATGATTATCGCTAAAACGATCGCCTTTTAGCGGTCATCGATCCATGTAAATGGGGCTTAAGTGTCACAGTGTGGATTACGCTTTGAGTTCCGGATTTGTGCTACACCAGCTTGCATGTGCATGTTTTTCTCAGCCTGGGCAATAGAGAGTTAATCATCCCTTCTGCTGATTAGCTGCCTGGCTAAGATGATTGATAGCTCAGCCAGCTAGTCAGTTACTTTGTTATTTTTGTTTTGCTATTGGACTGGCTGAATGATTGTCAATCAGATTAATTCTTGTACTATTTAGTTCAGCTTTCCTGGACACACCCTGCTGGTTATACTGCTTATGTACTGGCCGCAAGCTGTGCCAGAGAATTGTGTTCTAGTTCTTAGAGTGTCAGCTTGCAAGTTTAGTTTCTGTCAACTTTTGTAATTTAGGTCTATTAGCTTTAGGTTTGTAGTATCAGTGCACTTGTTATCAGATAGATTCAAATCAGTTCTGGTCTCTCTGCCATAGTGGGGTTGTCTTTTTCAGAATGGGTGGTTTGCTTGAAGATCTGGCTTAGGTTATTCTCGCATTCTGATCCTTATAATTCCCCGTTGCGAGTTACATTTGGTTGTTACGACTATTGTTGTTGTTAGGCGTTTAGTTGTTTGCTAACCTTGGCAACCCTAAAGGCGAGCTCCCTCCATGTTTTTCGGTTTTGTGCTACTTCTTTCAGTTGTGTATTATCCATGCCAGTATCAGCTCTGACAGTCGCAAGGCATTGTGTCCTTTGGTGGACAGGTCTTCTGTTGCCACTGATCTGTCTAAGCATTATATATTTTTCTAGCGACTCTTTTCGCAGTACATGGCCAAAATCCATGATCCTGAGCCAGGCCATCTTGCCCTCCAGTGATTTATCGGGTCTTATATGATTCAGGACTTCTCTGTTTGTTACTCTCGCCGTCCAGGGCATACACGTCAGCTTTCACCAGCACCACTGCTCAAACGCATCAATCCTCCTTCTATCAGCTTTTCTCGCAGTCCAGCTTTCAGATCCATACATGGCTATGGGGAAAATTATGGTTTGCACTATCCTGCATTTATTTGTGATGCCGATATCCCTACTTTTACAGATTTTGTCCATGTTTAGCATCAAGCGTCACCTTAATGCTTTCCCACGTTTTATTTCTGGCATAGATTCACCATCCTGGTCAATTTTTGAACCAAGGAAGATGAAAAATTGCATTCATTCTCTTCCAGTTCAGTAAACTGGTAGTAAAAGACGTAACATTATACCCAGCCAAATTTAAAAAATACTGCTTGGTGATGGATCCAACTGAAGCATTAGCCAAACAGTTATAGGCACTGTTTGTTGAGGTGGAGGATATCAAACAGCAGGCTCAGTCTGAAAATATCTTGTTATTTGTGCCATCTGGGTTGACCAGTTCCATAGTTAAGGAACTTAAACTTGATCTCCCAGATAGTTTTTCTGGGAAGCGTCAGGATTTTGTAACCTTCCGGGGTCAGGCAAGCTTTATTTTAAGCTAAGACTGAAGTCATCCAGTAATGAGACCCAGAGGGTTGGAATACTTATTTCTTGGTTACAGGGAAATCCTCAGGCCTGGACTTTCTCCGTTCCTCCTACTTTGTCAGCTGTAACCTCATTTGATGATTTTTTTTGCTGCTCTGGGACTATTACATGACAAGCCAGACTGGCTAGCATTAGCCAAGAGAAAAAGTCACACTTTTCAGCAGAGTAAAGAACCTGTAGGGGATTATTGTGCAGATTTCCACCCAGTGGAATGATCCAGCACTTAGGAATCAATTTTGGGGGGGATTATCCAGTCATTTAAAAGATATTATGACTCAGTTTGCTTTACCTCATTCTTTAGAGTAGGCTATGGCTCTAGCCAAAAGAATTGAGAGGCAAATTTGTAACAGACTATGGGAGTATGAATCTATTGTATGCTTGCCCTCATGCTGTCCTAAAGTATCCAAGGAACTTGAGCAGATAGGAGTTATGAAGAAGACGGAGCGTCGGGAACACTGACTTGCTAAAAGTTTATGCTTGTATTGTGGACAAAAAGGGCATGCTCATATAGCTTATTAATTATTTTAATAAGTGTTGCTCCTCTGAATAATTTATGCAAATTAGGAAGATGGAACAATAAATTACCCAGAGGAGCATGCATGGCCTTATAAGTCTACTCACCCATCTCTCAGGTGTCTTCTCTACCCCTTCTGGGTGCTCTCCTTGGGATGTCAGGAGAGCAGCTTCTGGTTGGTTGCACTGCTTAAGACCCCATTTACACTGACAGATGATCACTCAAAAATCACTTAAACGACAGTTTGAGTGACAGTTTTGACTGATCATCTTTGCATAGTCTATAGTAGCTAAGTAGCTACTAAAGAGCTAGGCAGGCAGAGCGGGACACCGCCGCTATCGCTCGGTAAACAATGCAGCTGTGTTGCATAAGAACCGGCATAGTGGCTCAGTCTTTACCCCTGTTTCCTTGCAGTGCTGGGGAAGTAGGTTCAAATCTATCTAAGGGCTCCCACCCACTGGCGTTTTTTTCTCCGCTGCGATTCTAAAGTTAAAGTCTCACATCGCAGTGCGAGAAAAATGCTGGCAGATACCCAAAAATCGCTGGGATATCGCTACGACATCGCCAGTCTTTTTAATGGGGCCAGCAGCAGCGCTAGCCCTATTGAAAAGATATGAAGAATGCCGCGGACTTCTGCCACAGCTGTGACAGAAGTCCGCGGCATGCTATCCCATTGCTTTCAATGGGATCGGCACTGCTGCCGATCCCATTGAAAGCAGTGGTTTCTGACAAGCCCCGCAGAATGATTATCGGAGAAGGGCTTAAAATATAAGCCCTTCGCCGATAATCATCAAAAAGTGGTTAAAAAAAATAATTAAAAAGTTACTCACCTCTCCAGCTGTCAGCTGCGTCCTCCTGCTGGCTCCCTGGCACTGCTGTCCAGCACTTTCAGCAGACGGGGATTTAAAAATCCCCGCCTCCTGAAAGAGCTGTGCAGATTGGCTGAGGGCTCAGAAGTCCGCGGCATTCTCCATATCTTTTCAATGGGGCTAGCGCTGCTGCCGCTGGCCCCATTGAAAAGACTGGCGATGTCGCAGCGATATCCAAGCGATTTTCTCGCACTGCTCTGCGAGAGTTTTCACTTACTCTTGCAGCGCAGTGGAGAAAAAAACACCAGTGGGTGGGAGCCCTAAGGAAAACATTTGCATGAACTTTGTATGTTCTCTCTGTATTTCTATGCCTCCTCCGTCTTCAGAGATCACACTGTGGTGGTTCACTTGCTGGCAGTGCTAGAGTTGTAGCTACAAATCGAACCAAGAACAACAGCTGGATGGTGCTATAAGTTCTTTGTGTTTATTCATGTTGTTCTTCTCCTTCTCCAGAGACAAGCATTGTGGCTCAGTTGCTAGCAATTCTGCTTTGCAGTGCTAGGGTTGTAGGTTCAATTCTGACCCTGAACAAGTTTTTCAAAGTTAATGCAGATGTTGTCCTTGATGAGGTTTGAACCTAGGACCCCAGCACTAAAAGTCAACAGTTCTAACAACTGAGTCACATCCATAGAACACTCACACCCTTTTATTTGTAAAATGTTATCTCTTGGCCTATCATAATAAGCAGCACTGATTAAAAAAACTGCCTCTATGTCTCTCACCAGTACACCATCACATACAATCCAACTGTTTCAGGCTCACTCAGTTCTTTTTCAGAAGTATATTACTCTAGAACAGCGGTTCCTAAACTGGGCTCCGCTGGGCTCCGCGAGCGGCAGTCAGGGTCTCTGACTGAGGGTCTGATGGCAGCTCACCACTGTTGTGATTACCAGCGGGACTGTTGCAGCTCCCCATTGGTAATCACACAGTGCCGCTGACTCTGACATCAGGGTCCTCCTCCCCTGAGTCCTCTCCTCCTTAGTTCCGCAGGAGAGGACAGGGAAAGAAACGTTCCTGGCTCACACACTTACTGGGGCTAATATTATTACTGAGGGGTTTATACTACTAGGGTTGATATTGCTACTGAGGGGGTTACTACTACTGGGGCCAATATTGCTAATGACGGGGTTAATACTACTGGGGCCAATATTGCTACTGAGTGGGTTAAAACTACTGGGGCCAATATTGCCACTGAAGGGGTTCATACTACTGGGGCCAATATTGCTACTGACAGGGTTAATACTACTGAGACCATTATTATAACTGAGGAGGTTAAAACTACTGGGGCCAATGTTGCTACTGAGGGGGTTAATACTACTGGGGCCACAATAGGGGGTCGCCTATTACTACTGGGGACGCAATAGGGGTCACATATTACTACTAGGGCCAATCTAGGCGTCACCTATTGCTACTGGGGCCGCAATAGGGGTTGCTATTACTACTGGGGCTAATATAGAGGATGCTATTACTACCAGAGCCACCAATATAGGGGGTCACTATTACCACTGGGGCCACCAATATAGGGGGTCACTATTACCACTGGGGCCACCAATATAGGGGGTCACTATTACTACTGTGGCCACAATAGGGGTCGCTATTACTACACAGGGCCAATATAGGGGTCACTATTATTACACGGGGCGGATTTGTTGTGGAATTCACAGTAGCTGTAGCAGCAAAGTGGATGACATTTTGAAAATCATCCACACGTTGTGGAAAAAATATGCACAAAACCCGTGCGGATATTGACATGTGGTGCGGGATTTAACTTCGCAGGATGTTGATTTTAAATATAATGTATATCAATAGCCCATCCAATGCTCCAGCATTCCTCCCTGTATTTTTTAAGCAGCCCTGTCCTTTTTATAAAGATGGAGGTCAAAATAATATGTTGTGATAAGCCACACCCCTGACCACACCTTGGGGCTCCACGAGAAACTATTGCTTCAAAAAGGGCTCCATGGCTGAAAAAGTTTGGGAACTACTACTCTAGAGAATATGCAGCACTTTGAATATGTTGACAATTAATCAAAAATCAGGTTTAAAAAATGCAGGGCTTCGTAACTAAAAGACAATAACATTTGTAAAGTTATCAGCTATTCCTAGGACCTTTGAACTTCACAGAAGAGTACCAGCAAACAGATCAATCCATAATCAGTGCAGCTGACAGGTTCGCTGTAAAATTAATACAACATATTCTCTATGTAATGTACACATCAAATGTCATTAGGAAGATGAAATCTTCCATCACTATCAAGTTTCGCTTCGCAAACATGGCCCATTTTCATCTCCCTAAATCACATTTTTATTAATGCTTAATAATGTGTCTGTCCTTGCTTTACTGAGCAGTGGAATTGTTTATTACTCTCTGCCCCTTAGAAAGGGAGTTTTGTGTGATGGAAAAGGTATTTAGATTTCTCCCTCGTTCATGTTCTACACAAACCCTACTATTAAAGATAATGAGGACAGATGGTTTTGTGCAAGTTCTTGTTTGTCATCTTTGAGATGTCACAAAGGATTTAAAGTAGCATCTAAGTAGTGTGCCTGGCTGTAATTTCATTTATATCAATTTAATCCTGTGTTATTCATATCCTCCGTAGCCTTGTGTCTGGTCTGCTAATTCCCCCAAATATTTCAGTCTACATCATATATTGGTGTTATTGCTATAACCAGTCAGAACAGAATACCAATATAGAGTTGCCAGAGCTCTAGGCAACTTTTCAAATTTATATATATTTTTTTAATGGAATTCAGACAGATTCACAGACCACATTCCAGGCACGTAGCTTTCTGAAATGCTGAGACACACAGAGGCTTGTCATTTATACAAATGGACAGGACGGATTTGTAAACTAATGGGATCCTAGATTTGAGCTTGTGCTGTAATGAGCTTTGTTACAGTTTCTACAGTTATGTAATCTGGATGGTATAAGGTCAACCTCTACTGGTCATAATACATTATTGCAGTTTGTGTATTTATGAAGTGTTGTTTGTGACTTCCCAATCGGCTGCAGAGGTCAGGTGAGAGATCTGGAGGACTTGAAATCACAGAGAGCTGCAAGCGGGAGAATAATTCCAGAGGAACTGAGAATTAAGAGAGACTACATTGCCGAGAGAGAGCTACCAAAGGAGTGAGGAGTCAACTTGCAGAGAGCTAGCTATGTGAGACATGTCCTGGAGAATCTGTGCCTTCTAGAGAGAGACAGTTGCACAAGAAAAAAGGCAGCCGGTGTTTGAGAAGCACAGCTCCATAATGCACCACAACCAACATCACTGAGAGAACAAAGCTGCAGGGACTACAGCTACAGTGACTGCTACAAAGGATTCATTCACATCATCCTGCAGCTCTGCAAATCAAGATACCCTCAACAGATGTCCAAAGAAGTATCACCTACATTATAGTACTGAACATGCTGGAGATACATAAGTGAGGTGGAGCCCCCGTCACAGGCCTGACGTGTGCAAACGAGTAGTGACTTAAAAGCTTGCCTGCCAAGCTAAAACTAACACCAGAGAAATACATATTTACCAGCCAATTACGAACTAGTTATGGGACAACACTTGTGTTGCTTTCGGACTGTGTGCGGGCAACCGCTGTTGCTGGGTTATTTCAGTAAAAAGCAGGCTGCTTCTCGTGGTCCCAAGATGGCACTGACGTCCAGCTCAGCACTGCAGTGCAGGGGAATATAATTCTGACAGCATTTCTGAAAACCCAGGAGGTGCTGACTCTTTATCAAACTCAAGGGGTTTCCTTATAAAAGTCTTCACAGAGGCTCTGGCTCCCATAGCTAGTGAGCTAGCAGATATAAAAGTTGACATACATCACATAGGGCAAAGACTGGAGTCCTTGGAGCAGACACAGCAAGCAGTTAACCACTACAGTGCTGTTATGAGGGAACATGTGCTTCGGCAAAATGCCCAGATAAACCAAGCATACGTCCTACAGGAGTCCCAGGAAAATAGGAATATGAGGAAGAACATAAGACTCGGGGTCTCCCTGAAATATTTGATCAAGATTTCCTCCCTGTAGTACTGAGTACCATCTTAACTGGTTTGGTGAACTACAAAGAGCTGACAAAATAATAGTGGAAGTAGTACATAGTACATATACCCAAAGACTGCTCCCAATGACCCACCCAGGGACATTATATGGGGCCTGCTGAGCTACGTTGATACAGTCCTTATTCTTTCCAAGACCTGATAACATTTAAGAAGGCGCTACCTTACACTTTTACCAGGACTTGGTGCCCTCTATAAGTGCCAAGCACAGAGCACTAACGTGTCACACTGATAAATTGAGAAGCCTTAAAATCTCTTACTACTGGCTTTATCACTTTGGCTTGTCACTTTGCCTTTAAGGGGAAAACGGCCATAATCCGCTATCCAAAGGACTTAACGCCATGTTGGGAAATCCTGGATATAACACATATGGACATACCCTCATGTCTCCCTCTCCCTGAGGTTTATGTCCTCTCCAAGCTGCCTTCCCCTGACAAATAGTCAACAGTGCAGAAAACTAAGTCGCTGAAACAGAAGAAACATTATTCCAAATCCACAAGCCCAAGTGACATCACCTAATAAGTTTTACTGAGCTATAATGGATCCTCACTGACAACTTTTTTTCTCGTCCCCTCACCACACCAGATCTAACTTAAGACTTTTTTTGATACACTCTCATTAAAGCTTTGATGTTATAACTAACTTTTCTGGGTTTGCAGGTAGTTCATTCGATCAGGCTTTCCATCTTGTTTTTTGGCCCTCCCTTCCTTATCCCCTTCTACAGCTACCTTTTATCTCTCCTTCCTCTCCATGACCTATTCGCTGTTATTAGTCTTTTTGTATTTCATCTCATACTTAGGCCGTACTGTGCTTGAGGGGTACTTTCAAGTTGTTCTTCGGAACGTTACATGTTCACAGTTTATTTTATGCAGGTGCTTGTCAGAATTGCTAGTCTGCCCTCCACATTCTATTATGGTGTGACTTAAACTAAAGTTTGCTTCCTTTAATGTGAACAGCTGCAACGCTCCTGCAAAACGCAGTAGCATTTTTTCATTAAATCAGATATCTTGTTTCTACTGGAAACACATTTCAGGACCAGGCATCTCCGCAATCAGAGTCATACATCTTACAACAAATCGTATCATGCCACCTCTACAGGCTTAAAATCTAGAGATGTAAGCATAGGCATACATAAGGGCGTCCCCTTTACACACCAATCCTCCATTAGTGATCCGAAAGGCAGATACTTGCTTCTGAAAGGCCATGTGGGTTTATTGCTTATCACAATGTGCAACCTTTATGCCCCAAACAAGTGTACTATCAGGTGAATCAGAGAAATCCTGTTTAGAATTGATACACTTAAAGAGGGCATACTACTCATTATTTTGGAAGACCTAAACGTGGCATTCAATCTTCTTATAGATTTCTCCTACTCGTGCACAGGCCTCTCCTACAAAGCATTGAAGAACCTCCATCAGAGGCTATCAGACATGGGCCTCAGTGATCTGTGGCGTCTGTTTCAGCTGACTCAAGAGATTATACATTCTTCTCCAGGGTGTATAAGTCCTACAGAGATAATTTATTAAATAACAATTTTTTGGGACAGGTGGTGGACTCTTCTATTGGTAACATAACCATCTCAGGTCATGCCCTTATTCACTTAACACTATCTATATCAAATTTTATGAGCAGGGGTGGTTATGGAAGGTTTACAAAACATTATTAGACTCTCTTGATACATTATCAAGAAAATTTCATATGTTTTTTCGAGCTGAAAACCTCTGTTCTCCAATCATCTACATGGGAGACACACAATGCCTTTATACGTGGAAAATTCATCCCCCTAGGCTCTTAGGTGAAAAAGAAACATTTGCAACAAATCTCTGCACTGCTTAATCAAATAGTAACCCCTAGAAAAACTCCACAAGAAATCTTTAGCAGTAGTGTAACAAAATTCCTTGATGTTGCTGAAGAACCAACTTAAGGGTTTATTTAATATCCAATCAGCGAAATCCTATCTCAAGACGAAATAAAAATGTTATGCTCCTGGCAAGAGGGGGGTTGGGTTATGTCAGCTTTGATTAGAAAAACTAGGGAGTCTACCACGATCTCCCAAATAAAGTCCCTTCAAGGTGATCCCTTGATAAATACCAAGGACATTGCCCAGTGCTTTTCATTCTCTTACCATAGTTTATATAACATACTTTCTGGAAAGAGTACAGCAGAATCCAGTTCCAGGCTGGAGGTTATCAAGTCCTTTTTGGACACTATTGTTTTTCAGCTTGTCTCTCCTGAGGAATCAGAGTCTCTTCTGTTGCCTGTCATGGCCAAAGAAATCAAAGAGGCTCTAAAAGCCATTCCCAATAGACAGAGTCCAGGCCCGGACAGCTTTTCCACCATGTATTCTAAAAAAATTCTTTGATGTCCTGGCTTAATCTTTAACATCCTATTTAATGCCCTCCTTGAAGGTGCCTTGACCAACTCTCATTCCTTTGAAGCTCATATCACCATTCTCCACAAAGAAGGCAAAGGCCCTTTATATTGCAGCAATAGCTAATAGAATTTCTCCCCTACTTCCAAAATTTGTGTCTGTCATATAATTTACTAAGACTGGCTTCAGTCTCTCAGATATAGAGCTAGACTATCAGTCCTTACAGCTCCACTTTCACGTGGAGCTTCTCTACCCCTCCCACACCCAACATCATATTCAGATGGCCCTATCCAATTTTAAAACCTCTGACCTAATATCACTATGGAAACCCTCCACTCCAGTCCCAGCACAATTAGACTCTGCATTTGGGGGTGATACAGACTTGGGAAAAAATCAACACACAGACTCCCCTTTTCCAGTGCCAATTCCCCCACTTACCCCACGCCCATCTAATCTGAATCTTTGTAGCACTAGATTTTGTTGGTCTCTATGGGAGGACACCCACTGGCCTTTTTATTTCTTGCGCTGAGAGCGCGAGTGAAAACACTCACCTTGCAGCGCAAAAAAATGCAGAGAAATCGCAAATGCTTTCAATGGGCCGGCAGCAGCGCCAGCCCCATTGAATGCATAGGGAATGTATTGTGGACTTCTTCTACAGCTGTGACAGCTGTGGCAGGAGTTTCCTATTCCCCATGGGGACCGTGGGGATGAAGGAATCCTCTGCCACAGCTGTCACAGCTGTGGCAGAAGACCAGGATGCTATCCCATTGCTTTCAATGGTGTCGGCGCTACTGCCGGCCCCATTGAAAGCAGTGGTTTTTAGGCAATCCCCACAGCAAGATTTTTGGGGAAGGGCTTGAAATATAAGCCCTACCCTGAAAATTATCCCTAGCTGGTGAAAAAAAAAAAAAAATCTTTACTCACCCCTCTGCCGCTCATGCACGTCCTCCAGCTGGCTAGCCTGCACTGCTGTCCAGCAATGTGGCTAGATAAAGTATCTAGAATGCAATATGGCTAGATAATGAACTGTGCAGTTTGGGCCAGGGAATCCATAAGTAGTTTCCCAATATCTGGTTCCCTTAAAAGTCCTGGTTTCAGTTCTATTTCCATATAGATCAGCAAACTCAAACACCAGCCTCCCCCCCCCCTTCCCTTTTGATCTGACCTATTTATATAAATCTTTTAACTACTTTGTGCTATGACAGCAACCTGACAACACCTGTATTGGTTATTTCCTACATCTCATCTAGCATTATTTCCTATCACTACATTAGTGCGTATTCTTGCATATACTCATATTGTTTCAGTCCTGTAATTTTACATTATTCCACTGTACTGCGCCATGCAATGGTTTTTTAAATAAAGATTTGATTAAAAAATGCAATGTTTTTGTCATATTAAAAAAATCTGACAAAAACGAATAATTTCAGATTTAATTCCCCTTTTCATGTGACCCATTATCTGTACAATTGCATTGAAAAACAAACTGAAATCTTTTAGCGTGGGAAGAAAAAAAAACTAAAATAATGTAACACCCTAAAACTAATACGTTGTTGATGTACCCTTTGACTTTATGACAGCATTCATTTTTTCAGGTAGATGTCTATCAGCATGGCACATCTTGACTTGACAATCTTTGCCAACACTACCTTGAAAAAGTGCACCAAATCTGTCAGATTGCAAAGGCATCATGTGTGTACTGCCCTCTTTAGGTCCACCCACAATGGGAGTCAGGTCTGGACTCTGGCTGGGTCATTCAAAAACTTTGATCTACTTCTGGCTAAGCCATTTTTTGTTGATTTGGAGGCATGCTTTGAGTTGTTGTTATTAAAGGTTAAATTCCTGTTCATCTTGGGGGGCGGGGCCCAGCGGGCAGGAGAGCTCCACATAAAAGTGGATAACCTGAGGCCATCCAGCTTCCCTGCACCCCAGAAGCGCTCCCCACTGACACCAGAGTCATCAGAGGCCTAAGCTGCCTCAGAGGCTTAAGCAGAGGCCAGTCAGGGGGAGAGAGGCCCTTGCCACAGCCCCTCCAGAGATCATAGTAGAGAGGGTTTACCACAAGAAACCCCCTCTACCCTATAAAGCCCAGGAGACGTGCAGGAGAAAGCAGACCAGAGGACTGAAGGCACTTCACCACCAAAGGCCTGGATAAGCCCTAGAAGCTCCATTTAGCTGGCGAACGCTAAGCTGCCTGTTGGGGAGACCTAAGTCACCTAAGTCTTCCCCTGGCTGGGTCTGGGTCAGTGCGGTCCAGAGAAGTTTCAGAACCTCACCCCATCTCGCATAAAGATACTTGCTCCGATCTGTTAAAATCCATATGTCTTTACTTCAAAACTGCAAGATTAAATTCCGCAGCAGAAAAGCTTTGAAATTAAGGATGTCTCGTGGAATTATTGTTGCAGATTTCTAACATACAAGAGATATAATTCTACAATCAAAATCTGCTGAAAAGCGCAATAAATTCCATAAGATGTTCCGCACAATGCATTCCAGAGTTACAAATGCCACAAAATTAACACTTATTGACAAAATCCACACCAAGACTGCTCTTCGTAGGACACCAGGAAGGAAACTGCAGTTGTCTATAAAAAAACATTGCTTTCAAGTTTCCAGAGACCACCTGGATGTTCCACAGAGATTCTTGGAAAATGTTCTGCAGACAAATGAGACAATAGTGGGACTTTTTAGTATGAATGCATAATTCTATGTTTAGAAGAAAAAGAACACTGCACCAACATGTAAACCTCATACCAACTCTGAAGCATGGTGGAGGATACATCATGGTTTGAGGCTTTTTTCCTAGCATAGAACCTATGTGCATTGCAATAATTAACATAACAATGAATTCTAAGGTGCATGAAAACATTTTACAGGAAAACTGTTAGATGCACTGTTCAGACACAATCCTCTGTTTCTGTGTCTGGCAGGCATGGGAGTCGTCCTGCCCACCCTGTTTACTGAGCTTTAATTTATTCTCTTCCAGCACTTCTAGGGTTAATTGCTTCAGTTCCTCCTGCCCAGCTGATGCATCTTTTCTAATCAGCGTCCTATATAGCTGCTCTGGGCCTTTTAGTCAGTGCTGTAGTGTTGTTGTGTGATTTGTGTCCATATCTCCATGTTTAGCCGCTGCTCCAGTAGTTTCCTTGCTACCTTGCCTTCTGCTCGTGTTCTGTGTTCTCCGTTCGTGTATCCTGCTGTCTTTTAATCCTTGTGAGTCTGCTTCTTTGTTTATCCAGGTCAGTCTGTACCTCCTTTGCTCCTGTATGCCCTGGTATTGTTCTTTCGTTTGTTTTATAGGTGTTCTGTCCTGTCAGGGTTAGTCAGCGCCTAGAGGAAGACTGTGTGGTCGTCCCTATTGGGACGAGTGCTCTGCTTATAGGCAAGGATTTCCCCCTCCTGGTTATTAGTTCAGGGCAAGATACCTTCCCTATACCGGCCTATAGAGATGCTGCGGCGTTACCTGAAGAGAGATGCTCACACAATTCATTCCAGAACTATATAGCACGACCTTAGACCAGAGCTCTCAATCACAATCTGGTAGTTGCAAACTCATTCAGGCTTACCACAAACTAGCAGTAAACAGAACGGTCTTAATTCGATGCACATCTGCATTGTCCTCACATTGGGGGGGGGGGGGCTACCTGTTTGCAAGGGGCGCAGGCCTATGGGTTGCATGGCCGACCAGGAGAAAAAATCCTTTTTCTGATACCGATAGCAAAACACAGCATATGTTACCCTGTCATGGGAGGGGGCAGTTGGAATTCTGGTAAGGGGGACCCTGAAAAAATGTGGGGGCCATGCATATATCTGTCTTTAGTATAGAATAATGCAAATTTCATATATGTTATACTTCTTGCCAACCCTTCTCATAAGGGCTTTTACCCACTAGTGTTTTTTTAATGCTTTGATATTGCTGCATTCTTTAAATACAAATGTCAATGGGACTTTCTAATGTTAAAATCGCATCGCACAAAAATTGCATTGCATAGACTTGCGATTTTTGTGCGATGCAATTTTAACATTAGAAAGTCCCATTGAAAAAAATTGCAGTGATAAAAAAAACACGCTAGTGGGTAGAAACCCTAAAGGGTGTGTTTAAATAAGCCTTACTATCCAGGTGTCTTAATGCGTAAATCCATTTGTGTTTCTATATAACCAAACGCCTGAAAATAAATAATGCTTTGTATTGCACATAAATGTTATGCAGGTCCAATGTGATTTTACTGTAGCTGACTACGTAAATATGGCGTTCAGAAGCACTGTGTGTCAAAATCTGGAGTCATTTGCTCTAAACTTGTCTGAATTTCTTGAGTTGCATAATATGATCAGTCACTGAAATTCCTAAAAATTACTCTGGTTACATCAGATTACATTATAGGCAGTATAATTCTCTCAGAAAAAGACATTGCAGTTTTCTGTATGGGTTTCCCGGTTGGCTTTGATAATACAGAAAATAATCCTCCAAGACAATTCTAAAAATGCAAACAAACTGAGAGCACTAAATACTATAAAAAACATTCAATGCTTATTTATCGCACTGAGCCAGATTCAACAATAAAAAGGCTGTAATTGGTTATTCCCCAGGTTATTTTACAGCAAACGGCTGCTGAGTCGAACAGGCGGCTCATTAACTTCACCTGCAGATGCAGAAGTAATGCACACACTATGCTGGAATGGGACTACAGATCTAATTCTCAGGGCAACATCTCTGCTTTATCATTGCCAGAAACATCTTCTGTTTAGTCTGCAATGCATTGATGGCTACAGTGCCTGAGAGACTCACTCTCATTGCTAAGCATTAATTACCTGTAGCTCATTTACCTAAAGAATGGAAATCTTTGAAAATAGCTGATCAGTGTCTTCCTGCTTCACCACGGAAAGGACTTTTCAGTGAGAAGAATGATAGATCCAAAATAGTAACTTTTCAGCTCTTTCTGAACATCCTGTTAACTTTGCTAGCCTTAAACCTTCGTGCACATATAAACCCTCATGCACATACTGCAATTGTGCCGTGTGCAGGAGGCTGTATGGTGGCACATTGAGTCCTGTACAGCCCCTTACTATAGAGTTGCAGAGCTCAGTGTCTCTAGGTGCTCCCGTGCAGTGCTCTTCTGCATAATGCATGCTTGGAGCTACTTGCCCCTAGACACAATGGAGGAAATTTATTAAGCCCAGTAATTCTGGCGCCAGGCTTAGTATAATTTCCCATCGCTCATGGTGCGCTTAATACATGAAGAGGTGCACACATCCCGGTGCATTCTCAAAAATGCATGCCAGTTTCTGGTGTAGATTGTACATAAATCTGTCCCTCTGGGCAGCCAAACCCCCTATGAACAAGCTCCGCGGACTTTTCAAAAAGCAGTGGGGCTGGAGCAGCAAGGAGAAAAGCAGCAAAGTTTTGCGCAAAAACACGCTTGCACAAAAACGTGTGACTTTTTGTGCCAGAGACTGGCATAAAAAGTTTCATAAATGCACTCCAATGCCTCTAGAGGAGAAAGCCTCTGTACATACAGCATTCGATGGAGCGTCCCATAATTTTTATATGTCTCTGTATGAAATCAGAGGCATGCAGAGGTACAGTAATGCCCCATATAGACTGTCCTCGTTGGTATGTTCTTTTACCATTATTATCCCTAGTTGTGTAGGTAACATAAGAACTTCCATTAGTTGTTTCACTGTCTGAGCATTCTTAAACGAGTTTCCCACTTGAAGTTAGGAAAGCTCTTGCCTTCCATATTGGACCATAGTCATGTGCTATTCCAAAAGCATACCTGGAATCTGTGTATATGTTTGCTGCCATACCCTCTGCCACTCTACACGCTTCGGTTAGTGCCTCCAATTCCCCCTCCTGTGTTAACAGATGAGATGGAAGTTGTTCTGCTTTTGTTACTTGAAGATCCGATGTAGAACTTGTCATTTTTCTGGTATCTTGAGCCATCTACAAATAACTCAAAATCCGGGTTTGCAATGGATTCATCCTCTACATGTTCAAATCCCACAGTTTCTTGTAACATGAGGGCAATGCAGTCATATGGGTGCAATGCATCCTGTTATTCTGATCCCTCTAAATTGCTGGAGGGTCAGGACGGTATCCTATATCTGTTTTATTAATGGCCCATAGTTTTTCTGGCACCCTTTTTAAAACAGCTTCCTCATTGTGCAAATCACGCTTAGACTTTGCTTTCTGCAGAAAAACAAAAGCATTCAATAAACACAGATGCTGTTCCATAATCCCAGAGGTTAGAGTGATTGTTCCGTCCATAAGAAAAGAAAGATTAGCTTCTAATGCTTGTAATACATCAGGACTAGAGATGAGCGAACGTGTTCTTCCGAGCTTGATATTCGTGCGAATATTAGGGTGTTCGGGATGTTCGTTATTCGTAACGAACACCATGCGGTGTTCTGGTTACTTTCACTTCCTTCCCTGAGACGTTAGCGCGCTTTTTTTGGCCAATTGAAAGGCAGGGAAGGCATTACAACTTCCCCCTGTGACGTTCAAGCCCTATACCACCCCCCTGCTGTGAGTGGCTGGGAAGATCAGGTGTCACCCGAACATAAAAGTCGGCCCCTCCCGCGGTTCGCCTCAGATGCCTGGTGAGTTAGCTGAGGGACAGTGCTGTTTGTACCGGAGCTGCTGTAGGGAAAGAATTGGTAGTTAGTGTAGGCTTCAAGACCCCCCAAAGGTCCTTATTAGGGCCACTGATAGCTGTGTGTTGGCTGCTGTTAGCAGTGCCATTTTTTTTTTCTCAAAATCGGCTCTGCAGAGCGTTGCACCTGGCATTAGGGACAGAAGTGCTGCATAGGCAGGGAGAGTGTTAGGAGTGAGTGTAGCCTTCAAGAACCTCAACGGTCCTTTCTAGGGCCATATTTATCCGTGTGCAGTACTGTCCAGGCTGCTGTTAGCTGTGCTGCATTTTTTTTTGCTTCTCAAAATCGCCTCTGCAGAGCATTCCACCCTCCATTGATACTGCAGGGAAAGAATTGTATAGGCAGGGCCACAACACAGTTATTATTCATAGAATATACGCAGTGCTGCCTTTTGCTTGTAAAACAAGTGAAAATAATTCTATTTGTCCTGCCTCTGTCCGTCCTAACGCCGGTGGACACGTGTCGGCTGCGTGTGCAACCTGTAAAAATCATACGCACCCAGCTACGTTTTACTCCTGGCTTCGCCATTTGCTTTCCTTAATTGGGAAAAAAAATACCTGCTCTGCCACAGTTAATAACTCTGCTACCCTCACGTTCTGTGACACATTAGCAGGAAAACAGCACAGTTATTAAACTTCTCATGTTCATAGAATATACGCAGTGCTGCCTTTTGGTGCAAAAAAACGGAAAATAATTCTATTTGTCCTGCCTCTGTCCGTCCTAACGCCGGTGGACACGTGTCGGCTGCGTGTGCAACCTGTAAAAATCATACTCACCCAGCTACGTTTTACTCCTGGCTTCGCCATTTGCTTTCCTTAATTGGGAAAAAAAATACCTGCTCTGCCACAGTTAATAACTCTGCTACCCTCACGTTCTGTGACACATTAGCAGGAAAACAGCACAGTTATTAAACTTCTCATGTTCATAGAATATACGCAGTGCTGCCTTTTGGTGCAAAAAAACGGAAAATAATTCTATTTGTCCTGCCTCTGTCCGTCCTAACGCCGGTGGACACGTGTCGGCTGCGTGTGCAACCTGTAAAAATCATACGCACCCAGCTACGTTTTACTCCTGGCTTCGCCATTTGCTTTCCTTAATTGGGAAAAAAAATACCTGCTCTGCCACAGTTAATAACTCTGCTACCCTCACGTTCTGTGACACATTAGCAGGAAAACAGCACAGTTATTAAACTTAGATTATTCATTCACTAGAGGCAGTGGGGCCTTTCGTTTTCAAAAAAGGGAAAAAATTATATTTGGCCTGCAGTCTTGCGCCAATTTATTTCCTGCCTGTGAAATCAAATCACTAGTAATACAGCATGCTGAGGGGTAGGGGTAGGCCTAGAGGACGTGGACGCGGCCGAGGACGCGGAGGGCCAAGTCAGGGTGTGGGCACAGGCCAAGCTCCTGATCCAGGTGTGTCGCAGCCGACTGCTGCGCGATTAGGAGAGAGGCACGTTTCTGGTGTCCCCACATTCATCGCCCAATTAATGGGTCCACGCGGGAGACGGTTATTAGAAAATGAGCAGTGTGAGCAGGTCCTGTCCTGGATGGCAGAAAGTGCTTCGAGCAACCTATCGTCAACACGCAGTTCTGCGCCGTCCACTGCTGCCAATCCGAATCCTCTGTCTGCTGCTCCTCCTTCCTCCCAGCCTCCTCACTCCACTACAATAACACCTGCTCAGGAGCGGGAACACTCCCAGGAACTGTTCTCGGGCCCCTGCTTAGATTGGGCAGCAGCGGTTCCTCTCCCACCAGAGGAGTTTATCGTCACTGATGCCCAACCATTCGAAAGTTCCCGGGGTCCGGGGGAAGAGGCTGGGGACTTACGCCAACTGTCTCAACAACTTTCTGTGGGTGAGGAGGACGATGACGATCAGACACAGTTGTCTTGCAGTGAGGTAGTAGTAAGGGCAGTAAGTCCGAGGGAGCAGCGCACAGAGGATTCGGAGGAAGAGCAGCAGGACGATGAGGTGACTGACCCCACCTGGTGTGCAACGCTTACTCAGGAGGACAGGTCTTCAGAGGGGGAGTCAAGGGCATCAGCAGGGCAGGTTGCAAGAGGCAGTGCGGTGGCCAGGGGTAGAGGCAGGGCCAGACCGAATAATCCACCAAGTGTTTCCCAAAGCGCCCCCTCGCGCCATGCCACCCTGCAGAGGCCGAGGTGCTCTAAGGTCTGGCAGTTTTTCACAGAGACGCCTGACGACCGACGAACAGTGGTGTGCAACCTTTGTCGCGCAAAGCTCAGCCGGGGAGCCAACACCAACAGCCTCACCACCACCACCATGCGCAGACATATGATGGCCAAGCACCCCGCAAGGTGGGACGAAGGCCGTTCAGCGCCTCCGGTTTGCACCCCTGCCTCTCCCCCTGTGCCCCAACCTGCCACTGAGATGCAACCCCTCTCTGAGGACACAGGCACTACCGTCTCCTGGCCTGCACCCACACCCTCACCTCCGCTGTCCTCGGCCCCATCCAGCAGTGTAGTTCAGCGCACCGTCCAGCCGTCGCTTGCGCAACTGTTGGAGCGCAAGCGCAAGTACGCCGCCACGCACCCGCACGCTCAAACGTTAACCGTCCGCATAGCAAAATTCATCAGCCTTGAGATGCTGCCGTATAGGGTTGTGGAAACGGAGTCCTTCAAAAGTATCATGGAGGCGGCGGCCCCGCGCTACTCAGTTCCCAGTCGCCACTACTTTTCCCGATGTGCCGTCCCAGCCCTGCACGACCACGTCTCCCGCAACATTGTACGCGCCCTCACCAACGCGGTTACTGCCACGGTCCACTTAACCACGGACACGTGGACAAGCACAGGCGGGCAGGGCCACTACATCTCCCTGACGGCACATTGGGTGAATTTAGTGGAGGCTGGGACAGAGTCAGAGCCTGGGACCGCTCACGTCCTACCCACCCCCAGAATTGCGGGCCCCAGCTCGGTGGTGGTATCTGCGGAGGTGTATGCTTCCTCCACTAAAGCACCCTCCTCCTCCTCCTCCTCCTCCTCCTCTGTCTCGCAATCAAGATGTGTTAGCAGCAGCATGTCGCCAGCAGTCGGTGTCGCGCGGTGTGGCAGCACAGCGGTGGGCAAGCGTCAGCAGGCCGTGCTGAAACTACTCAGCTTAGGCGATAAGAGGCACACGGCCCACGAACTGCTGCAGGGTCTGACACAGCAGACCGACCGCTGGCTTGCGCCGCTGAGCCTCCAACCGGGCATGGTAGTGTGTGACAACGGCCGTAACCTGGTGGCGGCTCTGCAGCTCGGCAGCCTCACGCACGTGCCATGCCTGGCCCACGTCTTTAATTTGGTGGTTCAGCGCTTTCTGAAAAGCTACCCACGCTTGTCAGACCTGCTCGTAAAGGCGCGCCGGCTCTGTGCACATTTTCACAAGTCCCACACGGACGCTGCCACCCTGCGCACCCTGCAACATCACTTTAAGCTGCCAGTGCACCGACTGCTGTGCGACGTGCCCACACGGTGGAACTCTACGCTCCACATGTTGGCCAGGCTCTATGAACAGCGTAGAGCTATAGTCGAATACCAACTCCAACATGGGCGGCGCAGTGGGAGTCAGCCTCCTCAATTCCTTTCAGAAGAGTGGGCCTGGTTGGCAGACATCTGCCATGTCCTTGGTAATTTTGAGGAGTCTACCCAGGTGGTGAGCGGCGATGCTACAATCATTAGCGTCACCATTCCTCTGCTATGCATCTTGAGAAATTCCCTGCAAACCATAAAGGCAGCTGCTTTGCGCTTGGAAACGGGGGCGGGGGAAGACAGTATGCCGCTGGATAGTCAGGGCACCCTCCTGTCTATTTCTCAGCGCGTACAGGAGGAGGAGGAGGAGCATGAGGAGGATGAGGAGGAGGGGGAAGAGACAGCTTGGGCCGCTGCTGACGGTACACCGGCTGATTGCCTGTCATCCTTTCAGCGTGTATGGCCTGAGGAGGAGGAGGAGGAGGAGGATCCTGAAAGTGATCTTCCAAGTGAAGACAGCCATGTGTTGCGTACTGGTACCCTGGCACACATGGCTGACTTCATGTTAGGATGCCTTTCTCGTGACCCTCGCGTTGCACGCATTCTGGCCACGACGGATTACTCGGTGTACACACTGCTCGATCCACGGTATAAGGAGAACCTGCCCACTCTGATTCCCGAAGAGGAAAGGGGTTCGAGAGTGTTGCTATACCACAGGACCCTTGCGGACAAGCTGATGGTAAAATTCCCAGCCGACAGCGCTAGTGGCAGAAGGCGCAGTACCGAGGGCAAGGTAGCAGGGGATGTGCGTAGATCGAGCAGCATGTACATCCCAGGCAGTGCAACAGTCTTTAAGGGCCTGGCCAGCTTTATGGCTCCCCACCAAGACTGTGTCACCGCTCCCCAGTCACGGCTGAGTCGGCGGGAGCACTGTAAAAGGATGGTGAGGGAGTACGTAGCGGATCGCACGACCATCCTTGGTGACGCCTCTGCCCCCTACAACTACTGGGTGTCGAAGCTGGACACGTGGCCTGAACTAGCGCTGTATGCCCTGGAGGTGCGTGCTTGTCCTGCGGCTAGCGTCTTGTCGGAGAGGGTGTTTAGTGCGGCTGGGGGAATCATCACAGATAAGCGTAGCCGCTTGTCCACCGACAGTGCCGACAGGCTAACACTCATCAAGATGAACAAAGGCTGGATTTCCCCAGACTTCTGTTCTCCACCAGCGGACAGCAGCGATACGTAAGCAATACGTAGGCTGCACCCGCGGATGGAAGCTACGTTCTCTCTCACCATCCAAAACGGGGACATTTCTGCATCATCAATCTGTGTCTAATATTCCTCCTCCTCCTCCTCCTGCTCCTCCTCCTGAAACCTCACGTAATCACGCTGAACGGGCAATTTTTCTTAGGGCCACAAGGCTCACTCAAATAATTTTTCTGAACAATTTTTATGTTTCAATGCGCTTAAAAGCATTGGAACTTTAACTAGAACCAATTTTTCGTTACACTGGGCTGCCTCCAGGCCTAGTTACCACTTAAGCCACATTAACCAAAGCGATTAATGGGTTTCACCTGCCCTCTTGGCTGGCCATGGCCAATTTTTGGGATGTACATTAGTACTGTTGATACAGCAATTTTTGTGGGCCCTCGCCTACAGTATAATCAAATTAATTTTTAGCCCACCTGCATTACAGCTGACGTTACCTCAGCTGTGTTGGGCAATGCAATGGGATATTTTTATGTACCGCCGGTGGGTTCCAGGGAGCCACCCATGCTGTGGGTCCACAGGGAGTTGTAACTGCATGTGTCCACTTCTAAAGTACCCCAGTCTGACTGGGGCATGCAGTGTGGGCCGAAGCCCACCTGTATTACGCACGACATTACTACCTCAGCTGTGTTGGGCAATGCAATGGGATATTTCTATGTACCGCCGGTGGCTTCCTGGCACCCACCCAGGCAGTGGGTCCACAGGGAGTTTAACCTACATGTGTCCACTTGTAAAGAACCCCAGTCTGACTGGGGCATGCAGTGTGGGCTTCGGCCCACCTGCATTAAGCACGACATTACTACCTCAGCTGTGTTGGGCAATGCAATGGGATATTTTTATGTACCGCCGGTGGCTTCCTGGCACCCACCCAGGCAGTGGGTCCACAGGGAGTTTTTAATACATGTGTCCACTTCTAAAGAACCCCAGTCTGACTGGGGCATGCAGTGTGGGCCGAAGCCCACCTGCATTAAGCACGACATTACTACCTCAGCTGTGTTGGGCAATGCAATGGGATATTTTTATGTACCGCCGGTGGCTTCCTGGCACCCACCCAGGCAGTGGGTCCACAGGGAGTTTAACCTACATGTGTCCACTTCTAAAGAACCCCAGTCTGACTGGGGCATGCAGTGTGGGCCGAAGCCCACCTGCATTAAGCACGACATTACTACCTCAGCTGTGTTGGGCAATGCAATGGGATATTTCTATGTACCGCCGGTGGCTTCCTGGCACCCACCCATGCTGTGGGTCCACAGGGAATTATAAATGCATCTGTTTCCACTTATAAAGAAACCCAGTCTGACTGGGGCATGCAGTGTGGGCCGAAACCCACCTGCATTAACCCTTTCCAGTCCACTGTGTGACCTGTGAAGACATTAGGGTTTAAGGCTGTACAGCTCCGTTGTTGGTAGACGTCCGTCGGGGTTCTCTTACTGTATATTGCCAGCCTCTCTGCTGTCGGAGCCTATCCTACGTGTCAGCTCATGCAGTACTGGCTTTAGCCAGCATATAGCGCCGTTGTATAACGGCAGAAAAAGAGTAAGCCCCCTAGGAAAACCATATACAAATTGGATTGGAAAGGGTTAAGCACAACATTACTACCTCAGCTGTGTTGGGCAATGCAATGGGATATTTCTATGTACCGCCGGTGGCTTCCTGGCGCCCAACCATGCTGTAGGTGCACACGGAGTTTTTACTACATCTGTACACTTATAAAGAACCCCAGTCAGACTGGGGCATGCAGTGTGGGCCGAAGCCCACCTGCATTAAGCACGACATTACTACCTCAGCTGTGTTGGGCAATGCAATGGGATATTTCTGTGTACCGCCGGTGGGTTCCAGGGAGCCACCCATGCTGTGGGTCGACAGGGACTTCACAATAGGGAGTTGTACCTGCCTGTGTCTATGAATTAAAAAGCCCGGTCTGACTGGGGCATGCAGACACCTTGACAGAATGAATAGTGTGTGGCACATAGGTTCCCCATTGCTATGCCCACGTGTGCAGCTCCTGATGGCGGTGGCACAGGATTCTATTTCTCATTGCTTCTGTACAGCATTGTGGGCTATCGCCCCGCCCCTTTTAAAGAGGGTCGCTGCCTAGCCGTGCCAACCTCTGCAGTGTGTGCCTGCGGTCCCTCGTCATGGCAGACGCAATTCTAAATAGACATGAGCGTGGTGTGGCATGAGGGCAGCTGAAGGCTGCCCAGGGACACTTTGGTGTGCGCTGTGGGGGGGAGGGGGGCGGTTGGGCAGCATGTAACCCAGGAGAAGTGTCAGTGGAGTGTCATGCAGGCAGTGATTGTGCTTTGTTGGAGGTAGTGTGGTGCTTAGCAAAGGTATGCCATGCTAATGAGGGCTTTTCAGAAGTAAAAGTTGTTGGGAGGGGGGGGGGGCCCACTCTTGCCGGTATTGTGGCTTAATAGTGGGACCTGTGAACTTGAGATGCAGCCCAACATGTAGCCCCTCGCCTGCCCTATCCGTTGCTGTGTCGTTCCCATCACTTTGTTGAATTGCCCAGATTTTCACACATGAACACCTTAGCGAGCATCGGCGAAATACAAAAATGCTCTGGTCGCCCATTGACTTCAATGGGGTTCGTTGTTCGAAACGAACCCTCGAGTATCGCGGGAAGTTCGTTCCGAATAACGAGCACCCGAACATTTTGGTGTTCGCTCATCTCTAATCAGGACCCAATTGGTTCACAGGAGTAGTATAGTTAATAAGGAATTGGGTGAGAATATTTTGATTTGAGAAGATGAAAACTGCAAGTGGTTTGCTTAAAGGTGTTTCTATTATGTTTCTATCTACTCCTGTGCATGGAATAAAATAATATGAAAAATTCATAAGAAAAATCATTATCTGCATGTAGTACAGATTTGGCAGCCCCAGGATCCACCAGAAAATCAAGCACTCTATCCCCAGGTAAGGTTACCTTCACCATAGGTGTTGGGCCTACAGAAGGGGAAACAAATACTATATACACGTCAGATGCTGGGTTACCAAAGTCCTATTGGGTGTGGGCCATGGATGGTGGAGGGGGACACATGTTATTTTGGAAGCTTGGGGGGCTTCTACAATTCTTCTTTTTTATGTTCCATCCTTCCACAATTGTAACAACCTGATGGGAGGTTAGTCCTCCTTTCTCTCCCACGTTCCCTGTTAATCTGCCTGTTAACCTGTGATTGATTGACCATTACACTTCTAGGCTTGGCCTCCTGCTCTTGTTTGACCCCCTTTGGTGAAGGGTCTTGAAGGGTCCTTATTGTCTGTATTCCTGCCTCTGAGTCTGTCCCAAATATGCTAAGACAAGGCTGCGGGAGATTGGGTGCCAAACACCCTGTGGCACCTCCTGTAGTGGAGGAGGGATCTGGAGTCTGGTCAGGGTATACAGCCCTTGTTGTTCCAGCTTCTATCGGACTCACTATTGGCTAATCTAGTGTCACTGTAGTATTAAACACATGACTTCTGCTTATTGTAGGGCGAATTCCGAGTTGTGGAAGAAGTGGTCATCTCGCTCCACAGGCCAGACAGTTCTATCTCCAGTCAGGGTTCTGCTGGCCGCAATGAGTGCAAGTCCATTAGAGTCCATCTGTCTGTGTCAACACTAAAGTATAACTGGGGGGGGGCACAGTGGTTTAATCTTGTCTTTTTGTCTGAACTGTGAAACATTCATTAAAACATTCAAACCAGTTTATTGTTGTCATTATACTCCCTAAATCCACACCTCATCAATTCTTCAGATACTTCCATCCACTTATTTGCCTTTTCTGTAAGACCATTGTCACTCAGCCACCCCCTCAGTTTACTATAGAATTTTTGCCATTTACTTTCATCTAAAGAACCTTCTGGTTTCACAGCTGCCTTTTTCCCCATTTTCCGCAATCTTTTACAGCTTCCTTGACTTCTCGCTCTTCCACCAACTGCCAAGCAGTTTTACAGTTGTCATTTCGCTGTCCCCCATTTTCCAGTATGTTCCCCGTAATTAACCTCAGGTTTTTCTCACTACTTATGACCCAGGTCTGGCTTGTGTATATACAAACACTTACTTTTTTATCCCCTGTCTTTTTGGTCGTAATCAGAAAAACTGCAAAGTCTAGCGTCACAACTCACAACACAGACCTATACTGCACCACTGTTGGCAATATCCTGTTATAATTGGGCAATACCTCTGGTGCCAGCACATGTGTATATCACACTAACCCTTTGTTATTGTGCCCTGTAAGGGAAACAAGCAGTGGGGTACCCTTTCTTTTGATCAGCTGCAATTTTCCACTTTATCCATACCATGAAAGTACAATCAACAATCCCAAAACTACCAGAAGTGTAATTTCTCATTTTAATCTCATATCCTAGCTGTTAATCACTTTAGCAAACAACAGCTATAAGGCAACCTTCATCAAACAGTAATTTATTCAGGTGGGTACGTATTACTCTTTCTTCAAAATAAACAAAACTACTGGCTGTATCTTAAATCATGTGTCATTTGACGTTTAATTTAGTCCTATTACGGTAGTCTTATGGTACATCTGGTTCATTACGTACTCTGCAATACAACCCATCTACGTCTGCAGGCTTCTCCCATGTGTGCCCGTCTCTTTACAGAGCATAAAACGCTGGGATATTTACACATACAATATTAATACCACAACAACTCTAAGGCCTCATGTCCACGGGCAAAAGAAGAATTAAAATCCGCAGCAGATTTTAACTCTTCTCCTGCCCGCGGATCCGCATCCCATAGGGATGCATTGACCACCCGCGGGTAGATAAATACCCGCGGATGGTCAATAAAAGTGATTTTTTTAAAAATGGAGCATGAAAAAATCTGGACCATGCTCCATTTTCGTGCGGGTCTCCCACAGGGACGGCTCCCGCGGGCTTCTATGGAAGCCGTCCGGATCTGCGGGAGACAAAAATCGGAATTTACTCACCCGCTCCGTTTCTTCTCTTCGCCGCGGCGCCATCTTCTCTCCGTCGCGGCCGGATCTTTTTTCTTCAGGCCGGTGCATGCGCGGGGCACGTCACCGACGTCATCCTGCGCATCCGCCGGGCCGAAGAAAGAAGATCTGGCCACGACGCAGAGAAGATGACGCCGCAGCGAAGGAAGGATCCGGAGCGGGCGGGAGGTAAGTTTATTCTTATTTATTCTTATTTTCAGCCCTCATCCCTCCTGCCCCACGGACATGAGGGCTGAAAATAAGAATAAATAAGAATAAACTTACCTCCCGCCCGCTCCGGATCCTTCCTTCACTGCGGCGTCATCTTCTCTGCGTCGCGGCCGGATCTTCTTTCTTCGGCCCGGTGGATGCGCAGGATGACGTCGGTGACGTGCCCCGCGCATGCGCCGGCCTGAAGAAAAAAGATCCGGCCGCGACGGAGAGAAGATGGCGCCGCGGCGAAGAGAAGAAACGGAGCGGGTGAGTAAATTCCGATTTTTGTCTCCCGCGGATCCGGACGGCTTCCATAGGCTTCAATAGAAGCCTACGGGAGCCGTCCCCGCGGGAGACCCGCACGAAAATGGAGCATGGTTCAGATTTTTTCATGCTCCATTTTTTTTAAAATCACTTTTATTGACCATCCGCGGGTATTTATCTACCCCGCGGGTGGTCAATGCATCCCTATGGGGTGCGGATCCGCGGGCAGGAGAAGAGTTAAAATCCGCTGCGGATTTTAATTCTTCTTTTGCCCGTGGACATGAGGCCTAAGAACCACACAACAGCTTTTTCCTGCACATGCATACATTCATGGTTCTTTGGACCTGAGATAACACAACAGCCGTGTTCTCTTTGGCTGGCGGTCAGGGACCCCCACAGCCTCAGGGGAGGGACAGATAGTAAACGTAAGAAAAAAAAAAATCTTTTTACCTTTTTAATGGAGCTCCTAGAAATCTGTCCATCCTGTTTGATGGAGGGTCACTGGGTTGCGCCTGTGTGCCTCACATAAATTTACCAAAATGATGCCACAGCAAGTCTGCGAAACAGGTATGCTTTGCTTATGTCAAATTTATTATAAAAGATAGCAGCTGCTCCGGAAATCATGACACCTCACATTCAGGTTGGTGTAATCAGAATGATCTCCGATTTACTTTATCATTTAGCAAATCTTTAGAATTTGAAATCAAAGGGGGTGCCTATCTTCCTGGCCAATAAATAAACAAGTGTGCATCTTTTTTTTTTTACAAAAACATGTTTGTTTATACAACATTAGTTCTGTATTGTCATCTTATTTTTGCTATTCGAGCACAAGCTATGTCGTCAATCATTTCTTATCCAGGATGTTTCTACTGGCTGTGTCATATAGATAAACATCTAAAGCAGCTATGCTAGACTACACCCATATGCAGAAACCACTTAATATAAAATATATGTGTGTAGTTCTCAGAAAGCTGCACATACAATTTTGATCATATAAAGAAATATAAAGATCGAATTAGCATTGTTACACAATTATATATATTCTCTAACAATTGAAATACAAAATAATTTCACTTTCACATAGAGGGTTTCTTTTAACCCCTTAGTGACCAAGCCTGTTTGCGCCTTAATGACCCAAACAAATTTTGGAAATCTGACGTGTCACTTTAACAAGGGGTAACTCCGTAAGGTTTTGCATATCCAAGTGATTCTGACATTGTTTTTGTTGCCACATATTGTACTTCATTTAGGTGGTAAAAATAGACCGATAGAATTTGTGTATATTTATTAAAAGGGCCAACATGGGGAACATTTTGAAAAAATTGTTATTTTTTCACATTTTCAACTGCAACATCTCAAATATGTGCAAACACACTGTACACATTTTTGATGAGGTATATTTCGATCTGTTTACTTTACTCTGGATGCACATTTGAAAACGTTCATTTAAAAAAAAAAAAAACATTTAAGAGACGTACAAATTTAACATTAACATTTTGAGGAACATTTTGTTTTCCTACACCAAGCTAAGATTGCAAAGGCTCATAGGTGTCAGAATGATAGATACCCCCACAAATGACCCTATTTTAGAAAATACACCCTTTAGTATATTCCCTGTGGGATATCATTAGTATTTTGACCCAATGGTTTCTTTTCACGAGTTAACGCAATTTAGAGGAGAAAAAATTTAACTTCATATTTTTGAAAATACATCATTTTAATTATATTGCACATGAAAATGAGGATTTGCACCCCAAAATGGATACCCCTTTTTGCCCTGTGTTCAGAAACATACCCATTGTGGCCCTAATATTATGTCTGTATACACAACGGAACCCAAACCGAAAGGAGCAGCCGGTGGCTTTCAGATCAGACATTTTGCTCGAAGTTGTTTTAGGCCCCATTGCCCCCTTGTAGAACCCTTCAACGGCCAAAACGACAGAGAACCCCCACAAATGCCCCCATTTTGAAAACTAGACCCCATGACGAATTCATCTAGGGGTATAATGCGTGTTTTGACGCAAAACAGTTTTTGAATGAATCTAAGCAAAACAGAAGGAAAAAAGTAAGATGTTCATTTTTTTGTCAATTGTGACATTTTAAAAAACATGTTTTTTGTACAGCACACATAGGAATGAAGACTTCCACCACAAAATGGATAGCCCTGTTTGTACCGTGTTTAGAAACATACCCATTGTGGCCCTAATGTTATGCCTGGCTGTACAAGGGGGCCTGAATCAAACACAGCATCAAACTTCAACTGTCTTTTAAATTTTACTTGATCACCATTACCCAATGGATAACAGCAATCACGTGACTCGGGACCACTCACTGCGGCCCTCGGTCACTGCTGCTTGCGCTCGGCTCCCTATAGTAGCCAGGAGAAAGGAGATTTTACATTTCCTGGGCCCTTTTCCAGCTTCTGTGCTTGCGTTCGCTATTTAAGTGACGGGCACATGTGCCAAAGCTGTGGAAAGGTCCGCAGATAAGGATCCCATCGGGGGACATCGCCGGAGGCCTTAGGTAAGTACCTTCACCTCCCCTCACAAATCAGATCTGTGACAGGAGGTGAAACTTTAACTTTTTTTAACTTTTGCATGATCTGTTATCCATTGGACAACAGCGATCGCGTGACCAGGGACCGCGTACCGCAGTTCCCCATGAAATCTCCAGGTTCTCAGCTACATTTAGTAGCCAGGAGCAGGGAGACTTTAAATTACCCTGACAATCCGCAGCTTTTGCGTATGCATCTGCTGCTTTGGCGACAGATGCGTGCGCAGAAGCCAGGGTAAGGTCTGTGGATAAATCCGGAGGCCTTAGGTGTGTAATTTCATTTCCCCTCATGGATATGATCTGTGAGGGGAGATGAAATTTAAACTCTCACAGAGAACACAGTGATGACGCTGAGGACAGATAATGATGTACTGTAGTACAGGAAATGTCACCTGCAGTCCTATGTAACAGCACAGAGAACACAGTGATAACGCTGAGGACAATACTGCACTGTCCTAGTGTGTTACCAGTTGCCGATGATAGAGAAGGGTGGGTTGCATTAGCAGCAGGAAGAGACGCTGAGCAGCAGATCACGTGGGTTCAGAAGCAAGGACACGTGGGCCGGCACACACCAGTGTTATTAGTGGCAACCAATGTTACTAGAGACAAAATTTTGGCTAAAAAAACGGCCTTAGTAGATGTCAATGCTAGTACTTTATATATATATATATATATATATATATATATATATATATTAAATATATATATTTTAATTATATATATATGTAATCACTTTGTGTGACAATCATAAATGATTTTCTATCACTGCACATAAAAGTCACTGGTACGGCCTTGACACATTGATCCATACTTTCAAAGTCACTGCAGTTTAATTACAAAATATTTCTCTCAAAGGGACACCAGGCAAGTGTGTAAGGTCATTGCACAATTCCACCAAACACATCTTCAAGCAGGTTTAGCTATTCCTGATAAGCAAAACTTGGTGTATATTTTTAGGAATATAGTCTGCCATGTTGACCTATAAGTACAAGAATTATTTGTACCTAATATAAAAATATATTATTTGCAGTGCGATTATATAGATTTATGGATAAAAATGCTTCAAACTATCCATCTGTGTTGACATTGTATGTTGAGCCCTTCCTCCATGCTTATATTCAGTTTAGCAAAAAATCCATATTCCTTTAGACTGGGTGATCTGTTTTGTTAACTCCAGGGTGAATCTACCCGCTAGACTCTATTACCGACAGAGACTGTTTGCATGAACTTGCTCTTCTCAATAGACTCATCTGAAATCCATTTTTTTACACTGAGTGAAAAACCTTTTGCATTTAAGCAATTGTCAAGAGACGCATATGAATATTGGTGTTTACATTTTAACAAGATCTTAATTATTTTCAACATGAAGAACAAGCATTATCCATTGGAGAATTGATATAACATATAAAACATAAAATATTATCTTTGATATTCGGTGTTATGCTGTGCTCCAATATTTAAGGTCAATTAAATTAAAAGTGCATTGCAATTGTGAAAGAATAGGCTGCCATATTGACATCACCAGCCATCTATGTGGGTCTAGCCCTATAGCTTGTGATATACCACTTTATCTTAGCTGACATTCCACGTGAGGCAGGTGGATGTTTAGTTAGTGAGAGAACACAATTATTATATTCGAGTTATAAAAAAATAATAAGAGGGTGAAAGATGTGAGAGAATAGGCTGCCATGTTGTCATCAGCAACCATATTGTCTCTTCTTGCCTGGCTCAGAGTGGTATAATTAACCTCTTACTGACCACCCCATTGCCTTTTTACATTCTGCTTTAGTAGACTTTAATCCCCAGGGATGTAAAAACATGTGTCCTCTGGGGATTAAAGCCACAAAGGCTGTGGACATGACAGCTCCATGCTGTCGGTTACCGGAGGTAGCCGACAACCTGGAGCTGTCATGGTGGGCCACGGGAAGGCCTCCCCCATGGTAATGCGATCGGCGCTATTCAGTGAATAGCACCGATCGCATTAAAGTGTAAAAAAGTTTTTAAAAGTTAAAGATTCAGCTGCTCTCATGAATCGGATCCATGACCCATCCGCCCCGTTGACCCGCAGTAATCTGGTCCTACAGGACCTGACGCCAGGCTTCTGCACATGCGCGCCAGACGTCATTACGTCAGCCACATGCAGAGAAGGCTGGGAGGCCCAGGAAATTTGAAATCTCCTGGAGCCTGGCTCCTGAAGATAGCCGGGAGGCGTTATTCAGATCGCTACCTGTAATACATAATTTACAAGAAGTCCCTGGAATGCTCACCTTCTGCTGTTCCATGAGGAGCTTGTTGAGGGCCTTCTGTGTGAAACCAACACACCTCAGCAAGCTTATGAAGCCTCACAGAGTGCCACTTTTTACACCCCATTCATGCCACTGACACCAAAAAGTACCCCCAAAAAAAGCATGAGAGGAGGGGGGGTAACCCGATTTCATTGCCCCATGTGCTCATCACAACCGGGCATCCATAATTACCCCTGTCTTCAGACACACCAAAAAGTTTACATTACTACTTTTATTTAAGATTCAGGGAATGCCAAAAAGGACGCGGATGGGGGGGAATTATTTTTAGGGAGTCAATTTTTTTTTCTGCACAAGTGATCAATGGTGCCTGGAATTTATTCAGTTGTGCCCTGAAATCCAATGGCCTAGTCATGTGTACTGTGAGTTGATTGGGGCCACAATGGGTTTGTCTCTGAACACGGGACAAACAGGGGTATCCATTTAGGATATGTTAAATTTGCATGTCTCCTAAATGGTTAAAAAAAAACTAAAGTTTTTCAAACGTGTTTCCAGAATAAAGTAAACAGATGGAAATATATATCTTTTTTTAAAAAATTGTACAGTATGTTTGCACATATTTGAGATATTGCAATGGAAAATGTGAAAAAATGACAATATTTTACATTTTTTTTCCAATTTTGGCGCTTTTAATAAATATACACAAATTCTATCGGACTATTTTTACCACCTAAATGAAGTACAATATGTGGTGAAAAAACAATGTCAGAATCACTTGGATATGCAAAACCTTAACAGAGTTATTCTATGTTAAAGTGACACGTGTCAGATTTCCAAAATGTGGCTTGGTCATTAAGGCGCAAGCAGGCTTGGTTACCAAGGGGTTAAATTCCAAAATTGGAGGTCTTTGTCTACTCTTTAGTCATGCATTCCCTGTCCTTAATTACCTGCAGATTTGTAATATAAACATCTGAAGATTAAAGAAACCAAAATCCTTTGTTTTGAATGGAGCAGAGGTCAAATAGGTCAAACATGTGGGCAACAGATTCTATGCAAAACTGAACTTTAAGTGGGATGTGGAAAATTCATATGAAGTTAAAATTATTGGTCATGTTCTAATTATACTATGTAATTATGCTAAGATCCAAAATGTTTAAAAATGCAGGCATCCTTTCGTCTGAAGCACATTTGGTCAATTTCTCTCTGTGTTGCATGATTAAATGACATAAGTCTATGTCATTTGTATCATGTGTATTGCTTAAGCAAATTAAATATTAATTCGAAACAACTACTTCACTGTTATTTATCCACGCCACAATCACCATGTAACAATTAAATAAGCATAACAGGATTATGACAGTTTCATGCTATGGGGTTATTATAGTGAAAGTCTCAGGCTTAAATGCTGCAAATTAGCATTAGCAATATTAAATGAATCCAATTTCCTTTGCCATGATGGTATTCTTTTTAAATTGATATGAGTGCCTTCTCTTTTGTGCTAACTGGATAACTGCAGATGTTGCAAAATGAGTAGATACAACAGATAACAATAAGAGTAATCATAATAATAATAATGATAAGAATTTATAATGCAGCATGCTCAGTAGATGCCATACTCTAAACCATATTAAATTCTGTACAATACAACTGTTGAAATGCTAATAGTTAACTGTATGCTGGGTATGTTAGGCTTATTTTCATCACGGGCCACATCACACCTCCTAAAATAATTATTAGAGATGAGCGAACACCAAAATGTTCGGGTGTTCGTTATTCGGAACGAACTTCCCGCGATGTTCGAGGGTTCGTTTCGAACAACGAACCCCATTGAAGTCAATGGGCGACCAGAACATTTTTGTATTTCGCCGATGCTCGCTAAGGTTTTCATGTGTGAAAATCTGGGCAATTCAAGAAAGTGATGGGAACAACACAGCAACGGATAGGGCAGGCGAGGGGCTACATGTTGCGCTGCATCTCAAGTTCACAGGTCCCACTATTAAGCCACAATACCGGCAAGAGTGGGCCCCCCCCCCCCCTCCCAACAACTTTTACTTCTGAAAAGCCCTCATTAGCATGGCATACCTTTGCTAAGCACCACACTAGCTACAACAAAGCACAATCACTGCCTGGATGACACTCCACTGACACTTCTCCTGGGTTACATGCTGCCCAACCGCCCCCCCTCCCCCCCCACAGCGCACACCAAAGTGTCCCTGGGCAGCCTTCAGCTGCCCTCATGCCACACCACGCTCATGTCTATTTAGAATTGCGTCTGCCATGACGAGGGACCGCAGGCACACACTGCAGAGGTTGGCACGGCTAGGCAGCGACCCTCTTTAAAAGGGGCGGGGCGATAGCCCACAATGCTGTACAGAAGCAATGAGAAATAGAATCCTGTGCCACCGCCATCAGGAGCTGCACACGTGGGCATAGCAATGGGGAACCTATGTGCCACACACTATTCATTCTGTCAAGGTGTCTGCATGCCCCAGTCAGACTGGTAATATGCACCTTAACAGTAACCGTGTTGGTGGTAATGTGGTGGTGACTGCGGACCTAGTAGCACGGTTGTATTTTGTTGGTTTTCGGAATGCGGCCAGGATTAAGTGGGCCGTGGCGGGGGGATGGTGTGGGGGCTCTCTTGTAGTGTCGGTAAAGGTGAAATTCTTGGACTGCCACCAGACGAACCAATGCAAAGGCATTTGCCAAGAATGTTTTCCCTGTTGGAGGAGGAGGGGGATGTTTTTGAGGCACTATGTGTCCTCTCCACGTGTCCGTGGTAATATGCACCTTAACAGTAACCGCGTTGGTGGTAATGTGGTGGTGACTGCGGACCTAGTAGCACGGTTGTATTTTGTTGGTTTTCGGAATGCGGCCAGGATTAAGTGGGCCGTGGCGGGGGGATGGTGTGGGGGCTCTCTTGTAGTGTCGGTAAAGGTGAAATTCTTGGACTGCCACCAGACGAACCAATGCAAAGGCATTTGCCAAGAATGTTTTCCCTGTTGGAGGAGGAGGGGGATGTTTTTGAGGCACTACGTGTCCTCTCCACGTGTCCGTGGTAATATGCACCTTAACAGTAACCGCGTTGGTGGTAATGTGGTGGTGACTGCGGACCTAGTAGCACGGTTGTATTTTGTTGGTTTTCGGAATGCGGCCAGGATTAAGTGGGCCGTGGCGGGGGGATGGTCTGGGGGCTCTCTTGTAGTGTCGGTATAGGTGAAATTCTTGGACTGCCACCAGACGAACCAATGCAAAGGCATTTGCCAAGAATGTTTTCCCTGTTGGAGGAGGAGGGGGATGTTTTTGAGGCACTACGTGTCCTCTCCACGTGTCCGTGGTAATATGCACCTTAACAGTAACCGCGTCGGTGGGAAATGGCCTCGCCGCCATCATGTCTTTGGGAAGCCTCTGTTTCCACACCCCAGAGACATACCATTAGCAGCGGTATAGGCAGAGCCCAGAATTCGTAACATTTCAGCCGTAGCATTAGGACAGGCCCCACTAACATATCAGTAGCAGCATTATAGGAGGAGCGCAGTCTTCGTTCCATGTCAG
Organism: Eleutherodactylus coqui; assembly: GCF_035609145.1. NCBI lineage: Eukaryota > Metazoa > Chordata > Amphibia > Anura > Eleutherodactylidae > Eleutherodactylus > Eleutherodactylus coqui. The sequence goes on from NC_089841.1 coordinate 154,922,537, forward strand.
CAATAGTAGCACTCAAGACAGGCCCCAGTAACAATTCCGAAGCAGCAGTATAGCGGGAGCGCAGTCTTCGTTCCATGTCAGCAATAGTAGCACTCAAGACAGGCCCCAGTAACAATTCCGAAGCAGCAGTATAGCGGGAGCGCAGTCTTCGTTCCATGTCAGAAATAGTAGCACTCAAGACAGGCCCCAGTAACAATTCTGAAGCAGCAGTATAGTGGGAGCGCAGTCTTAGTTCCATTTCAGTAGCCTTAGTATAGCCAAGGCACAAGTTACATTTATGTAGCTAAAGTGTAGGCCAACCCCACACACCTTTCTGTACCATGAGTGCAGGCGAAGAACATAGAAATTACTATGATTACACTGTAGGTGAGGGCCCCAAAAAATTGGTGTACCAACAGTACTAATGTACCTCAGTAAAAATTGGCCATGCCCAACCAAGATGGCAGGTGAATCGCTTTGGTTAATGTGGCTTAAGTGGTAACTAGGCCTGGAGGCAGCCCAGTGTAACGAAAAATTGGTTCAAGTTAAAGTTCCAACGCTTTTAAGCGCATTGAAACTTATAAAAAATTATTTGAGTGAGCCTTGTGGCCCTAAGAAAAATTGCCCGTTCAGCGTGATTACGTGAGGTTTCAGGAGGAGGAGCAGGAGGAGGAGGAGGAATATTAGACACAGATTGATGAAGCAGAAATGTCCCCGTTTTGGATGGTGAGAGAGAACGTAGCTTCCATCCGCGGGTGCAGCCTACGTATTGCTTACGTATCGCTGCTGTCCGCTGGTGGAGAACAGAAGTCTGGGGAAATCCAGCCTTTGTTCATCTTGATGAGTGTTAGCCTGTCGGCACTGTCGGTTGACAAGCGGCTACGCTTATCTGTGATGATTCCCCCAGCCGCACTAAACACCCTCTCCGACAAGACGCTAGCCGCAGGACAAGCAAGCACCTCCAGGGCATACAGCGCTAGTTCAGGCCACGTGTCCAGCTTCGACACCCAGTAGTTGTAGGGGGCAGAGGCGTCACCGAGGATGGTCGTGCGATCGGCTACGTACTCCCTCACCATCCTTTTACAGTGCTCCCGCCGACTCAGCCTTGACTGGGGAGCGGTGACACAGTCTTGGTGGGGAGCCATAAAGCTGGCCAGGCCCTTAAAGACTGTTGCACTGCCTGGGATGTACATGCTGCTCGATCTCCGCACCTCCCCTGCTACCTTGCCCTCGGTACTGCGCCTTCTGCCACTAGCGCTGTCGGCTGGGAATTTTACCATCAGCTTGTCCGCAAGGGTCCTGTGGTATAGCAACACTCTCGAACCCCTTTCCTCTTCGGGAATGAGAGTGGGCAGGTTCTCCTTATAGCGTGCGTCGAGCAGTGTGTACACCCAGTAATCCGTTGTGGCCAGAATGCGTGCAACGCGAGGGTCACGAGAAAGGCATCCTAACATGAAGTCAGCCATGTGTGCCAGGGTACCAGTACGCAACACATGGCTGTCTTCACTTGGAAGATCACTTTCAGGATCCTCCTCCTCCTCCTCCTCCTCAGGCCATACACGCTGAAAGGATGACAGGCAATCAGCCGGTGTACCGTCAGCAGCGGGCCAAGCTGTCTCTTCCCCCTCCTCCTCATCCTCCTCATGCTCCTCCTCCTGTACGCGCTGAGAAATAGACAGGAGGGTGCCCTAACTATCCAGCGGCATACTGTCTTCCCCCGCCCCCGTTTCCGAGCGCAAAGCAGCTGCCTTTATGGTTTTCAGGGAATTTCTCAAGATGCATAGCAGAGGAATGGTGACGCTAATGATTGTAGCATCGCCGCTCACCACCTGGGTAGACTCCTCAAAATTACCAAGGACATGGCAGATGTCTGCCAACCAGGCCCACTCTTCTGAAAGGAATTGAGGAGGCTGACTCCCACTGCGCCGCCCATGTTGGAGTTGGTATTCGACTATAGCTCTACATTGTTCATAGAGCCTGGCCAACATGTGGAGCGTAGAGTTCCACCGTGTGGGCACGTCGCACAGCAGTCGGTGCACTGGCAGCTTAAAGTGATGTTGCAGGGTGCGCAGGGTGGCAGCGTCCGTGTGGGACTTGCGGAAATGTGCGCAGAGCCGGCGCGCCTTTACGAGCAGGTCTGACAAGCGTGGGTAGCTTTTCAGAAAGCGCTGAACCACCAAATTAAAGACGTGGGCCAGGCATGGCACGTGCGTGAGGCTGCCGAGCTGCAGAGCCGCCACCAGGTTACGGCCGTTGTCACACACGACCATGCCCGGTTGGAGGCTCAGCGGCGCAAGCCAGCGGTCGGTCTGCTGTGTCAGACCCTGCAGCAGTTCGTGGGCCGTGTGCCTCTTATCGCCTAAGCTGAGTAGTTTCAGCACGGCCTGCTGATGCTTGCCCACCGCTGTGCTGCCACACCGCGCGACACCGACTGCTGGCGACATCCTGATGCTAACACATCTTGATTGCGAGACAGAGGAGGAGGGTGCTTTAGTGGAGGAAGCATACACCTCCGCAGATACCAGCACCGAGCTGGGGCCCGCAATTCTGGGGGTGGGTAGGACGTGAGCGGTCCCAGGCTCTGACTCTGTCCCAGCCTCCACTAAATTCACCCAATGTGCCGTCAGGGAGATGTAGTGGCCCTGCCCGCCTGTGCTTGTCCACGTGTCCGTTGTTAAGTGGACCGTGGCAGTAACCGCGTTGGTGAGGGCGCGTATAATGTTGCGGGAGACGTGGTCGTGCAGGGCTGGGACGGCACATCGGGGAAAGTAGTGGCGACTGGGAACTGAGTAGCGCGGGGCCGCCGCCTCCATGATACTTTTGAAGGACTCAGTTTCCACAACCCTATACGGCAGCATCTCAAGGCTGATGAATTTTGCTATGCGGACGGTTAACGTTTGAGCGTGTGGGTGCGTGGTGGCGTACTTGCGCTTGCGCTCGATCACTTGCGCAAGCGACGGCTGGACGGTGCGCTGAACTACACTGCTGGATGGGGCCGAGGACAGCGGAGATGAGGGTGTGGGTGCAGGCCATGAGGCGGTAGTGCCTGTGTCCTGAGAAGGGGGTTGCATCTCAGTGGCAGGTTGGGGCACAGGGGGAGAGGCAGGGGTGCAAACCGGAGGCGCTGAACGGCCTTCGTCCCACCTTGTGGGGTGCTTGGCCATCATATGTCTGCGCATGGTGGTGGTGGTGAGGCTGTTGGTGTTGGCTCCCCGGCTGAGCTTTGCGCAACAAAGGTTGCACACCACTGTTCGTCGGTCGTCAGGCGTCTCTGTGAAAAACTGCCAGACCTTAGAGCACCTCGGCCTCTGCAGGGTGGCATGGCGCGAGGGGGCGCTTTGGGAAACACTTGGTGGATTATTCGGTCTGGCCCTGCCTCTACCCCTGGCCACCGCACTGCCTCTTGCAACCTGCCCTGCTGATACCCTTGACTCCCCCTCTGAAGACCTGTCCTCCTGAGTAAGCGTTGCACACCAGGTGGGGTCAGTCACCTCATCGTCCTGCTGCTCTTCCTCCGAATCCTCTGTGCGCTGCTCCCTCGGACTTACTGCCCTTACTACTACCTCACTGCAAGACAACTGTGTCTGATCGTCATCGTCCTCCTCACCCACAGAAAGTTGTTGAGACAGTTGCCGGAAGTCCCCAGCCTCTTCCCCCGGACCCCGGGAACTTTCGAATGGTTGGGCATCAGTGACGATAAACTCCTCTGGTGGGAGAGGAACCGCTGCTGCCCAATCTAAGCAGGGGCCCGAGAACAGTTCCTGGGAGTGTTCCCGCTCCTGAGCAGGTGTCATTGTAGTGGAGTGAGGAGGCTGGGAGGAAGGAGGAGCAGCAGACAGAGGATTCGGATTTGCAGCAGTGGACGGCGCAGAACTGCGTGTTGACGATAGGTTGCTCGAAGCACTTTCTGCCATCCAGGACAGGACCTGCTCACACTGCTCATTTTCTAATAACCGTCTCCCGCGTGGACCCATTAATTGGGCGATGAATGTGGGGACGCCAGAAACGTGCCTCTCTCCTAATCGCGCAGCAGTCGGCTGCGACACACCGGGATCAGGAGCTCGGCCTGTGCCCACACCCTGACTTGGCCCTCCGCGTCCTCGGCCGCGTCCACGTCCTCTAGGCCTACCCCTACCCCTCAGCATGCTGTATTACCGGTGATTTGATTTCACAGGCAGGAAATAAATTGGCGCAAGACTGCAGCCAAATATAATTTTTTCCCTTTTTTGAAAACGAAAGGCCCCACTGCCTCTAGTGAATGAATAATCTAAGTTCAATAACTGTGCTGTGTCCCTGCTAATGTGTCACAGAACGTGAGGGTAGCAGAGTTATTAACTCTGGCAGAGCAGGTATTTTTTTTCCCAATTAAGGAAAGCAAATGGCGAAGCCAGGAGTAAAACGTAGCTGGGTGCGTCTGATTTTTAAACGTTGCACACGCAGCCAACACGTGTCCACAGCCCTTAGGACGGACAGAGGCAGGACAAATAGTTTTTTTTTCAGTTTTTTTCCACCAAAAGGCAGCACTGCGTATATTCAATGAACATGAGAAGTTTAATAACTGTGCTGTGTCCCTGCTAATGTGTCACAGAACGTGAGGGTAGCAGAGTTATTAACTCTGGCAGAGCAGGTATTTTTTTTCCCAATTAAGGAAAGCAAATGGCGAAGCCAGGAGTAAAACGTAGCTGGGTGCGTCTGATTTTTAAACGTTGCACACGCAGCCGACACGTGTCCACAGCCCTTAGGACGGACAGAGGCAGGACAAATAGTTTTTTTTTCAGTTTTTTTCCACCAAAAGGCAGCACTGCGTATATTCAATGAACATGAGAAGTTTAATAACTGTGCTGTGTCCCTGCTAATGTGTCACAGAACGTGAGGGTAGCAGAGTTATTAACTCTGGCAGAGCAGGTATTTTTTTTCCCAATTAAGGAAAGCAAATGGCGAAGCCAGGAGTAAAACGTAGCTGGGTGCGTCTGATTTTTAAACGTTGCACACGCAGCCGACACGTGTCCACAGCCCTTAGGACGGACAGAGGCAGGACAAATAGTTTTTTTTTCAGTTTTTTTCCACCAAAAGCCAGCACTGCGTATATTCAATGAACATGAGAAGTTTAATAACTGTGCTGTGTCCCTGCTAATGTGTCACAGAACGTGAGGGTAGCAGAGTTATTAACTGTGGCAGAGCAGGTATTTTTTTTCCCAATTAAGGAAAGCAAATGGCGAAGCCAGGAGTAAAACGTAGCTGGGTGCGTCTGATTTTTAAACGTTGCACACGCAGCCGACACGTGTCCACCGCCCTTAGGACGGACAGAGGCAGGACAAATACAATTATTTTCAGTTTTTTTCAACCAAAAGGCAGCACTGCGTATACTCAATGAATAATAACTGTGTTGTGGCCCTGCCTACACAATTCTTTCCCTGCAGTATCAATGGAGGGTGCAATGCTCTGCAGAGGCGATTTTGAGAAGAAAAAACATATGCAGCACAGCTAACAGCAGCCAGCACAGTACTGCACACGGTTAAATATGGCCCTAGAAAGGACCGTTGAGGTTCTTGAAGGCTACACTCACTCCTAACACTCTCCCTGCCTATGCAACACTTCTGTCCCTAATGCCGGGTGCAACGCTCTGCAGAGACGATTTTGAGAAAAAAAAATAATTGCCACTGCTAACAGCAGCCAACACACAGCTATCAGTGGCCCTAATAAGGACCTTTGGGGGTCTTGAAGCCTACACTAACTACCAATTCTTTCCCTACAGCAGCTCCGGTACAAACAGCACTGTCCCTCATCTAACTCACCAGGCATCTGAGGCGAGCCGCGGGAGGGGCCGACTTTTATATTAGGCGGACACCTGATCTCCCCAGCCACTCACTGCAGGGGGGTGGTATAGGGCTTGAACGACGCAGGGGGAAGTTGTAATGCCTTCCCTGTCTTTCAATTGGCCAGAAAAGCGCGCAAACGTCTCAGGGAAGGAAGTGAAAGTAACCAGAACACCGCATGGTGTTCGTTACGAATAACGAACATCCCGAACACCCTAATATTCGCACGAATATCAAGCTCGGACGAACACGTTCGCTCATCTCTAATAATTATACCTCAGCTTAGGCCCTCCAATTTAATCAGACCCAACAAATTAATTAAACTTCAGACCAGATCCCTTAAATGATCAGAGCTCCAGAAAGAAAAGAATAATCATACCCCAGGCTAGATCTCTGCATATACTTACATGCCTGGTTGGGGCCATAGAAGGGGCACTATTACTAATTGGGGACACAAAGGGATCATTATTTCTGTTGGGGCCATAGAGGGGGCACTATTATTATGAGAGACTGCAGAGAGAGTACTATTACTAAGTGAGATCACAAAGAGGGCATTATTACTATGGTAAGCACTGAGTGGTTTATTGACATAGCAGGAGGATGGGAAGATGTAGAAATGAGTCAAGGCTGGAAGAAATCTTTATGACAATTTGAGCTTGGATAAGAAAAATTAAAACAGATGACTGTAACCAGAGAAGATATCACCTGTGATCACTTGAGGTAACTGCACAGCAATCACTATTCCCGTGTAGAACTAATATTAATTATACTGCATAGTGACTGCATTATTTAGAGGTGTACTAGAGCTGAGCCAACATATAAATAATTCCGGGGGTTCTAATTCTGGGTTTTGCTATTGAGTCCCATAAGATCTGTTATGCACATAACTATAGTTGGTCATGAGTAGCATCCAAACCAGCCATGTATCTTTATGAAGGCATCAGCAACTGGTGCCCTAATATGGCTTGTGACACCTCATTATGAGGGCGTCGCCAGCTGGTGACACAATACAGTAAGCATTGGCAGCTGACAATTTAGTATAAGGGGCCCTAGAGCATAGTACCACAGTATAGGAATCGTAACAGCCAATTGTCAGTGTATTCATACATTTCCAGGTGGAACAATATAGGTAAAAAGCACACACATGTGTAAAGCCACATCCAGGAACCATGCCCCTTTTAACTTGGCTGGTGTTTTTGCTGAAAAATAGTGCTTTCGTGGAAAAAAAGCTGTCTCTTTTTTTCAAATTTTAGTCAATCCTTTAAGTGCCTTATTCTGATGTTTGCAGTTCAAATAGTATATAAAAATAACTTTATAACTTCATCATGATCAGACCAAACATCAAAAGGGACAGTGAAATGCATAATCATAAAAACGAAAATCCTGTTAAAGATCCTGATGGCACGGGCAGGGATGAACCTGTCATCTCTGCTGCTTTAGGTGAACTATAAAAGTTGCTCCACCACCACCTATACATATATCACCCATATACCTATTAAAAATGCTCTGCATCACCCAGAATTGAATGAGGACTCCTCACTTCCCATACACTTACGGTAGGGGATGGGCCCCTCAGTAGATGCATCAATTGTGGGGAGAGGCGTCTCCATTCAGTTATTGGTAATATTTAGAGCTGCACTACCTGTACTGGGTACCAGGTGCAGGGATGGGCTGAGAGGCTATGGGCTGTGACACTAGGGCCAGTGGTGAGGGCATCGGGGCTGGCTGGTGTGCAGCAGTGTTACAGCCCAAGACAAAGGGCAGGGGGGCTTAACATAAGTACTGTATCCTCCAGCAGTATGAGCACTGTAATAGACCCAGCTACAACATCCCCAGGATAGAGTTTGGTGAGAATAATCATACAGTGGGTCCAAGCTAAAAAAATTTCTTTATTGCTCACTGTAGCACTTAATTTGTGGCAGTAAAACACAATGGTGTTGGATCCATAGATTGTGGTGCTTCTTCTCTAAGAGCACAGCCCACAACATATAAAGGCCAGTATCCAGATGGCCTGGAACAATCACCTCCGGGAGCTGCGTAGAGGCCCAACAGGAACTTTGGGGAACCTTGAACAGACCTTACTTGAACTTTCACATTTTTGCACACACTTGCTCTCCTTCCTGTCACTGTCCAACTGTATCATCATGGGATACCCCTCCCCCCTCTTTATCAGCTACCATCTTTCCTTGCCTCTTGCAAAAATGTTTCCGAATAAATCTTGAGAAGTTTATTCTGACGTGTCTGAAGAAGTGGTCCGGAAGGTAAATTGGGAGCATTTGTAGTTTATACAGAATCTTAGGGATCAAGTAGGTTTGTATGAGATTTCTATGGCCAAACGAGGAGATCATCAATAGATCATGTGTTTGTAGAAGTGGTGCAAAGTTGTTGTCATAAAGGTGCTCTAGATTTTTAGTAATCTTAATTCCCAAATACTCTTTACAGGTTTAGACCAGGGATAGTTGGACGACCCTTGGAGTTTTTTTGCCATCTATGGTAGTAATGTTATATTCAGATATATATGTGATCACAGATCAAGCACAATTTTTAATAATAAAACAGGAATTTTGCACAAAAGGAGGTATTCCCGATCTTTTAGATGTATCTCTTATAAGAACCCATAATGACCGGAAGGCTGTTTACTCACTTGTGAGCATACCTGTGAATGGAATGAGGAGAAGCAGACCAGCGTAAGGTGGGACTTTACTTATTACTTATGCTAACTTCTGGCATGAACCGTGACTGCCTGTAACTTTGGCAGAGTGCAGTCACAGTCAATACTGCATCACCTGGAGCACCATCCAAACTCACAGCCACGGGTCAGTGTCAATACTGGGTACATACAGACTGTGTTAACTTACACTGCACAAAACAGGGACAATTCAGAATGTACAATATATGCTCTCTGACCTTCTGTTCTCACATATCATGCCACCCTGGGAATGTGGTCTAGTAGTTGCTGGTAGGTTTTTGTGACTAAAAAAACAGCCAAACAGAGAAACAGCCCAAAACATAGTGTGTTATTGCACCCTCTGATACAGTTCAAAGTTCCGAGTGTGGACAATAAAAATCACAGCTACTTGTGAGGGTGAGGTGAAGTAACTGAAGGACAAAGCAGGGACAGTTCACAAAACATAGTATATACTCTGTGACCTTTATGTTCTCACATATCATGCTGCCCTGGGATTGAGGCCTAGTAGGTGCCTGTGTGACATAGTTCAAAGTCATGAGTCTGGACAATACAAATTACTAGCATATGTGATACAACTCTTAGTGCTTGACTGCAAACTAAAAAGCTGAAAAGTTAAGTAAATCTAAAAAAATAAAGCAAGCAAAAGGTAGGAGACCGTAGTGGTGGTGGTGGTAGAGAATGGGCCAAGTTTGCTCCCACTGAAGTAATGGCTCCACGTTCTACAGGAGGAGAAGCAAGCCTTTTCTTGAAAGTTGTTATGGCAGTGCATTACATTTGCAGCATACAGAACAGGTCAAAGAGTAGATGACACAGCTGGTCTTAACTACTACCACCTTCTCTTCGTTCCAGTTGCAAGCACACAGCAGTCAGTCTGCACCAGTTGATCATGAGCAATCCACCTCTACTTCCCCTGTACCAAATCGCTCATACACTCTGAAGCAGTCTACATGGATTAGTCTAAGGAGCTATTTGATCATTGAGTGTCATGGGTATCAAATCCCTAACACACAGCAGGACTATAACATCCCTAGAACATTCACATGTTCCACGTCCAATGTTGTATGTTCTGTAAATGTCCTGTTGGTGGTCTATATGTTAGAGAAACAGGACAAAAACTGAAATCAAGGATGAGGTCTCACCCCCACACAATTAAAGAAAGAAATACAGAATTACCTGTGGCTGAACAGTATTCTAGTCACGGACACAACATAGAACATATGAAAGTTACTATATTAAAAGGCAACTTTAAAACTCAATGTCTTAAAAGAATTTGCAAGTACAAGTTTATAACCATCTTTGATACTCTCAAGACCAGAATCAACATTGGAAGTTGATTCATGCATCCTTGGAGATTATGAGAAATCTATAGCACAGATAACACACTGGCCAGGAGACCCCCCTAACACTAATTTAGAGACCATAAAACTTCCATATCCCTTATCAGTGGACTAATTAAGTATTTACTCCTCTACTCATCCTGTTCTGGTATTGTTTAAGTGCAAATTAATCACACCATGTCTGTGCTTTTTCATATGTATGTGTGAATATATATATATATATATATATATATATATATATATATATATATATATATATATATATATATAATATATATATATATATATATATATTTCTTCAGATCTATTCCATTAAGTCTGAGGAAGAACCCTAAGTAGGTTTGAAAGCTCACTATAACATCACGTCTTTTTGTCAGCCAATAAAAGGTATCATATCTACAATATTGCTTAGTTTCTCTTGCTGAGAACAATTACATTTTGCTCTACTGGCAAACATGGTACCAAACTTTTTTCTTTTTACCTGGCAGTTATATAGAAATACCAGGTGTATCACCATTAAATGCGGGAGCACAGTGATACAAATATTTGTAAGTCTCTATGACAGATAATCTCCTCTGTGTACTACTGCTCTTTCTGTAAGGGACTTCTCTATGTAGATTAGATGATTTCTTAACAGTTGGTGCAATTAGAGTTTGTTAATCATTGCAGGCCTATATCAGACATATAGATTATATCCCACTGGTATGCAGTATTACATACAACACCTTCTCTCAGCAGTTTTTGCTGTCTCTCTTCAATCAAATAACATTTCAGTAAGATGGCTGTTCAGGCTCCTATAAAAAACCCTCTTGATTTGTCTCTGAGAGAGTCTCAGCTATTCTCTCCTCTTACATTTAATATAGGTCTCTCAGCATCTGCTGTCAATCTTTAAAAATTCCTCCTGCGTCACAGCAACAAGCAAGCTGTTTGTCCCTCATTCAATAAGACTCTGCATCCTTTAGCAAGGTCCTCAAACCACACCACACAGTGCTGAACACAGTAGCAATATCCACTCTAAGGGCTCAGTCAGACGGGCGTTTTTTCGCGCGATTTGCGCATGCACATGCGTCCGGCGATTTTATAAAATCATTGCTTTGCAATGGTATCGGACACATGAGCGCTTTTTATGCGCTCGTCCGATAAATTATAGAACAGAAATCGCAGATCGCACCTATCTGGCGCTGAGCCAATCAGAGGCAGCACTCACTCACCCATTCATGAATTCATGAATGGGTGTGAGTGAGAGCTGCCTCTGATTGGTCAGGCTGTGACCAATCAGAGGCAGCTCATTCAGCAGGCGGGGATTTTAAATCCCTGGCTGCTGAATACTACAGAGAGCAGTTCAGGAGAACTGCCGTCGGCCGCAGCTGAACTCCGTCTGCCGGGACCAGGTGAGTATATATATATTTTTTATTTTTACACATTTCTGGATGAATTGCAGGGAAGGGCTTATATATTTAAGCCCTTCCCGAAAATTCATCTTGAGATCGCCCGCAGCGCATTGCTTTCAATGGAGCCGGCTGTATTACCGGCTCCATTGAATTCAATACGCTGGACAGCGCTGCACTGCTCCGGCCCGTTTCTATTGAAACGTGGCTAGCAGCAGTTTTTTCGGGCGATTTTTCGGCTCCGGTCACGCGATTTGCGGATGCGCATCCGTCATGCGATCCGCAAATCGCGGGAAAAAATGCCCGTGTGACTAAGGCCTAAGGGTGGCTTCACACAAGCGCGTTTTTGACGTACATAGGTGCGTATATAGGTGCACACCCATGTACGTGCAAAAACACGCGTGAATGCAGGTCCGTGCATTGTTTTCAATGGAGCCACGGCTGCTGCTGGCGGCTCCATTGAAAACAATGGTCTGCCGGCACCCATGCATTCTTTTTCAGGGAAGGGCTTTACATATAAGCCCTTCCCTGAAAAAGAACAATTTTAGTGTAAAAATATATATATATACTTACCTCTCTGCTGCTGCCATGACCCCCGTGGGGATGAAGAACACATCTGCCGCATGCAGCAGATGTTTCCTTCATTCCCGCTAGTTAAAAGAATTCCCTGCTGCTACATCTGCCCAACTGTGACAGATGCAGCAGAGGAATTCTTCAATTCTCTACTGCAGCTGTCACACGTGTCAGCTGCAGTAGAGGATTTTGCTGCCAGCAATTGATTTCAGGGAAGGGCTTTAAATATAATCCCTTCCCTGAAAATCAAGTAAATGAATGACTGACGGGCGAGAGTTGCCTGTGATTGGCTGAGCACCTCAGCCAATCACATTCAGCTCTTTCAGCAAGCGGGGATTTTAAATCCCCGCCTGCTGATAGATCAGCACTACAGGGCAGGGGACAACAGGAGAAGACGCGGCTGAGCCCCAGCAGCTGAAGGAAGGTGAGTATCTATTTTTTTTGTTTTTTAAACCACTTTTACTTGATTTTTCAGAGAAAGGCTTATATTTAAAGACCTTCCCTTAAATCAATTGCCGGCAGCAGAATCCTCTACCACAGCTGACATGTGTGACAGCTGCAGTAGAGAATTGAAGAATTCCTCTGCTGCATCGGTCACAGATGTGGCAGATGTAGCAGCAGGGAATTTTTTTAACTAGCGGGGATTAAGGAAACATCTGCCGCATGCGGCAGATGTGTTCTTCATCCCTGCAGGGGTCACGGCAGCGGCAGACAGGTAAGTATATATATATTTTTTTTTTTACACTAAAATTGGTGTGCCATGGGGGGGGATGGCTTCCATTGACTCTAATGGAATCTGTTGCTGCGAGACCAACAGGAAAATGGAGCATGCTGCGATTTTGTCCCGTGCGTGCGACCCGCATGTCGGGAAAAAAATCACATCTGCATGCTTTTACTTGCTGCGCGGATGCTAATGCTTCCTTATGGGCGGCAAGAGGTGTGGATCTCCCGCACAGAAGACACACACGGATTTTATAATTTAAATCTGCCTGTAGACATTAGGCCTAAGGCAGCACAACCACATGGTCAAAGAGCTGTTGGCCGTTCTGATTCACGATGATTTTGGTGAAATCTTTCTGATCTAAACCCGAACTGATCATTCATCACTATTCAAGAGTCCCAGAGCCTGCTGCCTGTAAAAATTTGTGAACAGGCACACAATTCTAACCTTTGTGCGCCCGTTTAGACGGCATGGGCCGAGGCCGCCATGCCATTGCTCCTTCCCTCCCTCTCGCCAGATCACCTCCTCTCTCCTCCCCTCCGGCTGATTGCAATACGAGGGGGCCCGATGGGGGCGAAGCTAAGCGCCACCTCATTCCACCTTCTTCCATTGCTGGCTGCGGACAAAGGGACAGAAGCTTAGCTCCACCCCCCTTCCCTTGTTCGCAGCCAGCAATGGGAGGAGGCAGGATGAGGCGGCGCTTAGCTCCTCCCCTACCCACCCCCTCCCATTGCAATCACCTGGAGGGGAGGAGAGAAGAGGGACGGAGTTTAGCAGTCATGCTGCTCAACTCCCTCCCACTTCCCTTCTCCAGCCGCTGTCATTGGCTCCCATAGGAGCCCATGCAGCGACCGACGCATTCTGGCCCAAAAGACAGTTCCAGGTCTGTCTATTGGGCCCGACGTAAAAACGCCTGGCGCTATATTGGCCAACCAAGCACTTTTACGTTGCGGGAATACGGCCATGTGATCTGATGCATTAGAATCCAATGTATCAGATCACAGCGTATATTGGCCGACCATGAAAACAGCGGGTCGACACATGCTCGTGGGAACAAAGCCTCAAGTTGCTGAAAATGTTATTGTAGTTCCAGAGTAAATCTATGTGTATTAGTTAGTGCCAGACAGGCCAGGGTGTTTGTTTCTGTTATATTTTATTTTACATCAGAGTTAATAAAGCTAACTGAGTGTCAGACTTTAAACTTGCTTCTGGCTGCTGACTCTGGGATTTCAAAGAAGATATGCGTCTTTTGACCCCAGCAAAGGCGATCCCAAGCTAATCCTGCCACATTTCCTACAGATGTGCCAATATGCTTCCTGCAAGGCTAGCCTTTTTTGGACTAATGCTTTCTCTAAGAAAAAAAAATTAACTCCTCAAGCTCTTCCTCCATATTTTGATAATTGGCCTCTTTTTGCTGCTAGCAGGTTCTTAATTGCATCATTTTTCCACTGTACATGGGGGCAGGGTGCCTATTTTTAGGCTAAAATATATTTGAAGTATTTTTGTCCTTATGTTACTATTTGAGATGATTTACAGTAGCTTGGGTTGGGCAAATACCAGCATACATAAATTAAGTGTTACAATTAGAGATGAGTGAGTATACTCGCTAAGGGCAATTACTCGAGCGAGCATTGCCCTTAGCGAGTACCTGCCCGCTCGGGAGCAAAGATTCGGCTGCTGGCGGTGGGCGGGGAGCTGCGAGGGAGAGTGGGGAGGAACGGAGGGGAGATCTCTCTCTCCCTCTCTCCCCCTCTGACTGCTGCAACTCACCTGTCGCCCGCGCCGGCTGCCGAACGGGGAGATACTCGCTAAGGACAATGCTCGATCGAGCAATTGTCCTTAGCGAGTATGCTCGCTCATCTCTGGTTACAATACTTCTTCTTTTAATGATTAGATTCTCAAAACACTTAACAAAAATAATGGGAAGTTGTTCTCAGTATTAGTTCAGGTGATCACGGAAAAGATCTAGGAGATTGTGTTGTCACCTATAGCAACCCCTGAACAAAACTGCAACTATAACTGATGCACCAGGAAAAGACAATATTGTGCAACAAGAGATTAGATAAGTGTTAGTTAAATACATGGTCTGCAGTCAAGCAAATGTATTAAGGCAAGCTATTATAGATTCCTACCAGGAAAAGCCAGATAGACGGTGGTGAGGCATTTGTAGCATTATAGCACTTAGCATTAGAGGTTATTACAATTACAAGGATATCAAATGTACACATTGTGTTGTATTTGTGAAATGTATCTTATTACTGATAAGATTATGTAATTAGTAGAGATGAGCGAACACCAAAATGTTCGGGTGTTCGTTATTCGTAACGAACTTCCCGTGATGCTCGAGGGTTCGTTTCGAACAACGAACCCCATTGAAGTCAATGGGCGACCAGAACATTTTTGTATTTCGCCGATGCTCGCTAAGGTTTTCATGTGTGAAAATCTGGGCAATTCAGGAAAGTGATGGGAATGACACAGTGACGGATAGGGCAGGCGAGGGGCTACATGTTGGGCTGCATCCTAAGTTCACAGGTCCCACTATTAAGCCACAATAGCGGCAAGAGTGGGCCCCCCCCCCCTCCCAACAACTTTTACTTCTGAAAAGCGCTCATTAGCATGGCATACCTTTGCTAAGCACCACACTACCTCCAACAAAGCACAATCACTGCCTGCATGACACTCCACTGCCACTTCTCCTGAGTTACATGCTGCCCAACCGCACCCCCTCCCCCCCACAGCGCACACCAAAGTGTCCCTGCGCAGCCTTCAGCTGCCCTCATGCCACACCACGCTCATGTCTATTTAGAATTGCGTCTGCCATGACGAGGGACCGCAGGCATACACTGCAGAGGTTGGCACGGCTAGGCAGCGACCCTCTTTAAAAGTGGCGGAGCGATAGCCCACAATGCTGTACAGAAGCAATGAGAAATAGAATCCTGTGCCACCGCCATCAGGAGCTGCACACGTGGGCATAGCAATGGGGAACCTATGTGCCACACACTATTCATTCTGTCAAGGTGTCTGCATGCCCCAGTCAGACCGGGCTTTTTAATTCATAGACACAGGCAGGTACAACTCCCTATTGTGAAGTCCCTGTCGACCCACAGCATGGGTGGCTCCCTGGAACCCACCGGCGGTACACAGAAATATCCCATTGCATTGCCCAACACAGCTGAGGTAGTAATGTCGTGCTTAATGCAGGTGGGCTTCGGCCCACACTGCATGCCCCAGTCAGACTGGGGTTCTTTACAAGTGGACACATGTAGGTTTAACTCCCTGTGGACCCACTGCCTGGGTGGGTGCCAGGAAGCCACCGGCGGTACATAGAAATATCCCATTGCATTGCCCAACACAGCTGAGGTAGTAATGTCGTGCGTAATACAGGTGGGCTTCGGCCCACACTGCATGCCCCAGTCAGACGGGTTCTTTAGAAGTGTACAGATGTATTAAAAACTCAGTGTGCACCTACAGCATGGGTGGCTCCCTGGAACCCACCGGCGGTACACAAAAATATCCCATTGCATTGCCCAACACAGCTGAGGTAACGTCAGCTGTAATGCAGGTGGGCTAAAAATTAATTTGATTACACTGTAGGCGAGGGCCCACAAAAATTGCTGTATCAACAGTACTAATGTACATCCCAAAAATTGGCCATGGCCAGCCAAGAGGGCAGGTGAAACCCATTAATCGCTTTGGTTAATGTGGCTTAAGTGGTAACTAGGCCTGGAGGCAGCCCAGTGTAACGAAAAATTGGTTCAAGTTAAAGTTCCAATGCTTTTAAGCGCATTGAAACTTATAAAAATTGTTCTGAAAAATTATTTGAGTGAGCCTTGTGGCCCTAAGAAAAATTGCCCGTTCAGCGTGATTACGTGAGGTTTCAGGAG
The DNA here is from genome assembly GCF_035609145.1 of Eleutherodactylus coqui. Classification (NCBI taxonomy): domain Eukaryota; kingdom Metazoa; phylum Chordata; class Amphibia; order Anura; family Eleutherodactylidae; genus Eleutherodactylus; species Eleutherodactylus coqui. The sequence goes on from NC_089841.1 coordinate 154,938,924, forward strand.
GTGGAGCAGGAGGAGGAGGAGGAGGAATATTAGACACAGATTGATGAAGCAGAAATGTCCCCGTTTTGGATGGTGAGAGAGAACGTAGCTTCCATCCGCGGGTGCAGCCTACGTATTGCTTACGTATCGCTGCTGTCCGCTGGTGGAGAACAGAAGTCTGGGGAAATCCAGCCTTTGTTCATCTTGATGAGTGTTAGCCTGTCGGCACTGTCGGTTGACAAGCGGCTACGCTTATCTGTGATGATTCCCCCAGCCGCACTAAACACCCTCTCCGACAAGACGCTAGCCGCAGGACAAGCAAGCACCTCAAGGGCATACAGGGCTAGTTCAGGCCACGTGTCCAGCTTCGACACCCAGTAGTTGTAGGGGGCAGAGGCGTCACCAAGGATGGTCGTGCGATCCGCTACGTACTCCCTCACCATCCTTTTGCAGTGCTCCCGCCGACTCAGCCGTGACTGGGGAGCGGTGACACAGTCTTGGTGGGGAGCCATAAAGCTGGCCAGGCCCTTAAAGACTGTTGCACTGCCTGGGATGTACATGCTGCTCGATCTACGCACATCCCCTGCAACATGGCCCTCGGAACTGCGCCTTCTGCCACTAGCGCTGTCGGCTGGGAATTTTACCATCAGCTTGTCCGCAAGGGTCCTGTGGTATAGCAACACTCTCGAACCCCTTTCCTCTTCGGGAATCAGAGTGGGCAGGTTCTCCTTATACCGTGGATCGAGCAGTGTGTACACCCAGTAATCCGTAGTGGCCAGAATGCGTGCAACGCGAGGGTCACGAGAAAGGCATCCTAACATGAAGTCAGCCATGTGTGCCAGGGTACCTGTACGCAACACATGGCTGTCTTCACTAGGAAGATCACTATCAGGATCCTCCTCCTCCTCCTCCTCCTCCTCCTCAGGCCATACACGCTGAAAGGATGACAGGCAATCAGCCGGTGTACCGTCAGCAGCGGGCCAAGCTGTCTCTTCCCCCTCCTCCTCATCCTCCTCATGCTCCTCCTCCTCCTCCTGTACGCGCTGAGAAATAGACAGGAGGGTGCCCTGACTATCCAGCGGCATACTGTCTTCCCCCGCCCCCGTTTCCGAGCGCAAAGCAGCTGCCTTTATGGTTTGCAGGGAATTTCTCAAGATGCATAGCAGAGGAATGGTGACGCTAATGATTGTAGCATCGCCGCTCACCACCTGGGTAGACTCCTCAAAATTACCAAGGACATGGCAGATGTCTGCCAACCAGGCCCACTCTTCTGAAAGGAATTGAGGAGGCTGACTCCCACTGCGCCGCCCATGTTGGAGTTGGTATTCGACTATAGCTCTACGCTGTTCATAGAGCCTGGCCAACATGTGGAGCGTAGAGTTCCACCGTGTGGGCACGTCGCACAGCAGTCGGTGCACTGGCAGCTTAAAGTGATGTTGCAGGGTGCGCAGGGTGGCAGCGTCCGTGTGGGACTTGCGGAAATGTGCGCAGAGCCGGCGCGCCTTTACGAGCAGGTCTGACAAGCGTGGGTAGCTTTTCAGAAACCGCTGAACCACCAAATTAAAGACGTGGGCCAGGCATGGCACGTGCGTGAGGCTGCCGAGCTGCAGAGCCGCCACCAGGTTACGGCCGTTGTCACACACGACCATGCCCGGTTGGAGGCTCAGCGGCGCAAGCCAGCGGTCGGTCTGCTGTGTCAGACCCTGCAGCAGTTCGTGGGCCGTGTGCCTCTTATCGCCTAAGCTGAGTAGTTTCAGCACGGCCTGCTGACGCTTGCCCACCGCTGTGCTGCCACACCGCGCGACACCGACTGCTGGCGACATGCTGCTGCTAACACATCTTGATTGTGAGACAGAGGAGGAGGAGGAGGAGGAGGGTGCTTTAGTGGAGGAAGCATACACCTCCGCAGATACCAGCACCGAGCTGGGGCCCGCAATTCTGGGGGTGGGTAGGACGTGAGCGGTCCCAGGCTCTGACTCTGTCCCAGCCTCCACTAAATTCACCCAATGTGCCGTCAGGGAGATGTAGTGGCCCTGCCCGCCTGTGCTTGTCCACGTGTCCGTAGTTAAGTGGACCGTGGCAGTAACCGCGTTGGTGAGGGCGCGCACAATGTTGCGGGAGACGTGGTCGTGCAGGGCTGGGACGGCACATCGGGAAAAGTAGTGGCGACTGGGAACTGAGTAGCGCGGGGCCGCCGCCTCCATGATACTTTTGAAGGACTCCGTTTCCACAACCCTATACGGCAGCATCTCAAGGCTGATGAATTTTGCGATGCGGACGGTTAACGTTTGAGCGTGCGGGTGCGTGGCGGCGTACTTGCGCTTGCGCTCGAACACTTGCGCAAGCGACGGCTGAACGGTGCGCTGAACTACACTGCTGGATGGGGCCGAGGACAGCGGAGATGAGGGTGTGGGTGCAGGCCATGAGGCGGTAGTGCCTGTGTCCTGAGAGGGGGGTTGCATCTCAGTGGCAGGTTGGGGCACAGGGGGAGAGGCAGGGGTGCAAACCGGAGGCGGTGAACGGCCTTTGTCCCACCTTGCGGGGTGCTTGGCCATCATATGTCTGCGCATGGTGGTGGTGGTGAGGCTGTTGGTGTTGGCTCCCCGGCTGAGCTTTGCGCGACAAAGGTTGCACACCACTGTTCGTCGGTCGTCAGGCGTCTCTGTGAAAAACTGCCAGACCTTAGAGCACCTCGGCCTCCGCAGGGTGGCATGGCGCGAGGGGGCGCTTTGGGAAACACTTGGTGGATTATTCGGTCTGGCCCTGCCTCTACCCCTGGCCACTGCACTGCCTCTTGCAACCTGCCCTGCTGATGCCCTTGACTCCCCCTCTGAAGACCTGTCCTCCTGAGTAAGCGTTGCACACCAGGTGGGGTCAGTCACCTCATCGTCCTGCTGCTCTTCCTCCGAATCCTCTGTGCGCTGCTCCCTGGGACTTACTGCCCTTACTACTACCTCACTGCAAGACAACTGTGTCTGATCGTCATCGTCCTCCTCACCCACAGAAAGTTGTTGAGACAGTTGGCGGAAGTCCCCAGCCTCTTCCCCCGGACCCCGGGAACTTTCGAATGGTTGGGCATCAGTGACGATAAACTCCTCTGGTGGGAGAGGAACCGCTGCTGCCCAATCTAAGCAGGGGCCCGAGAACAGTTCCTGGGAGTGTTCCCGCTCCTGAGCAGGTGTCATTGTAGTGGAGTGAGGAGGCTGGGAGGAAGGAGGAGCAGCAGACAGAGGATTCGGATTGGCAGCAGTGGACGGCGCAGAACTGCGGGTAGACGATAGGTTGCTCGAAGCACTTTCTGCCATCCAGGACAGGACCTGCTCACACTGCTCATTTTCTAATAACCGTCTCCCGCGTGGACCCATTAATTGGGCGATGAATGTGGGGACGCCAGAAACGTGCCTCTCTCCTAATCGCGCAGCAGTCGGCTGCGACACACCTGGATCAGGAGCTTGGCCTGTGCCCACACCCTGACTTGGCCCTCCGCGTCCTCGGCCGCGTCCACGTCCTCTAGGCCTACCCCTACCCCTCAGCATGCTGTATTACCAGTGATTTGATTTCACAGGCAGGAAATAAATTGGCGCAAGACTGCAGGCCAAATATAATTTTTGCCCTTTTTGGAAAACGAAAGGCCCCACTGCCTCTAGTGAATGAATTATCTAAGTTTAATAACTGTGCTGTGTCCCTGCTTATGTGTCACAGAACGTGAGGGTAGCAGAGTTATTAACTGTGGCAGAGCAGGTATTTTTTTTCCCAATTAAGGAAAGCAAATGGCGAACCCAGCAGTAAAGCGTAGCTGGGTGCGTATGATTTAGCAATGTTTTTCACGCAGCTCACACGTCTCCACAGGCGTAAGGACGGACACAGGCTGGACAAATAGATTTGTTTTCAGTTTTTTCCCACCAACAGGCAGCACTGCGTATATTCAATGAACCTGAGAAGTTTAATAACTGTGCTGTGTCCCTGCTTATGTGTCACAGAACGTGAGGGTAGCAGAGTTATTATAACTCTTGGAGAGCAGGTATTTTTTTTCCCAATTAAGGAAAGCAAATGGCGAACCCAGCAGTAAAGCGTAGCTGGGTGCGTATGATTTAGCAATGTTTTTCACGCAGCTCACACGTCTCCACAGGCGTAAGGACGGACACAGGCTGGACAAATAGATTTGTTTTCAGTTTTTTCCCACCAACAGGCAGCACTGCGTATATTCAATGAACCTGAGAAGTTTAATAACTGTGCTGTGTCCCTGCTTATGTGTCACAGAACGTGAGGGTAGCAGAGTTATTATAACTCTTGGAGAGCAGGTATTTTTTTTCCCAATTAAGGAAAGCAAATGGCGAACCCAGCAGTAAAGCGTAGCTGGCTGCGTATGATTTAGCAATGTTTTTCACGCAGCTCACACGTCTCCACAGGCGTAAGGACGGACACAGGCTGGACAAATAGATTTGTTTTCAGTTTTTTCCCACCAACAGGCAGCACTGCGTATATTCAATGAACCTGAGAAGTTTAATAACTGTGCTGTGTCCCTGCTTATGTGTCACAGAACGTGAGGGTAGCAGAGTTATTATAACTCTTGGAGAGCAGGTATTTTTTTTCCCAATTAAGGAAAGCAAATGGCGAACCCAGCAGTAAAGCGTAGCTGGCTGCGTATGATTTAGCAATGTTTTTCACGCAGCTCACACGTGTCCACCGCCCGTAAGGACGGACAGAGGCTGGACAAATAGATTTGTTTTCAGTTTTTTCCCACCAACAGGCAGCACTGCGTATATTCTATGAATAATAACTGTGTTGTGGCCCTGCCTATACAATTCTTTCCCTGCAGTATCAATGGAGGGTGGAATGCTCTGCAGAGGCGATTTTGAGAAGCCCAAAAAAAATGCAGCACAGCCAACAGCAGCCTGGACAGTACTGCACACGGATAAATATGGCCCTAGAAAGGACCGTTGAGGTTCTTGAAGGCTACACTCACTCCTAACACTCTCCCTGCCTATGCAGCACTTCTGTCCCTAATGCCAGGTGCAACGGTCTGCAGAGGCGATTTTGAGAAAAAAAAAAATCACACTGCTAACAGCAGCCAACACACAGCTATCAGTGGCCCTAATAAGGACCTTTGGGGGGTCTTGAAGCCTACACTAACTACCAATTCTTTCCCTACAGCAGCTCCGGTATAAACAGCACTGTCCCTCATCTAACTCACACCGCATCTGAGGCGAGCCGCGGGAGGGGCCGACTTTTATATTAGGCGAACACCTGATCTCCCCAGCCACTCACAGCAGGGGGGTGGTATAGGGCTTAAACGTTGCAGGGGGAAGTTGTAATGCCTTCCCTGTCTTTCAATTGGCCAGAAAAGCGCGCTAACGTCTCAGGGAAGGAAGTGAAAGTAACCAGAACACCGCATGGTGTTCGTCACGAATAACGAACATCCCGAACACCCTAATATTCGCACGAATATCAAGCTCGGACGAACGCGTTCGCTCATCTCTAGTAATTAGTATTTTACGACATTTTTTTCAAGTTTAAAAATGCAAGTCTAAAATAATGAAATAAAAATTTTAAGCACTTTTCCTCAGATCATTACCTTTCCATATGCCCTATTAGAGCAAAGTTAAAGTAATTGTGCTAATGTTATAAAGTGACCCCCTATCCACAGAGTAGAGGATAACTTTATGAGTAGTATAATATGGGACCACCGCCAATCTCGAGAACGAGGCTACCGAAGCTCCCAGCATGAATTAAGCGCAAATTGCACGTGTGCTACGGCTCCATTCATTTTAATTACAGCCGAGGGCTTGTACTCTGCAGCGTCCGGCACTCCCATTGAAATGAATGGAGCAGTGGTGAGCAAGTGTCACCGCTGCTTCATTCATGCAGGGACTATCAGGACTCCGGTTCTCAAAACTGCTGGGGATTTCAGCGATCAGACCCCCACTGATTATAAAATTATTCTCTATGCTATGGCTAGAGTATAACTTGATACAACCCCTTTAACCACTTCAGGACCATCGAACAAATATAAAAGTCTTGTGGTCCTGAAGTTTGTGTGAAACGGGCTTGGGAGCCAAGTTTGCTCCATAACCAGCGACTATCAGCTGTTTGTGTGATTGTTCTCAGTAAGAGAAACCAAGTAATCTTGTAGATATGATATCTTTTAATAGCTAACAAAAATACATGATGTTGTTGCGAGCTTGCGAACCAACACAGGGTTCTTCCTCAGGCATAATGGAAAAAATCTAAAGACGTATTTATATTATAACATATACATATGATCACATGGGAGGGCACAGACATGGTGAACTTAATTTGCACTATGTAAATACCAGAGACAGGACAAGAGGGCACAGACATTATGATTAATACCACTTAGATAAATACCAGGGAGGAATGACCATAACAGTAAATAATTAGTCCAGTGACAAGGAATGTGAACGTTTATAGTCTGTAAATTGCTGATAGGGGGTCAACACGAGGCCACCTATTACCTCTGCTCTGGGTTTCTCATAATCTCCACTGATGTAAAAAAAAAAAACCTCAGAGATTCATACCGTTTCTTATGGTATCAAAGATGGTTATAAACTTATATTCCCAAATTCTTCTGTGGACGAATTCAAAGCCGCGGCATGTCAATTTTATTCTTGTTTCCGCTGCCGGCTCTCTCCTCCCTATGGGGAGAGATGGCCACAGCCGAACAAACTGTTTTCAAAACCCGCGCCAAAACCCGCGGGACTTCAGCTGCGGAAATCTCACCGAATTTCCGTACGGTCCTGCTGCAGACATTCCATGAGATTTCTGCGGAATTTACGCCCTATTTAAACCCAGCCTAAGAATTGTCTTCAATCGACTGATAGCCTTTTACATGAAATGACTGGCAAACGACGAAGAATGATTTTTATATCGGCATAAAATGAGCGACAAATTATAAGATAATAAATTATCGTTCTTCACTTAATTGTTGGCCATGTTTATATTGAGCGATTATTGTTCATTTTTGCTGAATTCCCTGATTATTTTAATGATAATCGTTCCGTGTAAAATGACTCTAAATCTTGGTGCACCTACTGAGGACAATCCAAATACTATAGCTATAATCATATATCTTACTTGAGATACCAATACCACTAAACAGCACAACACTACCATACAGTACAATACCACATTGACCTTCCTAACTTATTTGTGCTGTAAAATGTTCTTTCTCCATCTATTGTCTTGCCTTGCAATCTGTGCCATGATGCATCAAGCTGACCCTCCATGACAAGTGCCCCCAGTGTAAGATAATTTAATTTTACCTACGTTTGGATGAAGAAGCTTTGTATTTGAAACATGTAAATGGAAGATGAAGATTCGAAGTGCAGATCTCAGGAGGCTAAGGCCACACTGTTAAAGAAGGCAGCAAAGTTAATCATCTATTTTTGAGCACAAATTGCTGCTAGTATGTGCCCCTGTGCACTGTTGTTTCTCAGCATCATCTCGGTAAAATCCTTTTGTCACTCTGAGGTCTCAAAACTTCAAACAACTTTCATTACTCTTCTTGCAAGGTTTTATTGGGTCACTGCTCATGTCAAACCTTGTTTAGGTTCATTGATGAGAAGTCATCTGGAGGGATATGAGTTCAAAACCAAAATAAGCAATGCATGCTTAATGTAAGACTTTAAGGCCTGTGTCACTCGAACAAAATTTGCATGTGCAATACACAGTGAATAAAACCCATTGATTTCAATGGGTTTGTTCACATGCACATTTTTCCGTGAAAAAAATACACAGCATGCTCTATTTTCCTGCGCATTCGGGCCTGAAAATAGCACATATTGAACTAATTAACTTAAATGCCAATTTCAATGAATAGGAGTATGCTTGTGTGTTTTTTTGTGCTTGATTTACACATGCAAATAGTACAGGAAAACACGCACAGGCAAGCACAAATATTCCACGCCCATTGTATAAATGTGCGCTTACGCCTGTGTGATACCCTGTTTCCCTGAAAATAAGACATACCCTGAAAATAAGACGTAGCATGATTTTCCAGAATTTTTGAGGATGCTAAATGATTTTTGAGGCTTTTTGAGGATGCTTGAAATATAAGCCCTACTCCAAAATTAAGCCCTGCTAACAATTAATTAAAAAAATCAATTTAAATAGTGTCCAGGCAGCTATACATGTAAAAAAGTTAAACCTTTTTGAACAAAAATTAATATAAGACACTGTCTTATTTTTGGGGAAACACAGTACCTGCCTAACTGCCAAACACACACACTTTTTTTTTAAATAATCATTTTTATTGAATTTTCCAGAATGCATACAAAGACGTAGTAGTATAAAGAATTTTCTGGACATGGTACAATAAAAGACCTTGTATCATCAGGATAGAAAACATGTACCGTATATACCGGCGTATAAGACGACTTTTGAACCCCGAAAAATCTGCTCTGCAGTCGGGGGTCGTCTTATGCGCCGGTAATACAAAAAAAAAAAGTGTAAAAAAAAAAAATCATTACTCACCTCCCCCGGCGTTCTGTCGCGCTCCGGCAGGATGTCGCTCGCTCCTCGTCCCCGGCGCAGCATTGCTTTCTGAATGCGGGGCTTGAAATCCCCGCTTCCAGAAAGCTAATACACACGCCGTCAGCCGGTACAGCTATTCAATGACAGCATTGAATGGCTGTGATTGGCTAAAACACACGTGGCTTCAGCCAATCACACTATTCAATGACATCATTGAATGGCTGTGATTGGCTGAAGGCGCACGTGTGTTAGCAATCACACCCATTCAATGATGTCATTGAATAGTGTGATTGGCTGAAGCCACGTGTGTTTTAGCCAATCACAGCCATTCAATGATGTCATTGAATGGATGTAACTGGCTGACGGCGTGTGTATTAGCTTTCTGGAGGCGGGGATTTCAAGCCCCGGATTCAGAAAGCAATGCTGCGCTGGGGACGAGGAGCGAGCGACATCCTGCCGGAGCGCGACAGAACGCCGGGGGAGGTGAGTAATGATTTTTTTTTTCTCCATTGTAATACCGGCGTATAAGGTGAAAGTTGGGGGGTCGTCTTATACGCCCCGTCGCCTTATACGCCGGTATATACGGTAATAAAATATTAGCATTGAAATACTATTATGTTTCTCAGCTTACGCTGATATTTTTGATCCAGAAACACACTTTATAGAAATTGGACTTTATTTGCTAACAGGCCAGATTACTAATGAAATAGATGTGATTGCCACAGACAATGTTCAATAGTGGTTAGGATAGCATTGGATGGTGACTGCTGGAATGTACTTGTCTGGTGCTGAAAATAACTTGATGTACTCTAAGGGGGCCTTCACACTGGCGAGAAAATCATGCAAAATTTGTGTGTTGCGAGATCTACAAATCTCGCACAAATATGAACACCATTCTTTTGAATGCGTTTATTGACATTAGTAAGGTTTTTCTGAATGGCACAATGATGTAATGCTATGCAGGAAACAAATTGCAGCATGTCCTATCTTTTTGCGATATCGACTATTCTCATCAATGGGGCTGGCGGCAGCAAGACTAGCCCAATTGGAATCAATGGGAGAACTTTGCGATTCTCTGCCGTGGCTGTGATAGCTGCGGCAGGGATTCCCTTCATCCCCGCAGTGATCCGCGGCTTTCACGTGATGGAAAGTGCGATATTGGGCCGTAAATCATGGCCTAATATCGCCCCCGCTAGTGTGAAGGAGCGTTATGAGGGTAAAGCAAAAGACAATAAGAAATAAGAGAGAATGCAACTCCTTCAAGGAGCAATGGTCATTAAAATATACAAATTTAAAAAAAAATCCCAGCCAGCCCTCTCCTCTCTTATTTTTCTTTATCTTTTGAACATATTCTGTCCTATATTGCACTGAAAATTTATGAAGAAGGAATTCTTCTATATGTGTTCCAGCACATCAAGAAATTTCCTCCCTCCCTTCTTCTTCTCACAATCCTGTAAGGTTAAGAGAACACAGTAGATATACGATCTATAGAAAATATAGCGGAATACAAAACCGCCATATAAGAATATGGTAACAGTAAGGTAAAGTGTCAAACAAGTATAAATTGACACCCAAAAATATCATATTAAAACAATATTTTACTGAAAGTACATTAAAAAATAATATCCAAAAATATGAGTCACCATAAGAAAAACACTGAAACACTACAAAGCATCCCAAGATAAATACATTAATATATTACCCACAAGAGGTCAAACATAGGATATCAATCAAAGTGCAAGTGCAAACTAATAAAGCGCATATATAAAAAAAATAATATAAATGCATGTGCAAAAGTATAATAAGGGAGAAATACTTAACTTGGTTGTCTTGGGCGTCTCACACGATGGTGTTAGCCGCGGCATAAGTTTCGGTGTATATGCTTCTGTCTTGGGATTTTTCACCCATGTTTCAGTGTTTTTCTTATAGTGACTCATCTTTTTGATATTATTTTTGAATGTGTTTTCAATAAAATACTGTTTTAACATTGTATTTTTGTGCACTTTTTTGTTGTTGCTTTTTAACACACAGTAGAAAGCTGATTGTTAAGACTGACAGCCATCTCTTCTCAGCTCCCCCTCTTGTACATGCACATTTGGCTTGGCTGAGCATGCACGGTTTCTGCATGAGGAGAGTGGAAAATCCTGTTGCCATACTTCTCTGTTGAGGCTTATTTCTGCAAGAACAAAAGGATTGTCTATGTTGAAATAATACAGCCCAATCCTTATATTCCCTAACATCTACCATTGAGAAGACTCAAGAAACCCCCATAAGCATTGAATTACAGTAGCTGGTCTGGTCAAAATTAAGAGGTTCAGCTAATATACATGTAATGTGTATGGTCAGCCTAAGATTGGCTGCAAGAAGGGCCTTCCCTTACTGCTCTGTCAGCTATAGGAGGTGAAGTATTATGTCTCTCACTTTGCTAAAACAACCAATCAGATGTCTGCCAGCTGGAAATGAAAGCTATCACAAAAAAAAAATAAAATCTGTTTTTACATTTCCATAAGGGCTTCTACCCACTAGCGTTTTTTTTAATGCTGTGATTTTGCTGCATTTTTTTCATTGTGACTTTCTAATGTTAAAATCGCATCGCACAAAAATCGCAAATACATAAACTTGCGATTTTTGTGCTTTGCAATTTTAACATTAGAAAGTCACAATTGAAAAAATGCAGTGATATCGCAGCGTTAAAAAAAACACTAGTGGGTAAAAGCCCTAAAACTGTTTACTTGACGAAGATGCATAAAATTCTGGAGCCTAACAACAAATGAGCACGTGTACCTCCTCTTCATACCTAAGCCTGTATGCACATGGTTGATAGCGAGTTCCGTCCAAGATTCTCAATTGCAACTCACATCAGAAAGAACACCCCATCTGTGTGCTGTCTAATGTGTGGGGCGATGCACATCAGCTGTCCTAATCTCGTTCAAAAGTCGCAGAAGAATAGGGCATGCAGCGATTTTTCAAACTTCTATTCCCATGTGATTTTTTTTTTGGTCCAAAATTTGCACGAAAGAATTGGTTGCCTACAGCCTAAGTATTACGTTCATTTAAATAGGCAGGAAAATGAACATTGTTAGGAACCATTGAAGAATAACCTGACTCAAATTTGTGAGGCTTGTCATGTTTATTCATTTACAACATGTCCATGAAAATGTCCACTTTAGACAGTCTGTCAAAGGGAGTGGAGGCGACCATTTTGTAATTTAAGTGATATTCAGGATGAATGAATTATATTCCAGGTAATTGTTCAATGAATCGTTAGGCTGAGTTTTCACAATATTCATTAAATCCCTAAATTGAATGACTCCATTATGTGCATGTGAAAAATGCACTTTAAAGAGATTACAGCAATGATGAAAGTTAATTTATGATCATGTCACTGCAAAATGTGCTTCCTGTGCCAGATGATTGTCAGCAGATGAACATTAGGTTTAGCTGTGATTGTTAGCTTTCCAGTGTAACCTGAATACAAAAATCCAATGGCATCAAGAATGTAGAGCCCGTATGTACTTCTTCATAGTATGCAGTTTCTTGGTATTCATATATTATTCAAAACATTTGGCTTAGTTAAAAAGTGTTTAATATAATTCCTTACTTTTTATCAACCTATATAGATTCATTTGACCGGAGAACCATATGGCAGATCATAGATAACAATAGAAAACGAGATATACAGCGTAGGTAAAATTATACAATTAATAACAATAACAAGGAGAACAATGTCAATAACATTTATTCATAATTCATGGGTAACACTGTTCTGATGTTGATGGATCTTTTTTGTTAAAATATGCCTGGCACATTTCTATGGACATAGAGGCTGGCACTATTTAAAGGGCATTTTTCTAGAGGCACTGTAAATACCACTATTATATAGGTACAGGTAATTTGATAAGTAGTTAATTTACACCCTTATTCAAAAAGAATTACTTTGGCTCCCATTAGGTACTGTAATTTGGCACAGCTGTAAAGAATAATCTATTTGTCGACTTTGCACAGTAATAAGCACCTGAAAAAATTTGTGAAAACCCTCATTTCTTTATTGACATTTACATAAGCTGAGCAGAAGAGTGCAAATTCCTTGTATACTCTGCTGAATTATTCCCTTCTAACTTTTAAATCTTTACAAGATATTTCCGTACACTGGGATGACAATTATTCAATATTCTAATAATTACTTCTTTATAAGCCAACCCTTCACATTTCTACAAAAAATGGATATTCATAACCAGTGCTGTACAGGGCAATATAAGTAAAGCATAGCTTTTTATGATTGATTGATTTTTATGTATATGGTCTAGTGGGATCTGGTCTCTGTGAACACGGATTTTCTCACTTAACCAACTTAATAGCTGTGGCCATAAAATCCATATGTCTCCCTGCCACGTACAGGACCTCTGGCGCATCCAAAAACTTTTGGATTTGTGTTACCCCCAGGCATTCTGTTGTGTTTAATCCAGCTGGACTGATGAAGGGGCTCGACCCCCAAACCGTGTATTCACTCGCTGGTTTTCTATGTTGTTAAATAAAAAAGAAGTATTTTCACTATCGCATCTTGGACCTTTAGCTTTCAACTAACTTAGAGTGTCACGCCTTCACCACCAGTATTTTACTACATTTTATTTCGCAATACTCATGCCCACCTTGGTGGAGCTTTATCTGGTTGGCAGAACCTCCATAATTCGAAACACTTTTTACTCCAGAATCGTTTCACCACGCTCACTGGGTCTTGCTCCACCCTCCTTTCTTAACTTTGTTACTCACATTTAGGGATTAAAGCGACCCTTTTGTCTCAGACAAGCCAAGATGGCCACACTGGTTCTCTGACTACCTGTAATCAGACAAGTGGTGCAGCAAAGGACTAGAGAAATTGCACATGACAACAACCTATTATTTTAAATGGGTGTATTTACATGGGTGTTTTTTCTCTCACAGAGATGCTTCGAGATAGAAAAATCATAGTGTCTCCCATTTCTGCGTGATTCCATTCAAGTGTAGTCCATCATTCCTGATGGGTGTAAGAAAAAAAGGAAAAATCGTTTCACATTCGCATGTAAATGCTTGTTTCTATTTTTACTATTGGAACAACATGCAATTTTCATAGACGTAAAAAATGCAAGTGCAATCACATAGAAAAATCAAGGGTTAACAAGTACGATATTGGTCCAAGTTTATCGAACTGATATCGCATTCACCCATGTAAATGCACCCTGGCTGCATTCACACAGGTGAGCGCGATATCGATAAGGAAAACTCAGACAGATACTGCACACTTAAACTAGTGATTCTTGGTGCAAATGCAATGCAAACATGCATTGCATCTATCTGCTTGCATATGTGAAAAATCACAAGTGCTTCCTATAGTTTCAATGGTAAAAATAGGATTACATTCACATGCAAATTGCATTACATGTGAATGTGACTTTTAAAAAGATCCCATAGAAAAAATAGAATATGCAGCAATTCTTCAATCTTGCAGCATCACTGTGAAAGAAAAATCATTCGTGTGAATAAACACATTGAAATCAATGTGTTATTGTTATGCACGGGTTCCGGTGAAACTTGCATGTGAAACTCACTTGTGTGAATGCACAGTAAGGGTGGCTTCACACGAGCATGTGCATACATAGGTGCGTACATAGGTGCGCACCCCTATACGTGCAAAAACACTCGTGTATGCAGGTCCACACATTGTCTTCAATGGAGCCACGGCTGCTGCCTGCGGCTCCATTGAAAACAATGGTCTGCCAGCACCCCGTAATTGTTTTTCAGGGAAGAGCTTTAAATATAAGCTTTTCTCTGAAAAACAAACATTATAGTGTAAAAAAAAAATATATATATACTTACCTGTCCGCTGCTGCTGTGTCCCCCACGGGGATGAAGAACACATCTGCTGCATGTGGCAGATGTGCTGCTCATCCCCATGGGGAAAAATAATTCCCTGCTGCACCTGTCACATCTGTGACAGATGCGGCAAAGGAATTCTAAATCCCCGCAGGGAGGAGGAACACATTTGAGGTGCTCAGCCAATCAGAAGCAGCTGTCTGTGATTGGCTGAGCACCTCAGCCAATCACAGGCAGCTCTCGCTGAATGAATTACAGGCGAGAGCTGCCTGTGATTGGCTGTGCGCCTCAGCCAATCAGAAGCAGCTCTTTCAGTAGGCATGAATTTTAAATCCCCGGCTGCTCAAAGAACTGCATTGTAGAGCCGGGGACAGCGCAGAGAGGATGCGGCTAAGCCCCGGCAGCTGAAGGAAGGTGAATATGTTTTTTTTTACACTAATGTGTCTTGTTTTTCAGGGAAGAGCTTATACCTAAAGCCCTTCCTTGAAAAACAATTACTGGGTGCCGGCACCTGGATCTGCTACCACAGCTGTCATCTGTGACAGCTGCGGTAGCAGATCCGGCTGCCGGCACCTAGCAAGGTGCAGCAGGGAATTCTTTTTCCTATGTGGATGAAGAAAACATCTGCCGCAGGTGGCAGATGTGTTCATCATCCCCGCAAGGGACACGGCAGCGGCGGACAGGTAAGTATATACATATTTTTCTTTACACTAAAATGTTTGTTTTTCAGGGAAGAGCTTATATTTAAAGCTCTTCCCTGAAAAACAATTACAGGGTGCCAGCAGACCATTTTCTTCAATGGAGCCACCGGCAGCAGCCTGTAAAGAACGGACACGTGAACACACCATAGGGAATGTATTGCTCGTAATAGACGCGTGTTTTTGTGCGCGCATATGCACACACAAAAACATGCTCGTGTAAAGCTACCCTGAGGGCTTATTCAGATGACCAAATATCGGCCAGGTATTTACGCGTCTCTCTCTGCAGGGGGAGGAGGCTGGAAGAGTCGAGACCCGACCCGAGCGCCTGCAGGGACCAGCACGTACTCACCCGCGCCCGCGGCTCCGGCTGTTTGATGTGCCGGCTTGCCAGGCAGCGGGCGCATGCGCAAACCGGAGCCTTGCACAGAAATAGAACATGCCGCGGCCATCTACATAGGATTGCGTTTGTTAATGCAATCCTATGCAGGCTTCCAGCGGCGGAAATCCCGCCGCGGAATTTCCGCTCGTGTGCAGGCGCCCTAAGGCAGAAAGAAAATGAGGAATCTCAGCAGCTGCCAAAAATAGTGGAAGTATTATGAGAACTTAGGATGTAGATGTCAAATTTTGAACATACCGGACACATGTAGGGAAGGCCTGGATTGCCAAGAGTTAATTTACCAACGATTGTGTATTGTTGTTTAGTGTAAGTAATTTTTGGCTTCCGAACAAAGTGTAGTTGCCAACACCTAAAGAAAATGCTACCGATGTCCGATGTTATGATGTAACGCTTAAGTACTCCTATAGAGTGAAATAATGTAACTAATTTTCCATCCGGGAGTATCAGCTCAATTTTCCAAAATTGATCCTAATTCAAATTAAAGTCAATAAAAAAACTCCATAGAGATGTTGCTCTTAGGCTGGATTCACACGAACGTATATCGGCTCGGTTTTCACGCCGAGCCAATATACGTCGTCCTCATCTGCAGGGGGGGGAGGATGGAAGAGCCAGGAGCAGGAACTGAGCTCCCGCCCCCTCTCTGCCTCCTCTCCACCCCTCTGCACTATTTGCAATGAAAGGAGGTGAGATGGGGGCGGGGCTAAGTTCCAAGAATTAGCCCTGCCCCCGTTCCACCTCTCCCCATTGCAAATAGTGCAGAGGGTCGGTGAGGAAGCAGAGAGGGGGCGGGAGCTCAGTTCCTGCTCCTGGCTCTTCCATCCTCCCGCCCCTGCAGATGAGGATGATGTATATCGGCTCGGCGTGAAAACTGAGCCGATATACGTTCACGTGTGAATCCAGCCTAAGTCAGGTTTGAACCTAGATGTTATGTCAGTTTGAGCTTGACTACATTTGGTCTTCTTTGACTCTGATGGGTGTGTCAGCTGTTGGTGCACACCTGGGGGCAATTAAGGAGGGGTTTCAGTTCCCTCCTGGCCTGGGTTCTGTGCTGGTCAATTTTAGTGCTGTCTCCTTCTGCTGTGGAGTGAGGATATCTCTGGATCTGGTTTCTGTGGCTCTTCAGATAAGTTCAGAGTTTTATTCTTTGAGGTTTTGGTTTACTCTGTGGAAAACGCAGAGGAAAATGTATCTGCACCATTTTAAGGCGTTATCATTTGCATATATGGCACATCAATTTCTAAAGTCTAAAGCTAAGGACATTGAGTTGCATTCTGAACAGAAGCTCGGTATTCACAGGGGTACAAGCTGTATGAATATTGTGGCATTTTCTCATTAAGTACATACAAAAAGTAGTGAAGAAGTTACTCATTCTTGATTTTGATAGGTTCAACCTTGACATCCGAAAATATTTCCCCTGAAAACAGAATCTGAAATGCCATATGCAGTGCCGGACTTAGTGCAAGTAATCTACATATGTGAAAGCATTGGTCTCTTCTGCATACCCATTGGAGTAACTCTGAATTACCAGCCTTAATTATCTTTGGACACATTATTATAAATGTATAGTACCTTTCTGATCCCGCTAGTCAAAATGAGCACATGCAGATGGGTCGTTACATCATTTTCTGCTTTAACAATTTTTCCACAGGCAGAAAATATATATTTTTTAAAAAGTAAAATATACCCCTTAGTGTTTCTTTAATGAGAAGCAGACGCCAGTTCAAATCTCACTGAAGCCATTCTATCACCTAACTCTAATCTAACAAGACATATAAGAAAAGGATAATGAGAACACATTTTATTATTCCAAGCAAGTAAGAAAGAAAAGACAGACTCAAAACCTAGAACAAATCACAGCGCCTGTGCTCCCAAATTGCTCAACTGCTAATGACCCTGCTGAAATGCCTATTCTTTGACTCTGAATCAACAAATCTGTTGTCATTCAGGTGTTGATTGGCAATCAGCAATGATTTTATTTTTGTTCCTGCCCATCTATGTGAAGCTGTAATACAGGTTCACACATACCAGCTCTCAAAAGAGCTCACTGTGATTGTGGTCTTGAATCTTGAATTACAGTTTCACATCTGCTGCTGGCTGCTCAATACATTCCATATGTCTGCGTGTATATATAGGAATGCTTTCTCTACCGCTATTCACTGGCCAAGGTGTTGTGCGGTAGCCCATTTTTCTCCTGGAATTGTTTATTTATTGAACAAGGATGTTGAGCAAACACCAAAGAATCAATGTATAATTTCTGAAGCGGCGGTTAGAAAATGAATTTTCTCTGACATCCAGTGAGGGAGGGATGCTCGGGGGAATGCAAGTTCTGTTAATCAGATTTCAGTCAACATTATGCGCTAGGGGATGTTGTACAGGGGTGACAAATTTCTGATGATTAAATTCCTGATCCATTACATCAGTGCATAGTCAATCATGTTATGCAGCCAACACAAACGTGAAAGTGCAGCTGCTGATGCCATAAAAGAAGGACATAGATGGGATGTAATGTATTTGATTTGTTTTGATTTTTACTTGTAGACCACTAAACCTTCCAACCCCCCAAGCTAACTCTGTAAACAATAAAGGTCATTCTCATGCAATGAATTATATTCAATTTGTTAGAGGGGGTTTGTCATTAGGACAAAATCCCATCACTAACTGGGCCCTGCGTGAAATAAAAAAAAGAGGGTATACTCACCTCTCCTGGAGTTCCGGAGTCCTGGGAGACAACTGCATCCTGGGACTCCAGAAGAGGTGAGTATACGCTTATTTTTTATTTTACGCAGGGCCCAACTGGAGGATGAGGTTTTGTTTTAATGACCTTTACACGGTGCAGTAAATACTAATAGAGATGAGCGAGCACCAAAATGCTCGGGTGCTCGTTACTCGAGTCGAACTTTCAGTGATGCTCGAGAGTTCGCTTCGAGTAACGAACCCCATTGAAGTCAATGGGCGACTCGAGCATTTTTGTATATCGCCGATGCTCGCTAAGGTTTTCATTTGTGAAAACCTGGGAAATTCAAGAAAGTGATGGGAACGACACAGAAACGGATAGGGCAGGCGAGGGGCTACATGTTGGGCTGCATCTCAAGTTCCCAGGTCCCACTATTAAGCCACAATAGTGGCAAGAGTGAGGCCCCCCCCCCCGCACTATTAGCATAAAGATCGTTCTCCTCTGCCACAGCTGTAACAGCTGTGGCAGAGAAGAACGATGTTAGCCCATTGAATTCAATGGAGCCGGCAATACAGCTGGCTCTATTGAAAGCAATGGGCTGCCGTCGATCGCGGGATGAATTGTCGGGAAGGGGTTAAATATATAAGCCCTTCCCTGCAATTCATCCAGAAATGTGTAAAAATAAAAAAAATATACACTACCGTTCAAAAGTTTGGGGTCACATTGAAATGTCCTTATTTTTGAAGGAAAAGCACTGTACTTTTCAATGAAGATAACTTTAAACTAGTCCTAACTTTAAACAAATGCACTCTATACATTGCTAATGTGGTAAATGACTATTCTAGCTGCAAATGCCTGGTTTTTTGTGCAATATCTACAAAGGTGAATAGAGGCCCATTTCCAGCAACTATCACTCCAGTGTTCTAATGGTACAATGTGTTTGCTCATTGGCTCAGAAGGCTAATTGATGATTAGAAAACCCTTGTGCAATCATGTTCACACATCTGAAAACAGTCTAGCTCGTTACAGAAGCTACAAAACTGACCTTCCTGTGAGCAGATTGAGTTTCTGGAGCATCACATTTGTGGGGT
The DNA here is from genome assembly GCF_035609145.1 of Eleutherodactylus coqui. Taxonomy (NCBI): domain Eukaryota; kingdom Metazoa; phylum Chordata; class Amphibia; order Anura; family Eleutherodactylidae; genus Eleutherodactylus; species Eleutherodactylus coqui. The sequence goes on from NC_089841.1 coordinate 154,958,109, forward strand.
CAATTAAACGCTCAAAATGGCCAGAAAAAGAGAACTTTCATCTGAAACTTGACAGTCTATTCTTGTTCTTAGAAATGAAGGCTATTCCATGCGAGAAATTGCTAAGAAATTGAAGATTTCCTACAACGGTGTGTACTACTCCCTTCAGAGGACAGCACAAACAGGCTCTAACCAGAGTAGAAAAAGAAGTGGGAGGCCGCGTTGCACAACTAAGCAAGAAGATAAGCACATTAGAGTCTCTAGTTTGAGAAACAGACGCCTCACAGGTACCCAACTGGCATCTTCATTAAATAGTACCCGCAAAACACCAGTGTCAACATCTACAGTGAAGAGGCGGCTGCGGGATTTTGGGCTTCAGGGCAGAGTGGCAAAGAAAAAGCCATATCTGAGACTGGCCAATAAAAGAAAAAGATTAAGATGGGCAAAAGAACACAGACATTGGACAGAGGAAGACTGGAAAAAAGTGTTGTGGACGGATGAATCCAAGTTTGAGGTGTTTGGATCACAAAGAAGAACGTTTGTGAGATGCAGAACAAATGAAAAGATGCTGGAAGAATGCCTGACGCCATCTGTTAAGCATGGTGGAGGTAATGTGATGGTCTGGGGTTGCTTTGGTGCTGGTAAGGTGGGAGATTTGTACAGGGTAAAAGGGATTCTGAATAAGGAAGGCTATCACTCCATTTTGCAACGCCATGCCATACCCAGTGGACAGCGCTTGATTGGAACCAATTTCATCCTACAACAGGACAATGACCCTAAACACACCTCCAAATTGTGCAAGAACTATTTACAGCAGAAGCAGGCAGCTGGTATTCTATCGGTAATGGAGTGGCCAGCGCAGTCACCAGATCTGAACCCCATTGAGCTGTTGTGGGAGCAGCTTGACCGTATGGTACGCCAGAAGTGCCCATCCAACCAATCCAACTTGTGGGAGATGCTTCTAGAAGCGTGGGGTGCAATTTCACAAGCTTACCTCAACAAATTAACAGCTAGAATGTCAAAGGTGTGCAATGCTGTAATTGCTGCAAAAGGAGGATTCTTTGACGAAAGCAAAGTTTGATGTAAAAACAATGTTATTTCAAATACAAATCATTATTTCTAACCTTGTCAATGTCTTGACTCTATTTTCTATTCATTTCACAACACATGGTGGTGAATAAGTGTGACTTTTCATGGAAAACACAAAATTGTTTGGGTGACCCCAAACTTTTGAACGGTAGTGTATATACTTACCTGGTCCCGGCAGACGGAGTTCAGCGCGGCCAGCGGCAGTCCTCCTGAACTGCTCTGAACAGCTGTGAGTAGTATTCAGCAGCCGGGGATTTAAAATCCCCGCCTACTGAATGAGCTGCCTCTAATTGGTCACAGCCTGACCAATCAGAGGCAGATTCCACTCACACACCCATTCATGAATTTATGAATGGGTGAGTGGCTGCTACCTTTCATCTGATTGGTCCCGCTGAGCCAATCAGAATTGAATTCAATGGTCAGTGCTCGTTTAATCGAGACGAGTACCGCGTGGTGCTCGTCTCAAGTAACGAGCATCTCGAGCACCCTAATAATCGAACGAGCATCAAGCTCGGACGAGTATGCTCGCTCATCTCTAAACACTAACATTCTCTACATGGGAGCTGAATTAGCGGTGCAGTCTCTTTAATTTAGTGCACAGTTTTAGAATGTTGCAACACAGTTTCAAATACTTTGGCAATCCAATCTATATTACTCAACAATGTGGTCTTTGGAATCTTGGCAACACAATCTCAATTTGCTGGGCCTTGTGGAATGAAGTACTGTCTCTTTAATTCCTTGATGACACGTTCATTTTTTGTTTTTTTTCATTTGTGCTTAATCTTCCCCATTTTCAAAAACTCAGAATTTTTTTTTCATCAGTGTGGCTGTTTGAAGGCTTGTTTTTTTTGTGGAATTAGGTGTTTTTCAATGGCATCAGTTAATATATCATGTAATGCACTAAAGAACTTTTTAAAAATTTTAAGTGGAATGAAATAAAAAAAAACACAGTTGTGCTTTTTTTAGGTGTCTTGTTTTTACAGGGAACACACTGCGGCAAAAGTGACATAATAACTTTATTCAGTGAGTCAGTATGATTACAATTATACCTAATTGATATATATTTATTCTGTGTACTACTTTAACATTTTGATAGGTTTTTGATAAAGTTTTTCTTGGAGACAAGATGACCATGAAAGTGAAATTCTGGTGTTGTGTATTTTTTTTTTCCCTGATGGTGTTCACTATGCAGGATAAATAACATGCTACCTTAATAGATTGGAAATGGTGATACTAAGTGTGTTTTTTTATAATAAGTATGGGGTTAGGGAGTTTTTTTTAAATGTTTAATATTGAATATTGTAATAATTAACTTCTATTTCACTTATTTTTAATTCTTTCAGTCCCACAAGGGGACTTGAAATAGCCATTATTTGATTGCATATACAATATAATGTAATATTCAGTATATTTCTGCAGGCATTCTATTAAGACATGCTATAGGCACATCTTAATAAGCAAAAATGTGTGGCAACCCTGAGGGCTTTCACAAAGCCAACGAAATTTCATTATGGGCAAGCTGTTCAGGATATCTAAATGCCACAGTCAGAACTGACAAAAATCACTGAAAAATGGCCTAGCTTTTTCTGTGTGCAAGTGTAATATTCAGGATGTGTCCAATGTGTCATAGATGTATGTGATTGTTCATCAGTATGTTGCACCTTTTGTTACCTCCCCCATATGGCATTTTCCTTCTACTTGCTGGTAGGAGCTGGTCTTTGTACCTATCCTTGTACCCTTGCATCAGTAATTATGGCCATTTTTCAGAGATTTTTGTTTGGATTTTATCCTTTAAGTTAATTGTGTCAGAACTGACAGTAGCATTTAAATGGTTAACAGACACAATTATAATTACCTCCTATTGCCAATACTATGTTTAAGTGTCGGCTATCAAAAACAGTGGACACCCACCGTTTATAGAGTAGGCTCAGCACCCGAGCACACTCAATATAATTCTCGAGCATCTGGCGTACATGTACAGCGGATATCACCAAGGGATTAACTACACACCAAACTCTTTGTATATCCACAGATTTTTAGTTCATTCACAGTCGTAGTATACTCACATCCTCTTAATATATCTTAAGCAGGCCTCTCAACAGTTTTGAATGATATGCACTCAACAATACAGTGGCTTCAGGACCAGATCTTCCATAGTTACAATGGTTCAACTGTTTGAATACTTTGTCTCTAAACAGGAAGCTCCAGAGATTTCCTCAGCTCATCTTTACAAGCTCCACCCAACCTCTTCTCACAGCCTTCCAGGGTTTCTCTCATGGCTTGCAACTTGGTCACACCCAAACTCGCAATACCCTCATGTACTTGTTGCTCATTCCACCACTGCAGCCAACACAACATGTGTGCCACACCTTGCCTTTTATTCCTAAAAAGGCACCAAAATGCAATGTGAGATATACAATATAGTGATAAGTGATTAGTGGAATACTTGGCTTGGGGATTGGGCCTATTTCACCAAAATCACAAGACGGCCAATTCCAAGTACCATTAAAGTCAAAGAGTAAAAATGGGGTTCACTAATTTAACCTCTAGAAACTCCCTGTTAGTGCACCCCATGACAGGTTCGCCCTCCGTCCCCCAGCGCAGATGGACAGTCACATCCTCAAGGCAAAACAGACACTTTGTAAGAAATCTTATTTTTTTGTATAGCGCGCTCTGTCTGCACTTTTTCCCAGTGGTGTAAAAGCCACTGATTTCTTCGCTGGGGTCCAGAGTCAATCCAATGCCCCACGTTGGGTGCCAAAAATGCTAGTGCAAACCAATATTTGCAATACGATATGCTATTGGGGTCCAAATTAAACTGTTTAGAGGTAAATTGGGCTCAGGAGACCAACAATAAATCACACAGCATGGAATGTGATCCAAAGTAATCTGTTTATTGATTGAAGACCACAGCCTTTATAAAGCACATGATCTAATTACAATCATTCAAATCTACTATAATTCATTTATTACCATTGGTCAAAGAAACATAAATATATATGATAAGGAATTTAACATCTAAAATGCCAACCAAACGCACACAAGCACAGAGTTGAACATACATGATTAACTTCTTGGAACATTCTCTCTAAACAATAAGTTGTTTAAAGAGAATGTTTATGAACATATGTGAACCGTTAGGAACAGGTCAGTTTGGCCTGCCGGCCAGTCTAACGGCCACATTAGCTATCTTCTGGAACAAAAGACTTAGTGATTCACTCAAGGCTTATTAAATAACCACTTAATATCCATAAATCCTCCAGAAAGAGGACCCATGAATATAGTGAAAAAAGACACAGAAAATGGCTACAAGTCTACAAAATGGCTATGCATAAAATAGAAAATGGAGTTATATTCATTTCACTAACCTCCCCAATAAGGCCACAGATCTGGAGAACACTGTGCCTTTCCCAAAAATTGGTAAAAGTAGTGTAGACTGGTGTAGGGTTTCACTCGTAGCAAAGGGGTGTCACTGAAAACAAAAGGAGGCCCACATAGGATCTCCTAGATCGTAAATTGCCCCAAGGAAAACAGCAGGTGTGGTGCTTGTTACAAAAGCAATGTCATACATTTTCAAGGGACAAATTCTACCAAGTGAATAGAACACTTAAGTACAGTCCTGCTCCAAGGAACAACTGTAGAGCAACAAAACATTATGCTGAGCAAGATATCAGGTGTGGTGCTTGTCTTAAAAGCAATGTCATACATTTTCAAAACACAAATTTTAACAGTTAAACAGAACAGCCAAGCACAAGTCTTCTAGTTCTTCTTCTCCAAGGAAAAGCAGGAGAGCTACCAAAATTACACTGAAAGACAGCAAGTGTTGTGCTTGTTTTTAAAACATACATTTTGCAAAGGACAAATTCTACCAGGTGAATAGAATAGCCAAGCATGGACATTCTCCAAAGAAAAGCTGTAGAGCTATGGCTATTTTTTGTACTTTTGAATTTTTTTTTACTAGCATGAGGAGGAGGAAACATGGTGGAAGCAGGAGAAGGAGAGCAGCAGCGATTCTACCACCACCACCAGCTACAGGCATTGGGGGCAGAGTGTGCTTTTCATGGAAACATGATGTTAAGGTTGTGCATCTGGGACTTGTGGTTCTACAGGCTTCCTTGTGCCCACCTTCACAGGTAGGGGTTAATTGAGCTGGCTGGGTGTGGTATTCTCCACCAGCCAATTCCCCTTGTCTGCTGCAGATAAATACCAGCAAACCCTTGGGAGAGATTTCTGGTCATTCTAGTTGTTTACTGTTGGACCCTGTGTTGAGCCCAGTCAGAGCTGGTGTTTGCATGCTTGTCTGTAGTTTCCCTCTCTCCTCCACCGAAGACAGTCTGGGCACCTACTGTCCCTCCCCCTCCTTGTGTTCTGGGGCATATGCATTGTGTAGTGTGTGGTACGGTAACCACACAGATGCAGGCGACCCACAGGTTTCTCCTTATCCCTGGGCAGGTGTGGCCCCCAGACGTCTGATGTCCTATGTGTGTGTCCGATGGGTGATGCCTGACACTGTTCCCAATGTCAGCATGGTGGCTGACTTTCTATTCCCCTGGTGTGAGAACACTTGGACTTGCTATGGTATTCCATCTGTATGCATATGAGCTCTCGGTGGGGTTCCTGTTATATATTGTATGCACAACCATGTTTCTTAGTGTGAACAGGGACATGTGGTATGTCTGTGCAATTGGCCAAACATGCACTTTATGTGCAGTCCTGTTCTGTGTTCTATGTGGTATGTGTAACCTGGTATATTGGTGTGAACAGTGACGTGTGGTATGCCTGTGCAGGTGGCCAGACATATGCTTTATGTGCAGTCCTGTTCAGTGTGTGTGTGAACAGTGTCGTGTTCCATGCGTCTAGTGCATCTCTTCAGGTTCCTGATCAGGAATAGCTAGGTCACAGATGAAGACAGTGTGGCCAACCTTATCAGGGCGATTACCCTGCTTTTAGGCAGGGGTTCCCCACTTTCCTTGATTAGTAAGTGACAGGGGTCCATTCATCATTGCCTGGAGAGGTGCAATTGGTGTTATGCAACACTAAAGTGTTTTTGCGGGTTTTAAATGGATATGCTTGCATCCATTTGGAGGAGTTGCGCTTTAGTGAGCCAAGCAGACGTAACACATGAGAGTTGTAGCTCCGTATTTCCATACCGATATACTGTATTTTTCATTTGGGGGGAATTAGGAGGAGGAAATATGGCGGAAGCTGGAGAAAGAAAGCAGCAGCACTTCCACCAGCAGTAACAGCACATTGAGGGCACAGTATGGTCTTTGATATAAATCTGTGCTGTCATATGTGAGTAAAAATTGCTAGTGTGCTAACTAATCACTGGAATCTGCCAGGGAGTGCAGAAGTCAGTTGAAATCCACGCCTGGTCCATTTTTATATATGTCAGGTGATCCACATTGTCTGTGGATAGGTGGATGCGTGTATCAGTTATCACACACCCAGCTGTGCTGAACACTCTTTCTGATAGCAGACTGACAGCGGGGCAGGCAAACACCTAAAGCATATTGTACAAGCTCCAACTTGTCCAGCTTAGACATACAGAAGTCAAAGGGGTGAACACCACATCTGATTACATCCATGGGGGAGCTGACATACTCTTCAACCATTATAGATAAGTGCTGCCTGTGACTGTAAGTCCTAATCTGTGCTCTTGTTGTAGGCTGCAATGAGCTGAAAAAGCTAAGGATCTGATGTTTTGATGTGGGCTACGCAACTGTCCTTCTGAAAGCACTGCAGTATAAAAGCACTCATATGCCTCAAAGTCCCTAAGTGTAATGGCCTACATTCCCCAGGGTCAGTCCTAAGAGTGTACTTTGGGTGATCCCGCCATCCACTGAGAACAACTAGGGTTAGTGATAGATAGAAGGAATGTTGCATAGCCCCCTCCCCTGCTTCTGGACCTATATTACCCTCCTCCTCTTCCTCCTTTTCTTTCTTCTCTATACTTCACCCATGGTAGGAGAAACGTGTTAGAGAAAACACACCCATTTCTTTCCCAAATCCACCCTCACTGCAGTGTTGATCTCAGCTACTCCACAGGCATCAAGTGACCAATCTCCGTACAGCACCTGCTAACAGCATACACCATCTGGTACTCCATGATAGCTCTCTGCTACTGGCTTAGCCTCTGCATCTTATGCAACCTGGAATTCCACAGTGTAGGCATGTCACAGATGAGGCGGTTGAGTGGTAGACTGAACTGTTATTGCATCTCCGTCAGACGAGAGGTGGCTGGGTGTGAATGGTTTAAGTGTAAGCACAGTTTCCTGGCCTTTTCTAGTAATGAATGTGAATCTGAGTATTTGTTTTGGATGCACTGCACCACCAAGTTCATCTCATGGCCCAGCAAGGTACATGTGTGAGATTTCCAAGGTGAAGGGTTACCAGCAGGTAGACCTCATTGTCACACATGACCTTGCCTAGCTTCAGATTGTGTGAGCTCAGCCTCATGTCAGCCTGGGCCTTTAGTGCAGATGGGCTGTTCTGAGATGCGGCTCCTGATGCTGCCAATGAGTCAGTCAGGCCATGGCTTGTTGGGATTAGCCAGGTCTAGCTGCTCGGAGGACATCACCAGACCGTGTGTGAAGTTGTACTCTTAGTAGTATCTTACAGGTTATATATCTTCACTACAATTCTTGACTTTTAGAAGTTTGGAAGTGGACATCAACTGACAACATGAAAAAGGAGAGGAGCCATCTGGTGAGCTGCAACGTATGCCATATTTTTACAGACCTACCAGAAGAAAAGCTAAACTTCAGCTGCCAGAAATGCAAGCTTATGTCTTTACCGAAGGAAAAGGTGGAAAGTTTTCAGGAGAGAATAGCTACATTGAAACTTATTAAGGAAGGTGAGGATTTCCTTGACCGAGTAATAGAATGTCTCCAAAATGTTGAAGGAAAAGAGATGTCCAGTGTACCTGTAGAATCAAAGGAATGGAAGTATGTGACCCAAAGAAGCAAGAGGATCGGGAGTCAGACAGCACCCATACTGCTCAGGAACTGGTACGAGGTTCTCACGCAGGGGGGCCTGATACTGGTTCCTGAGCAGAAGGAGAAAGAAGTACGGCAGAAATGTCCAAGAAGGTTGGGAAATATTGCAAAATGAGATTCTCAAAGCACAATCGTTAACAATCCCTAGAGGAAGGAAGAATGGGAAGCATTTAAAGAAACCAGGATGGATGAACACAGAACTTGCACACATGTTAAAGCGAAGAAAAATATGTTTATCAAATGGAAAGAGGGGGAAATATTTAAAGAAGAATATAATGTGATATGCAGAAACTGTAGGGCAAGTGTCAGAAAAGCTAAAGTTAATAATGAATTGAGGCTTGCAATAGAAGCCAAAAGCAATAAAAAAAAGGATTTTTGTACACAGCTACAATAGCTGCATATACACGGTTATGTGAATAAGGCCTAAAGTAGTGTATCAGTTTTACCTGAGGTCTTGGTTTCAGTGGCTTAAATAAAGTGTGGATAAATAAAGTATAGCAATGAGAAAATATCTATCATTTTAGAAGTCCCTTTTATTTTTGTTTTAAAGTGAAATTTTTCTTTAAAGGGAATCTCTCAGCTGGAACATTCTGTCCAAACTGTCGGCATCATGTTATAGAGCAGGAGGAGCTGAGCAGATTGATACATAGATTTATGGGGAAAGATTCAGTATAAGTTGTATTTTATTCATTTAAACTTTTCTACACAAACTATATATCAATCTGTTCGGCTCATCCTGCTCTATAACAGTTCAAACTGACAGGCTCCCTTAAATAAAAAATATATTTTCATTATACTGTATAATGAACAGTTCAAAGATCTAAAAATCCATTAGGTGGATGTAGTCTTATAGAAAACCACAAATAATACATTCTAATTAGAGATGAGCGAACACCAAAATGCTCGGGTGTTCGTTATTCGAAACGAACTTCCCGCGATGTTCGAGGGTTCGTTTCGAATAACGAACCCCATTGAAGTCAATGGGCGACCAGAGCATTTTTGTATTTCGCCGATGCTCGCCAAGGTTTTCATGTGTGAAAATCTGGGCAATTCAACAAAGTGATGGGAACGACACAGCAACGGATAGGGCAGGCGAGGGGCTACGTGTTGGGCTGCATCTCAAGTTCACAGGTCCCACTATTAAGCCACAATAGCGGCAAGAGTGGGCCCCCCCCCCTCCCAAAAACTTTTACTTCTGAAAAGCCCTCATTAGCATGGCATACCTTTGCTAAGCACCACACTAGCTACAACAAAGCACAATCACTGCCTGGATGACACTCCGCTGCCACTTCTCCTGGGTTACATGCTGACCAACCGCCCCCCCTCCCCCTCACAGCGCACACCAAAGTGTCCCTGCGCAGCCTTACGCTGCCCTAATGCCACACCACCCTCATGTCTATTTAGAAGTGCGTCTGCCATGAGGAGGAACCGCAGGCACACACTGCAGAGGGTTGGCACGGCTAGGCAGCGACCCTCTTTAAAAGGGGCGGGGCGATAGCCCACAATGCTGTACAGAAGCAATGAGAAATATAATCCTGTGCCACAGCCATCAGGAGCTGCACACGTGGGCATAGCAATGGGGAACCTATGTGCCACACACTATTCATTCTGTCAAGGTGTCTGCATGCCCCAGTCAGACTGGTAATATGTACCTTAACAGTAACCGCGTTGGTGGTAATGTGGTGGTGACTGCGGACCTAGTAGCGCGGTTTTATTTTGTTGATTTTCGGAATGTGGCCAGGATTAAGTGGGCCGTGGCGGGGGGATGGTGGGGGGGCTCTCTTGTAGTGTCGGTAAAGGTGAAATTCTTGGACTGCCATCAGACGAACCAATGCAAAGGCATTTGCCAAGAATGTTTTCCCTGTTGGAGGAGGAGGGGGATGTTTTTGAGGCACTACGTGTCCTCTCCACGTGTCCGTGGTTATATGCACCTTATCAGTAACCGTGTTGGTGGTAATGTGGTGGTGACTGCGGACCTAGTAGCGCGGTTTTATTTTGTTGGTTTTCGGAATGTGGCCAGGATTAAGTGGGCCGTGGCGGGGGGATGGTGGGGGGGCTCTCTTGTAGTGTCGGTAAAGGTGAAATTCTTGGACTGCCACCAGACGAACCAATGCAAAGGCATTTGCCAAGAATGTTTTCCCTGTTGGAGGAGGAGGGGGATGTTTTTGAGGCACTACGTGTCCTCTCCACGTGTCCGTGGTTATATGCACCTTATCAGTAACCGCGTTGGTGGTAATGTGGTGGTGACTGCGGACCTAGTAGCGCGGTTTTATTTTGTTGGTTTTCGGAATGTGGCCAGGATTAAGTGGGCCGTGGCGGGGGGATGGTGGGGGGGGCTCTCTTGTAGTGTCGGTAAAGGTGAAATTCTTGGACTGCCACCAGACGAACCAATGCAAAGGCATTTGCCAAGAATGTTTTCCCTGTTGGAGGAGGAGGGGGATGTTTTTGAGGCACTACGTGTCCTCTCCACGTGTCCGTGGTTATATGCACCTTAACAGTAACCGCGTTGGTGGGAAATGGCCTCGCCGCCATCATGTCTTTGGGAAGCCTCTGTTTCCACACCCCAGAGACATACCATTAGCAGCGGTATAGGCAGAGCCCATAATTCGTAACATTTCAGCCGTAGCATTAGGACAGGCCCCACTAACATATCACTAGCAGCATTATAGGAGGAGCGCAGTCTTCGTTCCATGTCAGCAATAGTAGCACTCAAGACAGGCCCCAGTAACGATTCCGAAGCAGCAGTATAGCGGGAGCGTAGTCTTCGTTCCATGTCAGCAATAGTAGCACTCAAGACAGGCCCCAGTAACAATTCCGAAGCAGCAGTATAGCGGGAGCGCAGTCTTCGTTCCATGTCAGCAATAGTAGCACTCAAGACAGGCCCCAGTAACAATTCTGAAGCAGCAGTATAGTGGGAGCGCAGTCTTAGTTCCATTTCAGTAGCCTTAGTATAGCCAAGGCCCAAGTTACATTTATGTAGCTAAAGTGTAGGCCAACCCCACACACACTTCTGTACCATGAGTGCAGGCGAAGAACATACAAATTGCTATGATTACACTGTAGGTGAGGGCCCCAAAAAATTGGTGTACCAACAGTACTAATGTACCTCAGTAAACATTGGCCATGCCCAACCAAGATGGCAGGTGAAACCCATTAATCGCTTTGGTTAATGTGGCTTAAGTGGTAACTAGGCCTGGAGGCAGCCCAGTTTAATGAAAAATTGGTTCAAGTTAAAGTTTCAACGCTTAAGAGCATTGAAACATATAAAAATTGTTTAGAAAAATTAGATGAGTGAGCCTTGTGGCCCTAAGAAAAATTGCCCGTTCAGCGTGATTACGTGAGGTTTCAGGAGGAGGAGCAGGAGGAGGAATATTAGACACAGATTGATGAAGCAGAAATGTCCCCGTTTTGGATGGTGAGAGAGAACGTAGCTTCCATCCGCGGGTGCAGCCTACGTATTGCTTACGTATCGCTGCTGTCCGCTGGTGGAGAAGAGAAGTCTGGGGAAATCCAGGCTTTGTTCATCTTGATGAGTGTTAGCCTGTCGGCACTGTCGGTTGACAGGCGGGTACGCTTATCTGTGATGATTCCCCCAGCCGCACTAAACACCCTCTCCGACAAGACGCTAGCCGCAGGACAAGCAAGCACCTCCAGGGCATACAGCGCTAGTTCAGGCCACGTGTCCAGCTTCGACACCCAGTAGTTGTAGGTGGCAGAGGCGTCACAGAGGACGGTCGTGCGATCGGCTACGTACTCCCTCACCATCCTTTTACAGTGCTCCCGCCAACTCAGCCTTGACTGGGGAGCGGTGACACACTCTTGGTGGGGAGCCATAAAGCTGTCCAGGCCCTTAAAGACTGTTGCACTGCCTGGGATGTACATGCTGCTCGATCTCCGCACCTCCCCTGCTACCTTGCCCTCGGTACTGCGCCTTCTGCCACTAGCGCTGTCGGCTGGGAATTTTACCATCAGCTTGTCCGCAAGGGTCCTGTGGTATAGCAACACTCTCGAACCCCTTTCCTCTTCGGGAATGAGAGTGGGCAGGTTCTCCTTATAGCGTGGGTCGAGCAGTGTGTACACCCAGTAATCCGTTGTGGCCAGAATGCGTGCAACGCAAGGGTCACGAGAAAGGCATCCTAACATGAAGTCAGCCATGTGTGCCAGGGTACCTGTACGCAACACATGGCTGTCTTCACTAGGAAGATCACTTTCAGGATCCTCCTCCTCCTCCTCCTCCTCCTCCTCCTCCTCAGGCCATACACGCTGAAAGGATGACAGGCAATCAGCCGGTGTACCGTCAGCAGCGGGCCAAGCTGTCTCTTCCCCCTCCTCCTCATCCTCCTCATGCTCCTCCTCCTCCTCCTCCTCTACGCGCTGAGAAATAGACAGGAGGGTGCTCTGACTATCCAGCGACATACTGTCTTCCACCGCCCCCGTTTCCGAGCGCAAAGCAGCTGCCTTTATGCTTTGCAGGGAATTTCTCAAGATGCATAGCAGAGGAATGGTGACGCTAATGATTGCAGCATCGCCGCTCACCACCTGGGTAGACTCCTCAAAATTACCAAGGACATGGCAGATGTCTGCCAACCAGGCCCACTCTTCTGAAAAGAATTGAGGAGGCTGACTCCCACTGCGCCGCCCATGTTGGAGTTGGAATTCGACTATAGCTCTACGCTGTTCATAGAGCCTGGCCAACATGTGGAGCGTAGAGTTCCACCGTGTGGGCACGTCGCACAGCAGTCGGTGCACTGGCAGCTTAAAGCGATGTTGCAGGGTGCGCAGGGTGGCAGCGTCCGTGTGGGACTTGCGGAAATGTGCGCAGAGCCGGCGCGCCTTTACGAGCAGGTCTGACAAGCGTGGGTAGCTTTTCAGAAAGCGCTGAACCACCAAATTAAAGACGTGGGCCAGGCATGGCACGTGCGTGAGGCTGCCGAGCTGCAGAGCCGCCACCAGGTTACGGCCGTTGTCACACACGACCATGCCCGGTTGGAGGCTCAGCGGCGCAAGCCAGCGGTCGGTCTGCTGTGTCAGACCCTGCAGCAGTTCGTGGGCCGTGTGCCTCTTATCTTCTAAGCTGAGTAGTTTCAGCACGGCCTGCTGACGCTTGCCCACCGCTGTGCTGCCACACCGCGCGACACCGACTGCTGGCGACATGCTGCTGCTAACACATCTTGATTGCGAGACAGAGGTTGCGGAGGAGGAGGAGGAGAAGGGTGCTTTAGTGGAGGAAGCATACACCTCCGCAGATACCACCACCGAGCTGGGGCCCGCAATTCTGGGGGTGGGTAGGACGTGAGCGGTCCCGGGCTCTGACTCTGTCCCAGCCTCCACTAAATTCACCCAATGTGCCGTCAGGGAGATGTAGTGGCCCTGCCCGCCTGTGCTTGTCCACGTGTCCGTTGTTAAGTAGACCGTGGCAGTAACCGCGTTGGTGAGGGCGCGTACAATGTTGCGGGAGACGTGGTCGTGCAGGGCTGGGACGGCACATCGGGAAAAGTAGTGGCGACTGGGAACTGAGTAGCGCGGGGCCGCCGCCTCCATGATACTTTTGAAGGACTCCGTTTCCACAACCCTATACGGCAGCATCTCAAGGCTGATGAATTTTGCTATGCGGACGGTTAACGTTTGAGCGTGCGGGTGCGTGGCGGCGTACTTGCGCTTGCGCTCCAACAGTTGCGCAAGCGACGGCTGGACGGTGCGCTGAACTACACTGGTGGATGGGGCCGAGGACAGCGGAGGTGAGGGTGTGGGTGCAGGCCAGGAGACGGTAGTGCCTGTGTCCTGAGAGGGGGGTTGCATCTCAGTGGCAGGTTGGGGCACAGGGGGAGAGGCAGGGGTGCAAACCGGAGGCGGTGAACGGCCTTCGTCCCACCTTGTGTTGTGCTTGGCCATCATATGTCTGCGCATGGTGGTGGTGGTGAGGCTGTTGGTGTTGGCTCCCCGGCTGAGCTTTGCACGACAAAGGTTGCACACCACTGTTCGTCGGTCGTCAGGCGTCTCTGTGAAAAACTGCCAGACCTTAGAGCACCTCGGCCTCTGCAGGGTGGCATGGCGCGAGGGTGCGCTTTGGGAAACAGTTGGTGGATTATTCGGTCTGGCCCTGCCTCTACCCCTGGCCACCGCACTGCCTCTTGCAACCTGCCCTGCTGCTGCCCATGCCTCCCCCTCTGAAGACCTGTCCTGTGTAGGCGTTGCACACCAGGTGGGGTCAGTCACCTCATCGTCCTGCTGCTCTTCCTCCGAATCCTCTGTGCGCTGCTCCCTCGGACTTACTGCCCTTACTACTACCTCACTGCAAGACAACTGTGTCTCATCGTCATCGTCCTCCTCACACACAGAAAGTTCTTGAGACAGTTGGCGGAAGTCCCCAGCCTCTTCCCCCGGACCCCGGGAACTTTCGAATGGTTGGGCATCAGTGACGATAAACTCCTCTGGTGGGAGAGGAACCACTCCTGCCCAATCTAAGCAGGGGCCCGAGAACAGTTCCTGGGAGTGTTCCCGCTCCTGAGCAGGTGTCATTGTAGTGGAGTGAGGAGGCTGGGAGGAAGGAGGAGCAGCAGACAGAGGATTCGGATTTGCAGCAGTGGACGGCGCAGAACTGCGGGTGGACGATAGGTTGCTCGAAGCACTTTCTGCCATCCAGGACAGGACCTGCTCACACTGCTCATTTTCTAATAACCGTCTCCCGCGTGGACCCATTAATTGTGCGATGAATGTGGGGACGCCAGAAACGTGCCTCTCTCCTAATCGCGCAGCAGTCGGCTGCGACACACCTGGATCAGGAGCTCGGCCTGTGCCCACACCCTGACTTGGCCCTCCGCGTCCTCGGCCGCGTCCACGTCCTCTAGGCCTACCCCTACCCCTCAGCATGCTGTATTACCAGTGATTTGATTTCACAGGCAGGAAATAAATTGGCGCAAGACTGCAGGCCAAATATAATTTTTTCCCTTTTTTGAAAACGAAAGGCCCCACTGCCTCTATTGAATGAATAATCTAAGTTTAATAACTGTGCTGTGTCCCTGCTAATGTGTCACAGAACTTGAGGGTAGCAGAGTTATTAACTCTGGCAGAGCAGGTATTTTTTTCCCAATTAAGGAAAGCAAATGGCGAAGCCAGCAGTAAACCGTAGCTGGGTGCGTCTGATTTTTTAACGTTGTACACGCAGCTCACACGTGTCCACAGCCCTTAGGACGGACAGAGGCAGGACAAATAGATTTTGTTTCCCTTTTTTTACACCAAAAGGACCCACTGCGTATATTCAATGAATAATCTAAGTTTAATAACTGTGCTGTGTCCCTGCTAATGTGTCACAGAACTTGAGGGTAGCAGAGTTATTAACTCTGGCAGAGCAGGTATTTTTTTCCCAATTAAGGAAAGCAAATGGCGAAGCCAGCAGTAAACCGTAGCTGGGTGCGTCTGATTTTTTAACGTTGTACACGCAGCTCACACGTGTCCACAGCCCTTAGGACGGACAGAGGCAGGACAAATAGATTTCGTTTCCCTTTTTTTACACCAAAAGGACCCACTGCGTATATTCAATGAATAATCTAAGTTTAATAACTGTGCTGTGTCCCTGCTAATGTGTCACAGAACTTGAGGGTAGCAGAGTTATTAACTCTGGCAGAGCAGGTATTTTTTTCCCAATTAAGGAAAGCAAATGGCAAAGCCAGCAGTAAACCGTAGCTGGGTGCGTCTGATTTTTTAACGTTGTACACGCAGCTCACACGTGTCCACAGCCCTTAGGACGGACAGAGGCAGGACAAATAGATTTCGTTTCCCTTTTTTTACACCAAAAGGACCCACTGCATATATTCAATGAATAATAACTGTGTTGTGGCCCTGCCTACACAATTCTTTCCCTGTAGTATCAATGGAGGGTGCAATGCTCTGCAGAGGCGATTTTGAGAGAAAAAAAAATATGCAGCACAGCTAACAGCAGCCTGGACAGTACTGCACACGGTTAAATATGGCCCTAGAAAGGACCGTTAAGGTTCTTGAAGGCTACACTCACTCCTAACACTCTCCCTGCCTATCCAACACTTCTGTCCCTAATGCCGGGTGCAACGCTCTGCAGAGGCGATTTTGAGAAAAAAAAAGGCACTGCTAACAGCAGCCAACACACAGCTATCAGTGGCCCTA
Organism: Eleutherodactylus coqui; assembly: GCF_035609145.1. NCBI lineage: Eukaryota > Metazoa > Chordata > Amphibia > Anura > Eleutherodactylidae > Eleutherodactylus > Eleutherodactylus coqui. The sequence continues at coordinate 154,974,314 of NC_089841.1, forward strand.
ATAAGGACCTTTGGGGTTCTTGAAGCCTACACTAACTGCTATTTCTCTCCCTACAGCAGCTCCGGTACCAGCAGCACTGTCCCTCATCTAACTCACAAGGCATCTGAGGCGAGCCGCGGGAGGGGCCGACTTTTATATTCGGGTGACATCTGATCTTCCCAGCCACTCACAGCAGGGGGGTGGTATAGGGCTTGAACGTCACAGGGGGGAGTTGTAATGCCTTCCCTGTCTTTCAATTGGCCAGAAAAGCGCGCTAACGTCTCAGGGAAGGAAGTGAAAGTAGCCCGAATACCGCATGGTGTTCGTTACGAATAACGAACATCCCGAACACCCTAATATTCGCACGAATATCAAGCTCGGACGAACACGTTCGCTCATCTCTAATTCTAATATTACATTCTAATGTGACAAACTTAAAGGGGTGGTTGAGGAATGCCACAAAATGTCTTCTGTCAATGCAGCCTGTAGAAACTCACCCTAGAATGAGGAAAATGCATGTAGGGACCATAGTGTGCAGAGAGCCTAATGGTTCATTGCTCTGAGAACTGCAGTGTTAGGCTCTGCATTCAAAGCCAACTTTGCCACCTTAACCCTCCAGTCTGCACGTGCATTCTCTATCATAGGACAGTTTGTCTAATGCATCACAGATAGTAGTCATTTTTTGACATTATTGGACAACCCTTTAAGGTAGTTATACATATTAAGCCAGGGGTTCATGATCTGCGCGCTGTACTTCCCAATAGACTCAGTTGATCACACTGGCAGATGATCAGCTGTGTTTGCAGATACCCGTTTCCAGCCCATGCAGAATGTAATGAGCACTTTCATTAATGTCTCCTTTCGGCCCAACATACTATGTTGCTATGTATAATAGCTCCTCTCAGCCATATTTCCCTCCCCAGCACCTGCAACTTGCTGTACTCCCCCGAAAAAGCCTCTGCAGGTTGTTCTTCCCCTCTCTACACAGAGATCCTGCCAGCCTGTGTCTCTCCCAATCCCCTTCCATTACCTTCTGCCTCCACCCCAGCACTCTCCCACAGAGGCCTAAACCTTTATGCCCTCCTTGCCCCAAACTAATTTATATCAAGAAGGCCCTTTGCTAGCAGAGATTCCCCCATTTACTAATATTATTATCCAGAGTGTTAATAAAGGCATCCAAACTTTATTGCGACCCATTGATGTAGTACAAACTAGCAAGCTGAGCTTAGACCAAAAGATGTGCACGCTGCATTATAAAGATATAATTATATAATTAGATATAACATAGAATTGGAATTCTACGGTTTTACATATCAGGAGCATAAAAACACCTGATTCTTAGAAGGTCTTGAAATTGGATAAATTCAATCTCTGATGAACAACAACAACGCATGACAAATTACAGCAAGTCATTATTTATTTTACAAAAACTAGCCTAATATGCAGAAGCAAGGGATGGTGGAGGGATGATGATTTGGGCTTGTTTTGCAGCCGCAGGGCTTGAGCACCTTGCAGTCATTGAATTGCCAATGTACTCCTCTGTATATCAAAGTATTCTAGTGTAACAGGGTAGCGGTGACAGAGTTCCCCCTTAAACAGGAGCGCTCACAGCCACTTAGATCAGAGGCTGTGACAGCTGCTGAGTTAGGCTCCAACCCCTTGTAGGGATTCCTGCTGGGGGAAGAGTGTAGCCTGTAATGCACCAGTAAAATAGGCACACTGCCGCACTTGAGAGGCTATGCCCCACCACTAATTGAGTAAAAGGGCTGGAGAGGGGAGGTGTAGAAGAGGGGCTTCATGATAGTGAAGTGCTTGTAAGTGCTATAATAGCGAACACGCCCTTAATAGGGGACAATAGAGGGCTAGACCTCACATCCAGCCCAAAGTTCAGGAAAGATTCCTGTCTCCAAGGAGCTGCATAGAAAGGTTAAAGGAGGATTGGCAAAATGCATGAAAAAATACATGCATGAATAAAAAAAGTAACTGCATTAAATTAATAGTGATTTTTACAAACCAAAAAAGAAAATCCACAAAAAAACTGAGAAGGATGAGAAGGAAACTTAGAACTGCAAAACTTATAAAATCAGTTCTGTTACATTTGTGTACTTAGATAAGGTCAATGAAGAAGTAACTAAGAAATGTTCTTTTTCCACGTATCCTTCACTGATCTTTTCACGAAAGGATGATTAAGAAGAAATGAACAGAGTCCTCAATAAAGTTGAATGTTTAACTTCCTCTGAGTCTCTGAGAAGGAAGATTACAGGTTTTTGTGATAAGTCATGAGTGATGAATGGAATAATCAGTTTGTGCCAGGATTGTGTCTATTTCACCAAAATCATTGTGAATCTGGATGTCCGATTCTGACTCCCATTAGAGAAAAATCAGGTTTACTAATTTGTCCTTCAGAAGGCCCACCAATGCAGCCAAAGTCCCCCAAATTGCATGGAAATACAGGGGCATTGGGGAATACTGTGTTCCTTCCAAAAATTGGTAAAAATAGTCGACAGTGGTGTGGGAGTCACTCATAGCACAGGGGTATCACTGAAAACAAAAGAAAGCCCATATAGGTTCTCCTAGATTAAAACTCAGACAAAAGAAGATAACAGGTATGCTGTTTGTTTTAAAAGTAATGTCATGAATTTTCAAAGGACAAATTCTAACAGGTGAACAAAACACATTTAGTCATGGACCTACTCTACGGGACAGCTGTAGAGCCGCCAAAATTTATGCCAAGGGGAACAACAGGTATGCTGCTTATTTCAAAAGCAATGTGATGACATTGCAGATGCATCCCTGCAGCCATGGAGAAATATTCTGCTCAAGTTGTTTAACAGTCTGTCTATTTTAAGGTCTTTCTCCACTGCAAGAATTAAATTCGTCAATTTGGCCTTGTAGCAGGGATCAAGGAGGGTGTCCACCCAGTAATGATCTGATGTTTTGATGTGAGCTATGCAATGATCCTTCTGCAAGCACTACAGCATATGACTCAAAGTGCCTAAAGGTTATGGCCCATGTTCCTCGGGGTCAGGCCTAAGAGTAACCTCCTGCTGTACCCACCATCCACACAGAACAGTTGTGGTTAAATGGAAGTAACGTTGCCTAGCCCCTTCCCCTGCCTTTGGACCTATATTATCCCCTCCTCTTCCTCCTCTTTTTCCTCCTCTTGCTCTTCCTCCTCTACACTTCTCCCATGTGTGGAGAAACATGCTGGAGAAGGCACCACCATTTCTTGCTCAAAGCACTTTCCCTGTGGTGTTGAGTACAGATTGACCAGAAGGTTGAGAGATTAGTGTAGCTAAAACAGCACAAGCATCTTTGGTCTGAAGCCACTCTACAGGTATCAACACACCAAACTCTATACAGAACCTGCTAATGGCATACACCATTTGATACCATGATCACTCTCTGCTGCTGGCTTAGCTCTTGAAACACATGCAAAGTGGAATTCCACTTTGTAGGCATGTCACAGATGAAATGGTGGGGTGGTATCCAGAACTATCGCTGCACCTCCACCATAAGAGAGGTGGCTGAGTGTAAACACTGAAGGTGTGAGCACAGTTTCTTGGCCTTTTCCAGCAGTGGATGTAGACCTAGGTAATTGTTTAGAAAGTGCTGGAATACCAGGTTCAAAACATAAGCCAGGCAACATACATATGTGAGATTTACAAGGTGAAAGGCTGCTAGCAGGTTGTCACACACAACCTTGTCTGGCTTCAGATTGTGCAGGGTCAGTCACCTGTCAGCCTGGGCCTGCAGAGCCATCACCAGGTCTTTAATAGAGATGAGCGAACACCAAAATGTTCGGGTGTTCGTTATCCGGAACGAACTTCCCGCGATGTCCGGGTGTTCGTTTCGAATAACGAACCCCATTGAAGTCAATGGGCGACCCGAACATTTTTGTATTTCGCCGATGCTCGCTAAGGTTTTCATGTGTGAAAATCTGGGCAATTCAAGAAAGTGATGGGAATGACACAGTGACGGATAGGGCAGGCGAGGGGCTACATGGTGGGCTGCATCTCAAGTTCACAGGTCCCACTATTAAGCCACAATAGCGGCAAGAGTGCCCCCCCCCCCACTGTCAGCATAAAGATCGTTCTCCTCTGCCACAGCTGTAACAGCTGTAGCAGAGAAGAACGATGTTTGCCCATTGAATTCAATGGAGCGGCAATACAGCAGGTTCCACTGAATGCAATGGGCTGCCCGCGATCGCAGGATGAATGGTCGGAAAGGGGTTAAATATATAACCCCTTTCCTGCAATTCATCCAGAAATGTGTTACACTAAAAATATATACCGGCATATAAGGCGACCGGGCGTATAAGACGACCCCCCAACTGTCACCTTATACGCCGGTAATACAGTGGAGCAAAGAATAAAAAGCATTACTTACGTTTTTAGATGATCTGCGGCGCTCCTGCAGGCTGTCACTCCCTCCTAATCCACGGCAGACAAGCTTTCTCTATGAAAGGCTTTAAATCCCTGCCTCCAGAAAGACACGTGCCTTCAGCCAATCACAGCCAATGACAATGATGTAATTGAATGGCTGTGATTGGCTGTGTTTCTGGAGGCGGGGATTTCAAGCCTTTCGTGGAGAAAGGAATACTTTGCCGTGGATTAGGAGGGAGTGACAGCCTGCAGGAGCGCCGCAGATCATCTAAAAACGTAAGTAATGATTTTTATTCTTTGCTCCACTGTATTACCGGCGTATAAGGTGACAGTTGGGGGGTCGTCTTATACGCCCCGTCGCCTTATACGCCGGTATATATTTTTAGTGTAACACATTTCTGGATGAATTGCAGGAAAGGGGTTATATATTTAACCCCTTTCCGACCATTCATCCTGCGATCGCCGGCAGCCCATTGCATTCAGTGGAACCTGCTGTATTGCCGCTCCATTGAATTCAATGGGCAAACATCGTTCTTCTCTGCTACAGCTGTTACAGCTGTGCCAGAGAAGAAGGATTTGTCTTCTATATGTTCTCAATGGGGTCAGCGCTGCTGCCGCTGGCCCCATTGAGCGCATATAGAATGCATCCATAGCGAACCGCGGGAGGGGCAGACTTTTATATCACGCGGACACCTTATCTCCCCAGCCACTCACAGCAGGGGGGTGGTATAGGGCTTAAACGTTGCAGGGGGAAGTTGTAATGCCTTCCCTGTCTTTATATTGGCCAAAAAAAAGCGCTAACGTCTCAGGGAAGAAAGTTAAAGTAACCCGGACACCGCATGGTGTTCGTTACGGATAACGAACATACCGAACACCCTAATATTCGCACGAATATCAAGCTCGGACGAACACGTTCGCTCATCTCTAGTCTTTAACCATTGTCCCGTTGTTAGGTCCTGCAGACGGAGGCGTCATCCTGCCTCCTGAGTCTGCTTCTGTTTCTTCCAGCATCCACAGGGTAACTGTGTCTGGCTTCTCCACCCAGCTGGTAGTGATTTATAATAATAATATAATAATCTTTATTTGTATAGCGCCAACTTATTCCGCAGCGCTTTCAGGCATGGATAAATGCAAAACAATACAACAATTGCAACAATTACAATGTGAGATACATTGGGTTAGACACAAATGTGTTGAGGGTGGTACAGGAGGTGCAGGGGTTGGGGAACACAGGCAATAGGAAATTTTATGTACAGATCATTTATCAGAAGGCAAACAGGGTGGAGCACCATAGGGAGGGGCGAAGGACCAGGTCAGGAGATTTGGTATGCTTCCCTGAAGAGGTGCGTTTTTAAGGTACGTCTGAAATTTCGTGCATCGGGAATTGTCCGGATGCCTTGGGGTAGAGCATTCCAGAGGATGGGTGCTGCTCTAGTGAAGTCCTGTAGGCGAGCATGAGAGGTTCGTTTTACAGGGGTGTTTAGTCTGAGGGTGTTAGCCGATCGGAGTGAGTGCGCTGGGTGGTGTACTGACAGTAGGGAGGCGATGTATGGTGGTGCAGCGCCATGCAGAGCTTTGTGAGTGAGGTAGAGGAGTTTAAATTTAGTTCTGCAGTGGATGGGCAGCCAATGCAGCGACTGGCATAATGCAGAGGCGTCTGAATAATGACTGGATAGAAAAATGAGTCTAGCTGCTGCATTTAGTATGGATTGGAGCGGAGCGAGTCTAGTGCGGGGGAGGTCAATGAGTAGTGAGCTGCAGTAGTCAAGCCGGGAGTGGATGAGCGCAACCACGAGCGTCTTTAGCGTGTACGTGGTTAGGAACGGACGTATTTTAGCAATATTTCTGAGGTGCATGTGGCATGTTTGGGCCAGAGATTGGATATGGGGGGAAAAGGAGAGGTCAGAGTCCAGTGTGACCCCAAGGCATCGGGCATGCCGTCTGGGGGTTATGATGGTGCCAGACACTGGAATGGAGATGTTGAGGGGAGGTCGGTTAGAAGGTGGAAAGACAAGGAGGTCAGTTTTAGAGAGGTTTAGTTTGAGAAAAAGGGAGGACATAGTGTTAGAGACAGCGGACAGACAGATGTATAGTTGGGTGTCGTCAGCATAGAGATGGTATTGGAGGCCGAATCTGTGGATGGTTTGTCCAATTGGGGCAGTATAGATAGAGAAAAGAAGGGGACCAAGGACTGAGCCCTGGGGTACCCCGACAGCGAGAGGAAGTGGAGCAGAGATAGAACCAGCAAAGGAAACACTGAAAGAGCGGTCAGAGAGGTAGGAAGAGAACCAGGAGAGAGCAGTGTCCTTTAGACCAATAGAGTGGAGCATAGTGAGAAGGAGATTATGGTCGACAGTGTCAAATGCAGCAGACAGGTCAAGGAGGATTAGTAGGGAGTAATCACCTCTCGACTTTGCAGTCATCAGGTCATTTGTTACTTTTGTAAGGGCAGTTTCGGTCGAGTGTAGAGAGCGGAAGCCAGACTGGAGGGAGTCGAGGAGTGAGTTGTCAGAGAGAAAGGGAGTAAGGCGGGAGTAGACCAGGCGTTCCAGTAATTGGAAATAAAGGGGAGGTTTGAGACGGGTCGGTAGTTGGCAGCATTAGTTTGGTCCAGGGTTGGTTTTTTAAGCAGAGGGGATACAATGGAGTGTTTGAATGAGGAGGGAAAAGTGCCAGAGGTTAGGGAGAGGTTGCAGATTGTGGTAAGGTGAGTAATGAGAGCTGGGAAAAGGGAGCGGAGGAGGTGAGAGGGGAGAGGGTCGCTAGTGCAGGTGGTGGGGCGGGCAGCGGAAAGGAGCCTTGAGACTTCTTCCTCTGTCATTGGTTCTAGCGTAGATAGTGAGTAGGTGCTGGGTGCAGTGCTGATGAAACTGGGATCAGGGCTAACCATGCAGCTTTCAGAGATTTCTTTTCGAATGTGGTCGATTTTTTTTCTTTGAAATAGGCAGCTAGTTCTCCAGCAGTCAGGTCTGTCGCAGGGGCCTGTTCCTTGGGGCTGAGGAGGGAGTGAAAGGTCTCAAAGAGTTGTTTGGGGTTGTGGGATAGTGAGGAGACAAGGGAGGTGAAATAAACTTGTTTGGCATGGTGAAGGGCTAGGTTATACGTTTTAGTCATGAATTTGAAATGGAGGAAGTCTGCCGGCAGCTTTGACTTTCTCCACAGCCGCTTGGCGCACCTAGAGCACCGCCGGATGTAATTCTCCTCCTATTTAACCTCCCTAGACCTTTCCCACAATGCTTACTGCTGCTTTATTCCCTTGTACGACTGCATGTGAGCTGCTGCTGCAGCTATCCTGTCTGTATTCAGTTCTCTGTGTATGCTTAGTTGGATTATAGTGAATCCAGCTTTCTGTGTGTTTTGCTGCTGTTTTCCTGTTTGCTGTCTATTCCCTGTGTCTGTTGTCTCTGCATAGGACTGTCCTTTCCTTACGTTCACTCCTCCACACCTGCTTGGCTCGGGACAACTCCCTCTGGCTTCCTGTCGTCACCAGGTAGTTAGGGAGGACTAGGAGTTAGGGATAGGTGAGGCGGCCTTGACCTCCCCAACTTCAGGGGTACCTCCAGGTAAGGGACACTCAGCTCTTTTCAGTTCAGGGTCAGGTCCATTCTCATCCCTTGTACCGAGTCCCAGCTTTTGCGCAGCCTCCGCCCTGGATTTAGCTTTCCATCCTGCTGGGTGGTTTCACTCAGCAGAATGACACAGTGGATCTACAAACACCTTGTAACCTGAAAGACATTGATCTAGTGTACTTTTAATAATATGTAACATGCGTGACCATTAGAGATGAGCGAGCACCAAAATGCTCGGGTGCTCGTTATTCGGGACGAACTTTTCGCGATGCTCGAGGGTTCGTTTCGAGTAACGAACCCCATTGAAGTCAATGGGCGACCCGAGCATTTTTGTATTTCGCCGATGCTCGCTAAGGTTTCCTTGTGTGAAAATCTGGGCAATTCAAGAAAGTGATGGGAACGACACAGCAACGGATAGGGCAGGCGAGGGGCTACATGTTGGGCTGCATCTCAAGTTCACAGGTCCCACTATTAAGCCACAATAGCGGCAAGAGTGGGCCCCCCCCTCCCAAAAACTTTTACTTCTGAAAAGCCCTCATTAGCATGGCATACCTTAGCTAAGCACCACACTACCTCCAACAAAGCACAATCACTGCCTGCATGACACTCCACTGCCACTTCTCCTGTGTTACATGCTGCCCAACCGCCCCCCGTCCCCCCCACAGCACACACCAAAGTGTCCCTGCGCAGCCTTCAGCTGCCCTAATGCCTCACCACCCTCATGTCTATTTAGAAGTGCGTCTGCCATGAGGAGGAACCGCAGGCACACACTGCAGAGGTTGGCACGGCTAGGCAGCGACCCTCTTTAAAAGGGGTGGGGCGATAGCCCACAATGCTGTACAGAAGCAATGAGAAATAGAATCCTGTGCCACCGCCATCAGGAGCTGCACACGTGGGCATAGCAATGGGGAACCTATGTGTCACACACTATTCATTCTGTCAAGGTGTCTCTGCATGCCCCAGTCAGACCGGGCTTTTTAATTCATAGACACAGGCAGGTACAACTCCCTATTGTGAAGTCCCTGTCGACCGACAGCATGGGTGGCTTCCTGGAACCCACCGGCGGTACATAAAAATATCCCATTGCATTGCCCAACACAGCTGAGGTAGTAATGTCGTGCTTAATGCAGGTGGGCTTCGGCCCACACTGCATGCCCCAGTCTGACTGGGGTTCTTTACAAGTGGAAACAGATGCATTTATAATTCCCTGTGGACCCACAGCAGGGGTGGGTGCCAGGAAGCCACCGGCGGTACATAGAAATATCCCATTGCATTGCCCAACACAGCTGAGGTAGTAATGTCATGCTTAATGCAGGTGGGCTTCGGCCCACACTGCATGCCCCAGTCAGACTGGGGTTCTTTACAAGTGGACAGATGTAGGTTAAACTCCGTGTGCACCTACAGCCTGGGTGGCTCCCTGGAACCCACCGGCGATACACAAAAATATCCCATTGCATTGCCCAACACAGCGGATGTAACGTCAGCTGTAATGCAGGTAGGCTAAAAATTCATTTGATTACACTGTAGGCGAGGGCCCACAAAAATTGCTGTATCAACAGTACTAATGTACATCCAAAAAATTGGCCATTGCCAACCAAGAGGGCAGGTGAAACCCATTAATCGCTTTGGTTAATGTGGCTTAAGTGGTAACTAGGCCTGGAGGCAGCCCAGTTTAACGAAAAATTGGTTCAAGTTAAAGTTTCAACGCTTTTAAGAGCATTGAAACATATAAAAAGTGTTTAGAAAAATTATATGAGTGAGCCTTGTGGCCCTAAGAAAAATTGCCCGTTCAGCGTGATTACGTGAGGTTTCAGGAGGAGGAGCAGGAGGAGGAGGAGGAATATTAGACACAGATTGATGAAGCAGAAATGTCCCCGTTTTGGATGGTGAGAGAGAACGTAGCTTCCATCTGCGGGTGCAGCCTACGTATTGCTTACGTATCGCTGCTGTCCGCTGGTGGAGAACAGAAGTCTGGGGAAATCCAGGCTTTGTTCATCTTGATGAGTGTAAGCCTGTCGGCACTGTCGGTTGACAGGCGGGTACGCTTATCCGTGATGATTCCCCCAGCCACACTAAACACACTCTCTGACAAGACGCTAGCCGCAGGACAAGCAAGCACCTCCAGGGCATACAGCGCGAGTTCAGGCCACGTGTCCAGCTTCGACACCCAGTAGTTGTAGGGGGCAGAGGCGTCACGGAGGACGGTCGTGCGATCGGCTACGTACTCCCTCACCATCCTTTTACAGTGCTCCCGCCGACTCAGCCTTGACTGGGGAGCGGTGACACAGTCTTGCTGGGGAGCCATAAAGCTGGCAAAGGCCTTGGAGAATGTTCCCCTGCCTGCGCTGTACATGCTGCCTGATCTCTGCGCCTCCCCTGCTACCTGGCCCTCAGAACTGCGCCTTCTGCCACTAGCGCTGTCGGATGGGAAGTTTACCATCAGTTTGTCCACCAGCGCCCTGTGGTATAGCATCATTCTCGAACCCCTTTCCTCTTCGGGAATGAGAGTGCAAAGGCTCTCCTTATACCGTGGATCGAGCAGTGTGTACACCCAGTAATCCGTAGTGGCCAGAATGCGTGTAACGCAAGGGTCACGAGAAAGGCATCCTAACATGAAGTCAGCCATGTGTGCCAGGGTACCTGTACGCAACACATGCCTGTCCTCACTAGGAAGATCACTTTCAGGATCCTCCTCCTCCTCTTCCTCCTCCTCAGGCCATACACGCTGAAAGGATGACAGCCCAGCAGCATGTGTACCCTTACCAGTGGGCCAAGCTGTCTCTTCCCCCTCCTCCTCATCCTTCTCATGCTCCTCCTCCTCAACGCGCTGAGATATAGACAGGCGGGTGCTCTGACTATCCAGCGACATACTGTCTTGCCCCGCCTCTGTTTCCGAGCGCAAAGCGTCTGCCTTTATGCTTTGCAGGGAACTTCTCAAGATGCATAGCAGAGGAATGGTGACGCTAATGATTGCAGCATCGCCGCTCACCACCTGGGTAGACTCCTCAAATTTTCCAAGGACCTGGCAGATGGCTGCCAACCAGGGCCACTCTTCTGTAAATAATTGAGGAGGCTGACTCCCACTGCGCCGCGCAAGTTGGAGTTGGTATTCCACTATAGCTCTACGCTGCTCATAGAGTCTGGCCAACATGTGGAGCGTAGAGTTCCACTGTGTGGGCACGTCGCACAGCAGTCGGTGCACTGGCAGATTAAACCTATGTTGCAGTGTCCGCAGGGTGGCAGCGTGCGTGTGGGATTTGCGGAAATGTGCGCAGAGCTGGCGCACCTTGCCAAGCAGGTATGACAAGTGGGGGTAGCTTTTCAGAAAGCGCTGAACCACCAAATTAAACACATGGGCCAGGCATGGCACGTGCGTGAGGCTGCCGAGCTGCAGAGCCGCCACCAGCTTACGGCCGTTGTCACACACGACCATGCCCGGTTGGAGGCTCAGCGGCGCAAGCCAGTGGTCGGTCTGCTCTGTCAGACCCTGCAGCAGTTCGTGGGCCGTGTGCCTCTTCTCTCCTAAGCTGAGTAGTTTCAGCACGGCCTGCTGACGCTTGCCCACCGCTGTGCTGCCACGCCGCGTGACACCGACTGCTGGCGACGTGCTGCTGACACATCTTGATTGCGAGACAGAGGTTGCGTTGGAGGAGGAGGAAGGTGCTTTAGTGGAGGAAGCATACACCGCCGCAGATACCACCACCGAGCTGTGGCCCGCAATTCTGGGGGTGGGTAGGACGTGAGCGGTCCCAGGCTCTGACTCTGTCCCAGCCTCCACTAAATTCACCCAATGTGCCGTCAGGGAGATATAGTGGCCCTGCCCGCCTGTGCTTGTCCACGTGTCCGTTGTTAAGTGGACCTTGGGAGTAACCGCGTTGGTGAGGGCGCGTACAATGTTGCGGGAGACGTCGTCGTGCAGGGCTGGGACGGCACATCGGGAAAAGTAGTGGCGACTGGGAACCGAGTAGCGCGGGGCAGCCGCCGCCATCATGCTTTTGAAAGCCTCCGTTTCCACAAGCCTATACGGCAGCATCTCTAGGCTGATCAATTTTGCAATGTGCACGTTTAACGCTTGAGCGTGCGGGTGCGTGGCGTCGTACTTGCGCTTGCGCTCAAACTGTGGCACTAGCGACGTCTGGACGCTGCGCTGAGAGACATTGCTGGATGGGGCCGAGGACAGCGGAGGTGAGGGTGTGGGTGCAGGCCAGGAGATGGTAGTGCCTGTGTCCTCAGAGGGGGGTTGGATCTCAGTGGCAGGTTGGGGCACAGGGGGAGAGGCAGTGGTGCAAACCGGAGGCGGTGAACGGGCATCGTCCCACCTTGTGGGGTGCTTGACCATCATATGCCTGCGCATGCTGTTGGTGGTGCCTCCCCAGCTGATCTTGGCGCGACAAAGGTTGCACACCACTGTTCGTCGGTCGTCAGGCATCTCTGTGAAAAACTGCCACACCGTAGAGCACCTTGACCTGTGCAGGGTGGCATGGCGCGAGGGGGCGCTTTGGGAAACAGTTGGTGGATTATTCGGTCTGGCCCTGCCTCTACCCCTGGCCACCGCACTGGCTCGGCCTGTGCCCACACCCTCACTTGGCCCTCCGCTTCCTCGGCCGCGTCCGCGTCCTCGGCCGCGTCCGCGTCCTCTAGGCCTACCCCTACCCCTCAGCATGCTGTATTACCAGTGATTTGATTTCCCAGGCAGGAAATAAATTGGCGCAAGCCTGCAGGCCAAATATAATTTTTTCGCTTTTTTGCAAAGGGAAGGCCCCACTGCGTATATTCAATGAACAAGAAGTTTAATAACTGTGGTGTGGCCCTGAAAAAGTGTCACACAACTATAGTGTAGCAGAGTTATTAACTCTAGCAGAGCAGGTATTTGCCAGTCAGGAAAGACAATGGCGCAAGCCTGCAGTAAACCGTAGCTGGTTGCGTCTGATTTTTGTACGTTGTCCACGCAGCACACACGTACACGGAGACCTTAGGACTGACACAGGCAGGCCAAATATAATTTTTTGTCCTTTTTAGCAAAGGGAAGACCCCACTGCGTATATTCAATGAACAAGAAGTTTAATATCTGTGGTGTGGCCCTGAAAAAGTGTCACACAACTATAGTGTAGCAGAGTTATTAACTCTAGCAGAGCAGGTATTTGCCAGTCAGGAAAGACAATGGCGCAAGCCTGCAGTAAACCGTAGCTGGTTGCGTCTGATTTTTGTACGTTGTCCACGCAGCACACACGTACACGGAGACCTTAGGACTGACACAGGCAGGCCAAATATAATTTTTTGTCCTTTTTAGCAAAGGGAAGACCCCACTGCGTATATTCAATGAAGAAGAAGTTTAATATCTGTGGTGTGGCCCTCAAAAAGTGTCACACAACTATAGTGTAACAGAGTTATTAACTCTAGCAGAGCAGGTATTTGCCAGTCAGGAAAGACAATGGCGCAAGCCTGCAGTAAACCGTAGCTGGTTGCGTCTGATTTTTGTACGTTGTCCACGCAGCACACACGTACACGGAGACCTTAGGACTGACACAGGCTGGCCAAATATAATTTTTTGTCCTTTTTAGCAAAGGGAAGACCCCACTGCGTATATTCAATGAACAAGAAGTTTAATATCTGTGGTGTGGCCCTCAAAAAGTGTCACACAACTATAGTGTAGCAGAGTTATTAACTCTAGCAGAGCAGGTATTTGCCAGTCAGGAAAGACAATGGCGCAAGCCTGCAGTAAACCGTAGCTGGTTGCGTCTGATTTTTGTACGTTGTCCACGCAGCACACACGTACACGGAGACCTTAGGACTGACACAGGCTGGCCAAATATAATTTTTTGTCCTTTTTAGCAAAGGGAAGACCCCACTGCGTATATTCAATGAACAAGAAGTTTAATATCTGTGGTGTGGCCCTCAAAAAGTGTCACACAACTATAGTGTAGCAGAGTTATTAACTCTAGCAGAGCAGGTATTTGCCAGTCAGGAAAGACAATGGCGCAAGCCTGCAGTAAACCGTAGCTGGTTGCGTCTGATTTTTGTACGTTGTCCACGCAGCACACACGTACACGGAGACCTTAGGACTGACACAGGCTGGCCAAATATAATTTTTTGTCCTTTTTAGCAAAGGGAAGACCCCACTGCGTATATTCAATGAACAAGAAGTTTAATATCTGTGGTGTGGCCCTCAAAAAGTGTCACACAACTATAGTGTAGCAGAGTTATTAACTCTAGCAGAGCAGGTATTTGCCAGTCAGGAAAGACAATGGCGCAAGCCTGCAGTAAACCGTAGCTGGTTGCGTCTGATTTTTGTACGTTGTCCACGCAGCACACACGTACACGGAGACCTTAGGACTGACACAGGCTGGTCAAATATAATTTTTTGTCCTTTTTAGCAAAGGGAAGACCCCACTGCGTATATTCAATGAACAATAACTGTGTTGTGGCCCTGCCTACACAATTCTGTCCCTGTAGTATCAATGGAGGGTGCAATGCTCTGCACAGACGATTTTTAGAAAAAAAAAAAAATGCAACACTGCTAACAGCAGCCAGCACAGTACTGCACACGCTTAAATTTGGCCCTAGAAAGGACCGTTGAGGTTCTTGAAGGCTACACTCACTCCTAACACTCTCCCTGCCTATGCACCACTTCTGTCCCTAATGCCGGGTGCAATGCTCTGCACTGCCGATTTTGAGAAAAAAAAAACAAAAAACACTGCTAGCAGCAGCCTGCACACAGGTAGATGTGGCCCTGAAAAGGACCGTTGGGGTTCTTGAAGCCTACACTGACTCCTAACGCTCTCCCTACAGCAGCACCAGCACGATAGTACTTTCCCTCAGCTAACTCACAAGGCATGTGTGGCGGGCCGCGGGAGGGGCCGACTTTTATACTCGGGTGACATCTGATCTTCCCAGCCACTCACTGCAGGGGGGTGGTATAGGGCTTGAACGTCACAGGGGGAAGTTGTAATGCCTTCCCTGTCTTTCAATTGGCCAGAAAAGCGCGCTAACGTCTCAGAGAGGAAACTGAAAGTAACCAGAACACCGCGTGGTATTCGTTTCGAGTAACGAGCATCCCGAACACTTTAATATTCGCACGAATATCAAGCTCGGACGAGTACGTTCGCTCATCTCTAGTGACCATGCTTGTTGGACCATGTGTCTGAGGTCAGGTGAACCCCGCCACTGACAGTAATCGACAATCCCAGAAACACGTTATCATCCACATGGCGATGCAGGGCAGGGATGGCTCTTTGTGTCAAAGAAATGGCGTCTGGGCATCTGGTACTGTGTCTAAGCATGGAACATCATGTTACGGAAGGTGTCTGTGTTCACTAGCCTGGAGGGCAGCATTTCCATTGCAAGCAGCTGTTCAGTGCTTGTGTTTAGGCTCTCTGCTCATGGATGATTGGGGTGGTATGTTTTAAGTTCCCATTACTAAGGACAAACGCCTGGCAGCTGAGCTGGGGCATGCTGAAATATGGGGTAGATGTCAATGTCATTGAAGGTGGTGGTGATGATGCAATATTACTGCAACAATGATACAATGGCAGGGACCAACAGTCAGACAATTATCACTGCTAAAGGATACCCTTTTGAAAATATAAACCTTTATTCAAAGATACTTTAAAACCATTATTAACCCCAATATACACAAAATGATAGAAAACAAAAACTACATGCATGCTATCTAAGGGCGAGCACCCACTGGCGTTTGCGTTCTCCGCGGGAAAAAAACGCAGCGTTTTCGCCGCGTTTCTCGCGGTTTTTCCGCGCGTTTTTCGCGGCGTTTTTCGCGGCGTTTTCGCGGCGTTTTGCGTTAATTTCCATTGACATTCATGGGTGCATTAGGAGAAAAATAGGGACACATATGCAACTGACAGTTCCTATGTTAAAAACGCAAACGCAATGCAAAAAAAACGCCAGTGGACAGGAACACATGTTATCTCTATGCCTGTGCAGGAAAAACGCAAAACGCAAAACGCAAAACGCAGGTAAAAAAACGCCAGTGGGTGCTCGCCCTAAGGGTTAAGGATTATACAGCAAGTATTACTGCAGTTCTCACAGTTTGTTGACTCAAACTCAGATGTTATTGGTACTACACACACACAGTTAATTTCCAGGCACAGACAGCCTATATTGAAGGCGGTGTTCTGATAGCACACTGCCTAGCTGTGGGGCGTTCGCCTTGACAAGAGTGCCCCCAATCAATAGAGACTAGAGATGAGCGAACGTGTTCGTCCGAACTTGATATCCGTGCGGATATTAGGGTGTTCGGGATGTTCGTTATTCGTAACGAACACCATGCGGTGTTCGGGTTACTTTCACTTCCTTCCCTGAGACGTTAGCGCGCTTTTCTGGCCAATTGAAAGACAGGGAAGGCATTACAACTTCCCCCTCCGTCGTTCAAGCCCTATACCACCCCCCTGCAGTGAGTGGCTGGGGAGATCAGGTGTCCGCCTAATATAAAAGTCGGCCCCTCCCGGGGCTCGCCTCAGATGCCTTGTGAGTTAGTGAGGGACAGTGCTGTTTGTACCGGAGCTGCTGTAGGGAAAGAATTGGTAGTTAGTGTAGGCTTCAAGACCCCCAAAGGTCCTTATTAGGGCCACTGATAGCTGTGTGTTGGCTGCTGTTAGCAGTGGCAATTTTTTTTTTTCTCAAAATCGGCTCTGCAGAGCGTTGCACCCGGCATTAGGGACAGAAGTGTTGCATAGGCAGGGAGAGTGTTAGGAGTGAGTGTAGCCTTCAAGAACCTCAACGGTCCTTTCTAGGGCCATATTTAACCGTGTGCAGTACTGTGCTGGCTGCTGTTAGCTGTGCTGCATATTTTATTTCTTCTCAAAATCGCCTCTGCAGAGCATTGCACCCTCCATTGATACTGCAGGGAAAGAATTGTGTAGGCAGGGCCACAACACAGTTATTATTCATTGAATATACGCAGTGCGGCCTTTTGCTTGTAAAACAAGTGAAAATAATTCTATTTGTCCTGCCTCTGTCCGTCCTAAGGGCGGTGGACACGTGTCGGCTGCGTGTGCAACGTTTAAAAATCAGACGCACCCAGCTACGTTTTACTCCTGGCTTCGCCATTTGCTTTCCTTAATTTGGAAAAAAAATACCTGCTCTGCCAGAGTTATAATAACTCTGCTACCCTCACGTTCTGTGACACATTAGCAGGGCCACAGCACAGTTATTAAACTTAGATTATTCATTCACTAGAGGCAGTGGGGCCTTTCGTTTTCAAAAAAGGGAAAAAATTATATTTGGCCTGCAGTCTTGCGCCAATTTATTTCCTGCCTGTGAAATCAAATCACTGGTAATACAGCATGCTGAGGGGTAGGGGTAGGCCTAGAGGACGTGGACGCGGCCGAGGACGCGGAGGGCCAAGTCAGGGTGTGGGCACAGGCCGAGCTCCTGATCCAGGTGTGTCGCAGCCGACTGCTGCGCGATTAGGAGAGAGGCACGTTTCTGGCGTCCCCACATTCATCGCCCAATTAATGGGTCAACGCGGGAGACGGTTATTAGAAAATGAGCAGTGTGAGCAGGTCCTGTCCTGGATGGCAGAAAGTGCTTCGAGCAACCTATCGTCAACATGCAGTTCTGCGCCGTCCACTGCTGCAAATCCGAATCCTCTGTCTGCTGCTCCTCCTTCCTCCCAGCCTCCTCACTCCACTACAATGACACCTGCTCAGGAGCGGGAACACTCCCAGGAACTGTTCTCGGGCCCCTGCTTAGATTGGGCAGCAGCGGTTCCTCTCCCACCAGAGGAGTTTATCGTCACTGATGCCCAACCATTCGAAAGTTCCCGGGGTCCGGGGGAAGAGGCTGGGGACTTCCGCCAACTGTCTCAACAACTTTCTGTGGGTGAGGAGGACGATGACGATCAGACACAGTTGTCTTGCAGTGAGGTAGTAGTAAGGGCAGTAAGTCCGAGGGAGCAGCGCACAGAGGATTCGGAGGAAGAACAGCAGGACGATGAGGTGACTGACCCCACCTGGTGTGCAACGCTTACTCAGGAGGACAGGTCTTCAGAGGGGGAGTCAAGGGCATCAGCAGGGCAGGTTGCAAGAGGCAGTGCGGTGGCCAGGGGTAGAGGCAGGGCCAGACCGAATAATCCACCAACTGTTTCCCAAAGCGCCCCCTCGCGCCATGCCACCCTGCAGAGGCCGAGGTGCTCTAAGGTCTGGCAGTTTTTCACAGAGACGCCTGACGACCGACGAACAGTGGTGTGCAACCTTTGTCGCGCAAAGCTCAGCCGGGGAGCCAACACCAACAGCCTCACCACCACCACCATGCGCAGACATATGATGGCCAAGCACCCCACAAGGTGGGACGAAGGCCGTTCAGCGCCTCCGGTTTGCACCCCTGCCTCTCCCCCTGTGCCCCAACCTGCCACTGAGATCCAACCCCCCTCTCAGGACACGGGCACTACCGCCTCATGGCCTGCACCCACACCCTCATCTCCGCTGTCCTCGGCCCCATCCAGCAGTGTAGTTCAGCGCACCGTCCAGCCGTCGCTAGCGCAACTGTTGGAGCGCAAGCGCAAGTACGCCGCCACGCACCCGCACGCTCAAACTTTAACCGTCCGCATAGCAAAATTCATCAGCCTTGAGATGCTGCCGTATAGGGTTGTGGAAACTGAGTCCTTCAAAAGTATCATGGAGGCGGCGGCCCCGCGCTACTCAGTTCCCAGTCGCCACTACTTTTCCCGATGTGCCGTCCCAGCCCTGCACGACCACGTCTCCCGCAACATTGTACGTGCCCTCACCAACGCCGTTACTGCCAAGGTCCACTTAACAACGGACACGTGGACAAGCACAGGCGGGCAGGGCCACTACATCTCCCTGACGGCACATTGGGTGAATTTAGTGGAGGCTGGGACAGAGTCAGAGCCTGGGACCGCTCACGTCCTACCCACCCCCAGAATTGCGGGCCCCAGCTCGGTGGTGGTATCTGCGGAGGTGTATGCTTCCTCCACTAAAGCACCCTCCTCCTCCTCCTCCTCTGTCTCGCAATCAAGATGTGTTAGCAGCAGCATGTCGCCAGCAGTCGGTGTCGCGCGGTGTGGTAGCACAGCGGTGGGCAAGCGTCAGCAGGCCGTGCTAAAACTACTCAGCTTAGGCGATAAGAGGCACACGGCCCACGAACTGCTGCAGGGTCTGACACAGCAGACCGACCGCTGGCTTGCGCCACTGAGCCTCCAACCGGGCATGGTCGTGTGTGACAACGGCCGTAACCTGGTGGCGGCTCTGCAGCTCGGCAGCCTCACGCACGTGCCATGCCTGGCCCACGTCTTTAATTTGGTAGTTCAGCGCTTTCTGAAAAGCTACCCACGCTTGTCAGACCTGCTCCTTTGTAAAGGCGCGCCGGCTCTGCGCACATTTCCGCAAGTCCCACACGGACGCTGCCACCCTGCGCACCCTGCAACATCACTTTAAGCTGCCAGTGCACCGACTGCTGTGCGACGTGCCCACACGGTGGAACTCTACGCTCCACATGTTGGCCAGGCTCTATGAACAGCGTAGAGCTATAGTCGAATACCAACTCCAACATGGGCGGCGCAGTGGGAGTCAGCCTCCTCAATTCCTTTCAGAAGAGTGGGCCTGGTTGGCAGACATCTGCCATGTCCTTGGTCATTTTGAGGAGTCTACCCAGGTGGTGAGCGGCGATGCTACAATCATTAGCGTCACCATTCCTCTGCTATGCATCTTGAGAAATTCCCTGCAAACCATAAAGGCAGCTGCTTTGCGCTCGGAAACGGGGGCGGTGGAAGACAGTATGCCGCTGGATAGTCAGGGCAACCTCCTGTCTATTTCTCAGCGCGTACAGGAGGAGGAGGAGGAGCATGAGGAGGATGAGGAGGAGGGGGAAGAGACAGCTTGGCCCGCTGCTGACGGTACACCGGCTGATTGCCTGTCATCCTTTCAGCGTGTATGGCCTGAGGAGGAGGAGGAGGAGGAGGAGGAGGAGGAGGAGGATCCTGAAAGTGATCTTCCTAGTGAAGACAGCCATGTGTTGCGTACTGGTACCCTGGCACACATGGCTGACTTCATGTTAGGATGCCTTTCTCGTGACCCTCGCTTTGCACGCATTCTGGCCACAACGGATTACTGGGTGTACACACTGCTCGACCCACGCTATAAGGAGAACCTGCCCACTCTCATTCCCGAAGAGGAAAGGGGTTCGAGAGTGTTGCTATACCACAGGACCCTTGCGGACAAGCTGATGGTAAAATTCCCAGCCGACAGCGCTAGTGGCAGAAGGCGCAGTACCGAGGGCAAGGTAGCAGGGGAGGTGCAGAGATCGAGCAGCATGTACATCCCAGGCAGTGCAACAGTCTTTAAGGGCCTGGCCAGCTTTATGGCTCCCCAGCAAGACTGTGTCACCGCTCCCCAGTCAAGGCTGAGTCGGCGGGAGCACTGTAAAAGGATGGTGAGGGAGTACGTAGCCGATCGCACGACCATCCTCGGTGACGCCTCTGCCCCCTACAACTACTGGGTGTCGAAGCTGGACACGTGGCCTGAACTAGCGCTGTATGCCCTGGAGGTGCTTGCTTGTCCTGCGGCTAGCGTCTTGTCGGAGAGGGTGTTTAGTGCGGCTGGGGGAATCATCACAGATAAGCGTAGCCGCTTGTCAACCGACAGTGCCGACAGGCTAACACTCATCAAGATGAACAAAGGCTGGATTTCCCCAGACTTCTGTTCTCCACCAGCGGACAGCAGCGATACGTAAGCAATACGTAGGCTGCACCCGCGGATGGAAGCTACGTTCTCTCTCACCATCCAAAACGGGGACATTTCTGCTTCATCAATCTGTGTCTAATATTCCTCCTCCTCCTCCTGCTCCTCCTCCTGAAACCTCACGTAATCACGCTGAACGGGCAATTTTTCTTAGGGCCACAAGGCTCACTCAAATAATTTTTCTGAACAATTTTTATAAGTTTCAATGCGCTTAAAAGCGTTGGAACTTTAACTTGAACCAATTTTTCGTTACACTGGGCTGCCTCCTGGCCTAGTTACCACTTAAGCCACATTAACCAAAGCGATTCACCTGCCATCTTGGTTGGGCATGGCCAATTTTTACTGAGGTACATTAGTACTGTTGGTACACCAATTTTTTGGGGCCCTCACCTACAGTGTAATCATAGCAATTTGTATGTTCTTCGCCTGCACTCATGGTACAGAAAGGTGTGTGGGGTTGGCCTACACTTTAGCTACATAAATGTAACTTGGGCCTTGGCTATACTAAGGCTACTGAAATGGAACTAAGACTGCGCTCCCACTATACTGCTGCTTCAGAATTGTTACTGGGGCCTGTCTTGAGTGCTACTATTGCTGACATGGAACGAAGACTGCGCTCCCGCTATACTGCTGCTTCGGAATTGTTACTGGGGCCTGTCTTGAGTGCTACTATTGCTGACATGGAACGAAGACTGCGCTCCCGCTATACTGCTGCTTCGGAATTGTTACTGGGGCCTGTCTTGAGTGCTACTATTGCTGACATGGAACGAAGACTGCGCTCCCGCTATACTGCTGCTTCGGAATTGTTACTGGGGCCTGTCTTGAGTGCTACTATTGCTGACATGGAACGAAGACTGCGCTCTCGCTATACTGCTGCTTCGGAATTGTTACTGGGGCCTGTCTTGAGTGCTACTATTGCTGACATGGAACGAAGACTGCGCTCCCGCTATACTGCTGCTTCGGAATTGTTACTGGGGCCTGTCTTGAGTGCTACTATTGCTGACATGGAACGAAGACTGCGCTCCTCCTATAATGCTGCTACTGATATGTTAGTGGGGCCTGTCCTAATGCTACGGCTGAAATGTTACGAATTCTGGGCTCTGCCTATACCGCTGCTAATGGTATGTCTCTGGGGTGTGGAAACAGAGGCTTCCCAAAGACATGATGGCGGCGAGGCCATTTCCCACCAACGCGGTTACTGTTAAGGTGCATATAACCACGGACACGTGGAGAGGACACGTAGTGCCTCAAAAACATCCCCCTCCTCCTCCAACAGGGAAAACATTCTTGGCAAATGCCTTTGCATTGGTTCGTCTGGTGGCAGTCCAAGAATTTCACCTTTACCGACACAACAAGAGAGCCCCCACACCATCCCCCCGCCACGGCCCACTTAATCCTGGCCGCATTCCGAAAACCAACAAAATACAACCGTGCTACTAGGTCCGCAGTCACCACCACATTACCACCAACGCGGTTACTGTTAAGGTGCATATAACCACGGACACGTGGAGAGGACACGTAGTGCCTCAAAAACATCCCCCTCCTCCTCCAACAGGGAAAACATTCTTGGCAAATGCCTTTGCATTGGTTCGTGTGGTGGCAGTCCAAGAATTTCACCTTTACCGACACAACAAGAGAGCCCCCACACCATCCCCCCGCCACGGCCCACTTAATCCTGGCCGCATTCCGAAAACCAACAAAATACAACCGTGCTACTAGGTCCGCAGTCACCACCACATTACCACCAACGCGGTTACTGTTAAGGTGCATATAACCACAGACACGTGGAGAGGACACGTAGTGCCTCAAAAACATCCCCCTCCTCCTCCAACAGGGAAAACATTCTTGGCAAATGCCTTTGCATTGGTTCGTCTGGTGGCAGTCCAAGAATTTCACCTTTACCGACACAACAAGAGAGCCCCCACACCATCCCCCCGCCACGGCCCACTTAATCCTGGCCGCATTCCGAAAACCAACAAAATACAACCGTGCTACTAGGTCCGCAGTCACCACCACATTACCACCAACGCGGTTACTGTAAAGGTGCATATAACCACGGACACGTGGAGAGGACACGTAGTGCCTCAAAAACATCCCCCTCCTCCTCCAACAGGGAAAACATTCTTGGCAAATGCCTTTGCATTGGTTCGTCTGGTGGCAGTCCAAGAATTTCACCTTTACCGACACAACAAGAGAGCCCCCACACCATCCCCCCGCCACGGCCCACTTAATCCTGGCCGCATTCCGAAAACCAACAAAATACAACCGTGCTACTAGGTCCGCAGTCACCACCACATTACCACCAACGCGGTTACTGTTAAGGTACATATTACCAGTCTGACTGGGGCATGCAGACACCTTGACAGAATGAATAGTGTGTGGCACATAGGTTCCCCATTGCTATGCCCACGTGTGCAGCTCCTGATGGCGGTGGCACAGGATTATATTTCTCATTGCTTCTGTACAGCATTGTGGGCTATCGCCCCGCCCCTTTTAAAGAGGGTCGCTGCCTAGCCGTGCCAACCCTCTGCAGTGTGTGCCTGCGGTTCCTCCTCATGGCAGACGCACTTCTAAATAGACATGAGGGTGGTGTGGCATGAGGGCAGCTGAAGGCTGCGCAGGGACACTTTGGTGTGCGCTGTGGGGGGGAGGGGGGGCGGTTGGTCAGCATGTAACCCAGGAGAAGTGGCAGCGGAGTGTCATCCAGGCAGTGATTGTGCTTTGTTGTAGCTAGTGTGGTGCTTAGCAAAGGTATGCCATGCTAATGAGGGCTTTTCAGAAGTAAAAGTTGTTGGGAGGGGGGGGGGCCCACTCTTGCCGGTATTGTGGCTTAATAGTGGGACCTGTGAACTTGAGATGCAGCCCAACATGTAGCCCCTCGCCTGCCCTATCCGTTTCTGTGTCATTCCCATCACTTTCTTGAATTGCCCAGATTTTCACACATGAAAACCTTAGCGAGCATCGGCGAAATACAAAAATGCTCTGGTCGCCCATTGACTTCAATGGGGTTCGTTATTCGAAACGAACCCTCGAACATTGCGGGAAGTTCATTTCGAATAACGAACACCCGAACATTTTGGTGTTCGCTCATCTCTAATAGAGACTATCCCTGCTGTTACCCTACAAAATCCTAAGACCAACACCGCAGCCATCCAAGGCATTTCTCCCATATATGTAGATGATAGGGTCATCAGGGGATATTCATAATAAGGAAGGACATGGGGAGCAAGAATATCCACTATCTTCCACTGATGTCCACAAGTTTACATCAGTGGGGAGAATGGATCAGGATGAGGCTGACTTTTTGCCTTCTGGCCCAAGTGGGCTTTTCAAGGCAATGGGTGGTGTGACTTCATGTGGCTGTTCATACATGTGTTGAGATTAAGTTCTTGCAACACTTTAAATGCATACTGCACATCTTACAGATGACCACTCTTCTGTCATCAGAAGTGGTTTTAAAGAATGATCAGGCTGCACAAGTCCTGTGAGCTGACCTAGCTGTAGGCATGATGCTGCTGCTGGTATGGCTCTTTTGTTTTACAAGGACACCCTACTCCTTGTCTTGGCAGGGTGCTTCCCTGCAATGTTTGCCTCTTCCCTTCACCTCCTCTGAGCTGCTATGATGACTCTCCCTGCTCTCCATGTTTGATCAAGTACCGCATCCTCTTCCACCTGCTCTTCCTTTCTTGTACTTCTCTTCCTGAGTGACAACCCCAAAATAAATGTCCAAGACATGACTGCAGAGATTATCATTAAAAATTGTTTATAGAGAATTACATATATAATAAAAGCATTTAAAAACAGAACATGAAGGAAATGCAGCATCAATACATAGGGAAATACACCACCTCAGGTTACACGTATAATAAGTTCCCAAAGAAAATCATGCTCATATTAACCTACAATAACCAACATATTAACCTACAATAACCTTCTCTCCCTGAGTGTAGTCTGTTACAGTGTGCACCAGGACCTGGCACCTAAGTTTCCGCATCCCCCGAGTACAAATTCCCTGTGGAGGGCTGACGGCATGTACTGACCAACCTTCATCTTCGTCTTCAGAGGAAAAAAATGGTTGGGCACCAGTGCATTGAATGTATTGCTCTTCTCCCTCTGGTTGTTTGGACTGTCCTGTTGACAATCATGAAACTGAATGATCAAACAGCTCCTCAGACTGATATATGTAAACTGGAGAGTTTCTGTGATCTGCAGACACACTACAGGCGTCAAGACACCAACCTCTCTATAAGAATTTATAGTTGGCAGTGTCCGAGATTTGGCTTATAAATACCTTCTACAAGCATCTCCTTCAGGAGAAGAAAGAGGCCAAATAGACGCCAACAGCCGCAGTCCAGTGCTAATTGGTCGTCTGCAGCTTCTACTTCCACAGACGAATTTACGATGGGTAGAGCAGCCTCTGCAGCCATTTCACCGGTTTCCTCTTTTTTAGAGTGACGTCCTCCACGAGACCGGATGGACAATACCAGACCACAGGGCGGATCAGACTCTGGGGCCGTAAACATGGCAGAAGAAAGAAGAGATCCAGGTATACAAACAAGGTTGGGTCGCTAACACAGGATGTGAATACAGATGATTCACTTGTAATCAACATCTCGTCCAAGGTACTTTCTGACATACAAATGAATATTCTTTCAAAAGGTTTATCCTTCTGTCCCATGCCATCTACGGACTGGTTCAAATTAGATTTGGATGTTAGAAGACTGTAGGAATTTAAAACTCAAGGTACAATTTGCCAATAAGTCTGACAGTGATGCTAAGTCTTTTGGAGGCGGTGCTTGCACTACTTTTTCTTCAAATTCGGTTGGTTTATGATCTAATCACCCCCAGGAGTACATTTACTCCTGGGGGTGATTTTCATGCAGTTAATACCTTTGAAAAATTGGTGTCTAATGATTTGTCACATTTGAGAACTCAATAATTTAGGTTTAACCCCTTCCCGCCCCATGACGTACCTGTACGTCATGAAGCGCCGGGGTATTATGAAGAGAGGTTGCGTGGCAACCTCTCTTCATAAAGTGCGGGTGTCAGCTGTTTATAACAGCTGACACCCGCGGGCAATAGCCGCAATCGGCCGTTCGGCCGAACGCGGCTATTAACCATTTAAATGCCCCGAACGATGTTTGGGGGTCCCGCACGGGCCCCCCGCGGTGAGATCGAGGAAGCCGTGCAGGTGTCATGGCAGCCGGGGGCCTAGTGAAAGGCCCCAGGGCTGCCTTACCAGACTGCCTATCAAGCCATCCCCGTGGGGTGGCTTGATAGACTGCCTGTTAAATTGCGGTAGGACGTTATGCTGTAGCATACTGCATACTGCAGGAGCGATCAAAGCATCGCATGTTAAAGTCCCCCAGGGGTACTTCAAAGTAAAGTTAAAAAAAAATCAATAAAGTTTTTTTAATTGTAAAAAAAAAAAGTTATAAAAGTTTAAATCACCCCCCTTTTGCCATATCTATTATTAAAAAATCTAAATTATAAAATAAAAATATGTATTTGGTATCGCCGCGTCCATAAAAGTCCGATCTATCAAAGTAGCACATTATTTTTCCCGCACAGTGAACGTCGTCCGAAAAAAAAATAAAGAACGCCAGAAATGCACTTTTTTAGTTACCCTGTCTCCCAGAAAAAACACAATAAAAAGCGAACAAAAAGTCGTATGTGCTCCAAATTGATACTATCGGAAACCGCAAAAAATGAGCCCTTGCTCAACTACGTCGACGGAAAAATAAAAAGGTTATTGTGCACACAAAATGACCACAGAAAATAATTGAAAAAAATTAAATGTCTTTGAAAAAAAAGAGTAGTATAGTAAGAAAAAACCTATACAAGTTTGGTATCGTAGTAATCATACCGACCCATATAATAAAGTTATCATGTCACTTTTGTTGCCGTTTGTGCGCCGTAGAAACAAGCCGCACTAAAATATTTCATTTTACTCCACTTAGAATTTTTTAAAAGTTTTTCGGTACATTATATGGTACTTTAAATAGCACCATTGAAAAATACAACTCGTCCCGCAAAAAACAAGCCCTCATACAGCGACGTCGATGGAAAAATAAAGGAGTTATGATTTTTTTGAAGGTGGGAGGAAAAAACAAAAATGGAAAAAGAAAAAGGGGCCGCGTCATTAAGGGGTTAAAGAAAAAAGTAACCTCAGTCTTATGGAACATAGGACTCTAAATGCGTTGGCCAACGGCCCAACGGTGACAATTAGGCCCGCTGATAAGGGCGGAGTGGTGGTCCTCTTAGACACTAAGCAATATCATGCAGAGATCCTCTCACAATTACAAAATGAGGAAGTGTATGAACCCCTCACTTGTGATCCCTCTGCGCTATACCAAAGGGATCTGAGAGTCTTTCTGGATGATGCTATATATAATGGTGTCATTGACAAGGCCCTGAGGGATATTCTGCTTATAAAATCCCCCCTTACCCTGATACCCCTATATAAACTCCCTAAGGTGCATAAGTGTCTAGTAAATCCACCAGGTCGCCTGATAATTTCGGGACACGGATCCCTGTTTAACAATATATTGATATTCCTCAATAGGGTTCTCAGACAGTCTGTGGATATGGCTCCTGCATTTATTAAGGACACCACGGACTTTCTGTTCAAGATTCGCAAGGTCTATATCACTGAGAACACTATCATAGGTTCTTTCGACGTTACCTCCCTGTACACAAATATTGACCATGAGCGGGGGTTACAAGCAACCAGGGATCACTTACTAGAGTCACAATGGTCCAATGAGTGCATTGAATTCATTATGTCTTTGTTAGAGGATGTGCTTACTAAAAACTTCTTTCTATATGATGGTAAACTATACCACCAAAGATTGGGAACCGCTATGGGTGCCAATGTAACACCCACCTACGCAAATCTTTATATGAATTGCGTGGAGAGATCTCGTATATGTACCTCCCCAGCTTGGACTCACATCTGGTGGAGGTACATAGACGACATCTTCTTCATTTGGCATGGGTCTGAGAAAGAACTACATGAATTCCATCAAGAGATCAACAATATTTATGACGAATTAAACTTTACTTTAAATTTTTCTAAAAGTCAGATCCAATTCTTGGATGTACTCGACACTATATCAGGAGGTACTTTAAAAACTGACCTTTATGTAATTTGTTATTGTTCGGGAGCTGCCATTCCCCCAGCATGACTCGCTCCCAACCTTGGAGCCAAATGTTGCGGGATAGAAGGATTGTGAAGGATGTGTTGGATATACAACTTCATACAGTGTGCAAAAATTTGTTAAGAGGGGATATCCCAGTGCCTTGGTCAATAATTATAGTGCCAAAAAAGCTGAGGTTGCACACGAGTCGTTGTTTTGTCCCGAAAAAATTGAACCCTACAAAGGGTCCAGTTTGTATCCACCTATAACGCTAACAGTGGACAGGTTTCAGACATTGTTAAAAAAACACTGGCCACTCTTGAAGGTGTGTCACCCAGATATACATATATTTAAGGCCCCCTTTTTTTTTCATACCGCCGGGGCGCCAACATTAGAGACAAAGACATATGCTACTACCACACGGGAACCAAAGAGACACAGAATGGGTTGTTTCCCGTGTTTGGGGTGTGCCAGCTGTGGCAACCTTATCAAGGGGAACAAGTTTTCCCACCCTGGCACTGGAGCTACCTTTTCCATCCATGGCAGATATACATGTCTCTCAAGTTTTGTTATCTATATGATCACCTGCCCATGTGGCTTGGAATATATTGGGGAGACCACCAATGAGGTGAAAAGCCGTATGTTAAAACACAAGAGCACCATTAGTACTGCTAACATCGAGGCCCCCATTGCGAAGCATTTCTTAGAACGAGGTAATTCCGTATCACAATTAAGATTCCGGATCAGTGATAAGGTCCCCAAATTGCCACAAGGGGGATAGAGAGAAACAACTTAAGCTGCTAGAATTAAAGTGGATCTTTACTCTTAATTCTTTACAACCTGCTGGTCTTAATATTGATTATAATCCTACCCCATATTTTTAAGTTGTGTGTTAATTTGCTTTTTATCTGTATATTCTGATGTTTTTCCTTTTTTTTAAATTTTTTTTCTATCACAGGAGGAGGTTGGAGATATCTGGTTCCGAATATGATACAATTTGCTAAATTCTCTATATCCCTTACCTATTTGCCAGGGCTATTATCAGCTGGAGTATTTGTTATGTTCATCTACATTGCTGGATGGTGCGTTTTATGTATATGTTTTGATTATAATCAGTGTATTCTTAATAAAGATGGTACAATTAGCAGTATATTCACTCAATTGTTCACTGTCCTGTATGCCCTTTGGATGATTTAATTCATAAATGGGGTGGATGTATTGGTAAAGTTATGCTGTCACTGCCCAATCTGCTGGGACTAGTGGATCTCTGATGTGATATGTGTATTTTTACACAACACATTGGGTGTAGTCCTTTGTTTGTTGTAATATACTTCAAGTTGATATTAAAATGTTGGCATTCACTTTGTATGTAATTTGTTGTGTCTGAGTGGAGCGATTCATCTGTAATCCCAGTCTATTCTTAATATTTAAATTTCTGATTAAAGTTTTATACATCTAACTCATTATTTACCATACTTGAAGCAGATGTAGGATCCTATAGATATGTTTATTAGGGGAAAGGCAGGTGATCTTGCTAAGTATCAGGATTGGTGACCAAACGCTGGCGGGTTGCCTTGGCTACCAATATGCTATATCTCTATACTGCCACACCACACAAGCTTAGCCCGATGGGCGGTACTATGAGACAGCTGACCATGGATCATATGACTTTGGAGGTGCAGTGTGGTGGTCTCGCAAGGCCAATGGCTTTGCACATGCGCAGATTGATCCTGGACCTGCGTGATGTGACGCCGGCTGGTGATGCTGTTACTGGGCATTGTGAAGTGCCTACTGATGACGGAGTGCGCTGGATGACCACATGTCAGACACAGGTGATGGAGGTATACACATGTGCCGTTATTTGCTCCACAGCTATATGTCCATATATGGTTTTGCTATATGCACATGACCAGATGTCCCAAATTCTCCTTGATTGAGAGGTATAGGGGGTGTGTACTATGTTGGCTACTGTGATTGGTGGGGGGGTACTGCATATATTGTAGCACAGCTCATGTGATTTTATGCTTGACAAAGACTCATTTCAGGGCCGAAATGTTGCTCTTGCTTTTATGGAGATATGATAAAGAAGGCACCCTATGGTGCTGTTTGCCTTTTAAGAATTCCTGGCGTGCTGCTCCATCTCTATTTGTCTGGATACCAACCTCTCTATAGCGCCTGCTAATGGCATACACCATCTGATACTCCATGACCACTATCTGCTGCTGGCTTGGCTCCTGCAACATATGTAACATGAAATTACACCGCGTAGGCAAGTCACAGATGAGGTGGTGGGGTAGTATCCTGAACTGTCACTGCACCTCCACCATATGAGTGACGGCTGGGTGTAAACACTGAAGGTGCAAGTACTTTCTTGGCTTTTTCCAGCAGTGGATATAAACCTAGGTAATTGTTTAGAAAGCGCTGGACTACCAGGTTCATCACATGAGCCAGACAAGGTACATATGTGAGATTTACGAGGGAAAAGGCTGCTGGCAGGTTGTCACGTGCAACCATACCTGGCTTCAGATTGTGCAGGGTCAGTCACCTGTCAGTCTGGTCCTGCAGAGCTGTCACCTGCGCTTTGACCATGTGTGAGCACAGTTTCTTCAGAGTATGCGGACAATCTGGCATGGGGTGAAATTGGGGGGAATGCTCATGGCTGACTTGTGAAGGCTGATTGCTGGGTGCCTGCAACTGGAAGGAAGAGGAGGTGGTTATAGTTGAGGCATATTGTGTCATGCCTCCAGTCTACGACCTGTTCTGCGTGCTGAGCATGTAATATTCAGGCAGAACCACTTCTAAGGAATGGTATCGGCCTTGCTTTGCCTTTTGCAGAACGTGGAGCTGTTGCTTCAGTGGGAGCCACTTGAAGTGTCAACTTGGCCAGTCTTCTACCACCACCACCACCACCACTACCGATACGTACCTTACCCCTTGCTTCCTTCATGTTTCCTTTTTAGTTTTTATTTTATAATTTTTTTAATTTATTTTTGTTTAGTTTTTAGTTTAGTTTTATGTCACTTTTCAGCTAACTTTGTAGTTTGCATAAAACCACAAGTAGCTGCGTAAGGCTTGTCAATAATTTCTAATGGTTGGACTCGGGCAGCGTGATATGTGAGAACAGAAGGCCACAAAGTATAAATTGTATATTGTAAACTGTCCCTGTTTTGCACAGCATACTTTAATTCTCCTCACAGCACTGTTAGCTGCATAAGGCCTGGAAATAATTTATAGTGACTGGACTGGCGAATTTGAACAATGTCTGAGGCCACAAACATAGAGCTGCAATATTCCCTATGCCAAAGCGTAGTTTCTGTCTGATTTGCTACCATATATATGCTGACCGCAGCAGAAATATACCATCTCCCCATCTACAGACCACATTTCATATAGGCATATAAACGTGATGTAGCTTTTTTTCCTGATCTCTCCAATACAACTCCGATTAACCTCTCTGCTGTTATGTAAGCTTTTTACACCAGCACGGTGTATATGATCCTTGTTGGAGGTACTGAACCCCGCAAGTTTCATACCTGCATTCACAGAACCCTTCATAACTGGAAAAATAAAATGTATTTTTTTTTCAAATTCAAAACACAGGTTTATATTTTATTAGTGCACAAAATGAACCATACATCAGCTGTACACAATGAACTCAATGAATATTTACTGCAAATCAATGTGACTTTTGCTGTTCCCTTTCATAGGCAAGTTCAGAAATGCGTGGCTTCACCTTGGCAAATGCCACTCTTATATCATTGTTGCAACAAAGTCTGTTCCTTTTTTTTCATTTTTATTTCTACCATTCTCAAGAAGGATTACTTGCAAAGTTATGTTTTGACAAATGGTATGAGTATCTCAAGGGCTTTCTTAGCAATAAGAGGTTACACTATGATTTGGTGACACCAAAATGTTGAGAGTCTTGTTGTTCTGAAGAGTTGCTGTTAAACCTGGCTCTGCTAAACTTTAAGGATTTTGTCGAGGTATTCATCATTGACATCTGCTGTTTCAACACTAAACATGGATGGCTATGTCACCCATGCTGGATATGACTCTCAGATGGGCTCGTAAGGTCTCTTGACGGATACTTCCCCAACAAAGTGCGTGGCTTGCTTCAGTTCTCCGGGTACAGAAATGTCTCCAATTCCAGATAGGTCTTCAATCTTACTTACACAATCATTCAGCAAGGAAAAGCTTCTGTAGTTATCATACTCTGTTCCGCATTTCCATAACAGTAGTTTTTTTTTCGAAAAGCCTTCAGGTTTTCTTCCGCTTAGATGATGTTGACTCCACTGCCCTGCATCTGTTAATTGAAATGATTGAGAGCATCGAAGATTTCAGCCATGTACGCAAAATGAGAATGACCTCAGAATTTTCAAAGCAATCGGCATGACAATGTTCGTACTTTCGCAAAAACAGGGCTAATTCCACACACATGCCAAAAACACGATTCAACACCTTTCTGCAGGATAACCACTGAACATTAAAATGGTACAGAAGTACCTCCAATTCTGATCAATTTTGCTGCTGATGGTGTCATTTGAAAAAGGAATTTGGGATAACTTATTTTCAATAGCTTTCCCCACCATGATATTCACCATCTTCAACGCAGTTGATTTTACGAGTGCTTCGCCAATGGTGCGTGATTTGCCCTGCCTTACGATCAGGTATGCAACTTTGTACAATGCTGTGAGGATCGAGGATCAGTTTGCTGATGGGTACAAAGCCGAGAACAGGCAGAGTAGCTTTTTCATCAAATCTGGCTCTCTTCACCATGAATTCAGTAAGTGTCTTGTATTTCCCATCTCCATATAGCTGTAGAAAGTGTTCCCTCAGTTTTGCCGATGCTAGACTAGAATTGCTCAATTTGGCATTGCAAATCATGCATTACGAATGCTGACTCCCATCGCATTCCGTTATACACATGAATCTATATTGTATGTATTCGTCAGACCACTTTTTTTTCTCGACATAGTTGGTATGAAGGGATTGAAATATTAGAAAGTGTAGTGACCCGAAGTATGGCACTGCTTTAACTCTACTCCTGTCTCGGCTACACCTAGCCTCTAGAGACTGAGTAATTTAATTACAGCACCTCTGATGCAGAAGCTTCAGGGTCTGAGAAGCAATTACTCTTTACAAACAAGACCTGCGGCTTCCAATTGGTCCACCTGACCTCTGAAGAGAAAGAAGCTTCCTGGTTTGTCCGTGGGTGTGGTTAACCAAAAAAGAGAGAAACAAGAGTTTCTAGTTGAGAAGATCCAGGAATTCCCCTAGCTTAGTACATGTGCAGTGAAGAGCGTCACAAATCATACAAGTGGGGTGAACGGAACGTACACACAATGCGTGTGTCTTGACCTCTGTCGAACCCTTGAGATTGACTCACTGAACCCTTGTGGTTCGATCAAACTCAAGTTAAGAATCACTGCACCAGCAGCAATATTTCCTCTGTAGAATATCTCTACTTATGAACAGACCATGTTTTATATAGGCATATAAACATGATGCAGCTTCTCTATTCTGTGCTCTGTTGTAAAATGGCCGCTGATTATACTGTGCATATGTTATATATGGCTAGGTCATGTGATGCAGGAATCCAATGAAACTGCTACCTATATGCAAGATAGAGGACACATTTGATGACATCATCAAGGCTCCCTGGCTGCTGATTGGCTGCACTCGGACCTCTATAGCAGACCTTTTGGATAATTCAATTTTCCAGGGATTATCATCAAAAATTAGGTTGGACTTACCTGATTCGATTTGGTGAAAATCGGGGCGATTTTGTTTTCAAGACAAGCCCCACTATTTATGATCTAATAATTCTTTGATTCTCTACTCAATCTTTCTAATGAAGTTATCCTTGAATATGCTTTATGCAAGAAAATGACATTCTCATCAAGCATACCGTAACCTTAAAATGAAAGGTCGCAGACAGATCACTTCATTGATTTTGGGATAGCTTGGCATTTTCAGGAAACTTGCCATTACCAATTAATAACAGGAAGGGAAGCAAAACTAAATTTACAATTAGGAGAAGATTCATTGTTATACAAATTAAAACTTTTGTAGGTCCTGTTTAACACTTTAGTGACTGCTGCAGCTTAATGACCAGGCAATTTTTTAAAAATTTTTAGATCATTACTAGAGATGAGCGAACGTGTTCGTCCGAGCTTGATATTCGTGCGAATATTAGGGTGTTCGAGATGTTCGTTATTCGTAACGAACACCATGCGGTATTCGGGTTACTTTCACTTCCTTCCCTGAGACGTTAGCGCGCTTTTCTGGCCAATTGAAAGACAGGGAAGGCATTACAACTTCCCCCTGCAACGTTTAAGCCCTATACCACCCCCCTGCTGTGAGTGGCTGGGAAGATCAGATGTCACCCGAATATAAAAGTCGGCCCCTCCCGCGGCTCGCCTCAGATGCCTTGTGAGTTAGATGAGGGACAGTGCTGCTGGTACCGGAGCTGCTGTAGGGAGAGAAATAGCAGTTAGTGTAGGCTTCAAGAACCCCAAAGGTCCTTATTAGGGCCAGTAATACCTGTGTGTTGGCTGCTGTTAGCAGTGCCTTTTTTTTTTTTTTCTCAAAATCGCCTCTGCAGAGCGTTGCACCCGGCATTAGGGACAGAAGTGTTGGATAGGCAGGGAGAGTGTTAGGAGTGAGTGTAGCCTTCAAGAACCTCAACGGTCCTTTCTAGGGCCATATTTAACCGTGTGCAGTACTGTCCAGGCTGCTGTTAGCTGTGCTGCATTTTTTTTTTTTCTCAAAATCGCCTCTGCAGAGCATTGCACCCTCCATTGATACTACAGGGAAAGAATTGTGTAGGCAGGGCCACAACACAGTTATTATTCATTGAATATATGCAGTGGGTCCTTTTGGTGTAAAAAAAGGGAAACGAAATCTATTTGTCCTACCTCTGTCCGTCCTAAGGGCTGTGGACACGTGTGAGCTGCGTGTACAACGTTAAAAAATCAGACGCACCCAGCTACGGTTTACTGCTGGCTTCGCCATTTGCTTTCCTTAATTGGGAAAAAAATACCTGCTCTGCCAGAGTTAATAACTCTGCTACCCTCAAGTTCTGTGACACATTAGCAGGGACACAGCACAGTTATTAAACTTAGATTATTCATTGAATATACGCAGTGGGTCCTTTTGGTGTAAAAAAAGGGAAACAAAATCTATTTGTCCTGCCTCTGTCCGTCCTAAGGGCTGTGGACACGTGTGAGCTGCGTGTACAACGTTAAAAAATCAGACGCACCCAGCTACGGTTTACTGCTGGCTTCGCCATTTGCTTTCCTTAATTGGGAAAAAAATACCTGCTCTGCCAGAGTTAATAACTCTGCTACCCTCAAGTTCTGTGACACATTAGCAGGGACACAGCACAGTTATTAAACTTAGATTATTCATTGAATATACGCAGTGGGTCCTTTTGGTGTAAAAAAAGGGAAACAAAATCTATTTGTCCTGCCTCTGTCCGTCCTAAGGGCTGTGGACACGTGTGAGCTGCGTGTACAACGTTAAAAAATCAGACGCACCCAGCTACAGTTTACTGCTGGCTTCGCCATTTGCTTTCCTTAATTGGGAAAAAAATACCTGCTCTGCCAGAGTTAATAACTCTGCTACCCTCAAGTTCTGTGACACATTAGCAGGGACACAGCACAGTTATTAAACTTAGATTATTCATTCAATAGAGGCAGTGGGGCCTTTCGTTTTCAAAAAAGGGAAAAAATTATATTTGGCCTGCAGTTTTGCGCCAATTTATTTCCTGCCTGTGAAATCAAATCACTGGTAATACAGCATGCTGAGGGGTAGGGGTAGGCCTAGAGGACGTGGACGCGGCCGAGGACGCGGAGGGCCAAGTCAGGGTGTGGGCACAGGCCAAGCTCCTGATCTAGGTGTGTCGCAGCCGACTGCTGCGTGATTAGGAGAGAGGCACGTTTCTGGCGTCCCCACATTCATCGCCCAATTAATGGGTCCACGCGGGAGACGGTTATTAGAAAATGAGCAGTGTGAGCAGGTCCTGTCCTGCATGGCAGAAAGTGCTTCGAGCAACCTATCGTCCACCCGCAGTTCTGCGCCGTCCACTGCTGCAAATCCGAATCCTTTGTCTGCTGCTCGTCCTTCCTCCCAGCCTCCTCACTCCACTACAATGACACATGCTCAGGAGCGGGAACACTCCCAGGAACTGTTCTCGGGCCCCTGATTAGATTGGGCAGGAGTGGTTCCTCTCCCACCAGAGGAGTTTATCGTCACTGATGCCCAACCATTCGAAAGTTCCCGGGGTCCGGGGGAAGAGGCTGGGGACTTCCGCCAACTGTCTCAAGAACTTTCTGTGTGTGAGGAGGACGATGACGATGAGACACAGTTGTCTTGCAGTGAGGTAGTAGTAAGCGCAGTAAGTCCGAGGGAGCAGCACACAGAGGATTCGGAGGAAGAGCAGCAGGACGATGAGGTGACTGACCCCACCTGGTGTGCAACGCCTACACAGGACAGGTCTTCAGAGGGGGAGGCATGGGCAGCAGCAGGGCAGGTTGCAAGAGGCAGTGCGGTGGCCAGGGGTAGAGGCAGGGCCAGACCGAATAATCCACCAACTGTTTCCCAAAGCGCACCCTCGCGCCATGCCACCCTGCAGAGGCCGAGGTGCTCTAAGGTCTGGCAGTTTTTCACAGAGACGCCTGACGACCGACGAACAGTGGTGTGCAACCTTTGTCGCGCAAAGCTCAGCCGGGTAGCCAACACCAACAGCCTCACAACCACCACCATGCGCAGACATATGATGGTCAAGCACCCCACAAGGTGGGACGAAGGCCGTTCACCGCCTCCGGTTTGCACCCCTGCCTCTCCCCCTGTGCCCCAACCTGCCACTGAGATGCAACCCCCCTCTCAGGACACAGGCACTACCGTCTCCTGGCCTGCACCCACACCCTCACCTCCGCTGTCCTCGGCCCCATCCACCAGTGTAGTTCAGCGCACCATCCAGCCGTCGCTTGCGCAACTGTTGGAGCGCAAGTGCAAGTACGCCGCCACGCACCCGCACGCTCAAACGTTAACCGTCCGCATAGCAAAATTCATCAGCCTTGAGATGCTGCCGTATAGGGTTGTGGAAACGGAGTCCTTCAAAAGTATCATGGAGGCGGCGGCCCCGCGCTACTCAGTTCCCAGTCGCCACTACTTTTCCCGATGTGCCGTCCCAGCCCTGCACGACCACGTCTCCCGCAACATTGTATGCGCCCTCACCAACGCGGTTACTGCCACGGTCCACTTAACAATGGACACGTGGACAAGCACAGGCGGGCAGGGCCACTACATCTCCCTGACGGCACATTGGGTGAATTTAGTGGAGGCTGGGACAGAGTCAGAGCCCGGGACCGCTCACGTCCTACCCACCCCCAGAATTGCGGGCCACAGCTCGGTGGTGGTATCTGCGGAGGTGTATGCTTCCTCCACTAAAGCACCCTCCTCCTCCTCCTCCTCCGCAACTTCTGTCTCGCAATCAAGATGTGTTAGCAGCAGCATGTCGCCAGCAGTCGGTGTCGCGCGGTGTGGCAGCACAGCGGTGGGCAAGTGTCAGCAGGCCGTGCTGAAACTACTCAGCTTAGGAGATAAGAGGCCCACGGCCCACGAACTGCTGCAGGGTCTGACACAGCAGACCGACCGCTGGCTTGCGCCGCTAAGCCTCCAACCGGGCATGGTCGTGTGTGACAACGGCCGTAACCTGGTGGCGGCTCTGCAGCTCAGCAGCCTCACGCACGTGCCATGCCTGGCCCACGTCTTTAATTTGGTGGTTCAGCGCTTTCTGAAAAGCTACCCACGCTTGTCAGACCTGCTCGTAAAGGCGCGCCGGCTCTGCGCACATTTCCGCAAGTCCCACACGGACGCTGCCACCCTGCGCACCCTGCAACATCGCTTTAAGCTGCCAGTGCACCGACTGCTGTGCGACGTGCCCACACGGTGGAACTCTACGCTCCACATGTTGGCCAGGCTCTATGAACAGCGTAGAGCTATAGTCGAATTCCAACTCCAACATGGGCGGCGCAGTGGGAGTCAGCCTCCTCAATTCTTTTCAGAAGAGTGGGCCTGGTTGGCAGACATCTGCCATGTCCTTGGTAATTTTGAGGAGTCTACCCAGGTGATGAGCGGCGATGCTGCAATCATTAGCGTCACCATTCCTCTGCTATGCATCTTGAGAAATTCCCTGCAAAGCATAAAGGCAGCTGCTTTGCGCTCGGAAACGGGGGCGGTGGAAGACAGTATGTCGCTGGATAGTCAGAGCACCCTCCTGTCTATTTCTCAGCGCGTAGAGGAGGAGGAGGAGGAGCATGAGGAGGATGAGGAGGAGGGCGAAGAGACAGCTTGGCCCGCTGCTGATGGTACACCGGCTGATTGCCTGTCATCCTTTCAGCGTGTATGGCCTGAGGAGGAGGAGGAGGAGGAGGAGGATCCTGCAAGTGATCTTCCTAGTGAAGACAGCCATGTGTTGCGTACAGGTACCCTGGCACACATGGCTGACTTCATGTTAGGATGCCTTTCTCGTGACCCTCGCGTTGCACGCATTCTGGCCACAACGGATTACTGGGTGTACACACTGCTCGACCCACGCTATAAGGAGAACCTGCCCACTCTCATTCCCGAAGAGGAAAGGGGTTCGAGAGTGTTGCTATACCACAGGACCCTTGCGGACAAGCTGATGGTAAAATTCCCAGCCGACAGCGCTAGTGGCAGAAGGCGCAGTACCGAGGGCAAGGTAGCAGGGGAGGTGCGGAGATCGAGCAGCATGTACATCCCAGGCAGTGCAACAGTCTTTAAGGGCCTGGACAGCTTTATGGCTCCCCACCAAGACTGTGTCACCGCTCCCCAGTCAAGGCTGAGTCGGCGGGAGCACTGTAAAAGGATGGTGAGGGAGTACGTAGCCGATCGCACGACCGTCCTCCGTGACGCCTCTGCCACCTACAACTACTGGGTGTCGAAGCTGGACACGTGGCCTGAACTAGCGCTGTATGCCCTGGAGGTGCTTGCTTGTCCTGCGGCTAGCGTCTTGTCGGAGAGGGTGTTTAGTGCGGCTGGGGGAATCATCACAGATAAGCGTAGCCGCTTGTCAACCGACAGTGCCGACAGGCTAACACTCATCAAGATGAACAAAGCCTGGATTTCCCCAGACTTCTCTTCTCCACCAGCGGACAGCAGCGATACGTAAGCAATACGTAGGCTGCACCCGCGGATGGAAGCTACGTTCTCTCTCACCATCCAAAACGGGGACATTTCTGCTTCATCAATCTGTGTCTAATATTCCTCCTCCTCCTCCTGCTCCTCCTCCTGAAACCTCACGTAATCACGCTGAACGGGCAATTTTTCTTAGGGCCACAAGGCTCACTCAAATAATTTTTCTGAACAATTTTCAAAAGTTTCAATGCGCTTAAAAGCCTTGGAACTTTAACTTGAACCAATTTTTCGTTACACTGGGCTGCCTCCAGGCCTAGTTACCACTTAAGCCACATTAACCAAAGCGATTAATGGGTTTCACCTGCCCTCTTGGCTGGCCATGGCCAATTTTTCTGATGTACATTAGTACTGTTGATACAGCAATTTTT
Source organism: Eleutherodactylus coqui (assembly GCF_035609145.1). Taxonomy (NCBI): domain Eukaryota; kingdom Metazoa; phylum Chordata; class Amphibia; order Anura; family Eleutherodactylidae; genus Eleutherodactylus; species Eleutherodactylus coqui. The sequence continues at coordinate 155,013,693 of NC_089841.1, forward strand.
GTGGGCCCTCGCCTACAGTCTAATCAAATGAATTTTTAGCCCACCTGCATTACAGCTGACGTTACCTCAGCTGTGTTGGGCAATGCAATGGGATATTTCTATGTACCGCCGGTGGCTTCCTGGCACCCACCCATGCTGTAGGTGCACACGGAGTTTTTACTACATCTGTACACTTGAAAAGGACCCCAGTCAGACTGGGGCATGCAGTGTGGGCCGAAGCCCACCTGCATTAAGCACGACATTACTACCTCAGCTGTGTTGGGCAATGCAATGGGATATTTCTGTGTACCGCCGGTGGGTTCCAGGGAGCCACCCATGCTGTGGGTCCACAGGGACTTCACAATAGGGAGTTGTACCTGCCTGTGTCTATGAATTAAAAACCGCGGTCTGACTGGGGCATGCAGACACCTTGACAGAATGAATAGTGTGTGGCACATAGGTTCCCCATTGCTATGCCCACGTGTGCAGCTCCTGATGGCGGTGGCACAGGATTCTATTTCTCATTGCTTCTGTACAGCATTGTGGGCTATCGCCCCGCCACTTTTAAAGAGGGTCGCTGCCTAGCCGTGCCAACCTCTGCAGTGTGTGCCTGCGGTCCCTCGTCATGGCAGACGCAATTCTAAATAGACATGAGCGTGGTGTGGCATGAGGGCAGCTGAAGGCTGCGCAGGGACACTTTGGTGTGCGCTGTGGGGGGGGAGGGGGGGCGGTTGGGCAGCATGTAACCCAGGAGAAGTGTCAGTGGAGTGTCATGCAGGCAGTGATTGTGCTTTGTTGGAGGTAGTGTGGTGCTTAGCTAGGGTTTGCCATGCTAATGAGGGCTTTTCAGAAGTAAAAGTTGTTGGGAGGGGGGGAGGGCCCACTCTTGCCGGTATTGTGGCTTAATAGTGGGACCTGTGAACTTGAGATGCAGCCCAACATGTAGCCCCTCGCCTGCCCTATCCGTTGCTGTGTCGTTCCCATCACTTTCTTGAATTGCCCAGATTTTCACACATGAAAACCTTAGCGAGCATCGGCGAAATACAAAAATGCTCTGGTCGCCCATTGACTTCAATGGGGTTCGTTATTCGAAACGAACCCTCGAACATCGCGGGAAGTTCGTTTCGAATAACGAACACCCGAGCATTTTGGTGTTCGCTCATCTCTAATCATTACATTTTTTTTTTTTATCATGTTATTTGTATAGCGCCAACTTATTCCGCAGCACTTCCAGGTAATTATTACTTATTACCCCCCACCAAGCTGGGTTCTCATTTTACCGACCTTGGAAGGATGGAAGGCTGAGTCAACCTTGAGCCGGCTTACCTGAAACATAAAAACATAAATTATTACTTATTACCCCCACCAAGCTGGGTTCTCATTTTACCGACCTTGGAAGGATGGAAGGCTGAGTCAACCTTGAGCCGGCTTACCTGAAACACGCAGGAATCGAGCTTGCAACCTTCAGGTCGTAGGCGAGAGCTTACACTCTGCGCCACACGAGGCTCGTTTTTTTCATAAACATAGCCACATGAGGCCTTGTTTTTTTGCATTGTGAGATAAGTAACATAATATTTTAATAATATGGCTCCTTACAAACGTGGCGCTATGTAATATATAAAAAAAAATCAGAATAAAGGGGTTTGTAGGGAAAAAATGTGTTTGTTTTTTTAATAAACTTTAACTTTTTTTTTGTCCCTCAAGGGCCTTTCCTAATTATTTTATTGAGGCGACATCTCATCACTCTCCTACGATGTCACTGACAATGGAGGCCAAAAATATCATGTTACCTCGTATTGGAATGCAACCAGAAGTGCCAGGTCTGACTCGGAGTATTCCGGTAAAGAATTTAAATCGTCAGATAACCCCTTTAATGTTTACTACTTTGGCCTTTTAGCAGACACCTTAAATGATCCAATAAAATTTCAATTGCTTTGAAAGACAATCAATATTTGTACACACTCTTCTGAGAAACTAATTACTTTCTCCTATGTCAGGTACTATATAATATTGTAAAGTCTTGTTTTGTGAACTCCACATAAGACAGACATGAAAACTTCAAAAAAGTAATTTAGGGAGAACTTATTGACATAAACTTTATGTATTTGTCAGACAGATGGATGTGGATCTACCTTGTCAAACACCGGTTTGAGTTATAGCTATCTGAGGAGGCAGCATTTGAAGTAACCCATTTTTTACCCTTAACCCTCCAAGCAGCATATGGTCCTTGCTGCAAGTTCCCCAAGCTGCTACTCACATAGATAATCTGGGTAATGTGACTGCTGATGCTGCAATGGGTTTAGTACCTGATGGTGTAAACAGATCTGTACCCAGAGCACTGGCTATGATTGGGGCTGGTGGCAAAGGTACAATAATGGGTTCCAAGCTGATGGTCATGGCAGGTAGCGAGCAATAACAAAGTGCAGTATACAGAGCCAAGGTCAGGAAACACATAAGGCAGGAGGTCAGAACCAAGGTGAACACTGCAGGGACTTTGTTACAATGGCTAATTAGACAGATTGCTTAGGCATCCTTCACGGGGGGAGGGAAGACTAATATAGCTGGGGGTAAATAGTGATTGGTGGGGGGCAGAACAGGAGAGTACACACTGGCCCTTTAAGAAAGAGGTGGGTGTATATGCAAGCCCTACAGGCAGACATGAGGAAACCGGCAGTGGAGTGGACATGGGGTGCATTGCATAGAGGTAGATGGTACCTGACCGCTGCGCCAGCAGGTGAGCTAGGGGTGTGACAATAGCCTGTTGTAACAATATTGTATTTGCTCTCCTCTGTATTTTTCTAACAGTGTTAAAATGGGCTGTGTGACACCTGAAAAACGTGGCTGTCTTCTTCCAGGTTTGTTTGTGGGCTGTTTCTGGTTAGCAGTTAAACCTTATTTAAGTAAATGGAGCTGAGGTGCAATACCAGACACAGCCAATGTAGCATGGTTCCTGGAAGAAAGCAGTCATGTTTTTCGGACCTCATACCAGGAACTGACATACCGTATGTGCAGCCTGACCAGCTGTACTATGGCCCAGATGGGCCCAGAAAAAGACAAGAGGCCAAGTAGTGCAGTTAAGCTGAGGGACAGTTTAGAAATGCCTTTTTCAGTCACTGCATAAGGCCTCCTGCAGACGGCCGGGTTGGATCCTGCTGTGAGAATTCTTGCAGCAGGATGCAAGCTGTGCACCTGCAGTGACCACTGCGGCTCACCTCCTCCGCCTTCTGCTCTGCTATGTGCCAGCTGCTGCCCGGTCAAGTCGCGGCTTTCTGCATAGGATTGTATTATCTAATGCAATCCTATGGCAGCGAGCATGGGCGGAAAATGCTGCGGGAAATCCCGTTGTGGAATTTCCACCTGTGTGCAAGAGGCCTGAGGAAGCAATGTTTAGCAGTGTGTTGCTGTGTTACAAAACAATCTAAAAGATATTAAACGTAGATAGATACACACACATAGAGATTATAGGCCACCTGCAGGCGGCCGGGTCGGATCCCGCTACGAGAATTCTCGCAGTGGGCTGCGGTCCCGTGCCCCCGCAGTGGCCTGTGGCTTACCCTCTCCTGGCGTCTTCATTCTCTCCTATGCGCCGGATGCCGGAGCATGGGCAGAGAGCAGCTGGCCTGTCACACTGACATTTCTGTGCGGGCCTCTGAGAGACCCGTACAGAAATAGAGCATGCCGCGATTTGTTTTCCACATGTGATTTCACACGGACAAATCGCGTCCGTCTGCATAGGATTGTGCTTTGCAATGCAATCTTATGGCAGCGGCCACGGGCGGAAATTCTGCGGGAAATCCAGCCGCAGAATTTCCGCCTGTGTGCAGGGGCCATACAGTACCTCTGCACAACATTAAGAAGGATCTGAAATTTAGCATTTTTGTGCATTTCAGTCACAATAATTAAGCACCTAAAAGTCCTTTGTATTTTTAAAATATGTTTAATATTTGTTTTACCAACATACATATCTACAAAGTTTGTCCAAATCTTTTATCCAGTTCAACAAGTTCAGCATCTCTTTAAATTCCACTGTAATATATTGTTACATTTATGATGTATTATTTAAACTTTGATCTATTTTTTCAAACCTTCTTCATGTTGGATTTTATTTCTTTGTGATATACATAGACTTTATATACAGACATAGTCCTTAATATATAGATGTAGTGTTCTTTCCCTTTCCTTTTGGTGTAACATATTTCAAGATGTGTGGCACAAGATGACCAGCTTTTGAAAGGGGTCTATTATGGCCACTCAGTGGTTGTGATGTGAATTGCAACCTGCCAAGGGTTTTGCTTGCATGTCAAAATACTGGATCGGTTTAATGAAAAATTGGAGTTATTAATCAAAGCTTAGCTAAGGTAAGGGTGTCCACATCTGTAGTTTAGTGCCACGTTCACAGTTCTGCAGGTTGTTTTCAGAAACTGTCAACAATTAGTTCACACCACTACTCTAAAACCTCAGATTCTTATTACAAAGATCCTAAACATTTGTTTCACCTAAAGCTAGCTCTTTTACAGATACATGCTCAACTTGGGCGAGCATAAATGTTTATTAACTTCTTAACAACCTATGATGGATATGTTCATCATGGGTTGCAGGGGGTTGTATGAAGCAGGCTTGTTTTGAATAGCTGCCAGCAAGGGCCGTGGTCAGAGTTATCTCTAATGGTGGCCATTTAAATATCTAGCGGTCATGGTCAATGCTGACAACAGCATCTAAGCAGCTGTTCATAGACTGCACTTTCCTGACTGCATCCCCCATAGCTCTGATTTATGTGCTCAGTAGAATGTTTACATTGAATAACCCTTAAACTCCTAAATACGTGTCCTCACTACTTCACTGCAGTGTGAGGCGCATAGATCACCTTACAAGCAGTTAAAGGGTTACAGCCTGTAACTTACAGGATCCCATTCCAGTTCTAAAAGGGAGCCAGCTCCTATTATTTACCTGTCCTGTTACAAATGTTTTCCTAAGGTATGATATATATAAAATGTATGTGTGTATATATTTTGGGGGCAGACCATGCATGGAAGCCAAGCTAAATTTTTTGCACCATTTAGTCTTTAGCTACAATCCTGCCCCCCCCCCCCCAAAAAAAAAATTGCATATTTCGTTTTTTTCCTCTGCACACCACTTAAAAATTTTTACAATTTGCTCAATACATTACATTAAATCATGCTAACAATTTGTCATGTAAAAAAACAGCCCTCGTATGGCTACATTGACAGAAAAGAAAATAGGAATGGAAAAAAATATATAGCTCTTGGAAGGTGGAAATAAGAAAACAAGAATGAAATACTGAAGAGTGTCTGGACATTAAGGGGCAAATGTAAGGCACAGCGATCCCATGAAAAAATTGGCTGGTTTAGATGACAATTATATAATCACAATAGAATGGTTTGTTTATTCTCATGTTAGATTAACATGTCAGTGCTTGGTTTGAGGATGTCTCTTTCCAAAATAGAACTTTCTTTTGCAGTTCACCAAGGGCCATTTTTCTATTAGAGAGCAATATTTCCCCTAAATGAAGCAATGGAGCCCAAATATGGATATTTTCAAAGATTTGGCAATGTTTAACAACTTGTTCCACCAATCTATACACAAATATTATATAGTTAATGAAGTATTTGTATAGTTCTTTGTAATCAGCGAATTACTGAGTTTTCCTTTAATTAGTAATTATGTTTGTTAATTATATTGAGTATATGTATATTCTAGGAGTGGTATCTTGTGCTTTACCTTTTTGATTGCATTAAAATATTATAATTCTATTTGTAAGAGAGTCAGGTTCTGTTAGGTTAAGCCATCTTGTCTGGTATATGGTGGAAATTAGTTCAAATGTGCTGGATAATCCTGATGCTAATTGTTCAGTTATCTACCCTGTAGTGCAGCCGAAAAATCGCATGTTTTTTCATCAATTCTCACAGCCGGGTGTGGCATGTATACACTGCAGCCTGGAATTCCTTCAGCCCGGAGAAATCATCAAAAAGACTTCTAAGGGCTCAATAGAGCCAGATGACATGGCTTAGCAGTGCTAGCCTCTGCTAAACTCCCTCCCCCTCCCTTTACCGGCAGCTCCCATAGAATCCTATGGGAGCTGCCAGCTGATCGTGGCTAAAAGATAGGGCAAGACCTTTCTTTTCCGGCCGCATCAATACATCATTGCCGATGTCCTATTTTCACCACCCGGACTTTTTTCCTGGCTAATAACCGGCCATGTGAATGAATGCATTGGAATCCAATGCTTTACATGGTCGCAATTTTTTATCACGGGTAAATAAGCCGTGTAAAAACGCTTATGTAAATAAGACCTTAGGGAGACTTTTCCCAGGGCCGTTATTTCCAACATTATTGTTTTGTATTGACTCCTGCTAATATAGGAAATGAGTCAATAGCTTAGACATACGGTATAGTATGGTACTCATTGTGTCTTTTAATAATTTGTTGTTCAAACGTAATTGGAAAGCGTTGTAAATAAAACTAATAAATGCACAATTTTGCAGATACATCCTCTTGTTATTTCCCCTTACATAGTTTTTCATTTATCCAAAAATCAAAAAATAAATAAATAAAAAATTTGAAAAATAATGCTATCATGAATGATACCTCCGATAGTGATGAACAGGTTAAAGCATAGTTGACTCTCACAATTAGTGTTAACCTTTATTTATTACCTCCTCTTACTCCTATTACTAATTCATCAGAGGCATCACAGCCTGAGGCTAATCAAAATGCAGAGCTGAGGTTAGAAGCGCTAGCAGTGCGATGCTCAGATTTGCAAGTTAAATGCCCTTAATGGGAATCAAATCACATTTACATTTTTTAAGCAGAAGAGTTGCTGTTGGTTTTGCTACTGGGAGAACTTGGTAAATCTACAGAAAACATTTCAATTTTTCACAGTGGGATAGCTTCAGCTCAAACCCTTCCGGAATATATTTAAAAAAGTCTCTGACAAATTAGCTAGCAGTGTTAATTAGTACAGCAAGTGCATAAGTCCCATTTGTGGATTTCTAAATTGGTATCTCAGTCGGAAGAGCAGATGTATGTTTTTATCATTTCACAAAGGAAGAAGGTCCAACTCAGCCGCATTATTTGCTTGCAGGCAAAGGTTTTCTTTGTGGATTGTTTTCTTTCCAAGTGCTCTTGCCTTGCCTTGAACAAAGAAATAAGACAGAAATAGGATGAGATTGCTGCTGTTCAGAATGTTTTTATTGATTTTTTTAAAAGAATTTCATGAAAAAGCAAGCTATTGTGCCCACAACAGAAAGGGTTTTGTATTTGAAAAATATACTTAAAGAGACTCTGTCACCATGTTTTTTGCAGCCCTTACTGAGGGCACCATAAGGTAGTGTCTGCCCCAGTGATTACAGTGATATGTCTGCATCTGTGCAGTAGTTTTGGAGAAACTTGCACTTTATTAGTGGCAGCCAGACACATGAACTGAATACTAGCCACACCCACCCTGCCCTCCAACCAATGATTGGCAGCTATCTCTATATGTACAATAATAGGCAGACAGCAGTCAGTCAGTGGCTGGAGAGTGAGGTGGGTAGGCCTAGCCTCTAGCTCATGAATATCCAGAACTACTTTAAGTAGTCCTCTATTCCTCTATGCATATGCTGCCACTGCTAAAAAGCAGAAATATCACTGTTATCAGTTCGACTGTCACTACTAGAGATGAGCGAGCACCAAAATGCTCGGGTGCTCGTTACTCGGGACGAAATTTTCGCGATGCTCGAGGGTTCGTTTCGAGTAACGAACCCCATTGAAGTCAATGGGCGACTCGAGCATTTTAGTATATCGCCGATGCTCGCTAAGGTTTCCATTTGTGAAAATCGGGGCAATTCAAGAAAGTAATGGGAGCGACACAGCAACGGATAGGGCAGGCGAGGGGCTATATGTTGGGCTGCATCTCAAGTTCCCAGGTCCCACTATTAAGCCACAATAGCGGCAAGAGTGGCCCCCCCCAACAACTTTTACTTCTGAAAAGCCCTCATTAGCAATGCGTACCTTAGCTAAGCACCACACTACCTCCAACAAAGCACAATCACTGCCTGCATGACACTCCGCTGCCACTTCTCCTGGGTTACATGCTGCCCAACCCCCCTCCCCCCTGCACGACCCAGTGTCCACAGCGCACACCAAATTGTCCCTGCGCAGCCTTCAGCTGCCCTCATGCCATGCCACACTCATGTCTATTTATAAGTGCGTCTGCCATGAGAAGGAACCGCAGGCACACACTGCAGAGGGTTGGCATGGCTAGGCAGCGACCCTCTTTCAAAGGGGCGGGGCGATAGCCCACAATGCTGTACGGAAGCAATGAGAAATATAATCCTGTGCCACCGCCATCAGGAGCTGCACACGTGGGCATAGCAATGGGGAACCTATGTGCCACACACTATTCATTCTGTCAAGGTGTCTGCATGCCCCAGTCAGACCGCGGTTTTTTATAAATAGTCACAGGCAGGTACAACTCCGCAATGGGAATTCCGTGTGCACCAACAGCATGGGTGGCTCCCTGGAACCCACCGGCTGTACATTAATGTATCCCATTGCAGTGCCCATCACAGCTGAGGTAACGTCCGATTAAATGCAGGTGGGCTTCGGCCCACACTGCATGCACCAACCTGACCGGGCTTTTTAATTCATAGACACAGGCAGGTACAACTCCCTATTGTGAAGTCCCTGTGGACCGACAGCATGGGTGGGTGCCAGGAAGCCACCGGCGGCACATAAATATATCCCATAGCATTGCCCATCACAGCTGAGGTAATGTCATGTTAAATGCAGGTGGGCTTCGGCCCACACTTCATGCCCCAGTCAGACTGGGTTTCTTTAGAAGTGGACACATGTAGTTACAACTCCGTGTGGACCGACAGCATGGGTGGCTCCCTGGAACCCACCGGCGGTACATAAATATATCCCATTGCAGTGCCCAGCACAGCTGATGTAACGTCAGCTGTAATGCAGGTGGGCAAAAAATTAATTGGATTACACTGTAGGCGAGGGCCCCATAAAATTGGTGTACCAACAGTACTAATGTACCTCAGAAAAATTGCCCATGCCCAACCAAGAGGGCAGGTGAAACCCATTAATCTCTTTGGTTAATGTGGCTTAATTGGTAACTAGGCCTGGAGGCAGCCCAGTTAAAATAAAAATTGGTTCAGGTGCAAGTTTCAACGCTTTAATGAGCATTGAAACGTATAAAAATTGTTTACAAAAATTATATGACTGAGCCTTGTGGGCCTAAGAAAAATTGCCCTTCGGCGTGATTACGTGAGGTTTCAGGAGGAGGAGGAGGAATATTATACACAGATTGATGAAGCTAAAAGGTCCACGTTTTTGATGGTGATAGAGAACAATGCTTCCATCCGCGGGTGCAGCCTACGTATTGCTTAGGTATCGCTGCTGTCCGCTGGTGAAGAAGAGGAGTCTGGGGAAATCCAGGCTTTGTTCATCTTGATGAGTGTAAGCCTGTCGGCACTGTCGGTTGACAGGCGGGTACGCTTATCCGTGATGATTCCCCAAGCCGCACTAAACACCCTCTCTGAGAAGACGCTAGCCGCAGGACAAGCAAGCACCTCCAGGGCATACAACGCGAGTTTAGGCCACGTGTCCAGCTTCGACACCCAGTAGTTGTAGGGGGCAGAGGCGTCACCGAGGACGGTCGTGCGATCGGCTACGTACTCCCTCACCATCCTTTTACAGTGCTCCCGCCAACTCAGCCTTGACTGGGGAGCGGTGACACAGTCTTGCTGGGGAGCCATAAAGCTGGCAAAGGCCTTGGAGAATTGTTCCCCTGCCTGCACTGTACATGCTGCCTGATCTCTGCGCCTCCCCTGCTACCTGGCCCTCAGAACTGCGCCTTCTGCCACTAGCGCTGTCAGATGGGAAGTTTACCATCAGTTTGTCCACCAGCGCCCTGTGGTATAGCATCATTCTCGAACCTCTTTCCTCTTCGGGAATGAGAGTGGAAAGGTTCTCCTTATACCGTGGGTTGAGCAGTGTGTACACCCAGTAATCCGTAGTGGCCAGAATGCGTGTAACGCGAGGGTCACGAGAAAGGCATCCTAACATGAAGTCAGCCATGTGTGCCAGGGTACCTGTACGCAACACATGGCTGTCCTCACTAGGAAGATCACTTTCAAGATCCTCCTCCTCCTCCTCCTCCTCCTCCTCCTCCTCCGGCTATACACGCTGAAAGGATGACAGGCAAGCAGCATGTGTACCCTCAGCAATGGGCCAAGCTGTCTCTTCCCCCTCCTCCTCATGCTCCTCCCCCTCCTCCTCCTCCTCAACGCGCTGAGATATAGACATGAGGGTGCTCTGACTATCCAGCGACATACTGTCTTCCCACACCTCCTTTTCCGAGTGCAAAGCGTCTGCCTTTATGCTTTGCAGGGAACTTCTCAAGAGGCATAGCAGAGGAATGGTGATGCTAATGATTGCAGCATCGCCGCTCACCATCTGGGTAGACTCCTCAAAGTTTCCAAGGACCTGGCAGATGTCTGCCAACCAGGCCCACTCTTCTGTAAAGAATTGAGGAGGCTGACTCCCACTACCCATGTTGGAGTTGGTATTCCACTATAGCTCTACGCTGCTCATAGAGCCTGGCCAACATGTGGAGCGTAGAGTTCCACCGTGTGGGCACGTCGCACAGCAGTCGGTGCACTGGCAGATTAAACCGATGTTGCAGGGTGGCAGCGTCCGTCTTGGAGTTGCGGAAATGTGCGCTGACCCGGCGCACGTTTCCGAGCAGGTATGACAAGTGTGGGTACCTTTTCAGAAAGCGCTGAACCACCAAATTAAAGACATGGGCCAGGCATGGCACTTGCGTGAGGCTGCCGAGCTGCAGAGCCGCCACCAGGTTACGGCCGTTGTCACACATGACCATGCCCGGTTGGAGGCTCAGCGGCGCAAGCCAGCGGTCGGTCTGCTCTGTCAGACCCTGCAGCAGTTCGTGGGCCGTGTGCCTCTTCTCTCCTAAGCTGAGTAGTTTCAGCACGGCCTGCTGACGCTTGCCCACCGCTGTGTTGCCACGCCGCGCGACACCGACTGCTGGCGACCTGCTGCTGCTGCTGACACATCTTGATTGCGAGACAGAGGTTGCGTTGGAGGAGGAGGAGGAGGAGGAGGGTGGTTTAGTGGAGGAAGCATACACCGCCGCAGATACCAGCACCGAGCTGGGGCCCGCAATTTTGGGGGTGGGTAGGACGTGAGCGGTCCCAGGCTCTGACTCGGTCCCAGCCTCCACTAAATTCACCCAATGTGCCGTCAGGGAGATATAGTGGCCCTGCCTGCCTGTGCTTGTCCACGTGTCCGTTGTTAAGTGGACCTTGGCAGTAACCGCGTTGGTGAGGGCACGTACAATGTTGCGGGAGACGTGGTCGTGCAGGGCTGGGACGGCACATCGGGAAAAGTAGTGGCAACTGGGAACCGAGTAGCGCGGGGCCGCCGCCGCCATCATGCTTTTGAAAGCCTCCGTTTCCACAAGCCTATACGGCAGCATCTCCAGGCTGATCAATTTGGCAATGTGCACGTTTAACGCTTGAGCGTGCGGGTGCGTGGCGGCGTACTTGCGCTTGCGCTTAAACAGTGGTGCTAGCGACGTCTGGACGCTGCGCTGAGAGACATTGCTGGATGGGGCCGAGGACAGCGGAGGTGAGGGTGTGGGTGCAGGCCAGGAGACGGTAGTGCCTGTGTCCTCAGAGGGGGGTTGGATCTCAGTGGCAGGTTGGGGCACAGGGGGAGAGGCAGTGGTGCAAACCGGAGGTGGTGAACGGCCTTCGTCCCACCTTGTGGGGTGCTTGGCCATCATATGCCTGCGCATGCTGGTGGTGGTGGCTCCCCAGCTGATTTTGGCGCGACAAAGGTTGCACACCACTGTTCGACGGTCGTCAGGCGTCTCTGTGAAAAACTGCCACACCGTAGAGCACCTTGACCTCTGCAGGGTGGCATGGCGCGAGGGGGCGCTTTGAGAAACAGTTGGTGGATTATTCAGTCTGGCCCTGCCTCTACCCCTGGCCACCGCACTGGCTCGGCCTGTGCCCACACCCTGACTTGGGCCTCCGCGTCCTCCCCCACGTCCACGTCCTCTAGGCCTACCCCTACCCCTCAGCATGGTGTATTACCAGTAGTGCAGAAACAGAACGCTGTAATTAAATGTGCCGCTTATTGGCCTGTGGTTGGAGGCTGACTTCGCTTACCGAACGCACAGCAGAGCCAGGAAATAATTTTGCGCAAGCCTGCTGTAACACTTAGCTGGCTGCGTATGAATTAGGAGGACAACTACACCCAGCACAGACCCAGTACACTGAGGACAGTCACAGGCAGCCCAAATAGATTTTTTTTCCCAAATGTTTTTGGAAAGGCCCACTGCCTATATTCAATAAATATATGTCTTCTGTCCCTGCCTCACCACTACTGGCCCTGGAGTATGTAAAATAACTGCAGACTGTTGCACTGTGGACTGGAATACAGCGGTGATGTAACAGCCAACACAGAGCCAGGAAATAATTTTGCGCAAGCCTGCTGTAACACTTAGCTGGCTGCGTATGAATTAGGAGGACAACTACACCCAGCATAGACCCAGTACACTGAGGACAGTCACAGGCAGCCCAAATAGATTTTTTTTCCCAAATGTTTTTGGAAAGGCCCACTGCCTATATTCAATAAATATGTCTTCTGTCCCTGCCTCACCACCACTACTGGCCCTGGACTATGTATAATTACTGCAGGGCGCAATGCTCTGCACGGCCGATATACAAAAAAAAAAAAATGTGCAACACTGCAAAAAGCAGCCTCCACACTACTGCACACGGTTAGATGTGGCCCTAAGAAGGACCATTGGGGTTCTTGAAGCCTAAAATACTCCTAACGCTCTCCCTATAGCAGCTCCGGCACCAGCAGCACTGTCCCTGATCTCTGTCAGAATAAATCTGTGGCGAGCCGCGGGAGGGGCCGATTTATATACTCGGGTGACACCTGATCTCGCCAGCCACTCACTGCAGGGGGGTGGTATAGGGCTTGAATGTCGCAGGGGGAAGTTGTAATGCCTTCCCTGTCTTTCTATTGGCCAGAAAAGCTCGCTAACGTCTCAGAGATGAAAGTGAAAGTAACTCGAACATCGCGTGGTACTCGTCACGAGTAACGAGCATCTCGAACACGCTAATACTCGAACGAGTATCAAGCTCGGACGAGTACGTTCGCTCATCTCTAGTCACTACTTTATGTTGCCCTCAGAAAGGGTTTCAAAAAGATGCTGAGAGTCTATTTAAGTTAATTGCTTCCCTATGATACTGTTCTATTGTTTGATTAACTTTATTGGGTTTCAAGTTCCAGTAGACAGAAAAAGTAACATGAGGGAAAACCTGTGTACAGTGCTGTTGTGTTATCTATAAATATAGCATTTTAAACAGCAAAACCCGTATACATACCAACTGTATCATGATTTACTAACAAATTTGATTTGCTTTACTTAGGAGATATTTTTTTTTACAACATTTTTCTAATGTTGAGTAATTAAGCAGGAACATAGGCTAGCATTTCTTAGGGTATACGACACAATATATACATTTTCGGCTTTCGTTTGTTAATGGTATTGCCTTTTGACCTCACTATATACACTGCCAGATGGCATTAAACAAGACATACAATAGAGCTGAATAAACCACAGAGCTGCTTTTTTCTATTTCCTTGGTTTATTTGCCCTCTCTCCAAAAAATGACTGTATATATTTATATACCGTTATCATATTCCTTCTAAGCCTTCTCTCCTCTAGGTTAAATGTAGTTGTTGTTGCACTTCTTTTAATGTTCTCCAGCTTCCTCATATTCTTTTATGAACTGATGCCCAGTAGTGAACTACACATCCAAACTCTAGAATCTAGATACAAAAATACTTTATAAAAGAGGTCAAAAAATCATTCACTTGAAATCAGTCTAATAGAAGACAATAGAGTATAAACTGTAGCTGCACTATATTGATATTACATGCTGTGAAAGTAATCTGGAATAATGTTTTTAGCACATCATTCCTTTAGCCAGTTTTAATAGTTCACAAAGCAACGGTTAGCAGTGAATCACCAACTGGGCTGATCAGGGAAATGTGGTGGATATAGAATATCTTGACTTTAGTAAAGCACTTGACAAAGTATCTCATACCGTACCTAATGAAAAAATGATCAAATATCGAATTGACAATGCAACTGTTAGGTGGATTCACAACTGGTTGAGTGATCGTACTCAAAGAGTAGTCATAAATGGCTGCACATCCAAGTGGAAGATTGTACCAAGTGGAGTACCACAAGGCTCTGTCCTAGGCCCAGTGTTGTTCAACATTTCTATAATTGATCTGGAATTGATGATAAACTGATCAAATTTGCAGATGAAACAAAGCTAGGAGGGAAAGCTAACACTAGGGTAGAGAGAGAGTATTCAAAAAGATCTGGAAAAGCTTGCACAGTGGGCAGCGTCTAACAGAATGGTATTTAACAAAGAGAAATGTAAAGTCCTACATCTAGGCAACAAAAATGAAAAAAGCACTTACAGAATGGGAGGAATTGGGCAAAGCAGCAACACATGTGAAAAAGACTGGGTGATTACTAATAGATCATAGACTGAACATGAGTCAGCAATGCGATACAGAAGCCAAAAAGGCAAACACAATTCTGGGATGTATTAAGAGAAGCATAGAGTCTAGATCACATGAGATAATTATCCCCCTCTACTCTTCCTTAGTCAGACCTGATCTGCAATATTGCGTCCTTGTACTTTCCTAGCAAGTTCGGTCCAGGTCCCTCCCGCTGCTCTCCGGAGCTCCAATGTGCTTCTTGCAGTCCTCAGCCACCACAGAAGATGACTTCCTGGTTACGGGATTCATAAATTCTGCCTCCACGAAGTGCTAGCTCTGATTGATTCTCGAGCACTGCTCAGCCAATCAATGCAGCGCTCGATGAACCAATCACAGCCATCGTGTTGTGTAGGTGGGATTCATGAGCTGGCTCAGCCACAGCATTGATTGGTAAATTCATAAATCCCGCCTCCACAACATGATGGCTGTGATTGGTTCATCGAGCGCTGCATTGATTGGCTGAGCAGTGCTCGAGAATCAATCAGAGCTGCCATTCGTGGAGGCAGAATTTATGAATCCCGTAACCAGGAAGTCATCTTCTGTGGTGGCTGAGGACTGCAAGAAGCACATTGGAGCTCCGGAGAGCAGTGGGAGGGACTTGGACCGAGCCTGCTAGGTAATGCATTCCTTTTTTTATGTAATGCAGCTAGGGCTTATTTTCATAATAGGGCTTATATTTCAAGCCTCCCTGAAAATCTTGAAAAATCTGGGGAGGGCTTATTTTCAGAGCAGGTCTTATTTTTGGGGAAACTGGGTATCTCTCTTGGATGACTTAGTGAATCCTACACTGAGCAGGGGGTTGGACGAGATGACTCTGGAGGTCCCTTCCAACTCTACCATTCTATGATTCTATGAAATGATTACGCCAACATTTCTGGTTGAGAACACAGGCATGTGCAATGTTCTAAGGACTGTCAAGGTATCTGGACAGTAGACACAAGACAAACACAAAACTGCAGTAAGACCCTTGATTCTTACATGTGTTTGTTTCTGTCTGCTGTCTTGAAAAAGGTACAGTCCTCTGTTTCTATTTCACTTTCCAAATTATCAATTAGTGTATTCTGTGTACTTTGTGTGAATGAATAGACGATGTCAGAACTGTTAGACTGTGTTAGTAATGTTTGTTACATAAGCAGGATCAAAAGATTCTTACAGTTATATATAACAGTCCAATATTTTCCCATGGTGATACAGAATAAGGAGATCCCTTCACAATTTTAAATTTACATGTTGTGCCTCTCCTGGTTGCATTAAATTGTAATATAACATTATTAGACGTAGATGGTGTGCACCCTGTGGGAAAGATAGAATAGTTTGCACAAAGTGGATGACCAAAGTGTGGATGAGGGTTATTATGAGGGAACTGAAGATTCATGAATGTAACAGTATGTGAGACAAACTTTTGCTAAATATATTGTTGTGCCTCTTTGTTTTGTGAATATGTGTCAAGATGGTGAGAGACTAGAGAAAGGGATACCCAATTGCTAGGTTAATCTATTCTGGGAATTTGAAACGGGTTAATAGACTTTTGGGAAGTTCCCATTTCAAGAACCATTCAGGCAATGGTCTGACTATCTATCTAAGATGGGTAATAAAAACAGCCCTGGTTCTGGGGACCAAGAAAAATTTCTGCTGTGGAGGTCATGAGTAATAACTCTGGTAAAGGGAAAGGCAAAGGTATGCCCAAAACTGACTTTTGATCATGAGAAATGGAAAAAGTTTAAGAATAAAAGAAAGCAAATATGTATGCTGTATAAATGATCATGGATGCAAAATTATGGTCAGAGCATGCAGAAATGATAAAGAAAAATCTGTTGTACAGTCCCATTAAGGCCCCTTTTCATGGAGCAATGATTGCTCAAACAACAGTTTAAGTGAGAGCTTTGAGCGATCATTTTGCATAAACTATTAGGTAGCTACTCAGCTACTTAATAGCTTACTAGCGTGCAAATGAAGTCTTTAGCTAAATGCAGGTAATAGCCAGAGGGCTATTTTCTCCATTCAGCTCCTTTGTTCTCCAACGGGAAACAACTACCCACGGAGAACTCAGCATGCTGTCCTGATAAGACTGCACAACGATTTTTAGGTTGACCTGAATTTAACGATCAGCTAGCAGTGCACAAAAAGTGCCATTATTTGCCTATAAACAGTTAATTCTTTTCCATTGTTTCCAAGTAATAAGGTGCATTGCAGAGAGAGGGGTGTTGGCATGTAGAGTGTATTCCAGGGGAAATGTATATGTGAGAGTTGGTAGAGCGTGATATTGCTGCACAAGAGATGGGATGTAATTTTTGACAGATGTGATCTTGCTAGATCATTAATAATGGGGATAATGATCTTATAGTGAATTTATGTGTATGTGTGAAGGGCTCGTATACGTATTTGTGTTTTATCTGTATAGGTTATATAGTTTATGTGTACGGTTAGATGCCTGGACATAGACTGAGAGATACACGCCCAAACATTTAGCCAAAACACAAGGTGTGGAGCTGGGTGATGCAAGGGGAGGGAGAAAAAATAAGTAAGATCTCTTTTGCCGCTCCTTAACACAGAACAACCTAGCAGAGAAGTATCTCCACGTGAGTGAAATGTATTTGTGTAATATATTCTTGATCCATGCACAATACAAGTACATGGTATATTCAATATATTGGGTTTTACTTATTTGAATACTATTGAATTATAACGCTAAAACAGTAGTGGGGCAATTGTGTACTTGAAAAACCTGATAAGTACATTACAAACATAATACAGTTTAAAGGGGTTGTCCCGAGGCAGCAAGTGGGTCTATACACTTCTGTATGGCCATAATAATGCACTTTGTAATATACATTGTGCATTAATTATGAGCCATACAGAAGTTATAAAAAGTTTTTTACTTACCCGCTCCGTTGCTAGCGTCCTCGTCTCCATGGTGCCGACTAATTTTTGGCCTCCGATGGCCAAATTAGCCGCGCTTGCGCAGTCCGGGTCTTCAGCAGTCTTCTATGGAGCCGCTCGTGCCAGAGAGCGGCTCCGTGTAGCTCCGCCCCGTCACGTGCCGATTCCAGCCAATCAGGAGGCTGGAATCGGCAGTGGACCGCACAGAAGAGCTGCGGTCCACGAAGACAGAGGATCCCGGCGGCCATCTTCAGCGGTAAGTATTGAAGTCACCGGAGCGCGGGGATTAAGGTAAGCGCTCCGGTAAACTTTCTTTACTTCCCTGCATCGGGGTTGTCTCGCGCCGAACGGGGGGGGGGTTGAAAAAAAAAAAAACCCGTTTCGGCGCGGGACAACCCCTTTAAGTAAACCTTTGTTATTAATTTTATTCTATTTTCAATTGTTGTAACAAAAATGAGTGTTTAAAATGTTTCTATTAAATATGTGCCAATAAACTTATTTATATGTACTGCACAACACATTAGGTGTAAGTAACACCACTAGCTTGGATTGAATGTCTGATGACAAATAAGGGCCTAGGTCATCATTTTCAAGAATGAGGTTTACACTCAAATTTATGATTTTTAGATTTAATGGAAAAGGATACCGTGGTCTTGAAAATGTTAGTGAGACTCCCATTGCTAATAAAGATTTTAAGTTTTTTTGTAGATGGCCCTAGGTACCATGAAAATGGATAAGCAAAAACAAGCTATGCAGTGGTAACTAACAATGAGATAATTGTACAGAAACTACTCTCTTCTGGGAAATCTTCTCAGGAAGCCAAGCTGATGGCACTCACCAAAGCATGCAAACTGGTTAAAGGGGAGGTTGCTAATGTCTACAGCAACTCAAAGTACACTTTTGGAATTGCATTTAATTTCACACCCATTGTGACACAGTAGAAATTTTGTTGGATCATCAGGTAAAGTATTCTGGAATGCAGTGACATTATCCGTGCTGCATCAGGCATTAGCTATTCCCAAACAGATAGCCATCATCAAGGTTCAGGTTCATAACCAAAGGCAGATGCAGGGCCAAAGCAGCAGCCCTACTCCCACTGGATACATCAGACACGCACCTGGTTGAGATTGAATCATGTATGGATATTTCTTTCTTCAGGACTAAGCCTCCCAAGGAGAAAAGAAGGACCAGCACTGGAAGGGTGTGGAACCAGATGAGAAGGGAGTCTAGACACCTATGCCTTCCCCTGATTGCTTTACTCTATGATGTCACATTTCAGCCATGTACCAATGCATCAGTCAAAAGAGTTAATATGTGGTGTATTGTCTCCGGCTTGTATTGCCCAAGGGTTAAACAATGCTGCAGCTAGGTTTGTGCAAGGATGTATAACTTGCGCCTGACACAACCCACGCAAAGTTGCCAAAGTACCTTCTTGCTGTACTCCAAGGCCAGACTACCTGGTCCAGTGACTGCAGATTAACTACATACAGCTACCGAAGGCAGGTGTTTGGGAGTTTGTGTTGGTTTGCATGGACCTCTACTCAGGGTGGCAGAAGGTGTGGCTTGTAAAAAAAAAACACAACACCAAGACTATGGCTAAGAAATTGTTGAACAAAATAATTTGTACTTATGGTATATCAGAAGTTATAGAAAATAATAAAGGTACACATTTTATTAGCCCTCTGCTCAATAAGAACCATTCTTAATAGAAATACCAAACTGTCTTTCTCCATATGAATGTTTGTTTGGTAGGACCCCTGTAACAGGCCTATATTTTCCCCAACATCTCCAGACCCTCCATGAAGACCTTACCTCCTATGTGAGTGCTCTACACAAGGAAACTGACTATCACTCATAAAATGTGTATTTTCTTCAATTCCAGATCCACATTCAAAAGAAGGGTAGGAGACTGGGTTGTCCTCAAAAGACATGTGTGAAAAAGTTTGGAACCGAGATTTAATGGTCCATACTACACCCAGCTGTCAACTACCACTTTTTTCAAATTGGTAGGAAAGAACACCTGGAGACACTCCTGCCATTGTAAAATGGTTTTGGCCCCAGAGCCTGAAAAATACTTGGAAGGCTGCTTCTACTTTCATGGACAGTTCTCAGTATAGAGGGACTCTGTGATGTGTTAAATGAAGAATTGTGACAATAAGTTGTTATGCACCATGAGATTATAATAATTATTGCTAAGGCTTTTGCTTAATCAAAGAAACTTACAAATTGCTGGATATGTCCACATAGTCCCATAGCTGCAAAAACTATGCTATATATAGCCATTCCCCTTAATATGTTTGAATTGAAAGACCTGGCCAACACCCCACTTATGCCAGTGAGCTCCAACAAATTAAAACGGAGCCATTCAGCCTCAACCCCCTGTTCAACAAGCCCAAAGCACTGGCATGGTCTGCCTACATTGGCTTGAATATTCAGTGATGCTCTGGATTATCAAATGCTCTCTTATCTCAACATATAATTGTGATATGTATGTCCCTCTATATTATGATTTGTAAAATAATGGGCACCCTTTAATTTATGAGGTCTGATAATAATGGTAAATTATATTTGTTTATAATAATGTAATTCAGTCCCCTAGTACTCCAATATCAACACAACTAGAGGGACATCTTAACAATGTTAGCTATAGTGCCCCCATAGTATGGCCTGCCACTGTGCCTGCATAACTTAGACCACTATTGTGCCCCATATTAAACCAAACCAACCCTTGTGACAAAAGACAAAAGTCAGCTATAAGAACAGTGTGTTTATTTGTTCTTTAAGACCAAGAAGTCTAGTGAGAACAATTAATCTTCTGCCACCTCCACTAACTTGCTAATCAACTCAATAGAAGTAACGGGCCATTTACACAGGATGATTATCGCTCAAAATTCGTTCAAACAAACTAAATTTAGTGATAATTGTTTAGTGTAAATGCACAAAAATTGCAAACTTTTCATTCACAGGTTTTTGAAGCTGACTTTTAGTCAGCTTAAAAACCATCTCTGGATCACAGGCTTGTTCTGTGTAAACGCTTCCCCCTCAGTGCTCCACATGGAAGGTGAAACGTTGAGCGAGAAGCCCGCAATCCAGTGGTGAAGTCTGTCATTGTAAACACTCTGCATGAGCGCTAATGACCTTGGTGGTGACGTCAGCGCTCATGCAGTCATTTTTCCCGACTGTCAACCTGTGTAAAAGAACCATTAGTTGACTGTTTACTTCTGCCTATGGTGAAGTGATAAGACATTAAGTGATTATGAATGGCTTCTCTTGTCACTGTTGAATCAAAAGAGGTGCAATCATGCTGCTCCTCTGCACTCAAAAGGTAGTAATTCAATGCCTCTCTAATTCCTGAAGACCCATCAATACCTTTTTATCTTTGTTTTTTATTTGATCATTTTTAACATGGCATAATAAACATTGACAAATGTGTATTATTATATGGAAAAGAAAAAAAACATAAAATAGTTAGAATGGTGTAGTCAACTTTGGCTAGATTGTAAATGGTTGATGGTTGTGGTCAAATGTAACTTTCAGCTGACATTGCTTCATCATGAAATATGTTGTATGGCTATGTTGTAATGCATGTATTATACAAAAAAAAAAAAAGCACAAAAGGCGGCCATATACTTACTGATATACTGATACAAGAGGGCAGGCATATAAACCACTTATCCCCCAACATGCAGACAGCCAGAATGCTAAATAGAGGAGCAACAAACACATGTGAGGGGCACTGGTGAAACAGCCACTCACAAACCCTCCTTATATTGGGGGGGTGTGGGGGGGGCTGTTTAGTGTTTATTCCTGCACAAAAGAGTAGATACAGGGTGTAGATCACATGATACGTGTAGTGCACCATGCAGGCCTACGACCTATTAGTGACGCCATATTTGAATCCATAGGTGCACGTTAATCCATGGCTGCAACATACAATAGAAGCAGAAACCAAAAAGTGGCAACAGCACTCAAAATACATTTTCTATCAGAAATATACATAATAAATACACTAACCACATTAAATAATGCAAGATTCTTGGTATATAATGTGATCAAATTATATTAACCCATCTTGTATTTTGAGTGCTATTGCCACTTTTTGGTTTCTGCTTCTATTGTATGTTGCAACCGTGGTTTAATGTGCACATATTGATTTCTATTGGGAAGTGCTCACCTATTTTATCCTTTTTTATACAAATATTGTGGAGTTGTGGCTTCCTCCACCTGGTCTTGCATGTCCGCCCATTTACCTCCTGTCCCTCCTATCGGACTATATAAATGGTATCTTACCTTCCCTGGTTGCATTTGCAGGCTTAGTCCCAAGAGAGGTGCATTCTTAAAGGTAAGTACCCATCTTTCCCAGGTTAAGATTAAACCACCTGGTATTAGCGTTAGGACCCATCTGAAAGCTTGGTCACCTGGCCATTGGTAGATGGGCCAATATGATTTGATCAAATTATATACCAAGAACCTTGCATCATTTATTGTGGTTAGAGTATTTATTATAAGTATGTATATTTCTGATAGCAAATGTATTTTAAGTGCTGTTGCCACTTTTTGGTTTTGCACCTCTGTGTCCATCACATAACCAGGAGAAATGTTTATCCTTTGGAACTAAAGAATAAAATTGCTATTGTATGGCTGCAAGTAGAGATCTAAGTATCATGTGCAATTGATACATAAAATATATTGGAATATTGTATAACCTTTTATTACACAAGAACAACCTTACTTTGCTGAAACCAAAATGTCCCTTTAAAGCTTTCAAAAGAAGTATTGCATGACTACAGACTGATGAATTTGTTCAAGTTTATCGACAGACAGCCACCCAACGGTTTAGCTAATCTATGTGGTGTTGTGTGACAGTTTTTTTTCCACACTGAAAAGTGCCAGGTGTAACAATTACATGTCCTAAACTGCATATCCATAGAGCAAGAAGTCTTCAGAATTGTGAATAAGTACAGCAAAGATCTGCAGAATTGTGAATGAAGCTCAAGTCTACTAAAAACTATAATCAGAGAACAGTGCAATGTATTCATACCAACTTTTCATGCAAATTATTGTAAGGAACTCACCCAAGGAGTTAATGTTGCCATAGAGATGGACTAGAGAGATGCGCCAAAAATTGCACTAAAATCCATTTTTGTGCAACTTGGCGCAACAGAACTGAGCATGCTCACTGGACTTTGTGTGATTGGAGGATGCTCTGATATAAATCAAGACAATTTTAGGGCTTTTAAACATTGGAGTGATTTTATCCCATTGATTTCACTGGTTTTATTTTCATTAGTGGTATTCTCGGCCATTAAGGGCTCCCACCCACTGGCGATTTTTTTTCCTTTGCGTTTTGCGTTTTTTCTCAAGAGCAATTAGTATAGAATGTGTTCCTGTCCACTGGCGTTTTTTTTTTTGGTCCGTTGCAATTTTTCACATAGGAACTGTCAGTTGCATATGTGTCCTTATTTTTCTCTTAATGCACCCATGAATGTCAATGGAAATTAACGGAAAACGCACAAAAAAGCCGTGAAAAATGCGGCAAAAACGCGCGGAAAGCGCGGCGTTTTTCACGCACGAAAATCGGCAACGCCAGTGGGAAGGCGCCCTAATAGTACGGGTGAGAAAAGATAGGACTTGCCCTATCTTTCCCCCACATAGTAAATACTACGTGCGGGAATGATAGGGCAGAACCTATGTTTTCGCTGTTTTATTCAAACTCATGTGCTATAGTGTGGAGTTTGAAGACTCCTAGGTAAAAAAAAACAAACAGTTCATGGGCAACTACGCTCCGTAGCGACAAGCATAGTTGTGCATACAGCCATGTGAAGAGGTCCTTAACTGCATAGTGAGCTGAGGAGGTATGATAGAGAAGGACCACGATCACAACTGCCTGGAGAGTGGGATTACCAACCAACACCAACAAGGAGATGATGAAAGGAGCAGAGTAACACTTTCAACCCCAGACAATGCTGTGGTATTGCTTGGGTCAGTAGAAGCAGCAACTCCCTGGCATCGAACTGTGAGTGACACTGGCCTCTGCAAGTATTATAAGTGTGCACACTGACAGGGTAAGATACCAATTACTCAGTAGGCTTGCTACTATGAACCCTAATTACAGTCGGTGCAGTGGAAGCATCCGAGAGTCATTCACACCAGTTGGGGAGATTTTTTCTTAAGGGGAAAGTAAAATGTTGGCTTGGGCAGTGCACAAGCCTTAGGACAAGAGAGACACTACGAGTTGTGTTCTTAAACTTGTATTTTTATAACATTATTGATATCAGTAAAGTGTTAATGATATTACATTAAGAGTTGATGGTACATTGTATTTAGATAGTAGAAAGTTACTAGTCCATTGTTCACATTTTTTACTGTGTTCTTTAATAAAAATTGTATACTGTGGTATACAATATGCATCATATGCTGAATCTTGCATTGCCATACCTCGACCCGCGACATCATGTCTAAATATTCTCCAGAAAACAGAGGTAAGTAATAACATCCCTTCCTGTTGACACAGCCTCCTCCATATCACTTCATATTTGAACAAGGTTGATAATGACTAGGAGGTCAAAATCAAGCAGTTTGTTTAAAGCTCTGTTAATATCTTTACTCTTTATCTTCATATGAATATATCATGTTCCGACAAGTACATCAGAGTATGCTAATTAATTAAGCTCTCTATAATGGCTCTTTTACACGGGATGATTATTGTTCAGAATTGCTCAAATTCCCGCGCTTCTGCGGGTATTTGAGCAATAATCATCCCAAAATGCATGCAGTAACAGAATGGGAATTGCTCAGTCATTCAGTTTCTGCATGCTGAAAACTGAACGATGAGCCATTCAGTGTAAACAGTTGTTCACTTTTGAGGAGGATGGGTGGAGAACTTTCCCCGGCCCGCTCTACCTCCATTCCGGCAGTGCTGTGAGCGATGCCAGTGATACTTCCTTCTGTGTAACAGCAGAGGATGAGCATCACTGGAACAAGCTACTGGGCATCGTTTGCCCGACAGCTTATCCCGTGTAAATGGACGATAAGGGTTTGTTTCCACTAAACAATATATCGTTTGAATGGGCGAACAATGTTTGAGTTTGCTCGGTCAGCCAGTTTATTCAGGTGCAGCATCCAAGCAAAAGCAAACCAATGTAAGGGAGATTACAGGGAAAACAGGATGGATGTCACGGGTGGCTCTGCGATCTCTCCCGACAATGGCGGCGAAGGGCCTGGCTCGGTCGTGTGCAGTGGCAAAAATGGTTTTGCTAAGGATAGCAATTGTTAAACTGCTACGTGACGCCAGTACCTTTTGTTAGCAGACTCCAGTTGTTAGTATTTAAAATAATTTGACACGAGTCCTAGTAGCTTTGTTGTAAACAGTTTACTTCAGCTATTTGTACTGGTTGAACACAATTGTACGGTCCATAGTAATGCAGAGGTTTAGCTTCACACTGAAATAACATTGCTGCAATTATCAGGAAAACACAATACAAATTTATCTTCAATGCTCCCTCTTTGTATTTCCAGTTACCCAGAAAAGAATTCCCACAGTCCTAGTTATCTGAGGGTGAATTTCCAAAGGATTACTAGACAGATGATAGAGTTATTTAGAGATGGGGCCACTTTCACTTTTCCTGGCTTTACTTTTAACAGGGGCTCGTGCAACTCACTGTTGTGTGGATGGCTTCCAGTCTTTCCTCCTCCACACTGTACTTGTTTTAGAAAGGTGAAAGTCTTTGCTTTTCACTCCAGACAACGTTACTCTTCTACAGCACTGCCGTACATCTCCTTTCACATCCTCCTCCTTCTCCTACTCATTCTGACTACCTCCTACTTCTCTTCCTGTCGAAAGTTCCAAACTCCTCCTCACATCCAGCCTCACCCTGCTTACTTTTCCACTCTTGAATATCATTCTATCCCCTCTACTAATCAGGGATCTAATGACAAGCAGCAAATCAGCAGCAAGCTGTTTGCCCGCAGATAGCTTAAGCCTGTGGAAAAAGAGAAAAGACAGGGTCTTTTTTCACGTACGACACCCTCTATGTCTCTGCAGGAGCACATAGCCAGGTGCTTCAGGACTGATGACTGTGTGTCTATCCTGGATGACCCTCTGGGCCACTACACAGGCAGATACATCATTGTTCGTTCAACGAGAAATTATTCAGTCATTCACTTTCACTGTATAAGTGAATGAGAACAACTGAACGATCAGTATTTAAACCTAACGATCAGTGATAGAGCCAACAAAAATTTTTATCCCTGCGTAAAATGATCAATGAACAAAAAGCAAATGATTTATTGTTCATCTTGGCATGTGTTAACACTGAACAATTCTCATTCATTTTTGCTAGTTTAAATGAATTTTTGAACGATAATTGTTCCGTCTAAAAGAACGTTGAACCAGAAGAGTATTGAATGTAACCCAAATACTAAATAACTTGCACAATCCTAAATTTGGGCACCTTATTTTTTAATTATATAAGGCAAGAGCAACCTTTTTAAGTAATTTTTTTTAAAATGATTCCTAATTCTCAGAACAGAATATCTCTAATTAAATACTGTGTGAATATTACTGGGAAACAACTGCAATTGACAATACCTTTTCTTCATCCTACCTGTATCTGACTTGAAATATGGGCAAGGTACTAAAATTACATTGTTTTACTGATTTGAACAGCAAGTCGGAGTCAAGCAGTTTGTTTGAAGCACTGTAAATAGCGGCATCCTTATTTTCACCACTGTTTTATGAGATGCTGGTTTATAGAGCTATGTGATCCAATTGTTCTGAATGTCCCTATAAAACAATAGAATTGTTTAGTATAATTTTTATTTCAACTTTGCAAAAGGTATAAACAGTTGACATGGACGCTTTTAAATATTGATACATTGCAAAGAAATATCAAAAGTAAACAATAAAAAAAACCAAGAAAGGGATTTTGCCGAAGAAAACCAGATCTATACAGCAATTGAAAATTTATAATCTAAATTCAATTACAAATAAAAACATTCTGAAATTACATTCTCAATTTTTTGCCCATTTTTCTATCGTCTAAGATGCATTGTACTAATCTGTACAACATGTCATTTATTGTACAGGAGGAAATGTGCTATTAGACTGAGCCTCATAGGCTAGCGTAGTTGCAAGACCCGGAGTTTATATTCAAGCCTCTGGGTGTTATAGCAAACCATCGGGACCCAGCGATCATATCATGGAGGTCCAATGGATGACAGAGGGACCCCCCTCCCTCTGTCAGCCTTTTACATGCTGCGGTCGTACTGACGCCAGGCTTCAGAAGCAGCCATTGACAAAAAGACGGCACTGCAGAATAAAGTCTCTTAATGGCTACCATCAAAAGACATAAGTCCGCCTGCAGACAGGCGGAAATACCTCGGTGGGATTTCCCGCGGAATTTCCGCCCTTGGAAGCTGCCATAGGATTGTGTTAGCAAATGCAATCCTAGGCAGACAGCTGCGGTTTTTCCGCGCGAAATCTCGCGCGACAAACAAACCGCAGCATGTTCTATTTCTGTGCAGGGCTCGCAATGCTATGGAAAGCTTCAGACGACTTGATTCGCCGGCGATTTACCATCAGCGAAATCACGCCTGTGGACATGGGGCCTTAAGCAGAAAGTCTTTTAAGACCTTAGAGGAAGAACTGCTTGGTCTTCAATTCTCCCTGATGAACCTCCCAGTTCCTTTTGTGTCCACACAATGTAAATTGCATAATTGTTAAAACTCTGGGTCAGCTAACTTGTTTTCTTTTTAGGTATGCAGGAGTGTTAGTGTAGCATGCGGTATGATGTATAGTGTATGGATACCTGTGCTGAATTTTGACCTGGTCTTTAGGTCTTCACCTTTGCAGTGTGCTGATGCGCTTTTAGTATTTCTCCTTTGGCACTCTGCCACAATAACATACACTTGCATGCATTTCACTTTGTCTCGGATATGCTATCTAACCTTGTTTTCTGCATTATACATTTGGGGGTGTGGCTTTCTCCATCTTGGTCATGCCCTCCTTCTCATTTGTCCAAGACTGATTTAAATTAGAACAGAGTAATGGCTGTAATCTACTAGCTCTAAGTTGATTTTGTAAACTTAGACCCAGGAGAGGTAAGTCTGTAATTTTAGGATCCCATCTCAAGAGATCACTTTGTCGCTGGTAGATGGGCTCTCATAATTATATCAAAATGTGTGCTAAGAGCCTCAAAATTGTATGCATAGCAAATATGGCAGTAATACAAATGAAAATTCATATATTCAATCTTGGCATATAAGTTGGCACTTGCAACATGCTGTTGGCAGATGGGCTCTCACAATTTGATCAAAATGTGCACTAAGAACCTCAAATTTATATGCATAGTAAATACAGCAATAATTCAATTGAAAATTCATGTATTCAGTGTTGGCATATTTCTTGGCACTTACAGAGCACTGTTGCATCCTCTGTGTATGTTTTGTACTTAGACCTGTGAGACACAGTAAGCCTGAGCTTGTCCACCAAGGAACCGATTGGTATACTGGAAGCTGAACTGCTGTCAGTGATGGTGTATCTGATTAGAGGCTGTGCACTAGGTCTTCTTAAGTTCTTACAGAAACCCAGAGGTTACAAATGCCAGAGCAGTACACAGTAGCAAGGCTAGAGTTTTTTCAGAGAAACAGCTGTAGTGGCCCGGAGGGTCCTCCAGAATAGTCACAATATTTGTCCTGTCACACCTGTCTTTATGCTTCCCGTAGGCATAGAAGGTGCTGCACATTGGAGAGACCTTGTTTCCCCTTTCCTAAGCTCAGAGCTTAGTGCTTGCAATAGCTGGCTGCCTATTAGCTATAGGTCAAGCCTCCGCTGATTGGTGGGAGAGTCCAGAGCGAGAAACATTAGTATGGGTCTCTATGCAGAGGGGGAGGAGAGAGCAGAAAAAGTGTGGGAAGTGAGAGGAAGTGAAGGAGGAGTCAGAGAGAGCAGTCGGAAGAGAGGAGCAGCAAGTCATAGGTCGGAGGAGGAAGTGTGTTAGCAGTGCAGCGGAGCGTGCAGAGTTTCAACAAGCCTTTTTAAAGGCAGCGGGGTCCCTTTCCACTTCCTTGTTCTTCTAGCAGTGAGGAGATCTGAGTTGGAGGCCAGAATTCCACAAAACAGTAAGTTAAACTACCCGGTGAATTCAAAGCCAGGATAAGTTCAGTGGCTATTTTCAGCCCTCATCTAATACCTGCGTCTTACATTTCCAGTAAGCCCATCAGCCAGTCAAAACTGTGGGGAAATCATTACTGAGTAACCTCTAGAGAAATAGAGAGAGAGCACTGAATATAAGTGTAGATTAAGTTGCAATTTCTACTATGTTCAACATGTTAATTAACTGCCTCATTACCGGCTCTGCTACATCATTGTAACGCTGTAAAGTTTAAGTGGATTTCAACTGTTATCTCAAAAGCTCCAGTAAAACTGTGTGCTCCCAGTTTACTATTACAAGCTACTGGACTCGTCTCAAGTTATTTCACCATCACTACGCTTGGGAGTTCAGGTTGGAGTGCTAGCGTCACCTGTGACAAAACCACTGTTTACTTTAAACATAGCCTTGTACATCATTTGTGTCACTGTGCGACAGCTGAGCCGCGCACCATTATTGCCACTGTTAGGGGGGATTACAGATCCACCCGTGACAACCATTTTGCAATCCCTGTGATCTCCCCCACTTTGCCGCGCTTAGCTTGACGGTTGCACAGCCAGTCAGCTGGCTGAGGGAAATGTCCTGTAGACAGTTTGGGGTGTGCAAACCTTCAACCCTAGGAGTAGTCAACTTTGAAAGAGTGTGTGAGCTGTGTGAGAACTTTGGCTCTGAGAAAAGCAATTGCAAAGTCAATATGGCTTGTGAGAACCTTAGCTCTGAAAATCAGCAAACTACCAGAAGATAGTGAGAAACTAGTTGCCCTGCAACTACCGAGCATTGCCTTTAGCAAGTACCTGACCGCTCAAAACTGCAGGTTCGGGTGCCAGCAGCGGGCACGGAGCTGCGGGGGAGAGCGAGGAGGAATGGAGGGGAGATCTCTCTCTCCCCCCCGCTCCCTCCTGCTGACAGCCGCTACTCACCGCTCGCTCGCGCCGGCACTCGAACCTGCAGTCTCGAGCGGGGGAGATACTCGCTAAAGGCAATGCTCGCTCGAGCAATTGCCTTTAGCGAGTATACTCGCTCATCTCTAATTCTGATGTATGCAGGGAATATTAGTATATCCAAAGCTATCTTGACCCTTTTGGCCATGGAGGTATGTGATTTAAAGAGCAGCCCTCCCTCACCTGTCAATGATGCTATGATTAAGGACTAGAATCTAGCCTGAAACATGTAAGAGAGTATACTATCTTCACGTGCTGTTTGTTTTAACTATTTCTTAACCCTTTCCAATCCACTGTGTGACCTCTGAAGACATTATGATCTCAGGCTGTACAGCTCCGATATTAGAAGACATCCGTCAGGGTTCTCTTACTGTATATTGCCAGCCTCTCTGCTGTCGGAGCCTATCCAACGTGTCACCTTATGCAGTACTGGCTTTAGCCAGCATATAGCTCCGTTGTATAATGGCAGAAAGAGAGTAAGCCCCCTAGGAAAACCAGGATACAAATTGGATTGGAAAGGGTTAATTAAAGTCGGAGTTTTATCACATCCATTCATCCTTGGAGCTGGACTGCTTTTTTTTCTCCTCACATTTGTGTACTTATGATGCTTCGGTTGATTGTGCTCAGCACAATGGACATCCCCACCTTGAAAGCTAAATTAAACAGTTGGAGATTTTCTAGCAGTCGTGCTACAGCTTAGACATATAACACAGTTTGAATGGAAGGAGAAAAAACTGACATTAGATCAAAAATTCTCAATTATTTTTCCAATTTAAGAATGTATTAAAACCAGCCTTGTTTATGTTGCTCTTTTAAGGCTATGTACAACAATAGCATGGCTGCCTGTCTTCTAGTACAGTCATTATAATGACAAGATAATTATCTTGGCTTTTTTTTTCAAGAGGTGCAGAATGACACCCCACTCCATCCCCCAATCTCTGCTACATGTGATTGGGCTGCAGTGAAAAGCCCAAACTTTTATGCGATCGGCACTATCGATTGGATAGCGCCGATCGCATTGCCGGGGGGGGGGGGGGGGGGGGACACAGCCCGGGATGACAGCTCCATGCTGTCGGCTACCTGCGGGCACCGACAGCATGGAGCGGTCACGTCCAGAGCCCGTGGGGCTTTATTCTCTGC
The DNA here is from genome assembly GCF_035609145.1 of Eleutherodactylus coqui. Taxonomy (NCBI): domain Eukaryota; kingdom Metazoa; phylum Chordata; class Amphibia; order Anura; family Eleutherodactylidae; genus Eleutherodactylus; species Eleutherodactylus coqui. The sequence goes on from NC_089841.1 coordinate 155,044,414, forward strand.
AGGACACATGTTTTTACATCCTCAGAGAAAGCCCACTTCGGGAGGATGTAAAAACACTATGGCCCGGTCGTTAAGGGGTTAAGTCCCATTCTACAAGTTGGATAAAAAATTCTTAATTATTTTACCAATTCAAGAATGTATTAAAACCAGCCTTGCTTCTGTTGGTCTTTCAAGGCTATGTATAGCAATAGCACAATTGCCTGCCAACACTGTCTTCTAGTACAGTCATTATCTTGGCTACTTTTCCTTCTTTTTTCAAGAGGTGCAGAATGACACCTCACTCCATCCCCCAATCTCTGCTACATGTGATTGGGCTGCAGTGAAAAGCCCAGACAAACAATATCATTCTTCAGGTCAGCTTAGTGCCTTATCTCCACATTTTAGATACACTAATGTGCTAGCAATACCCAGAATTCCCATTTAAGCATCCAGTTAGAGAAGTGCAGGTGGTAAGCAAGAAATTCCATTGCCAGGGTATAGGAAATTAATCGGTGGATACAAAGAGACTACATGCCATGAAAGCCATACCCAGTTATCAGAGCAATGCACTGTCAACCATAGGGATAACAAGTTTTCATATCTCTTTTGAGCCCTGTTAAATCTTGGTCCAACAGTTAGAGATAGAAGTCCACCCAAGCCCCTAATCTTTTACCCAAATTAACGACAGAGGAAACGTCCCCATATGGATTTTACGTATTGAGTGATATATAGGGAATCCAGTGTATTCTACATATAAAGAATCAACCAATTTGGATTTTGGGGCGCCCACCCACTGGCGATTTTTTTTTCTTTGCGTTTTGCGTTTTTTCTCAAGAGCAATTAGAATTGAATGTACTCCTGTCCACTGGCGTTTTTTTTTTGCGGTGCGTTGCGATTTTTAACATAGGAACTGTCAGTTGCATATGTGTCCTTATTTTTCTCCTAATGCACCCATGAATGTCAATGGAAATTAATGGAAAAGGCGCGAAAATGCGGCAAAAACGCGCCGAAAACGCTGCGTTTTTCACGCACGAAAATCGCAAATGCCAGTGGGTGGGCGCCCTTAGGTAGTAATGTTCGATGTTTGTGGGACCAATAGATTCTGATCCAGTTTATGACAATTTAATACAATTAACCCCTTAGTGACCAAGCCTGTTTGCGCCTTAATGACCAGGCCAAATTTTGCAAATCTGACATGTCACTTTAACATGGAAAAACACCTGAAAGGTTTTGCATATCCAAGCGATTCTGACATTGTTTTTTCGCCACATGTTGTACTTCATTTAGGCGGAAAAAATAGACCGATAGAATTTGTGTTTATTTATTAAAAGCGCCAAAATTGGGAAAATTTTGAAAAAATCGTCATTTTTTCACATTTACAACTGCAATATCTTAAATATGTGCAAACATAATATAGAAATTTTTGCTAAGATTTATATTTCCACCCGTTAACTTTATTTTGGGCGCACATTGGAAAAACTTTCATTTTTTTTAACCATTTAGGAGACGTACAAATTTAACATTACTTTTTAGCATTTCGAGGAACACTTTGTTTTCCTACACCAAGCCAAGATTGGAAAGGCTCATGAGTGTCAGAATAATAGATACCCCCACAAATGACCCTATTTTAAAAACTACACCCCTTAGTGTATTCACTGAGGGGTGTCATGAGTATTTTGACCCCACCGTTTTTTTTCAGGAATTGATTCAATTTAGAGGAGAAAAAGTAAAATTTCATATTTTTGCAAATCTGTCATTTTAAAGACATATTTTTTTCCTATAGTTTACATGAAAATGAGGATTTACACCCCAAAATGGATACCCCTGTTTCTCCCGTGTTCAGAAATATACCCATTGTGGCCCTAATGTTATATCTGAGTCCACAACGAGGCCCAAAATGAAAGGAGTAGTCAGTGTCTTTCAAAACAGAAATTTTGCTTGAAGTCCTTTTAGGCCCCATAGCACACATGTAGAGTTCTTGAGCGCCCAAAACCATAGAAAACCCCCACAAATTACCCCATTTTGAAAACTAGACCCCTTAAGGAATTTATCTAGTGGTGTACTGCATATGTAGACCCCACAGTTTTTGAATGAATTCAAGCCAAGCAAAAGAAAAAAAATTGTGATTTTCATTTTTTTGGCAATTCTGTCATTTTAAAAACAGCTTTTTTGTACAGCACGCATATGAAGGAAGACTTGCACCCCAAAATGGATACCCCTGTTTGTGCTGTTTTCAGAAATATACCCATTGTGGCCCTAATCTTATGTCCGCATGCACAAGGGGGCCCAAAATGTAAGGAGTAGTCGGTGGCTTTTAGAACATAGATTTTGCTTGAAGTCCTTTTAGGCTCCATTGCCCACTTGTAGAGTTCTTGAGCGCCCAAAACCATAGAGAACCCCCACAAATGACCCTATTTTGAAAACTAGACTCCTTAACGAATTTATCTAGGGGTCTATTGCGTATTTTGACCCTACAGTTTTTGAATAAATTCAAGCAAAGCAAAAGGAAAAAATTAGGATTTTCATTATTTTGGCAATTCTGTCATTTTAAAAACAGCTTTTTTGTACAGCACACATATGAAGGAAGACTTGCACCCCAAAATGGATACCCCTGTTTGTACTGTTTTCAGAAACATACCCATTGTGGCCCTAATATTATGTCCGCATGCACAACGGGGCCCAAAATGAAAGGAGTAATCGGTGGCTTTCAGAACATAGATTTTGCTTGAAGTCCTTTTAGGCCCCATTGCCCACTTGTAGAGTTCTTGAGCGGCCAAAACCATAGAGAACCCCCACAAATGACCCCATTTTGAAAAGTACACCCCTTAACGAATTTGTCTAGGGGTGTACTGTGTATTTTAACCCTACAATTTTTGAATAGATCTAAGCAAAGCAGTAAGAAAAAATTATGATTTTCATTTTTTGGGCTATTGCGTCAATATAAAAACAGGTTTTTTTGTACAGCACATGTATAAATGAAGACTTACACCATAAAATGGATACCCCTGTTTGTCTGTGTTCATAAACATACCCATTGTGGTCCTAATAGACTTACAGGACACATGGCTAGGCCTACAATGAAAGGAATACCCGTGGGATTTCAGGGTACAACTGATTAAATTCCAGGCCCCATTGCCCACTTATAGAGCCATTGAGCGGCCAAAACGATAAAGAACCCCCTCAAATGACCCCATTTTGAAAACTAGACCTCTTAACAAATTCATCTAGGGGTGTACTGCGTATTTTGACCCCACAGTATTTGAATGAATCTAAGCAAAGCAGAAGGAAAAAGTTACAATTTTCAATTTTTTTGGCAATTTTTTTAAATTTAAAAACAGTTTTTTTGTACAGGGTACATAGGAATGGAGACATTCACCCCCAAATGGATACCCCCGTTTGTCCAGTGTTCAGAAACATTCCCATTGTGGCCCTAATTTAATAACAGGACCCATGGCAAGGTCTATAAAGGAGGGAACACCTGTTGGATTTCAGGGCACAACTGAATAAATTCCAGGTCCCATTGCTTATTTGTACAGAATAAAAATTGACTCCCTAAAAATTCCCCCCCCCCACACACACACACACTCCGCGCCCTTTTCGGCGTTTGCAAATCTTAGATAAAAGTAATAATGTGAACTGTGTAGTATTTCCGAAGACGGGGGTAATTACGGAGGCTGGTTTGGATGGGTACATGGGGCAATAAAACTGAGTATCCCCCCTCCTCTCATGCTTTTTGGGGGTATTTTGTGCCCTCAGTGGCGGGTATAGGGTGTAAAAAGTGGCGCCCTGTGAGTCTCCGTAAGCTTGATGAGGTGCGGCGGTCTCACACAGAAGGCGCTCAACAAGCTGCTCCTGGAACTGCATGAAGGCGAGCGTTCCCGGGGCTTCTTGTAAAATACGTATTACAGGTAGCAATCTGAATAACGCCAGGCTCACGCAGCCGTAGGTGGAATCCGCTTGCGGAGGCCCGCAGCGGATCCCGGCTGTGAGCCCAGCTGTGACCCTGCGTACGGCCGCGTAATGTACTGCGTATAACTGCCTACTCACACAGGCGGTCATGCACAGTACCTTTTTTTGTTTGTATTTCCAGCACCGTCACTTAGCGATGACGCGGGTACCCGCAGCCCGTACACAACGTAGTTGCGTATGGGCAGCGGGTATATCTACGACCATGGAGCACAATAGGCTCTATGTTGCGGATATCCGTGGAAAAATAGAACCTGCTGCGTTCTCTTTTCTGCGAGTGGATTACACAATTCCAACCCACTAATGTGAGCGGAATTGTGTAATCCAATGCGATTGATCTGCGTAATACCGTGGATCAGACGCATGCGGAATCTAATTCCTATCCGGTCATGTGAGACCGACCTATGTTAGATCGCTTTTTATTACGTGACCGGCGACCGCTCAACGAGGCCACCCGTCACTGCTCCAGGCTCTCGGCGACCGTTGGTCGCTGAGAGCAAGGAGATTTTAAATTTCCTTGGCTCCCCGACTCCTGCGCATGTGTCCGGCTTTTTGCCAGCGGTCGCATGTGCAGAATTCGGGAAAGTTCACGAAGGAGGATTGCGTCGGGGTTCAAATACGCAGGCGTCTGGTAAACAGTTTCATCTCCTCTCACCGATCGCATCGGTGAGGGGAGATGAAACTTCAATTTTTTTTTTTACTTTTACGTGATCGCCATTATTGGATAACGGCGAACACGTGACCAGGAACCGCTCACCGCGGCCCCCCGTGTAATCTCCAGGCTCTTGGCTATGTTTTGTAGCCAGGAGCAGGGAGAATTTAAATTATCCTGGCAATCCACAGCGTTTGCTGGGGTAAGGTCCGCGGATTAATCCGGGGTCTTATGTACGTACTTTCATCCTCCCTTATGGATATGATCCATGAGGGGAGATGAAACGTATGCTTTTTAAACTTTTTTTTTTTTTTTTTTACTTTTTTTACACTTTTGTAACAGTGATCATGTCCCCAAACTTTGGATAACAGTGATCATGTCCCTGGTATAATCTCTCTGCTCCTGGCTACACATGGCAGCCAGGAGCAGAGGGATTTTGAATTTCCCGGGTCTCGAGCCCCTCTGTGCACGCGCCCGATGTCAATCATCGGGCGCGCATGCACAGAAGGGGATTTCGGGTCCCGGGACATCAGGACATCGGGGAAGATTTAGGTGAGTATTTTCACCTCCCCTCATGGTTCCGATCCATGAGGGGAGGTGAAACTGACACTTTTTTTTTTACTTTTTCAACGTTTTCGCGATCGCCGTTATCCATTGGACATCTCCTGCCTCTCAGCTACCTTTTTTAAACGTTTATGCGATCGGCGCTATCGATTGGATAGCGCCGATCGCATTGCCGGTGGGGGGGGGGGACACAGCCCGGGATGACAGCTCCATGCTGTCGGCTACCTGCGGGCACCGACAGCATGGAGCTGTCACGTCCAGAGCCCGAGGGGCTTTATTCTCTGCAGGACACATGTTTTTACATCCTCAGAGAAAGCCCACTTCGGGAGGACGTAAAAACACTATGGCCCGGTCGTTAAGGGGTTAAGTCCCATTCTACAAGTTGGATAAAAAATTCTTAATTATTTTACCAATTCAAGAATGTATTAAAACCAGCCTTGCTTCTGTTGTTCTTTCAAGGCTATGTATAGCAATAGCACAATTGCCTGCCAACACTGTCTTCTAGTACAGTCATTATCTTGGCTACTTTTCCTTCTTTTTTCAAGAGGTGCAGAATGACACCTCACTCCATCCCCCAATCTCTGCTACATGTGATTGGGCTGCAGTGAAAAGCCCAGACAAACAATATCATTCTTCACGTCAGCTTAGTGCCTTACCTCCACATTTTAGATACACTAATGTGCTAGCAATACCCAGAATTCCCATTTAAGCATCCAGTTAGAGAAGTGCAGGTGGTAGGCAAGAAAGTCCATTGCCAGGGTATAGGAAATTAATCGGTGGATACAAAGAGACTACATGCCATGGAATCCATACCCAGTTATCAGAGCAATGTGCTGTCAACCATAGGGATAACATGTTTTCACATCTCTTTTGAGCCCTGTTAAATCTTGGTCCAACAGTTAGAGATAGAAGTCTACCCAAGCCCCTAATCTTTTACCCAAATTAACGACAAAGGAAAAGTCCCCATATGGATTTTAGGTATTGAGTGATATATATATATATAGGGATTCCAGTGTATTCTACATATAAAGAATCAACCAATTTGGATTTTAGGTAGTAATGTTCGATGTTTGAAGGACCAATAGATTCTGATCCAGTTTATGACAATTTAAAACAATTAAGTCCCATTCTACAAGTTGGATAAAAAATTCTTAATTATTTTACCAATTCAAGAATGTATTAAAACCAGCCTTGCTTATGTTGGTCTTTCAAGGCTATGTATAGCAATAGCACGGTTTCCTGCCAACACTGTCTTCTAGTACAGTCATTATCTTGGCTACTTTTCTTTCTTTTTTCAAGATGTGCAGAATGAAACCCCACCCCATACCCCAATCTCTGCTACATGTGATTGGGATGCCGAGAGGAGCCTATACAAAGTAATATAATTCTTCAGGTCGCTTAGTGCCTTACCTCCACATTTTGGATACAGTAATGTGCTACGGTAACCATGCCCAGAATTTCAATTTGTGACTCCAGCACAAGGCACAAGAGTCTCTTCTACAATTTTTATACCGACTGTCTTTCTTAAAGAAAGACATATCTGCCCCAAAAGAATATTGCTTTTGACACCAAGTGTTACACCGCATGGAGACCTATAGAAAAGAAAATGCCTGGGCAGCACCAGTTTCAAGATCCTTCAATTACCACCCAACCCTGTGCAACGTTTCAGCTCATACTGAGCTTTTCTCAAGTTTAGTATGAGCTGAAACATTGGTTCAATTGGGCTTGCGCCATATTTTATCCAGTGCGTCATTTTGTAAGACTGCATGGGGACCTAATGAACAGATCATTATCTCAAGCCAGGTCACTTATAAGATATATAAAGGATTTATCGCAGTACAAAAGAATGAGTCTAAAATGAGAAATGACAAAGCTATCCTGTAAGAGAAATGATAGCCCTGCCAAGGCTAATTGTGGCGGCTTAGCCATAGTTATTTGGATCCTGCTCGCAGATTATCAGAATATCAATGATTGTGAAATTTTGATGTTTATGTTCATTGCTTTTTACACTTTTACTCTGATGAATGTTCTTTTTTATGAAAAAAAGATAGGGGAAGGGGCTGATTTAATATACACTATGCATTCCTCCATCCCTCTTCCTTTAAGGGGAAAGCACACTGAAGAAACAGGAAGGGCTTGCTGTGAGATGTCAGGATAGATATCTGAACATAGAAGTTATAATAAGAGAAGTTGCTGTTGAATTTCATTCCTAACTGCTTAGATTTCATGAAGATCTCACAATTGGAAGAACAAACTCCTTGCAGATGTTGCCCTGGGTGGAAGCTAAAACTGGGGCCCCATGATGCATGGCACTGGTGTTAAAGATTGATCTCCCTGTTGCCATAACTGGTCCTTGTTAGGGAAGCAGTGCAAGACTTTTCCACAAAAAAGTAATGTACTAAAATGTATGTGCTGAATATTCTTATTCTATTTTTGAGAATTTGTTATTCTTACCCTTAAACAGAAAAAACTAAAAGTCATCTACCCATACATAAATGAAATGTTAATGCACATAACCTTATCCGCATTTATTGAGCCCTCCAGCAAAAAAAAATCGCTCATCCAAAATATACATGGATAAAGAAGCTGTTCCTTCTAAGGCTGCAATTTGTAAATCCATTTGTGCTTGAAAGTTGTGTCACCACTCCATACCCAGAGGGATTTCAGATTGTTTCTTGCCCATCTGCCAGTGCTGAAGAGAATATGTAGGCCCAAGGCAACCAGGAAATCCTAATGAATAATGAGCTACATGCAAGCTCTTCCCAAAGCTTTGAAGGATACAATAAAGTACAGGACACTCTGAGCCTGCTAGTCAGCTGTGGAAAAAGTGCACTTGATGCCCTGCCAGATTAAATGAGCTCTTCCACTGAGCTGTGTACCGATCTGCATAGTTGAGCCTCAAGGTGCAGAGAAAACCCAGCATATGTGGAGTGTAATTAACATTTTCTCTATGCTGGCAAATGCAGAGATGCTCAAAATGCACATTCATCCCCATGTGCTTTCATCATTGTAGACAACTTTGGCTGGGAAAGGGTTAATACTGCTCAGAAGGCTATGGTTGAAGAGAAATGAAATCAGCATTCAGGAACATCTATTTAGATTAAAGCAGTCTTCTAATAAACTGGATTTTTTTTTAATATGGTATACGAGCAAAAAGCTGGTTAAAAACCATCTGCAAAAAGCTCTGAAAATCAAAGCTTTTAAACGTATATGGAATCATTATGCATGCATTAAAGATCCAGACAAGATGCAGTAAGCATGAATAATTTCTCTTTATGTTACTCTATAAGATGAGGCTTAATGTGAGCAGAGATTATTATCATTCTGTTTTTCCAGTTCATGCAGAGTGTGAACCGAAATTAAAAGCACAGACGCTAATGCATAACACAGAGTGTTCTTTACCTGTATTTACGTCAGTCTACTGATGGTACTGAACAACAAATGTTATTAATGTAAAAGCCCAGGAACGGAGCACCCCACTCCTAAGGAATCCTGATGGAATGTTGCCTTGTACTCATATAAAAATAATAGTTCTCCAGACGTTACAGAATGTAACTTACATTCATACTGTTGACATTAGAGAACTAAACAATTGGTACAACAATTTAGAGGATCGTATACAGATACCAGCTGCTGATAATACATGCAGCTTTACTTATTTACAGGGAACTTGTCATTAACTACAACTACTGTAAACTATGTTATGGAGCTTATAGCTTAAGTGACATGGAATATGGGCAGCCTCTTATATTCACTCGATTCTTTTAAGGAGGCTATGAACACATACTCCCATAGAGATGAATGAGAATGTATGTGCACTGACCGCTACTATTGTTCAAATGGTTTACAAGTTTAACCCCTTCCTGATGCCCCCTTTTTCATTTTTGCGTTTACATTTTTCTATCCCCACTTTAAAAAAAATCATAACTTTTTTCCAGTGCAATATTTACATGCTTGTTTTTTTGTGGGAGGAGTTCTATTTTTCAATGGCACTATTAAGCGTACCGTATAATGTATTGGAAAAAGTTAAAAAAATGTTTAAGTATGGTGTCATGGGGAAAAAAATGCTATTTTGCTTTTTTTTGGAGGGGGGGGGGGGGCAGGGGAGAGTGGGGGTGTTAACAGTGGTCATGCTGTTGTTAAAGTGAAATGTTATTTTTATCCTGTGGGTTGCTACAATTATGACGATGCCAAATTTATCTAATTTTTATGTGGTACAACTTTTCTTTTTTTTTAAATTACAAAATCCTTTTGTTACGATCGTGTGGGCACACGAAGCAGAGGGCCCGCATGATCGTGACCAAATAGTCGTAGTTGTAAGTGTAGTTAGTCGGTAGTATGCAGAAGTGTGGTAGTGGTGGTATGCACACATATGGGAACAAAGGAGAGTCACACGGAATACAAGCAACTGACCCTGTGCTACAAGGAAGGATGACATGGCCCTACCTAAGCGGGGACATCGCCCCAATAAGGGGCAGACCAGCGGTCTTCGGATCTGGGCCCTAGCTGATTCTAGGAGCCACACCACAGAACAGGAAGCATATACATGCCACATAACAGGGACAGAACAACAGGATACACAGAGCAGAGACACAGCATACAGCAGGCAAAATGCAACCACTAGTAACAGAAAAAAAGCTATATATAAATACCAGGTATTAGTTTACATTTTGTACAAAACGTGGAAGCTAGGGGGCCAACTTCACGGCTCCTGGTTATACCGCTAGTCCCTACACTAACCAGGAGTCCAGCAGAACCGGACAGAGTTCACACAGAATGCTGCAACAGGACAAGACACAGATCACACAGCAAGCTTGCAACAGGACAGAACAGAGCACAGAGCACACAGCCAACTGCATCAGGAACAGGACAGAGCACAGGGCACACAGCCAACTGCATATGGACAGGGCACACAGCCAACTGCATCAGGAACAGGACAGAGCACAGGGCACACAGCCAACTGCATCAGGAACAGGACAGAGCACAGGGCACACAGCCAACTGCAACATATAGTGAAAACCAGACAGACTCCACCCAGAGCTCACATGCACACAGATGAAACTGACAGCAAGTCTGTGTCCTCATACCAGGGGAATAGACAGTCAGCTACACAAGCTGACATAGGGAACCATGTCAAGTTACACCAACTGACACACAGAGCAGACATAAGAGGTTTGGAGGCCGCACCTATACAGGGGGAAGGAAAGGAGAGGTTCATGTAATGCAGACTAGGACTACAGGTATCCAAACCGTCTTAGGAAAGCAGAGAGACACAAAGACCAACTTGCATACAAATTCTGAGTGGGAAACAAGGCAGATACCTCCAAACAGTACAAGACCAGCTTCAGACAAGGATTCATGACTGCTCACTCTGAAACCCAGCTAAAGACTGACAGGAGCAGGGTTTATATGTGAGCACAGACCCAGGAGATTGGCTAGCAGGAAGTACCACACCCAGCCAGCTCAATCAATTAACTCTGTGAGGGCTGTGCTGCTATGAAGCTTAAAACTACAGATCCCAGCAGCACACGTAACAGCTTTCTGTTGCCGTCTTTTGGCTGCCATATTTTGTAGCTTTTTTTTGGTGACTGGGTGACCACAAAAAGTGCAATTCTCGCATTGCTTATTTTTTCTTTCAGATAGCGTTCACTGTATGGAATAAATAATGTGATGGTTTAATAAATTTGACTTTTAAAGGCATGGCAATACCAATTTTTACTGTAGCGGGCCACTGCAGTACAGATTGTGTTACATTTTCTTGCGGCTCCAGGTTTGTGTGGGTCTTGGTGGACGCCTTTGTAGTGTGTAATGCACAAGTGCCAGTAAATCTGCAGCAACGTATACAGTGACTATATAGCAGTAAATACCAGCTCTACACAGATGTTTTGCAAACCATATATATGGTTACAGTACCATTATATCCAGTGATCACAGCTGATGTCCTCTCTGACTACAATTGTTAAGTTCCCCTTTTGTTCTATATCTGACTCAGACTGCCATGACAGCTTCTCCCAGCCACAACTTGTCTCTGGAATTTAACACACAGGCTTCTTTGGCTCCTTGTTTTTCCATTACCCTCCCTATATTAGCTACATATTTACACAATCCCTCCTTTTATAGTATCCTAGATAGTAATAATGCCCCCTGTAGGCCCCACACAGTTAGTGCAATTTATAGTGATCTTCACATAGTGAAAGTGCCCCCACTTAGCAATAATGCCTTCTTTATGTCCATACTCCGTATTAATACCCCCATGTGCCTCCACTTAGTAATACTGCCTCTTTTGTCCGGGGATCACAAACTGTAGTGGGGTCCGTCCCCCCAGCTCAATGGGCCATGGCATCTGCCCAGATTTGCCAGTTGCTGTTGCTGGGCCTGGCTGTCCATACTGATCCATACTGATAGCACTACCAGGAATCAGCTGATCACCAAGAACCCCACGCAGCAGACCTCTGCCAATCATCTATTGAAGACCTATCCTATGGATATTTTATCAATAGAAAATATTCTCTAAGCCCTGGATAACCCCTTCAACACCCGAAAATCCATGGCAAGCCAGAAGGCCTTCGCAAGTTAACTGAATGGCAGCACATGATCTCGTCGCGGGCAGGCCGTTGGGATGACAGAGGAAGACATAATCGACAGCAACATCTAAAGGATTAACGGTGGGGATCAAATTTATCTACAATGCCCACTGTTGTGACTGGATTTTGGCTGTCAAAGACAGCTGACACCCACTGCATATAGAGTAGGCTTGACTCCCGAGCTTGCTCTACACAATGATGCCAAGTATTGCCAAGTATCCACTGTACATGAATGGCAGATGTAAGTAAGGGACTAATGCTGTATGTAATTTTATCTGTACATGTACCCTTTGATTTGTAAAGTGTTGTGGTATATTTCCCCAGCATGTCAATTCTATCGGCGTCTCCGCTGCGAAATTCACACACTCTCAATGAAGAGATGAATTCCGCACAGAAAACCTGCATCAAAACCATAACAAATGGGGCGAGTTTTGAGGCAGGTTTTCCATGGCTGATCTGCAACGCAATGCCCGATATGGACATGGACTGGAAATCAGCCCCATGTGGACCCAGCCTCAGAGGTAGTGTAACCACGCCCATTCAATGTCACACAATGTTATCTCTCCATTTACCATTTCCTGGTGGGGGAGAGATTGGTAGTGATGGAACAGATAAGCATTGTGCAGTTGACTACAACACAGTGCTATCTCTAGATCAAATGACAAGGTGGTCAGAGATAAGCTCCACTTAAAACAGAGCCTAAAGCTCCTTTTACACAGGACAACTTTAGTGCACGACAGCCATCCCAGCAATGAGTAGTCCTGTGATGCAGGACGATGCAGCGGAAGACCAACAATGATTTTTAGGTCACCTCAGGGCTGATCACTCAGCAGCTCAGCTCAGTGCTCGGGAATCTGTGAAGGTGTGTGTGTGGGAGCCAATCAGGAGCTTTTGGGATCTTTGGGTGTGACCTGGGCGTTACCTGTAGCTGAGACCGGCCAAGCCATACTTCCGATGGAGATATGCTACACTAGTACCCTTTCAATGCATGCGTTCCCACAACACAATCAAAAGGGACATGTAAAAGAGGATTAGTTGTATCATGGGCAGGTGGGGGAGGAAAACGATCTTGATGGAGCAGTGCAAAATGTAATAAAACAATAGTAGTAGAAGGGGCAGCATGCTAGGGCATGGGGACTGGTAAGATGATCAGCATCTTCCCACATCTCCCAAAGCTGCCATACAGCCCTTTATGCTTAATCACTATTTATTGAAGCATTTTAGTTTTAACAAAGCCGTAAATAAACATTTACAATCATCCACGTTACCTGTAACTTTCATTAAACCAACTATCAAATACATTCGATCATAATCAGATAGTTAATAGAGATGAGCGAGCACCAAAATGCTCGGGTGCTCGTTACTCGGAACGAATTTATCGCGATGCTCGAGGGTTCGTTTCGAGTAACGAACCCCATTGAAGTCAATGGGCGACCGGAGCATTTTTGTATTTCGCCGATGCTCGCTAAGGTTTTCATGTGTGAAAATCTAGGCAATTCAAGAAAGTGATGGGAACGACACAGAAATGGATAGGGCAGGCGAGGGGCTACATGTTGGGCTGCATCTCAAGTTCACAGGTCCCACTATTAAGCCACAATACCGGCAAGAGTGGGCCCCCCCCCCCTCCCAACAACTTTTACTTCTGAAAAGCCCTCATTAGCATGGCATACCTTAGCTAAGCACCACACTAGCTACAACAAAGCACAATCACTGCCTGCATAACACTCCGCTGCCACTTTTCCTGGGTTACATGCTGCCCAACCCCCCTCCCCCCTGCACGACACAGTGTCCACAGCGCACACCAAACTGTCCCTGCGCAGCCTGCAGCTGTCCTCATGCCACACCACCCTCATGTCTATTTATAAGTGCGTCTGCCATGAGGAGGAACTGCAGGCACACACTGCAGAGGGTTGGCACGGCTAGGCAGCGACCCTCTTTAAAAGTGGTGGGGCGACAGCCCACAATGCTGTACAGAAGCAATGAGAAATCCAATCCTGTGCCACCTCCATCAGGAGATGCACACGTGGGCATAGCAATGGGGAACCTATGTGCCACACACTATTCATTCTGTCAAGGTGTCTGTATGCCCCAGTCAGACTGGTAATATGTACCTTAACAGTAATCGCGTTGGTGGTAATGTGGTGGTGACTGCGGACCTAGTAGCACGGTTGTATTTTGTTGGTTTTCGGAATGTGGCCAGGATTAAGTGGGCCGTGGCGGGGGGATGGTGGGGGGGCTCTCTTGTTGTGTCGGTAAAGGTGAAATTCTTGGACTGCCACCAGACGAACCAATGCAAAGGCATTTGCCAAGAATGTTTTCATTGTTGGAGGAGGAGGGGGATGTTTTTGAGGCACTACGTGTCCGTGGTTATATGCACCTTAACAGTAACCGCGTTGGTGGGAAATGGCCTCGCCGCCATCATGTCTTTGGGAAGCCTCTGTTTCCACACCCCAGAGACATACCATTAGCAGCGGTATAGGCAGAGCCCAGAATTCGTAACATTTCAGCCGTAGCATTAGGACAGGCCCCACTAACATATCACTAGCAGCATTATAGGGGGAGCACAGTATTAGTTCCATTTCAGTAATAGTAGCACTCAAGACAGGCCCCAGTAACAATTCCGAAGCAGCAGTATAGTGGGAGCGCAGTCTTCGTTCCATTTCAGTAATAGTAGCACTCAAGACAGGCCCCAGTAACAATTCCGAAGCAGCAGTATAGTGGGAGCGCAGTCTTCGTTCCATTTCAGTAATAGTAGCACTCAAGACAGGCACCAGTAACAATTCCGAAGCTGCAGTATAGTGGGAGCGCAGTCTTCGTTCCATTTCAGTAATAGTAGCACTCAAGACAGGCCCCAGTAACAATTCCGAAGCAGCAGTATAGGAGGAGCATAGTCTAAGTTCCATTTAAGTAATAGTAGCAGCCTACACAGGCCCCAGGAACAATTCCGAAGCAGCAGTATAGTGGGAGTGCAGTCTTAGTTCCATTTCAGTAGCTGCAGTATAGCCAAGGCCCAAGTTACATTTATGTAGCTAAAGTGTAGGCCAACCCCACACACCTTTCTGTACCATGAGTGCAGGCGAAGAACATAGAAATTGCTATGATTACACTGTAGGTGAGGGCCCAAAAAAATTGGTGTACCAACAGTACTAATGTACCTCAGTAAAAATTGGCCATGCCCAACCAAGATGGCAGGTGAAACCCATTAATCGCTTTGGTTAATGTGGCTTAAGTGGTAACTAGGCCTGGAGGCAGCCCAGTTGAACGAAAAATTGGTTCAAGTTAAAGTTCCAACGCTTTTAAGAGCATTGAAACGTATAAAATTTTTTTAGAAAAATTATATGAGTGAGCCTTGTGGCCCTAAGAAAAATTGCCCGTTCAGCGTGATTACGTGAGGTTTCAGGAGGAGGAGCAGGAGGAGAAGGAGGAATATTATACACAGATTGATGAAGCAGAAATGTCCCCGTTTTGGATGGTGAGAGAGAACTATGCTTCCATCCGCGGGTGCAGCCTACGTATTGCTTAGGTATCGCTGTTGTCCGCTGGTGGAGAAGAGAAGTCTGGGGAAATCCAGGCTTTGTTCATCTTGATGAGTGTTAGCCTGTCGGCACTGTCGGTTGACAGGCGGGTACGCTTATCTGTGATGATTCCCCCAGCCGCACTAAACACCCTCTCCGACAAGACGCTAGCCGCAGGACAAGCAAGCACCTCCAGGGCATACAGCGCTAGTTCAGGCCACGTGTCCAGCTTCGACACCCAGTAGTTGTAGGTGGCAGAGGCGTCACGGAGGACGTTCGTGCGATCGGCTACGTACTCCCTCACCATCCTTTTACAGTGCTCCCGCCGACTCAGCCTTGACTGGGGAGCGGTGACACAGTCTTGCTGGGGAGCCATAAAGCTGTCCAGGCCCTTAAAGACTGTTGCACTGCCTGGGCTGTACATGCTGCCTGATCTCCGCACCTCCCCTGCTACCTGGCCCTCGGAACTGCGCCTTCTGCCACTAGCGCTGTCGGATGGGAATTTTACCATCAGCTTGTCCGCCAGGGTCCTGTGGTATAGCAACACTCTCGAACCCCTTTCCTCTTCGGGAATGAGAGTGGGAAGGTTCTCCTTATACCGTGGGTCGAGCAGTGTGTACACCCAGTAATCCGTAGTGGCCAGAATGCGTGTAACGCGAGGGTCACGAGAAAGGCATCCTAACATGAAGTCAGCCATGTGTGCCAGGGTACCTGTACGCAACACATGGCTGTCCGCACTAGAAAGCTCACTTTCAGGATCCTCCTCCTCCTCCTCCTCCTCAGGCCATACACGCTGAAATGATGACAGGCAAGCAGCATGGGTACCGTCAGCAGTGGGCCAAGCTGTCTCTTCCCCCTCCTCCTCATGCTCCTCCTCCTCCTCCTGAACGCGCTGAGATATAGACAGGAGGGTGCTCTGACTATCCAGCGACATACTGTCTTCCCCCGGCTCTGTTTCCGAGAGCAAAGCGGCTGCCTTTATGGTTTGCAGGGAACTTCTCAAGATGCATAGCAGAGGAATGGTGACGCTAATGATTGCAGCATTGCCGCTCACCACCTGGGTAGACTGCTCAAAGTTTCGAAGGACCTGGCAGATGTCTGCCAACCAGGCCCACTCTTCTGAAAAGAATTGAGGAGGCTGACTCCCACTGCGCCGCCCATGTTGGAGTTGGTATTCCACTATAGCTCTACGCTGCTCATAGAGCCTAGCCAACATGTGGAGCGTAGAGTTCCACCGTGTGGGCACGTCGCACAGCAGTCGGTGCACTGGCAGATTAAACCGATGTTGCAGGGTGCGCAGGGTGGCAGCGTCCGTGTGGGACTTGCGGAAATGTGCGCAGAGCCGGCGCACCTTTACGAGCAGGTCTGAAAAGCGTGGGTAGCTTTTCAGAAAGCGCTGAACCACCAAATTAAAGACGTGGGCCAGGCATGGCACGTGCGTGAAGCTGCCGAGCTGCAGAGCCGCCACCAGGTTACGGCCGTTGTCACACACGACCATGCCCGGTTGGAGGCTCAGCGGCGCAAGCCAACGGTCGGTCTGCTCTGTCAGACCCTGCAGCAGTTCGTGGGCCGTGTGCCTCCTATCTCCTAAGCTGAGTAGTTTCAGCACGGCCTGCTGACGCTTGCCCACCGCTGTGCTGCCACGACGCGCGACACCGACTGCTGGCGACGTCCTGCTGCTGCTGACATATCTAGATTGCGAGACAGAGGTTGAGGAGGAGGAGGAGGAGGAGGGTGCTTTAGTGGAGGAAGCATACACCGCCGAACATACCACCACCGAGCTGGGGCCCGCAATTCTGGGGGTGGGTAGGACGTGAGCGGTCCCAGGCTCTGACTCTGTCCCAGCCTCCACTAAATTCACCCAATGTGCCGTCAGGGAGATGTAGTGGCCCTGCCCGCCTGTGCTTGTCCACGTGTCCGTAGTTAAGTGGACCTTGCCACTAACCGCATTGGTGAGAGCGCGTACAATGTTGCGGGAGATGTGGTCGTGCAGGGCTGGGACGGCACATCGGGAAAAGTAGTGGCGACTGGGAACTGAGTAGCGCGGGGCCGCCGCCGCCATCATAGCTTTGAAAGCCTCCGTTTCCACAACCCTATATGGCAGCATCTCAAGGCTGATAAATTTGGCTATGTGGACGGTTAACGATTGAGCGTGCGGGTGCGTGGCGGCGTACTTGCGCTCCAACACTTGCGCTAGCGACGGCTGGACTGTGCGGTGCGAGACATTGGTGGATGGGGCCGAGGACAGCGGAGGTGAGGGTGTGGGTGCAGGCCAGGAGACGGTAGTGCCTGTGTCCTGAGAGGGGGGTTGGATCTCAGTGGCAGGTTGGGGCACAGGGGGAGAGGCAGCGGTGCAAACCGGAGGCGGTGAACGGCCTTCGTCCCACCTTGTGGGGTGCTTGGCCATCATATGTCTGCGCATGCTGGTGGTGGTGAGGCTGTTGGTGGTGGCTCCCCGCCTGATCTTGGCGCGACAAAGGTTGCACACCACTGTTCGTCAGTCATCAGGCGTCTCTGTGAAAAACTGCCAGACCTTAGAGCACCTCGGCCTCTGCAGGGTGGCATGGCGCGAGGGTGCGCTTTGGGAAACAGTTGGTGGATTATTCGGTCTGGCCCTGCCTCCACCCCTGGCCACCGCACTGCCTCTTGCAACCTGCCCTGCTGCTGCCCTTGCCTGCCCCTCTGAAGACCTGTCCTGAGTAGGCGTTGCACACCAGGTGGGGTCAGTCACCTCATCGTCCTGCTGCTCTTCCTCCGAATCCTCTGTGCGCTCCTCCCTCGGACTTACTGCCCTTACTACTACCTCACTGCAAGACAACTGTGTCTCATCGTCATCGTCCTCCTCACCCACTGAAAGGTCTTGAGACAGTTGCCGGAAGTCCCCAGCCTCATCCCCCGGACCCCGGGAACTTTCCAATGGTTGTGCATCAGTGACGATAAACTCCTCTAGTGGGAGAGGAACCACTGCTGCCCAATCTGAGCAGGGGCCCGAGAACAGTTCCTGGGAGTCTTCCCGCTCCTGAGCATGTGTCATTGTAGTGGAGTGAGGAGGCTGGGAGGAAGGAGGAGCAGCAGACAGAGGATTCGGATTTGCAGCACTGGACGGCGCAGAACTCTGGGTGGATGATAGCTTGCTCGAAGCACTTTCTGCCATCCACGACAGGACCTGCTCACACTGCTCATTTTCTAATAAAGGTCTCCCGCGTGGACCCATTAATTGGGCGATGAATGTGGGGACGCCAGAAACGTGCCTCTCTCCTAATCGCGCAGCAGTCGGCTGCG
The DNA here is from genome assembly GCF_035609145.1 of Eleutherodactylus coqui. NCBI lineage: Eukaryota > Metazoa > Chordata > Amphibia > Anura > Eleutherodactylidae > Eleutherodactylus > Eleutherodactylus coqui. The sequence continues at coordinate 155,062,956 of NC_089841.1, forward strand.
ACACACCTGGATCAGGAGCTCGGCCTGTGCCCACACCCTCACTTGGGCCTACGCGTCCTCGGCCGCGTCCCCGTCCTCTAGGCCTACCCCTACCCCTCAGCATGCTGTATTACCAGTGATTTGCAAGCCAGAAAAAGAAATTGGCGCAAGCCTGCAGCCAAAATAGAATTTTTTCCCTTGTTTTTCAAAGGACAAGCCACACTGCGTGTATTCAATGAATACTACTAAGTTTAATAACTGTGTTGTGGCCCTGCAAATGTGTCACAGAACTGCAGTGATGCAAAGTTATTCGCTACAGCAGATCAGGGATTTCCCATGCAGGAAAAAAATTGGCGCAAGCCTGCAGTAAAACGTAGCTGGCTGCGTCTGATTTTTTTTAACGTTCTGCACGCAGCACACACGTACCCAGAGCCCTGAGGACTGTCAGAGGCAGGCGAAATAGAATTTTTTCCCTTGTTTTTCAAAGGAAAAGCCACACTGCGTCTATTCAATGAATAATGTATGTCTTCTGGCCCTGCCTACACAATTCTATCCCTGTAGTATTAATGCCGGGTGCAATGGTCTGCACAGCCGGTTTTGAGAGAAAAAAAAAAATATGCAACACTGCTAACAGCAGCCTGGACAGTACTGCGCACGGATAGATGTGGCCCTAGAAAGGACCGTTGGGGTTCTTGAAGCCTACACTCACTGCTAACACTCTCCCTGCCTACCACCACTTCTGTCCCTATTGCAGGGCGCAATGCTCTGCAGATCCAATTTTGAAAAAAAAATAAAAAATACAGTGCTAACACAGTACTGCACACTATTAGATGTGGCCCTGAGAAGGACCGTTGGGGTTCTTGAAGCCTACACTAACTCCTAACGCTCTCCCTACAGCAGCTCCAGCACGATAGCACTTTCCCTCAGCTAACTCACAAGGCATCTGAGCCGAGCCGCGGGAGGGGCCGATTTTTATACACGGGTGACATCAGATCTCCCCAGCCACTCACAGCAGGGGGGTGGTATAGGGCTTGAACGTCACAGGGGGAAGTTGTAATGCCTTCCCTGTCTTTCAATTGGCCAGAAAAGCGCGCTAACGTCTCAGAGAGGAAACTGAAAGTAACCAGAACATCGCGTGGTACTCGTTACGAGTACCGAGCATCCCGAACACGCTAATATTCGCACGAATATCAAGCTCGGACGAGTACGTTCGCTCATCTCTAATAGTTAAGCAACACAGCCCTTTATAATAAGGTCACTCCCTCCAGACATATCATAGGTTTTCTTTTCATCCTCCTTTAAATTTGGAGTGAATGTAATAAACAACGACAGTCTGCTTTCACATGAATTTACAAATGACAATGTGCTGTCTTCTTCCTGCCACTGTAGAAAGCCCCTGAGTGGTCGTTTCTCAGAAATTCCTTACTGTTTAATGTGCCCCCTGACTTCTTGCTGTTTCTTGCTCAGAGAAGCAGGCTAGGGGAGGGGCTAAGAAACAGCGGGCAGTTTACTCTCACTGATATTGGTAATACCGTATGTCAGTCCACCAGTCTGCACTGCCTTCTTTCAAATGCTCAGTCTCTGTGCAATCCTGTTTATAAAAGAAGAAAAATCGTTTGCATATCAGTCAGTCTTTAACATTCACTGACCTTAATTAAATTTTATAGTTTGCTGCAACTAAGCTGAGCCATTTTGTAAACCCATCTACCCGCCCCTGCATCACATTACACTAAGCATTTGGGGAAATTTGCCACCCAACCGCAATTTTATGCTATTAAAGCATACCTAACTGTTCAGACAATTTATGCTCATTTAATAGTTTCTGTGTCTCAGTCAATTGCCTATAGTATAAGTAACAGGAAACTTGGCTTAAAGGGGTTGTCTCGTGTCCAAAAAATCCTAAAACCAATGGGAAGAATTAAAGTACACAAGTAACTTATACACACTTTATTGATGTCCCAGTTATCCCATACCCCACCATCCTGGCCTCCATTTGCCATGCTCCATTGTCAGACTTTTAAATGGCACAAGCTACCGGAAAACAAACATAGGCAAGAGGGCACAGGAATGGAGGGGGATTGGACCACCCGTGGCATTATTAAGTATATTGTAACTCAGACCACTCATTTTGGATATTATTTCTCCACTGAACGACCAGTTTAATAACTCAGAAGCAATGCTTGTCAGAGCTTCTTGCAAAAAGAATATTATTAACTTTGAAATAACACTTCTTTATGTTAAGAAGATGTCAAAGTTTCTTAGCGTAGTAACAAGCATAGTGAATAAGTAATTTGCATGCTACATTATAATACTGTTAAATTTGTATTCAGAAATATACATTCCAGTTGCAATCAAGGCAATGCACTCAGCTAATTATAATCTATCATTCAAGTGTCTTTATGTGTATTTAATTCTTGCCAGACTTATTGCTAAAATCCATCTTACTCAAGGGCTTACTTGATATCTAATAGTAATCAAACCACTGTAGTACATCATTAATCACTGACTGTCTTGTTTCAGTTTAGAGACTTGTTTTTTGTCATAATGTATTAAACTGCTGTGTTATCTTTCAACTACTGATGGGTTATGGTGTTTTGACCCATACAAAGATACCAAATGGTTTGTCTGCCCCTTGCTGTATGGGCTGTTAACTGACCTTGGCTAGCACCATTTTATCAGCCTGTGAGTTCTGATGGAACAAATCTAATATGACATGGCATTTGCTTTTTCTTTTTTTTCTTTCAATGGAACATGAAGCTGCAAATGTTATATACAGCCAAAGGAAGTCTCTCTGCTATCCAATGTTCTGGTCCCTCTCAATAAAAAATATATCTGTGTTCGTGTTGTTATTTTATATTAATTTCTTCCACACTAGTAAATCTGTTTTCTCCTTAAAACGACTTGCCTGCAGCTATGAAGATTTGGTATCTGTATATGCTGTTTTTATATGTGAGTTTGCTATGTTTTACATAACTCACTCTCTGCACACTTAGGGCTGAGTCACGCAGGCGTTTTTTCACATGATTTTTTGTGCGCAAAACTGATGCGCAAAAAAAAAATCACGTGACTGAAGCCAGCATCACGGCTGAAAAAATGCTAACAGCGTTTATCAGCCCAAAGAGCTTGGTCACCATTGGGCACATATACAAGAACAACGATTTGCGCAGAACGCAGTTACATGCGTTCTGCGAATCGTTGTGTCATATAATTTTTGGCGCATCCGCATAAGAAACGAACATGTGACTGATCCCATTGCAAAGCATTGGGTATATATAGACGCAAATCGCAAGTGCATCTGCAAATCGGTCAAAAAAACGCCCGTGTGACCAAGCCCTTAGAGTACACGGTAAACAAGTGTTCCTTCGTCCTGTACATTTGCTTTTGATTTATTTTCAACTTATGGCTAAACTTACACCACCCTATTGGTACAGTGTATTCTGCGCGTGGAAAACACTGTGCCAGGCGGTTATGTTCTATCTTGGCATGTATTACAGTAATATTTATGTCCATCTAGTTCAGCCTATTTACACCCCCACCTACCCTTGTTGATCCAATAGAAGGCAAAAAAAACAGGCAGGAGCCAATTTAGCCCATTTTGGGGAAAAAAAATTCCTTCGCTAACTCCATATTGGCAGTCAGAAAAATACCTGTATCAATGTTTGAAAGTTCCTATCTCACTCCAAGAACCGGATCACAACCCTGTTGGTTATTTAATGTCTATATCCTGTAATATCATAGTGCTCTAGAAAGGCATCTAGTCCCCTCTGAAACTCCTCTATCAATTTTGCCATCACCAATTCCTCAGGCAGAGAGTTCTACAGTCTCACTGCTTTTACAGTAAAGAACATGCGCATACAAGCCAAGATAGTACATGGCGATGGGTGGCCCGCAGCAAGTATGCATGACATGCGTGGGCGGCACGCTGTGAATTATGGTTATGTCAGCCAGGCCTGATTTCTTTGTAGTGTAATAGTTTAGCAGAATGAAATTTCTGTGACTACATCTGTACATGTCGTTATATGTGCTCAAATGGGAATCACCGAGACAAAAGATCAAGGGTTTGCTTGGCAACTTGAAATATCACACACTACACTACATGTGGCTCTTTTAAAAATATGGTTTCTGCAAATGCATGTATTAGTAATTATACTATGTGTGTGCAGTTGAGGTGGCCATATGCACTGTAGTATTAATATAAAAAAAAGCCTACAGGATTTTCCTTGCACCACACTTTGACCCCTTTGTGTGACCTTTGGTGGATGATTTTGGTGTCATTTAGATCGTAATTTCCCTTGACTAGGCTGTCAAGGCTGATGTCATCAGTGGCCACCAGTGGCCATAGGAACCCAACACGGTCGACAGATAGGAACTGCGACCTGCAAGACATCACTGGAGCATTAGAAGCAAGGGAGGGGGTAACCAGTTCCCCTCATAAGGACTCGTTACTGGAGCAGAACAGAGTGAGTAACAAATATTAAAAATCAACTCTAGCTGGATTGTTAACTAACAATTATTGTTACATGCATTGTGGTAAAATAACAGAAAGTTTTTCATGCCTTTTATCCAACAAAAATCACTGTCAGTGGCCATACTTATGCAGCGTCCCGTAGGGTGATTCAGGACACAGGGCATACGCTGAAGAGCTGGCAGGGTAGAGTGTTCATTTGTCACGGTGACACTTACCAGGCTCCCTCCCAGAGGGAAACATGTAGTCTTGCCCAGAGCAGCACTGGGCCTCTTCCAGACACCCCTATATGGCCAATATAGATGGAATAGGAATACATCTTTGTCACGCGTAATGCCACCATTCCTATTACCCACTGGTATGACCCTCGGCGGTAATAAAGAGAATGCACACATATATAGTTAAGTACCTCAGTCCCTGGGAATGGTCAGGGGCTGGCAAAACGTTACTTGAAGAACATGAACAAGGCACAAATTCAAAAGATACACTAGTGCAGGTAAGACAGAAGATTTGAGGTCAGGGAGGAAACTCAGGATGATACCGGTCCCGCAGTCTAAGTTATCTGTCAGGCACCGCTCCTGGGAACTGCACAGTGCCTCTACACAAAACATGACATGTATGACAATTATGGAGGGGCCAAGAATAGACGTTCTGGGCTACTACACTTACAGATATATTTGTACAAAGATGCACAAGGGCAGGTACAAACACTACTTCCCAACAGAATACAGGCATGCAGATTGCCATGGGGAAGAGTATTCCAGAAGTGCAAGATACTAATGAACAACCACTCACACATGTACCACATATTGGGAAGAGTGGCTGCTTAGTATTATACTTGCACATAAATAAGACATACAAAGGGTGCCAAGTCCCACTGATGTATGCAGTGCACCTTGCAGGCTTACAACCTACTAATGATGCCACATATGCCTCAAACTACTCAATCCAGCGGGTAGCTCTGCACCTCACAAGTGAACCTCAGTGGACCGACATCCTGGGCTGCCCAAGTATCTAAAGCCAGACTGCTTAAAGCAAAAATATGATAAATATAAGGTATTAGCTAATATTTTGGCCAAAACATACATTTCAGTGAGGTGAAATAACATACATTTCAGTGAGTTCATAACCCACCTTTGGGCCATTATCACACTGGATGATTTTTACTGCAATTATCATGGCTATTCGAAGGCTGCGCTAACCACGATACAACGCTCCCATTAATTTCAATGGCGCTTCTCAGACCTGCGCTGGAATGCAGCGTTTCTAATACTGCGATTTTCGAGCACTGTTTGCTCCATTTTCTCACTTTTTAACGCACATCATCACTCATCACAATGATGAGGTGCATTAAAAAGCACTGTCAAACACTGCAATGTGTTCAAAAACGCAGCTCGAAATCACAGAAAATTGCCCCTAGAGCCTCCATGCCCGCCTATATCACATCTTGTATCCAACCTAGAATTTGGATATTGTAATCACTTACTTATATCAAAGTTTTATTCAATTCCGACAACTTCTAGGGTAGGGATTTTTTTTACAATGAGTGAATTTATACACTTTTTTTTTTTGGTCACTCCTCATCTGTCTCATTTTTTTTCCTGAACTAAACTTCAATTTTGATAACCTCTTCGAGTATTGTAGTCCGCTCACTCCATTTATTAATTTAGTTGTCCATCTTTGAACCTGCTCAAGCTCTGATATGTTCTTTTCGTTTCCCGAAAACGTTCAAATTTCATGCTACAGAGTGCAAAAAAAAAAAATCTGAAAGATAGGTCCTGTCATATCTTTTCTTGCACGTATATTAAAAACTAATGCGAGAAAGATAGGGTAAGGCCTATTTTTCCTCGTGCAGAACTCACGCTAGTGAAAACGAAACCATTGTAATCAATGGCTTCATTTTGTCACGTTTTGGGGCGTGATTTTCACACTCGTAAAGTGTTCTGAGATCACTCTTGTCTGAAGAAGCCCTAAAGCTTAAATCAGCTGTGGTTCTGTGTCAAAAATGTGCCAAATAGTGTGGGTTTTCATGCAAATTCGCAACAAAATCTGCTATGAGTGAACGTATTCTTAGGCCTCCTGCATACGTGCAGATTCACATTGCAAAATCCGAAGCAGGACTCCACCTCTGGATTCTGCAGCAAATCCAGTCCATAGCATGCTATGACAATACGCAATTTCCTGCCCACGAGCGGAAATCGATGGCGATTTTTCGCTTGTGAGGGAGAAATCGCAGCATGCTGTGATTTTGTGCGGGCTATCTATGGCCAGCTTCCATTGAAGTCAATGGAAGCCATTAGTCCAGCGGCCAAGCATCATTGCAGAATGGTCACGGCAGCAGCGTCATCGCTATAGCGACTGTGCGGCATTCTCTGTACTGTGCTCCGGCTGGCACATCAGCAGCAGAGTAGAAGACTGTGGAGAGGTTAGCTAGGGTCACCAGCCAGACACCGTGACGAACTCCGCTGCAGGAATCTCGCATGCGGGGTCCAACCCACCTGTGTGCATATACTCAGTTTACAACATGAATGAATGGAATTCGAGTGCCAGCTTCAGTGAAAATAGTATATGGGCATAAGTGCATTCAAGCACACATTTGCGCAAGCCTGTGCATTCTTCACTGTACTTTTTGGGAATGCAAATCATGTGCGTAAAAAAAACCAAAAACATGCAACCATGCTCCCATTGATTGCAATTGCCAAGTAGTTCAAATAGTTAAATATGTGCTATTCTTCTGCGCATGGAACTAGATGCTGCATAATTTTTGTGAAAACAAAATGTGTACGCAAAATATGCACATAAACTAACCCAACTGAAATGGGTTCTATACACTGTGTGCCCAAATTTTGCATGAGCAATACACAGCACAAATACGTTTATTAATAATAATAATAATAATCTTTATTTGTATAGCACCAACTTGTTCCGCAGCGTTTTTGTTTCGAATAGGCCCTGAAAAAACCTGCAGTAACCCTGCAGTGAGGACGGACCCCGTAGGACCCCTGTCAGATAAGCAGGGGTCTCTCAGCAGTGTGAGACCCCCACGATCCGCAGGTTATCCGCTGTCCTGTGGATAGGGGACAACCTGTAGTAAAATTAGACAAAAGTATAACTCTTGCACCTCTGAATATTAGCCTGGGGGTGACTTTTTTCTTCACAATACACAAAAACAGGGAGGACACAGTCATGGGACCACCACACCTGAAATTGGAGTCATGACCCTGGAACTGGACTGCTGCTCTGTACTTCTCTAGCAGACAGCCATTGACTAATGCCTAGCCACAGCATAAAGCGAGCAGAGCGTGCAGACACCGTACATTGGGTCTCTAGGAGCAGCAGCATGATGACATCATCATCTGGCTATGCTCCACTGCGTGCACTGCGTCAGCATTCCCGCCTCCTCTCCTCCCTTTCTCAAACAGCCACACACTGTCGGACACACCAATCATGTGGCCGGAAGTGCAAGTGGACGGTAATGTATCCAGTGTGTATTTTGTATATGGCAGGGGCCTCTGGGCGACCCTGCCCTTGTGTCACTATATCAGTAAATATGGCCACAGGCAGTGATTTGATTTTCCCTTTGCAGTGATACTGTGCAGTGATTTATCCAGCAAGCTAATCTCAATAGAAAAAATATACAGAAACTATTTCTGGATGTAAGGCTCAGCTTTCCAGCAATGGAGTTAGGATTTCAGTTGGAGTAATAATTTTGTTACACTGCACACTATAGGAGTCCTTTTAGAATTAGAGTAGAAGTCTGTGAAGGGTAAAGTCGTCTTTTTCTTTTTTTCCATTTTTTGCAGCCAGGTACGGAATGTTTGAGTAGGAATATATCTGTATAAATCAGTCAAAGAAATAAAATGTCATCATCAAAGGATATGACCTGCCACGTTAATGGGTAGCAGGTAGAGATGAGCGAACGTACTCGGTAAGGGCGAATTCGCAATCGAGCACCGCGATTTTTGAGTACTTCACTACTCGGGTGAAAAGTACTTGGGTGCGCTGTGGGTGAGCGGGGGGTTGCAGCGGGGAGTGGGGGGGAGAGGGAGAGAGAGAGGGCTCCCCCCTGTTCCCCGCTGCTACCCCCCACTCCCCTCTGCAACCCCCCGCCCCACAGCGCACCCGAGTACTTTTCACCCGAGTAGTGAAGTACTCGAAAATCACGGTGCTCGATTGCGAAATCGCCCCTACCGAGTATGTTTGCTCATCTCTAGTAGCAGGCAATAGGCACTGATTATCCGAGACGTCTTTGGCCTTCTTATAATGACAATAAATGTTAGCACTACCCTTTCTCGTGCAAAACGGTGATAACATCTCGTAGTGGTGCAGAAAAAAAACATTTCTTTGTAATAACAAGGTAATGATGCAAAGGGAATATTGCTATGCTGAGTGTAATTAATTCCCCCATGACATTCACTTTAGGATTATAATTTAGAATCCCCATATTCACTGACATTGTAGAAAAGTAATACAAATATGTGTTTTGATTAAAATCATGTTTTTTTTCCAATTCCCGTGAGTTTCAATATTGTCATAACAGTCTTATCTTCTTGTGTGAAATACATTACTGTAATTTATTCTGTTTCTAAAAAGTTAAATACTACCATCTTGTGGCAATAGAAGCATTACAACAATTATGTATTTACATGGCCGTGTTTCTATTATGTTATTAAAAAAAGAAATCACAACCCCTCAAAAAAACCACCAAGAAACCAACATTGAGAACCTGCTGCCATCTTCCTCTTCGGAGGTGAAGCCGGAAGTCACACATCAAAACAATACTAGCTGTTACCGATCATCTGTTGCTCATAACATTCGATAGAAAAGGAGTTGTAGTTGCTCATTAGAGAGGAGCAATGACTCCTTAATGAATAATTACAGTTGAAACATGTAAGTGCCTGAAAAATGTGTAGAATATTATATAATGGAGTTCCCATGTGCATTATCATCTCCAGTTTTCTGCTCAGCCATAGAAGCAGAATAAAATGGAGAGGTAGATTCATCACATCATGGTCACCAACAATGCACAACTAACCTCATTGACTTATAATGGGTTTTGCTGGGTCCGCTTTCTGCGTCTCTCTAAAGGTCCATTTATGCGCAAAGATGATCGCTTAAAATTTGTCAGAAACTGACAGTTTTGAGCAATCATTTTACAGAAGGTACTAATGGACTAATCAGCCCATTAGTACCTCACTAGCTTTATTTACATGTGTTTGAAGAACAGCGGGTGATCTGTTCTCTAAATACATCACTTTTGTTCTTGTCATGGGCAGCAGGCTGCATACAATGCTATCAGGGCTGCCCGTAGAGAACACAGCATGCCATCCCTCTTATCAGGGATGACAGCTTTTATGCTGAGCTGAACTCAGCAATGGACGAAGATGCATGATGGGCACACAATTACATTACACGGCTAAAAGCCGCTGTTTGGCCAAATTTTGAGCGATAATCATTGCATATAAATCAGCCTTAAGTCGCGTGGGACCGCTGCTATGACTGAAGTAAGTAAAGTGTACTTGAAGTGGCCTCCTTCTGCTATGATAGGAACAGAAAGAAGTCATCCACCGTTATCTAAAGGATATTTAGGTATCAATCTGCGTTCAGAGTCCCTAGAACGAACACAAGTCCAACGTTGACTCTATACATGTAATGTAGCAGAAGGAGGCCACTTCAAGTATGATTTCCTTACTTCAGTCATAACAGTAGTCTCAAGAGATGTAGAGAGACATGGAAAGCAGATTTCTGCTTCTCACATGTTACTCTTCAACTTTTCAATTGAGTTTTATGCTCTATCTCCTACAGGGCCCACTATACAATATTTGAAATCCATGTTCCACAGCCCCCAGGGGTCTACACTCCATACAATCGTGTAGTGCATCCATGCCTTCCTATTCAAGTATGCTATTGCTTCTTCCCTTTAAAACTGCTAGACTCGGGACAGGCTGGGTGTGGTAGCCTTTAGGTGTAACCTTGTCTGTTTGGGACTGGGGCTGCACTGACTAGGAAAGTGACGGATGGACACCTTTACTCTGGAGACTGGAGTGCTGCTGGAGCCCTAGAGTGCAGTCAATGCACACTATTTGGGTCCAGCAGTCTACACAGCTCAGCATAGTGCTTGCCTGCCGAAAGCAGACAAGCTCAAGCACCTGACGTGCTACAGCCGTGACTAAGGGGTGAGAAGTGAGGACAAAGCAAGGAGGATGACGCTAGCCCAAGTGGGAAGAGAAATTGGAAGGAGGAGGAGAACTCAGAAGACAAAGTCTGCTATTAGCAGTGCTAGTGCTACTGCTAACAAGCCCATCACGCAATGCTATTATATGTATCAATGCCGGGCTGCTTTACCCTGACAGCAATGAGTAGATTGAGCAGACATATACTGCTGCGAACAGCGCAGGATAGGTTTGGGGCAATGCACTTATGCTCTGGGGGCACAGGCCCCACATCTAAGTGCCTAGCAACAAAACTGCATTAGGGCTAATGCCCATGGACGGATTTCTGCCGCATTTCACACGGCAGAAATCCGCTGCGTTATCCCGCAGCTATTAGGGTCTATTGAACTCAATAGCTTTCTGCATTTCAATGTTCACGCTGCAGAATTCTGCAGCATGAAAGAAAGCGCGGCACGCTCTAATTGCTGTGGGAAAATGCGCGTCCGGCTTCCATTGTAGTCAATGGAAGCCGTCTGTCACGCGATACGTCCGCTGTGAGCACAGCAGAGGTATCACGTGATTACGCATCATCGCCCACTGCCGGCAGCATTCGCGCCACCTCACAAGACAGGACTCGCGTGGCGGATCCGGAGAGGTGAGTATGGGGTCTTTGGGGGCCCCGTGTTGGACTCCGCTGCGATATTCCACTGGCGGAGTACGACACGGCCGTGGGCATGAGGCCTTAGGCCCTCATGAACATAAATATTTGTAAACACATTTGGCTACATTCTCAATGTGTTTTTACGACCCCATTCAGGGGTTTGGTTGCAGGGATGGTTCTGTATGGCCAAAACAGCATCCAGAAAGAACGCTGGATAGCTCCACAGGCTGTTACGCTATTCTGTCTTGCTAAAATGCTGCAATTGAATTGAAACTTGCTAAAATAGAGATCAAAGCTTGCAGCTTTGGTTACCATTTTAATAATAAGAGCCTACGGAATCATTCAGGGTTCTTCCTGGACACTTTTTTGGCCATCTAGACATTTTCTGCAACCGATCAGCCAAAAATTGCGTTCACATGGAACCCTGGGACAGAACACCTGAACGGATTCTAAATGCAATGAGAATGCAGCTTGAGTCTTTCCTTAAATGACCTTCTCATCCTATGGAGTTGTCCCTCATTCTGTTCTTTGAAAATTGGGAAGTAATATGAATAATATTGAATATCTTATTATAATGGCATCTTATAAGTGGTGGGATACACCAGGCAGCAGGTGAGCAATCAATTCCTGAAGTTGATGTGTTGAAATCAGGAAAAAATAGACAAGGATATGAGGGCCAAATTCTGATGGCTGCAAAAAGGTATTGTGGGGTGTTCCCAGTATGTAGTGCTTGGTACCTAACGAAAGTGGTCAACAGAGTGAAAACTAGTGAATCAGCAACAAGCTCATGGGTGCCAAAGGCACATTGATGTTTGTGGGTAGCAAAGCCTAGCCTGTCAGGTTTGATGCCACTAAAAATTTACTGTAGCAAAAATTGCCTAAAAAGGTACTGCTGGTTATGATAAAAAAAGGTGTCAGAATATACAGTACATTGTAGCTTCCTATCTATGGGACTGTGAAGCTGCAGACTAGTCATTGTGCCCACGCTGACCTTTCCCCTCTATCCCAAATGCCTACAGTGGGTATGTGAGCATCAGAGCAATGAACTATGAAGGAATGACAGAAGTCAGCCTGGTCTGATGAATCACATATCCTTTTACATCATGTGGATGGCAGGGTGCATGTGCATCGCATACTACGGTAGTGGAAGAGATGGCACTAGAATGTACTAAGGGAATAAGACAAACCAGAGGAGGCAATTTGATGCTATTGGCAATGTTCCGCTGGGAAATCTTAGGTCCTGGCATGTATGTGGATATTACTTTGACATGTACCACCTACCTAAATACTGTTAATGCTGGCAATGGCCTCTTTTAGCAGGAAAGTGCACTATGCCACACTACCTAACTGCTCAGGAATGGGTTAATCCAATTGAGCATCTGTCATGTGCTGCAAAAACAAGCGCAGTCTATGGAGTACCCACTTGCAATTTATGGTACTTAAAGAGGTATTCCTACCTTCACAAGTAATTTCCTGTCCACAGGATATGGGATAACTTGCTGATCAGTGGCAGTCCAACTACTAGGACCCACACCGACACTGAGAATTCATCCCCAGCAAGGCCCAAAGTGTGGCCAAAAGAGGCTTCCCCTGTGTGCCTCTCCTCCATTCACTTTAATCTCACCACTAGAGATAGCTAAATTCAAGTGTTCAACTATCTGAAGCACTCCGATTGAAATTAATGGAGTGGAAGTGTGCATGTGTGTCTTCCTTTGTTCACACTTTGAGAAGTGCCAGAAAAATGAAATTTCAGCACATTTTACCCACGCCAATAAGCAAGTTTATCCCCCATGCCGTGGATAGGGCATACATTTATGAGATGGGAATAATCCTTTAAACCCTTAATGCTACAGGCCGTACAGTTAAGTCCTGCAGCGGGGGTATATATGAAGGGAAATCGCAGGACAACCTCTCTTCATACTGCGCGGGCGTCAGGTGTTTATTACAGCCGACACCTGCGGGCAATAGCTGCAATCAGCCACGCAGCTGATCGGCACTATTAACCATTTAAATGCTTTAAATCCCCCGAACGATGTACAGGGGTTCCGTACGGCCTCCCCACGATGAAATCGTAGGGGGCCGTGGGAGTGTCATGGCAGCTGGGGGCCTTCTGAAAGGCCCCAGGGCTGTCTTAGCAGACTGCCTATCAAGCCATCTCTGTGGGATGGCTTGATAGACTCCCTGCCCGATCGCAGTATGATGTTATTCTATGGCAGGAACGATCAAAGCATCGCTAGTTGTGGTCCCCTAGGAGGACTAAAAAAGAAAGTAAAAATAAGCTCAATAAAGTTTTACCAATTGTAAAAAAAAAGTAATAAAACTTTAAAATACCCCTCTTTTGCCATATCTATAATAAAAGAATCTAAATTATTAAACAAAAATACATATTTGGTATTGTCGCGTCCATAAAAGTCCAATCTAACAAAGTAATGCATTATTTACCCTTCACGGTGAACATCGCCCGGAAAAAAAAAAGAACGTCAGAAAGATACGGATTACTTACCGGTAGTCCCATTTCCAGGAGTCATCACGACGGCCCCATTTACATATGGAGGTTGCCCTCTGACCTCAGTAGGGACAGGAAGAGAGTTTAAAAGCACCTCCCTTTCCACCATGCTTTAGTGACTTACAAATTATTACGGTGGACAATGTTTACTAAACCAAATTTTACCATTATTCGGTCGTATTTACATTGAAAAGAACATTAACTATTCTAGAAGGGAGGGAACTATGGGCCGTCGTGATGACTCCTGGAAATGCAACTACCGGTAAGCAATCCGTATCTTTCCAGCTCGTCATCCCGACGGCCCCATTTACATATGGCGTATACCAAATTATACGTGACTTTTAGGGTGGGACTACTGCCTGGAGGACTTTTTGTCCGTAGCCCAGGTTTTTGTCTGACTGGACATTAACCCTAACGTGTGTTATGCTAGACCAGGTGGCTGCTTTGCAGATTTGCTCAGCAGACGCCTGGCCTTTTTCTGCCCAAGAGGAGGAGAGAGAGTGTGTGCAGTGGGCTCTAATTTTCCCCAGAGGATCGAGGCCCCTGGCTTTATATGCCTCTTGGATGGCAGTCTTGATCCACCTCGCAATGGTGCCCTTAGATGCCGTCTTTCCTTTTGCCGGCCCCTGAAATTGGATAAAGAGGTTGTTATTTTTCCCGAAAGAGCGGGTAGCTTCTAAATACGCTAGAACGGCTCTCCTAACATCTAGGCTGTGAAATTCTCTTTCTCTATCATTGCGGGGATTTTGACAGAAGGAAGGCAGAGTGATTGTCTGCTCTCTATGGAATTTCGACACTACCTTCGGTAGGGAGGCTAGGTCCAGCTTAAAGGTGATTCTGTCATCTTGTATAAGCATGTAAGGTTCAATACAGCATAAGGTTTGTAATTCCCCTATTCTCTGAGCCGAAGTTATGGCAATTAAAAGGGTAACTTTTAGCGTGAGTAATCTTAGTGGGAGTTGGGAGAGGGGTTCAAAGGGGGGTTGGCAAAAACTATTCAAGACTAGGTTTAAGTCCTAGGTAGGGAAAGTTTCCGTAATAAAAGGCCGAAGCCTATCTGCCCTTTGAGGAATCTATGAACCCAGCGGTGTTCTGCCAAAGGAAAGTCTAGGTAAGACCCCAGTGTGGCTGTCTGAACCTTAAGGGTTCTTGGGCTAAGGCCTTTCCCTAGGCCTGCCCGCAAAAATTCCAGGATTGTGTGGTATGTCGATCTCTGGGATTTTGCCGGGATCTATTTTGCAGAAGTCTGTGAACTTCCTCCATATCCTATCATAGATGGCTGTAGTGATAGGTTTACGCTCTTTGTTAAAGTGGTAATCACTTTATGGGAAAGTCCCTTTATGGGAAAGTCCCTTCCCTCACGGTATCATGCTTTCAGCATCCATGCCGCTAGTTTTAATTTTTCGACCCCCGAGTAGTTTAGCAGGCCCTGGAGAAGATCTTCCACGGCCGGTAGTAGACGTGGACCCCAGATCGTCAAGGCTTTTAGCAGAGAATACCAGGGTCTTTTGTCCCACATGGGGCAACTAGGATGACTGACACCTGGCTGATCTGGATTTTTCTGAGGGCCTCAAGCTGGCTGGCGACCGCGATCTGACGAGAGCAGGCACATTCTGCTTAGAATGCCCGTTGACTGTGGGGGATCAGTGGGCAGGGGGGGAAAGGTGTAGGCTATGTCCCTGTCCCAGCTTTGGGACAGGGCATCTACTTCGCACGGGTTGTCTCCTGGATTTAGCGAGTAAAAGCCCCGGCACTTTGTATTTCCCCTCGTGGCGAACAGGTCTATCTGCGGTTCTCCCCACTGGCAGATTAGTTGGTCGAAGACTCGCTGGTTCAGCCCCCATTCTCCCGGAAGGATGCTCTGTCTGCTCAGGAAGTTGGCAACAACGTTTGTGGATCCTTTTAGATGGATCGCTGAGAGGGACAGCATGTTGGATTCCGCCCAGCGGAGTATCTTTGCTGCCAGTTGTTGGAGGTGTGCGTGTCGCATTCCTGGTGACGAACAAACGACAGAGCTGTCATATTATCAGTCAAGATTTTAACATGCCTTCCCTTTAAATGGGGTTCTGTTGCATGAAGGGTCTCCCAAATTGCTCTTAATTCTCTATAATTAGATGAGCGCTTTGCTATCTGGGAGTCCCAGGTTCCCTGTAGATTTAGGTAAGCTACTTGCGCTCCCCATCCTGTTTTACTGGCATCTGTTGTGACGGGTACAGCGGGTTATCGTGACCAGGAGGTACCTTTGTTTAGGTTCCTCTGTGAGGTCCACCAGCATAGGGACTCTCTAACTTGGACGTACAGGCTCACCTTATCCGGGGAGGTCTGCCGTTTGTCTCACCTACCAAGGATGAACCTTTGTAGTTGCCGAGTATGGGCTTGTGCCCCTGGTATTATCTGCATGCTGTTAGAATACCGAGCACCTTCATCGTTTCTCTGGTAGATACCGTAGTAGCCCGACAGAGGGAGGTTACTGCTTGGATAAGGTCTTCCTTCCTAATTTAAGGAAGCCGAGATTCGTGGATGTGGGAGTCTAATAATACGCCCAGGTATACCTTTTGTGTACCTGGGTTCAGGTCGGACTTCTGTTCATTGATTACCCCCCCTAAATTGTTTAGGGTAGACAGGACCGTGGATAGGTCCATGCGTATGGCCTTTTCCGTTCTTGACACCAGCAAGAAATCATCCCGATATGGAAAAATAAGGATTTGGTTCCGTCTGAAATAGGCTACCATTTCTATTATTATTTTGTAAAAAACCCGAGGAGCAGTCGAGATTCCGAACGGTAGGGCCGTAAACTGATAGTGCTGGATTTTGTCACCCTCTCGCAGGGCGAATCTCAAGTATTATGATGGACTGCGGCTATTGGGACGTGGTAGTATGCGTCTTTGAGATCTATAGAGCGCATTACACTATCAGGGTCTATTAGTGAGATGATAACCCGCAGCGTTTCCATCTTAAATTTTTTGTATGGAATCTTATTTAGGGCCTTGAGATTAAAGATAGTCCTAATAGAACCATTTGGTCCTTGTTCTTCTAGGGACCCAGGGGAAGTTATGAGGAATCTCCTAGGGGGTAGAGAGTGGAATTCAATTCGGTACTCCGCTTCGATTATCTGGAGTACCCAGGGATTAGATGTTATCCCTTGCCACTGATTTAGATAGTGTGCTAATCTAACCCTGTCCCCTTGGAATGGGATGGCGCAGAGTTTTATTTTTTTATGTTATGTCTGCAGCCCCAATGCCCTTTTTGCAGTATTGCTAAGGACCCCGGTTTTTGTGTCATATCTGACGGTCTCCGCTGATGCGTCGGCCAGAAAAGCGGTAGCCATTTTTTGTGGGGGGAAGCCTCTCTAGTGGCCCGATCCTTAATAGGGGCTTCCAGCCTGTTTAGCCATAGGACCCTGGATCTGGCCACGGAGGTTGATGCTATGCTGGCCTCGTGTGAGGTGTCTTCAAAGGGCTTCTAAGCAAGCTGGGTACTCGTTTTTCCGACCTTGGAAGGATGGAAGGCTGAGAGTCAACCCTTGAGCCGGCTACCTGAGCCATGTGGGGATTGAACCTACAACCTTCAGGTTGTGAGAGAGAGCTTAGGACTGCATTTCTGCTGCCTTAACTTTCTGTGCCACATGAGGCTCTCTTGGCTACCTTTGCGCTTTGTATCCGGCCTTCATCTGCAATCACCTGTTGCAGGGTCTGAATCGTCATGGGCGGGTGATCCTCTTTTGTCTGCATTGTCTCCCTCACTGTCTTGATGAGGTGCGCAATGTCGTTTAAAGAGAAATAGTATTTTTCCTCATCCTCTATAAGTACTGGCGGGTCCTCTAGTTGTCCTTCTGACTGGAGTTCCAGGGAATTGAGCTCGCCTATTCGGTTTGTCTTGGTCTTTTAGGGACCCGTGACGGACCTGGCTAAGCCTGGGGGAAGGACGCCATGGAGGCCCCTGATCATACAGCGGATGTCATTTTTTAAAACGCCGCTTTTTCCCCCGCTAATATCTTTCATGCTCGCATAGGGCTTTTCTCAAGCTTTTTGCTGCAGAGGACATTTTTCTGGGGTCCGCCTTAATCTTTGGACCTTCCCTATCCATCTAACCCATACAAAACAATGGGGGAGAGGGGAGAGAAAAAGGGGAACATATATGCATCCAATCCAGTACAAGTGGCAGTTTGTGCATTCCATTTTTGGCATATAGCCTACTCACGGCTTGTAGGGTATCTGTTTCTCCTTCTCGTGCTGAGCTGTCGCGAGTAGACATGCTTTTGGCACTTCTAGGCAGTCAGCAGGATACCTCCATGGAGTAGAGCCTGCTTTATATAGGAGAAATTTCAAATTTGGCGCCATTTCCGGGTTCTCTGCCAGTAGCCACGCCCCCTACGTTGAGGGCGTGATGTCACCACGCCGGATGACATCACCGCTATGCGCGCCGAGGATCCAGGAGCCCAGGGAGGCCGCCGCTGCTGTTCCCTGCCAGGAGGGACTATCCCATCACGGCAGCGGCGGCCTGAACATGCGGACCGCGTGAGGGAGACCTGCGCTGCTGAGGCGACTTATGGCTCTTTCGGCGGCGCAGGTCGGGGATGCAGGGACTACAGCGGTATGCGGCCCCGACCTCTACCCCTCCAGGGGGATCGCACAGCATGCGGTAATCCACAGATTCGCCCTTTCCAGGGAGGCCACCGCTGCCGTTCCACTGCCAGGAGGAACTATCCCATCGTGGCAGCGGCGGCCAGAACATGCGGACCGCGCGAGGGAGACCAGCGCTGCTGAGGCGACTTACGGCTCCGCCGGCGGCGCAGGTCGGGGATGCAGGGACTCGGGAGTGTGCGGCCCCGACCTCTACCCCTCCAGGGGGATCGCACAGCGTGCGGTAGGTTTCTTTCTCCACAGATTCGCTGGAGCTCTGCTTCATCTAGCCACCGTAGGGACAGGAAGACACTAAAGCATGGTGGAAAAGGAGGTGCTTTTAAACTCTCTTCCTGTCCCTACTGAGGTCAGAGGGCAACCTCCATATGTAAATGGGGCCGTCGGGATGACGACCTGGAAATGCACTTTTTCGGTCACCGTCTCCCAGAAAAAAATGCAAAAAAAAGCAATCAGAAAGTCCAAAATGGTAACAACGTAAACTACAGGACGTCTCGCAAAAAATGAGCACTCGCACAACTATGTAGATGGGAAAATAAAAAAGAGGCTGGCGCAGAGAAGATGGCGGCAAAAAATAACTTAAAATAATTAAATGTCTTTGAAAAAAATAAAAGTACAGCAAAAAAAACAAACTATTGTTTGGTATCGTAGTAATTGTACTGACCTATCGAATAAAGCTATCATGTTATTTTTGATGCAGTATGTGCGCCATAGAAACAAGACGCACTGAAAGATGGAGGAATGTCGTTTTTTTTCCATTCTACTCCACTTAGTTTTTATTTTAGTTTTTCAGTACATTATATGGTACATTAAATAGTACCATTGAAAAATATAACACGTCCCGCAAAAAACAAGCCCCCATACAGCAACGTCGATGGATAAATAAAGGAGTTACAATTTTTTAAAAGGGGGAGGAGGAAAAAACGAAAAGGAAAAAAAAGGGCCGTGGCCTTAAGGGGTTAAAGGATCTGCTGTCCATATCTTAGGAGCAGATACCACAGGACACCATCAGAGGTCTTATGGAAGATATTCAAGTTGTGCTAGGAATATGAAGATAGCAGGATTCTGAAAGCATAAGCTGTTATAGATGAATTTAGGCACTATACAGCATTATAAGTCCTATATGTCTTTTTAATGCAAAGTGAAGATCCCCACATAAGCAAAGCAAATTCAAACATTTTTTTGGGTTTGTGTCCCCGATTCTCTTGTCATGGGATCTATTGATGTTGTTGATTAAAAAAAAGTTCAGGACAAACCAGTCTTTATTTATTTATTCAGCACTATATAGTGATATTGGAAAAGCTAAAGCAAATAATGAATTGAGGCTTGCAAAAGAGGCCAAAAACAATAAAAAAGGCTTTGGGGCTATGTCAAAAGCAAAAGAAAAGTCAAAGATGTTATAGGAGGTTTACACAATGAAAATGGTGAGTTCGTTAAAAATTATGTTGAGAAGGCCGAAATTTTAAATTCCTATTGTGTATCTGTTTTCTGATCTTCCTTGTGCTATTAAAGGAAAAAAGGATGCAGGCTATCTATAAGCAGTGAGATGGTGAGGGAACACTTTGAAAATTCCTGAAATCCCAGAAGATTAGAGAAGGGCAAATGTTGTTCCTATCTTCAAAAATCGAAGAAGGTGGATCTAGGAACTACAGGTCTGTAGACTGGACTTTTATACTGCGAAAGATCTTTAAACAAATTATTAAACAGCATGTATGCAAGTACTTGGATGATAATGGAGTAATTAACCAGAGCCAGGATGGGTTTGTAGCAAACAAGTCATGCCAGACAAATCTAATTTCCTTCTATTACAAAATCACAACTGGGTTGATCAGGAAAATGCGGTAGATATAGTATACCCTGACTTTAGTAAAGAATTTGACAAAATATTGCCTACCATGCCTATGGAAAAAATGACCAAATATGGGATTGACAAGGCAACTGTTAGGTGGATTCACAACTGGCTGAGTGAGCGTACTCAAAGAGTGGTCATAAATGGCTGCACATCCAAGTGGAAGAATGTATCAAGTAGGGTACCACAAGGCTCTGTCCTAGGCCCAGTGTTGTTGAACATCTTTATAAATGATCTGGAGGAGGGAATTGAGGGGAAACTGATCAAGTTTGCTGACAACATAAAGCTAGGAGGGATAGCTTAAACTAGGGAAGAGAAGAAAGAGAGAGATTTTAAAAAGATCTGGACAAGCTTGAACAGTGCGCGGCGACTAACAGAATGGTATTTAAGAAGGAGAAATGCAAAGTCCTACATCTGGGAAAGAAAAATTAAAAAAAACACATACAGAATGGGAGGAATTGAGATAAGCAGCACAAGTGAAAAAGACTTTGGCATACTAATAGATCACAGACTGAACATGAATCAACAGTGTGTTGCAGTAGGAGAAAAGGCAAACATAATTTTGGGATGTATTAAAAGAAGCATAGAGTCTAGATCACGTGAGATAGTTATCCCCCTCTACTCTTCCTTGGTCAGACCTCATCTGAAATACTGTGTCCAGTTCCGGGCACCCCACTTTAAAAAAGACACAAACTGGAGCAAGTTCCGAGAGGAGTTACCAGGATGGTGAGCGGTCTGCAAACCATGTCCTATGAGGAACAGTTAAAGGATTTTGGAATGTTTAGCTTGCAAAAAAGAAGACTGAGAGGAGACTTAATAACTATCTACAAATATCTGAAGGGCTGTCACAGTGCAGAGGGATCAGCCCTTTTCTCATTTGCACAAGGAAAGACTAGAAGCAAAGGGATGAAACTAAAAGGGAGGAGGCACAAATTACATATTGGGAAAAACTTTCTGACAGTGAGGATGATCAATGAGTGGAACAGGTTGTCACAGGAGGTGGTGAGTTCTCCTTCAATGGAAGTCTTCAAACAGAGGCTGAATAGACATCTGTCTGGGATGATTTAGTGATCTTGCATTGAACAGGGGGTTGGACCAGATGAGCCTGAAGCTCCTTACCAAGTCTACCAGAGAAAAGATACTCTGCAATCAAAAAACAAAAGAAGGCCTTTTCTAGAACACTGTGAGCCTGCTCATGCAGCTATCACAATAGGGGTAGGCTACACAGGTACTAGGATGCAATATGGACACCAGGCCTACAAAAGATATATTTTTATTATATCAAATCAACTCGGAGGATGAAATAGCAATCACCAATTTTATCACTTGCATGAAGTAAGGCTGTTACCACGGAAACAGCAGAGAACCTAACTGGCCCTAGCTAAAAAAAAAATGAATACTTTTAACATTAAAGAGATGATATAACAATCCTTTGCTAATCACAAAGTTCTGTAACACACTTTAACCATAGGACAGGTGATGTTACCACTAAATGCACAAATCTAGCAAGAAATAGCAGTCCTATTAGTGATTGACAGCTATTTGTGGGGTGTAACTGATGACATGTCCCCTCAGGGGGGCTTTAAAAAGAAAGTGAAAAAAGAGCAATAATATTTTATTAATTGATAAAAAAAAGTAATAAAAGTTTAAATCACCCCCCTTTTGCCATATCTACAATAAAAAAAATTAAATCATAAAAGATAAATACATATTTGGTATTGCCGCATCTGTAAAAGTCCAATCTATTAAAGTAGTGCATTATTTAACCTGCATAGTGAACGTCGTCCGGAAAAAAAAGAACGTCAGAAATGCACTTATTCAGTCACCCTGTCTCCCAGAAAAAATGCAATAAAAAACTATCAAAAAGTCATATGTATTCTGAATTGGAACTAATGTAAGCTATAGGACATCCCACAAAAAATGAGCCCACACACAACTACATTGATGGAACAGTAAAAAAGTTATTGCTCGCAGAATATGGCAGAAAATAATTTAAAAAAATTAAATGCCTTTTGAAAAAAAAGAGTAGTACAGTAAAAAAAAACATAAAAATTTGGTATTGCAGCAATCATACTGTTATGTCATTTTTGTTGCAGTTTGTGCGTCGTAGAAACAAGACGTACTGAAAGATGGCAGAATGTCATTTTTTTTTTTGATTTTACTCCACTTAGAATTTTAAAAAAGTTTTTCAGTACATTATATGGTACATTAAATAGCACAATTGAAAAATACAACTCGTCCCGCAAAAAAAACAAGCCTTTATACAGGGACGTCAATGGATAAATAAAGGAGTTACGATTTTTTTAAAGGAAAAAACAAAAATGGAAAAAAAAGAGGCTGCGTCATTAAGGGGTTAATATTGTGATTTTACAGTGATATAATAAAAGTTGTATTTTATCACACATTTTTTAGGAGGAATATAGAATAGCCTATTTGTCCCTTTAGGTAATTTCTTCTTGTAGTAATACAGATTGGCCTCATTCAAGTGAACAAAAATGACCCGTTGCTGAGCTGCAATACCAGACATAGCCACATTCATGAGGGCATGATTTCCCCCAAAAAATTGCCAAAGGCAAAAAGCCTAATGGTTATACCCTCCCAAAAGAGAATAATATAAAATTATAAACTTTGTTAACATATATATGCGCTCAAAACAGACAAAGACAATTTAAAATTAAGGAATAGGTGGCTGAACTAAATCCTTACTGGGTCCATAAAAAAAACTAAATATATATAGCTAGGCAGGCTGTGAGGGCAAATGACTTTAGCCACTAGTATATTCACACACCATGCAGTGTTTGGGGAAATGACTTAACTGTTGGCAGCCAATAATGGGATGCACGGGGTGTCAGTTAATAGAGGTGCTATATAAGCAGCTGGATTATAAGCTTTCAGTGAACTGCTATGCTGATTATACATTAATCACAGTTGTGACAGGGGTTGGAGATGTCAGAAAGGTCTCTGTCAAACCACAAAAAAGGAGTGCCTCAATGCCTGACTATCTATAATCATTTTTTGCATAGTAGAGCCATCCCTAAACTAGTCTAAAAAACATGTAACACATGCCATCCCAACAAGTTTCACCACACAGGCTTTATCAAGGCAGCTCAGGTAGGCTAAAGTGAAGGCAGCGGTGCAACTGACAGCTTTTTTTATAGAGAATTTGAATTTCTTTGAATTACTTTGACTTTCTAGCCAATGTGAACCTATGTCTATGTAGGACCAATGAGCAGTGGTTCTATCATGAATGACCTGGAACTGAGCTGCAATACCAGAAGCAGCCATATTCATAAGGGTGGCTTTGTATTATTATATTGAAGTAAAGGGGCCATGGACACTTTTTTCTGTTGATAGGTGATTGGACAGTATGGTAGGACAGATCTCGACTGATTATACTTTAATGTCCTTTCCTGGCAGTTATATAATAAGGGCTCCTTTTCTGCAATCCATTGGAATCCCTTACAGAAGAAGAAAATGGGGGGAAAAATGTGACCCACAAAAGTAATAGAGGGCCATCACACAGGGCGTAAATGCACCAGAAATTTTTGCAGCGGAATTTGCTGGCAAAAATCTGCAGCATTTACAGTACAAGCTCTGTTGATGAGATTTTAAAAATTTTGCCCACGTAAAGCGGAAAAATTCTGTGTGGTGTAAATTTGGCTGCTGCGGATTAGCTGCATATTTGCTGATGATTTTCTGCTGCTGTGGAAAATCCAAAGCGAATACGGCCCCTGTGAAGGCAACCTAAGGGTGTGTATGGAGCTTTACTTGGCATTGTCTTCATTGATAAATAATAAGGTCTACCACTAGGTGATGCTGTTGGTCTTCAGGCTGAGAATTGTCATCAAGCTACTTGGAATTTCATACACACAAGGATTTCTTTTAGTGTTCAGAAATGTGTGAAGCGTGAACATATGCTGCATATATCAAAGCAAGTGAGAATATCTACACTTACATTTACCCTAGAGCTTATAGTTCAAGTAACCTGCCAATCATTCCACAATGTAAAGGCAAATTAACAAGGAGATCTAATAAAGCTTGAGGCAGAACAGTAAATTATTTATATGCATTATCCTCCATTTATAACCTGATAACATATTCAACAGCATTTTACGCATAAAACTGACAGAATACACTTATGATGATAGAAGGAAAAAGATGCTGATGTGGGGGGGGGGGGGGGGGGTCTGCTCTATACAATTAGACAACGCTTTTGCATGTGGCCTATTAGGCCGTACCAATGTAATTTAATAGCATCCACTGCTCAGACTGCTCAGGCTCATTTAATTTTAATGGCTGAAATTCTCATTCATCCGAGTCTTGCTGCTAAGGAAATGAAGACTGGCTGCACCTTCCATCTATGCTAACAGGGGTCCTGCTACCAGGATGCCCACTGTTGTATATACAATACACATATGTTTTTAGAGTAACCACATTAATGCTAGTAAGGCTACATTCATATTGCGTTTGCAAGTTCGGTGCTAGGGCTCCATCTAGATGGATGAAAATGGCGTCCAATTGGAACCCTGGATGCATACCTCCCAACTTTAGAACAACAAAAGGAGAGCAACTCTCAAAGCATGCAATATGCCCCTTTTTTAATGATAGGCCACACCTCTTTTATGATAATCCATGCCTTTTATGTTCCATCACAGTAATAGTATCACTCAGTGACCCTATCACACTAAAATTATGTCTCTAAAGAAGTCAGATAAAATCTCTACACAGTGGTAGTGATTCCAGTGCAGTTACTTACAGTGATAGCAATTACAGTGCACTTACCTCCAGAGATCACAGATGCTGTCTACTCTGATTGCATCATGCATTTTTCTTCTCTTTCCAGGCACAGATTACTATGAAGACTGTTTTTCAGTCACGACTCATTTCTGCACACTCTCCTCATCCTGCTGTTACCCTCAATAAACCTCTCAGGACTAGTGCCCTCTCTGTGGCCCCACAAAGTAATAATGTTACCTCTGTGGCCAGGATTTACTAACAGTGCTTCCACTAAGGCTGGCTGCATGCGGGCATATTTGTAATGGAGAATCCGCAGCAAATACCGCCCATAACATGCTATTAAAAATCGCTTTTTCCTGCACACGAGCGAAAATCAATGGCGATTTTCCGCTCGCAGAGGAAATATCGCAACATGTTCTATTTTTAAGCGGATTCTGCACAGACGGCTTCCATTGACGTCAATGGAAGCCATCCGACCCATGGTCCTCCCGCAACTGACATTAGAGAAAGATTGCGGATTCTGCTTCAGCACTAGGCGATGACGTGGGAAAAGCAGGGTTTTTAAAAAAAAACGGCATTGCACATTTGCAATGACTCACTGTGCTGATCATCCACAGTACAGAAAAGAAAAAGAAAGGACAGGTGCGCGCAAATGCCAGCTGGGCACAGGGCCGGATTCTGTTGCGGGCTGCCGCATGCGGAATCTGACCCTGTCATGTGCAGCCGGCCTAATATAGTGCCCCGCCTGTGATCCCACCATGTCAGTGTGCTCTCCTCTGTGACTCCATTGTACTCCTCTCTGTGGCCTCAGTTACAGTGCCTGATTGCCACATTCCACTAAGAAATGTTCATCATCAGCTATCACAGTGACTGCTATGTACCTCACACACTCCTCCACCCCCCCCCCCCCCCCCCAGGCTCTGAATACACTGGGAGAGAGATTTATTAAGAACAGCGTTTCGTATACTGATACATTCTTCTTCATACATTAGGCGCACCTCAGCTGCTCCATGCACCTACACAGAAATCTACGCCAGGTCGATTTCTGGTATAATTTACAGCAGTTTCTGTAATTATACATAAATATTTCATTCTGGGGCGGCCATGCTCCCTTCTCCGGAAAGTGGCGCAAAGCTGCAGAACGCTTAAAAATTTGTTTCTAAATCTCCCCCAATGTACTCAGACAGGAGTCAGGGGTGGAGTCAGCCACTGTTTGTGAAATACATAACTGTCACTGTTGCGGCTGATGAGCATTTCTGTCACGTCCATGTGGCACTAGAGCACCACGCCAGCTCGGACGCCAGGCGGCGTTCACACAAACACAACATGCATACATGATAAAATGCAAATACAGACTACACCAAAGTAGATGGAGAAACCTGTCCCTTACAACTCAGGGGGATAGGTGGCCCCTGCCTAAAAGTGGGGTAGGCGTCCTGGTAAGGACAGTCCCACAGTCTTCACCTCAGACCTGGCTATCCCTGAAGGAAGGGACCTGGAGAGATGCACAAACAACACAGAGCAACTGTGTAAAGACTAACAAAAAGCAAAAGGACAGAAAAGACACTTAACTGACAGTGGAAAGCTTTCACCCTGGATAGAGATTCCAACCTGCTCCCGCTACACCTCTAACCGAACTGAATTAACCGCAACGGAGGTAGGGAGGAAGGGAGCCTCCACACTTGCTGATAGGTAGCACAAAAGGAGCCATACTCCACATCCTTTTCCACAAAAATAATTCACAGATAGCATTCCAGTATGCAGCATCCAAGTAAATAGCAGCCATCAGCCCCTGCACAATATGTTTAACCTGTATCCTGCACAGTGGCAGGGTGACAAGTCTGTTCCTGCATCATGGCCACCATGCCATGATACCATCACGACCAACAGGGCCCAACGGTGGAAAACTGAACTAAGGCTGCCTGTACACGGGCGTATTTTCATTGTGTTCCCCGCGGTGATAATCTGACTGCGGGGAACGCAGTGAAAGCTTTCCATAGCGTTGCTATGGAAAGCGCTTCACCCCCTGTCCTCAAGCAGAGAATCATAGCGATTCTCCGCTCGTGGGCGGCAATTCGCAGTATGCTGCGAATAACCGTGATTCTCTGTGGTCAGCCTATCTGTCAGATAGGCTGACAGCGGAGATCCGTCTGCCGGCTCCTGCTCCCGGGCAGCTGCTCCCGCGGTGGGGATCCGCCGGGGGATACCGCAACGACCGTGAACAGGCAGCCTTACAGCAGGCTTCTCGTGATGGTGGGACAGGCTCCCAAAATCTCGACTGTCCTGTTGAATCTGGGGCAGTTGGGATGCCAGTGGACTGGCTCCATACCCTGCTACTAGTAAAATGAAGACCAAAACTGCAAGCTCCATTTTAGCAGATTTCCATGTGATTCTAGCATTTTGGCCTGACAGAAGAGCATCTGTTTTATATGCAGATTTTATTCTGCGTATTAAAATCCGTCATGACAATTGGTAGGAAGAATCACCATGATATCGGTTTAAAAATGTGATTGTTCTCAGTAAGACCAACCAAGTCATCTTGTAGATACGATACCTTTTAATGGCTAACAAACATACACGATGTTATAGTTCGAACCTACACAGTGTTCTTCCTCAGGCATAATGGTATAGATCCGAAGACGCATATCTATATATACACATACATATGAAAAGGCACAGACATGGTGTGATTAATTTGCAACACGTGTGTGTGTATATAGATTATATATATATATATATATATATATATATATATATATATATATATATATATATATATACATACATACATACACACACAATATGCACGTCTTCAGATCTATTCCGTTATGCCTGAGAAAGTTTGAAAGCTTGCAATAACATCATGTATTTTTGTTAGCCATTAAAAGGTATCAAATCTACAAGATTACTTGGTTGCTCTTATTGAGAAAAATCACCTTTTGCTCTACTGGCTAACACGGTACTCAAATTTTTCTTTTTTAATGGGTTTAAAACCCACACCGCAAATCAATTTCTGCTTGGTTTTTGTTTTTCACAACCTCTGTATGAAATTTGTTTTGTTGCTACTGTCATGAACATCTGCAAAATATGTGCTAAGTCTGAATGTACCTTTAAGTTGCCTTCATAAACGCAAGATGTGCTGCAGAATCACTGCAGAAATTTAGCAGCATTAACAGTACAAGCCAAGTGAATGAGATTTTCAAAATCGCCTTCACGCGTAGCGGAATTTTTCTGCTGTGGATACACAAGAAATTTTAAAAACACTGCGAATTACTAATTGCAGACATGCAAAAAACTGCACCAAAATCCACAAATACACTTCTGTTGCAGATTGTGAACTGT
The DNA here is from genome assembly GCF_035609145.1 of Eleutherodactylus coqui. Taxonomy (NCBI): domain Eukaryota; kingdom Metazoa; phylum Chordata; class Amphibia; order Anura; family Eleutherodactylidae; genus Eleutherodactylus; species Eleutherodactylus coqui. Next base: position 155,091,287 of record NC_089841.1, read on the forward strand.
TTCTGCTGCAGAAACCGCACTGAACCTGCTTGGGAATCTGCTTTTGTGGGTGTTTTGAAAATAAAGTTTGCCAATATGAACTCAGTGCAGGAACTACCAGAGCCCAAGAATGCAACATATTCTACAGCAGAATATCAACATAAAACCGCAAGTACATATACCAAAAACACAGCAAAGGGCTTTTTCCCATGGGCATGATATCGGCCCATTTTGCAGCCGTGAGAACATCACAAAACCATTGATTTCAACGGTTTAATTTTCACTAGCGGGATTCTCACCCGTTAATAAGAGAAAAGATAGGACTTGCATTATCATTCTCACATGTAGTTAATACTACGTGCAGGAAATATATGGCAGGACCTATCTTCCCACTGCTTTATTCAAACTCATGTGCTATAGCAACGAGTACAGTTGTGTATTAGGCAATGTGTTTTTGCCCAAAGGTTGTAAACTCTGGCTATCTGCAGAAAAGCAACATAAATTCTGCCGCAGAATTTCCGCATCTCGGACATTGTGTTAAAGTAGTCTTAATAGAGCCTGTCATATCCTCTGCAAATTAAAAACCGGCTGCATACCTTCACACAGTAAGGCAGTAAATCTCCGGCGAATCACGCCATCTGAAGCTTTCCATAGAGTTGCTATGGAAAGCATCGGCCCCCTGTCTACGAGCAGAGAATCGTAGCGATTCTCCGCTCGTGGCCGGCAATTCGCAGCATGCTGCAAATCACCGTGATTCTCCGCGGTCAGCCTATCTATCAGATAGGCTGACAGCGGAGATCCGTCTGCCGGATCCTGCTCTTGGGTGGCACAGGGGGCCTAAATTCTGCATCAATACCTGCACGGCTCCATGTGGATTTTGATGCTGAATTGAAAATGGCTTAATTCTAACGGCAATTCTGCATTAAAATCATTAATGACACCTGTGGGTTTTGGTGCAGCAGCAGATTAGGGTGCAAATTTTGGTGCGTAATATGGCCTAATTCCAGCCCATGTGAAAAAACTCTAAGGCCTCATTCACATGAGTGCTGTTTTCACGTATTACAGGTGCATGAAAGGATTGCGCATAAATAGAACCAATGGTTTCCTATAGAAGCGTTCAGATGAATGAATTTTGACGCGCTAAATCCTCACACCTAACAAGTTAGGAAATGCCACTGCATAGCTCGCATCTACGGTCTGTGGTGCAAGCAAAGATAGGATCTGACCTATCTTTGGTGCATGCTTTCCAAAGCCTCATATGGGAGCTGGAAAACACGCACCACGCACCTCGGATCGCGTGAACAGGCTAATTAAAATAGCTGGAATTAATCCGTTCACGCGATCTATAATGGAGCATAGCCATGCCTTTTACACACACCTATATTGCGCGAAAACAGCGCTCGTGTGAACAAGGTCTAATAGTAAATTGTCATGTAGACGGTCTCCAGTTCCCAGTCAATGAAATGTCACCTCAGCAAAAAAACTGGGAAATGGAAATTGCCCACATGACATTTTACTAGTATCAGACCTTGAAGCTGAAGGGAGCAATTGCAGGCGAACAGGTTGATGGGCAGGGGATGGTAGAATGAAAAACTGTGCTGCAATCAATGACAAGCTGGTTGTAAAGGTATGCTGCCAGTTTCACTTGTAAGACGACATGACAGACTTTCCCTAACAAACTCACTGAATTCATTTTCCTGTAAACACAAGTACAGCATTGTTGTGGTTCACTTCTTAAATTGGCATATTTTGTACTGTTATTGTTTCAATTACTTCAATCTTTACATTATTGACAAATAATGAAATAACAGTTGGAGATTTAGGATTTGATACATTTGAAGAGGAATTTCTCAGCTCTTTTGACATCTCTGAATAAATACTTGTATTTCTCATAAAATGGTTTTCCTTTCTCTGTATAGAAGCAATAAATGTTTCCATTCAACAATGACAAGAACAGATCTTGTAAACAACATGGAATTGATACAAAGTATATTTGGAAGTTGTCTAACTTCTTATTTTATCGCAATGTATGCTGGAGCTGGAATACCCCTTTAAGATAAAACCCAACTGCATACATTAAGTTTTAGACAAAGTGTTTCAGACAAGTTTACTAACTAAGCGATTCTCATAAACCCGACAAACCATTTTATATTTGGTAATAAAAGAAGTAAAATTTAACCCCTTTATTACTCCTAAACCAGAAACATCTGCAGCACAGAGGTTAAGCATCTGAGAGGACATGAAGCCAGTAGCATATGGTGAAATTGTGGAATCTCAAGAGCCATATGTGCAGACATACAAACCGCCGAGATGTTACACACTGCAGATAATATCCATGATAAATTATTCACTTAACCAAAATCTGTATATCAAACCTCAACAGCTGCTAAAAACTGGCTTTTTGCCCAGCACATTAAGGAAGTTTGCTTCCCCAAAGCTCTATTGTTCTTCTGGGGATTTAATTATGCATGTTACCATGAAAGCTAATGCTGTACATATGCATTCTGCGTTATTATTAACCTCATCAGGCAGAGTGGGGGGGTAAGGAGAAAGCAGCTGTTTTGCAAGTATTGTCTGCCGAATGCAGACTCGTTTGGCAAAGGATGCAACAAGATGACCAGATGGTTGAATATTTTAATTTATTGGCTACTTTACCAAAACATTTTGTGATTGGGAAAATTTAACTCCAAGTACTAAAAGGAATGGCGACATCTCACTAGATCTCTATAAACGTGTAATTACATAAAAAATATAAAACAACAACTGAACACAGGAATCAGGGCCATATTTACAGCTCACGCTGCCCTAGGTACTAAGACTGAATGCACCTCCCCATTTAAAGGGGTTGTACCAGACTCAACTTTTATCAGCCATCCATAGCATAGGTGATAAAAGTCTGATCGGTGGGGGTCGCAAAGCTGAGATCCCCACTGATCCCACAACAGGGATCCCATGTCCCCCCTCTTCTAATCATTATGAGGTCACTTCTTCCACCCGCACTGATGTCCTAATGAATGGAGCAGCGACTGCTCCATTAATTTCAATGGGATTGATGGAAATCTCCAACAGTCCCACTAAAAATGAATGGCACAGCACCATGCATGTATGACCACTGCTCTATGCAATCTCTTCCTCGGTGTGGGTTGCACTAAGCCCGCAGTGAGAAGTGGGAACACGGGACCCCCCATCCCCAAGACTGATGGGGGTTTCAGTGAGACCCTCACCGATCAGACGTTTATCACCTATCCTAGTGATAGATAGTGAAAGTCTATTCTGTTATAACCGTAGGCACATTTAAACTTAACAGCTATTGTCATGATTTTTTTCTTTCCTGTTTAATAACAATGATTAATCGTTGATTAGCAATTGCGAAGCCATAAAAAGAAGTGGTATCAGTGGCAAAATTGGTAAATGTAAATGCTTCTCATAGCATTGCTGCCTAGTGCATAGCCAGGCCCTGGTTTTCAGTGGCATAGACTGCGTTCACCAAGACTCATCTGTCCAGAGGACACTATACTGTACAAGAATCTGAATACATAAATTATACCTACTCCTAAATAATAAATACAACGACTAAATATTGCAACTATACAGAGACTGTACAGTGTTTGGATAATACCGCCACACAGTAAAGGAATAATACCATCGTACTGTGACTAGATAAGACCAGCATACTATAACTAACTAATACAACCATATTGTGATTGGATAATGTCACAAGTACCTGAATAATACTTCCATACTTCCAAACTTCACTTTCTCCTTTGAAGCACTTTATTGACTGAAAAGGTGATATAGAAAAACACACTGTAGCAGTAGCTTATCATGAGCAGATACCGGTCGGCTATCATCCAATCATCCTATGACTGACTGGTTGAGTTTTCTCAGCTCAGCAATAATCATCAAATTATTGTAAAAGTTACAATGGACGTGTCAGTTACATTATCCCATATATACGTGTGAACATATAGAATTTCTAAATGCTAATGTCAGCAGTACATTATTTCAGGCTTGCTGTAAACATATACAATTGGTAAATGTTGAAATTGCCAATTACCTTATCTAAGGCTTACACAGAGAGCACATTTTGCTAGAGCCTCACCCAACCTTACCCCCTGCGGACTTCTGTTTTTCACTAGTTTTACAAGTCAGTTATGACCCTGAAATAAAATAACGTGTCAAACACTATTACAAGTTACTCTTGCTTTGGCTTCTCAGAATGAACCCTCTGGATCCTGAATTTCAGCAGGATAATAGTTCAACTGAGCACTATTGGCTGTAATTTATGTAGTTAGGCTCTGTTTAAATCTATGTTCATGGATTCCATGTTCTTTCTCCATCATGGACACAACAAAATAAAATCGCTGCCAGGAACATGCATGTAATGGAACTGAATGGCGCCGGATGGTCCGGTTTTAACTATGACCTCTGGCATTTTCCTAGATGTAATTGCACTGCATTTCTAATGCAGATGTGAATAAAGCCTAACAGGCATGTCACATCTGTAAAGTTGGTGAAAATCTAATCCTATGTGAGGGGCAGATCAGGGGTTCCATGAGATCTGGACTGCTTAGGATTGTGAAAAGAAGAAAGAAAAGATCAGGTTACACATACCACAGTTTGGGCACATTTTTTTGGGTGTGCGCTTTCCCAGGTCTTTTTCAGTCTTTGCCACCCATGTAGCTCCCTCACACCAACCTGCTGGTGTAATTTAGGTGCATCTGCAGCTTTTCAGGAAAGTAACTACAGCGAGCAAACCTGCAACAGCAGGAGCACAAGCTGTACTGTGCCCAATGGAGCACGAACTTCTGCTCCTCAGTGGCTCATCATTACTCCCTCCTGAATGGTGGGGGGCAGGAAACTGAGTATAATAGAGAGGCACGGAATGCACTGCTCCATTCATTTCAATGGAGCTGACAGAGCTAGCCAAGTACAAAGCGCTCTGCTATTTCCGTCAGCCCCATTGAAATAGTGGTCCATTCACTGGGACGTTACAGCAATAGGGAGAAGCAACCCTACATTGCAATATAGAGTGTACACAGGTCCCCGTTCTCCGGATCAGTGGGAGTCCCAGCAGTTGGACCACTACCAATCTATCAATTTTCACCCTTCCAGTGGATGGTTGAATCCTTGAAAAAGCTTTTACTTTCCAGAGTACCCCTTTAACCCCTTGAGTGGCGGGTTTCCTACCACCCTGTCGTGCCCACCAGGGCAGGTTTTTTAAAATGGTCTAATCATTGAATTTCAACTAATTTTGCAGTTGCGTCTCAAGAGCCATAACTTTTTCATTTTTCCATTGACATGGCCATATAAGGGCTTGCTTTTTGTGGGACAAGTTGTGATTTTTTAAACAGGGGGAGGAAAAAAAGAAATGGGGAAAAAAGAAAAAAAGCGGCCATGTCATTAAGGGGTTAAATAATGTATTAACTTCCTTCTCTGGGTGATTACGACGCATGGATACCACATGTGTGAATGTATTTTTGATTTTTTTTTACAAAGTAAAGGGAGACAAGTGTTTTTATAATTTTTTTACTTTTGGTTTTTTTTTTTTTAATTTTTTTTTTTTTGTCCCTTTAGGGGACTTCCACAGGGACCCATCAGGACCCCTGATCACATTCCGGGGGTCTGATGGTGACAGCCCTTTACATGCTGCAGTGACAGCCCTTTACATGCTGCAGTCACATAGACTGCAGCATGTAAAGAGTTAACACAGCAGAGATCGGAGGTTTTCTCTGATCTCTGCTGTAAGAGCTAGTACCTAGCTGTCCTCTGACAGCTAACAACCAGCTCTCCCTGCCACAGAGACCATCGGCTTGCTTCTGACAAGCCGATGGCCTCTATGGCAACCTGTAAACAAAGCAGGAGGTTGCCGGCACATCGGCAATATCTTCTGCTGGTTTTTCAAAGCCCTTGCTTTGTTCTCTGTGGGTCTGTGCAGGCAGAGCACACTGTCACAGCTTGTGGCATTGTGCTCTGCAGCTCCCATAGTGATACATAGCTCGGAAATCGTCCGGGCTGTATCGCTATGAGCAGTGGAGCTCGTCCCGGAAATTTTCCGGGCGTGCCACTCAAGGGGTTAATGGTATAGTATGCACATATGTTTTAGAGTGTACAAACATATGGCTGCTTTCACACTGCCAGAATTAGCCTGCAATATTCATCAAAAGACGCGGCTTAATCAGCTGCTGCAGAAATCTGCTACAAAACCCATAGGTCTAAGACTTTATTCACATGAGCATATATCGTCCATGCTTTTCCGCCCGGCCAATATACCCTGCCTATCTGATGCATTGGTTTACAATGCATCAGTTACAAGGGCATATTCCTGCGGTGTAACATAAGCCAGGAAAGATAGTTCAGGAACTATCTTCCTGGCCAGTATACGGTGGAGGATCCATAGACTCCTATGAAAGCCTATGGTAGCTGCCAGAGAAGGGAGGCGGGAGGGAGTTTAGCAGTGTGTCTGCTAAACTTCCACCCTCTTCCCTCCTTCTCCCCGCCCCTTGCTGACAGTTTGCAATGGGAGGGGTCTGGGCGGGAGCTAGTTGCTAAGCTCCCGCCCCCTCCTATTGCTAGCAGCTGACAAGGGGCAGAGAGGGGACAGGAGCTTAGCACACTAGCTTCCACCCCATCCCGTCCCCTTCCCTTGCCGAGAGCTGGCGAGGGGGTGGAAAGGGGAGGCAGTTTAGCCGCGCTAAACTGTCTCTTCCCACCTGAGAGCAATCCGGACCCCAGCCATCTGAACGGGTTCACAAACGGCAGATTTGTGCACCCGTTCACTCAATTTTCGGTCACACTGTGGCCGTGACACAGCCAACCAAAAATCGCTATCCTTGTGTAAATAAGCGCTAACTGGATTTTGATGCAGAATTAATGGCAGAATTAAGATGTGCATGTGAGTGCAATGTGTTGTTTCCCAGTGAAAACAAAGCTATCCTCTGGCATGCGTGAAACACGTCCCTGAGGATCGCTATTTTACAGAAGTGATGCAAGATGTTTTTTGAATGAAAAACGCCTTGCATCCGTGTGTGAAACTCACATTGGCACGCTCACTGCTACAGAGCATAGTTGCGCATACATGTAGGTTTTTTTCTTCCCTTCTCGGGCTGTTGAAACTCCGCGCCATAGCACAGGGGTTTGAAAAAAAAAGCCTATCTTTTCTTGAACGTAGTATTGTGATAGACATGATAATTATTTAGTATAAAATGTCTATCGCTATTTGTATATAACCCAAATGTATTTTGCTATTGTAATGACTTTTAGCTCAGGAGTTTAAAGGACACACACACAATCTAATCATAGTATTTGCTAGACAATGGATGTCTGATCTAATGTTAGTTAAGTACATAGAAGTTACACAAGTTGCACAACCAGCTTCTAAGAGTTAAGGGCCATAGTATTATGTGTATATCCTTATATCCTGTGTTCAATACCCAGCCCCCTTCCACTCTTCAAACACAAGCTAGTTAAACAAATCATTTGTCAACTACACAGAATTCCTTAAGGCTGTCTGCATGCTAAAGAATACAAAGTCCATACCTTGGCGGACGTGAGGACGGGAGGGTAGGGAGGCGGGAGACTCTGTATAATCTAGCGAATGAGAATCTTATATGTTACTGATGTAATCTGTTGCACGCCCATTGAAGGGCGGTTGTCATGTGTTATAATAAAAAGCCTGAGCCTCTACACATTGTAGAGACTCTCCCAGTTTTAGACCAACATTGGTGTCTGATTCTGGTTCGATGATGTGTGCACACGATACTCAATTTGGAAGCGACAAAATACCCCAAAAGCCTGCTGGAGAAACCATAATCCAGATCAGTGGAGTCCCTGGGTGAGCGAGTGGATCTGTGAGGTCACAGCCTGGAACGTACAGAGATCGGCAGATGGCACGCAGAACTCAGGGGCCCGAAAATCTACAGAACACGGTAAGATTGCTTTATCTACCTGTGTCAAAGCTGGGTTCTGACTGCTTTTCTGCCTGTTCCTGATCCAGACTGGACCTTCACTGAAAGACAGGTCTGTCCACTCGAAAAATCACCTTGTTACCTGTCTAGGGGTATTTTGTATGCTGTTGTGTCTGTTATGTCTGAGACGGTTAAAAATTGTGTATACAAGACCAAGAGATAAATTCTGTGAGGGTTAATGTGTCGGGAGGGCGGACTCGGCTGTTTAAGTCTGAGGGAACACGCCAGTGACACGTGCTCCTAGGTAAAACTAGTGTGAGGTTAGGAAGATTTATGATACGTATACTTAACTTTATGATTGAGCGTGTTATGTTCTCATATGTGGAAAGGTATATACTGTGAAGTATAGTCGTGCTTTGTGACGGCTGATTTCTCCAGAATATTATTGAGGTTTTGGTCATTGAAAATAATCGTCAGTCTCTGTGTATAGCTAAATGTCCTGTCTAGATCGTGTACAAGGAGTGCTCTTGGGGATTACTAGTAGAGGTTGGTTGATATAAAGGTGGATGAGATATATATATACCTTGAGCCGTTGTGGGTATTCTCCAGTAATCCCGTCTGTCTGGTATTATAGAAAGAATGTGCAGTGTTTATTGTTGGGGGGAGGGTTGCTGATAAGAGTGAACTGAAAGCTTTTTCCAATTAACCCTTTCTGTTTACTTTGTCGTTCCCTGTGTTTTGTAGAATTAATGTGCATTATAATTCTGAGTGGGAAAGAGGGGTTATATGGGAAGGATTTGAAGAAAGCAGATTTTACAAGAGAAACACTATTGTGTCCAGAAACTTTGAATAGAATAGAATAAGCAGGTAGCATAAAGTTGAGCAGATTGAGAAGGTTCAGGCATAGACGCAGGTTGTTTAGAGAATGGGGAGCAAAGTGAGCAAGGACAAAGGTCATAGAGCTTGTGATTTGGTTACTGAACAATGGGAAAGGATCAGGAAAAGTTGCAGAAAGAAATGCCAGGTTATAGACAGATAAGATAGATTGTAGAAAGTTTTCAGAAGATGAGCAGGAAGCCTAGCAGAAAGAAATGTGTTTTTAGATTGCTAGAAGGAGGTATAATGTAGTTAAGAGATTGAAGAGGGGAAAGCATGTAGGGGGGGTATGTGTATTGCTTATGAACAATGTAATGTCTTTGTGTTGACTACAGCCCCTCCCTGTAATGGCGGCCGCGCTTGCAATGTTTACAATCCAACATAGTGTGACTCTGCAGAAAATGTAGTGAGGCCTGCCCCCACCCTGAAGTTACTTCCCCCCCCCATGTGCTCACTTTCAGGGTGTGTGATGTTACTTCCGGTCCCTCCCCATCCGGGACAGGACCTGGCCCCGCCCCTTCCTCCTCCAGCGGCCATCTTGCCTCACCTGGAAGTGCTGCTACTCAGCAGCCATCTTGCCTCACCTGGAAGTGCTGCTACTCAGCAGCCATTTTGCCTCACCTGGGAGTGCTGCTGCCCCTGGCCCCGCCCGTTCCTCCGGCAGCCATTTTGCCTCACTTGGGAGATTTGTAGCCCCGCCCCTTTCTGCCTCTGGCAGCCATTTTGCTGCATTTGGGAAGCCTATATTTCCCAATGCCACTGTATCCAGTGCTAACATCATGATTGTCTGAAGTAAGGTTTTGTTTGACCAGACTTTGTTACGCTCCAAGATGTGGCCACTTTGGATGTGTGATAAGTTCAGGGAAACAAACCTTTGTGGAGATGCAGCTTGGGACATAGTAGATGACTAAGCTGGTTTATAGTGCATGGAAGATTGGAGTTGATGCATGGGGGGCAGAGGCCGGGAATACATGACAGGGGACGCTCTCTCATGTTCCCAGGGGCTCTGTTTTCCACTGCCCGCTTCTCCAATGGATACTCAGACAGATGATGTTATGGAAGGCTCCTACAGATGGAATAATTTCACTATAGTCACCCAGCAAACTTTTTCATGCAATTTGGTGAAGTAATTTTACTTTTTATGTGAAGAAAGAGGGACTGAATTGCCCAGAGTAGGATGTTAAGTCATCCGTATTCTTTAGTTTTTCTTTAAGTCTTTTGTATATTCTAGTGTCAGTCTACACTGAAGCTATAATTATATTCCGACAGGAGAGTAAAAGCTAAACGCTGGCCATACCCTGAAATACTATTACACTGGGTGACGTAAAATTTGAATTGTGTGGCGCCCCCTTGTGTTAAAAAATGCTAACTGCGACCTGAAGGAAAAAATAAAAAAAAAAAAAAAAACATTTTTTTTGTAAGGAGATTTTCGCTCAGACTTCGCTGTATACAATGTCACCTTGACCTACAAAGTGCTTGTTTTTGTGCCTCTTGGTTTACTAGTTTGAACGCAATTACTCTTTTTCCATTGAGTATTCCTGTTCAAAAGGGGGGAGGCATAGGTGATCTGGGTCATAGATGATCTAGGTGTTGTAGATCAGCTATTGGGTTTGAAAAAAAATAAATAAATGATTTTGTGCTACAAGATTCCGAGCCATGTGAAATAGAACATCAGAACGATTATTTAGTACTAATACAGTAAGAAACTGCAGATATGCAAACAGTTACCAGAACCCCTGTTGATAATGCATATGTTGAGCTTTTTGCAGATGGTACCAGGGTGAGGATTGATGACTCCACATCGGATATGCAGTGGTCACACAACAAGATGTCCTAGAAGCAGAAGCTCTGCCTCCGCATGTCACAGTACAATAAGCGGAATTGAAGGCCCTCACTGAGGCGAGTGGAGTGGCGAGAGGTAAGACCGGCAACCCTTTACACTGACTCCTGGTATGCATTTGGCATAGCTCATGATTACGGCCCAATATGGAAGGCCAGACAGTTTTTACCTCAGCAGGACAACCAATTGAGAATGGTGCAGCGGTACAGAGTCGCATGGAGGCCCTGCTTCTACCTGACAAAGTTGAGAGTTCGCACCGATTCCTACACTGGAGAGGCGAGAGACGACACCCTCGCTGACAGCGCAGCAAAGGCAGCGGCCCTCAAGCCGTGGAAGAAAGAAGAAAGATACTGACAGCATGAGTCAGTGGTAAAAAACTTTGGACATTGACAAAAATTTGGACTTTGATATGCTAAAGACTTTTACAGTTACCAGCCAGCAAGGAAGGAAAGAATAAATTGACTAATATGGGAGCAGCAGAAACAGGACAGCGTGTGGTGAACAGTCAACAGCACTTGCCCACCACAGTTCCTGTATCCCATGATGGCCCAGCTGATGGACGCAAAGACCCACCTAGTAAAGCAGTAATGACGACGACGCTTGAAAGAGGTTGGGCGACTTCTGGGTTCTCTGTAGCTGCTGCATCATTTGTCCGGTTTAGCATGATCTATGCCATGGGTAAGTCAGGGCAGAAGTAAATTTGCCACACCACACTTGCTGGGACCACTCTACCCATTTCAGGGATTGCAAATTGACTACGTTCAGCTCCCACTTGTTGGGAAGTATGACTACGTGCTTGTTGTTGTTGATGTCTTTGCAGGTTGGAGGCCGACCCTGTTACCAAGGTAAACAAGTAGGTAACCGCAAAGAAGCTCATGAACGAGGTAAACTGTGAATATGGGGTACCAGAGGTGATTCAGAGTCAGACAGAGGTATAAACTTCACAGGTGAATGTAACATGTCATGTCTGCTCTGGGTGTATCCCAGGCCTTTTACATACTGTACCACCTTTAGTGTAGTGGAAAGGTGGAGAGACGTAGTGGCACGCTAAAAAGTAAGATACTTAAAAATGACGCCACTTTGGAAAGACTGTCATCCAATAGCCTTATACAGTGTTAGATATGAACCCAGGGGGGATTATACATTATCTCCCTACGAGATTGTTTGGGCTAGCCCCAAGGCTAGGTTGTTACTATCCTCAGTGGTTACAATTACAATCTGATGTGTTGACTGAGTATGTGATTTCCATTGTTAAAGAACTAACTAAAGCCTATGCACAGGTGTTCTCTTCCAGACTCAGAGGCAGACACTGGGACACATATCTTGCAGCCTGGGGATTGGGTGTGCGTCAAGAAGTTCCTCAGGAAGCACCCTCCTGAGCCCCGATTTGATGGCCCCTACCAGGTGCTTCTGACTACTGCCACAGCTGTGAAACTAGCCGAAAGACTTACATGGATCCATGCTTCATACTGTAAGAAAGCTTCAGATCCGGGAGACCAGTCTTAGTTGTGCCAAAGACGTTACTCTGGTTAGGGCTAGTGAGAGAGGAAGGTAGCAACTGGAATCCTTAGTCGGAAGAATATGAGGGTATGGTTACCTTCTAGTATAACTCGTCCAATGCTTAAGTAGCCGCATATTCCTTCGACTATTGTACTGTGGTCCCGTGTCTAGGCGCAAGATCCCACCGCAGGCCAGATTTAGCTCAGTCCAGCTGGTTATATGACTTATATACCCGGGGAATACAATATGTTTGCGCCACTGATAACGTCTGGGGAGAAGACTGCCGTTATTGGGGATTAGTGGGATGGAACACAGGAATAGACTAGTCCTATAAACCGCGAAGTGCCTTAAATAAGAAAGATAAGAGCGGGAAATCCCTAATTAGTCGTATAACCCTCCTTGAGAATAATAAGGACAGCAGGTATTGGAAGGCTGAACTTAGTATGCTGCTTGGTTTTAATGCGGTTTTTACATTAACCATGGGAGATCCAAGCCCGGGGGACGGGGAGACTTATAGTCTGGGGACATACCGGTACGGGAGGACAGATCCCTTAGGGAAGTTTAAAATAAGGGGTATGGTAGATGCAGCCGAATGGAAGCCTTCACTTAGTCCCGTGCCCATAATTAACCCCCTCCGCCGTAAGATAAAGACCTTGACGAACATGATGATCATAGCCGACCCTACCTTTGAGGACACCTTGACAGTAGCGACTGGCTACTCTGACCAGAATCTCTGGTTGGAGTTGATGAGGTACAATGCTAACAGGAGCAACAAGTCTAACTGTTGCGTGTGCGGTAGTGCCCGACTACACTCGGGGATGGTCCCCCTAAATCTCCCTGTAGATGCTGAAGAGTGGTTTATTAGTCTCTTCACGAACATTTCCGCTAATTTTACTGTCCGTGAGAAATGGAAGAAGGAATACTCTATAACTACTTAAGTGTTTTGCACCGGAGAGAGTATTACTGACTACCCTGGAAACTACACCTGCCGGGCAAATAGGCAGGGTGGAGGGAGATTTTTGGGGAACTCACCAACGGGTATTGCTCCTCCTACAGTATGATAGGAGGGGAATAGATGCAGAATCAGGTCCAGTCCTTAGGAGACGTTTACTGGCTTTGTGGAGACATGAGGTAGAGGACCCGCCTGGAGGGTAATTGGACAGGGGAGTGTGCCTTAGTAAAGCCCTTATGCTCCTCCACATCCTGTCAGACATCAACGTTTCCCTTGTTTGAAAAAGATGAAGAGCCAGTTCTGATAATGCCAACCACGTACGCTACCAAAGAAAAAGGAGAAATGTACTAGTACTGTGCCTGCCCCGATCTCCTAAGATGGATTGTCAGTGGAATTCCCATTTGCCTAGGGATAGTGCAGAAGACCTTAGGTTCCGGCGAGGGCACACCCTGTGGGGTGTTAACTTGTACAGATAGAGGGTATGGATGCCCGGAAATGAGCCCAGGGAATCCATGGCCTCCCTCTGAGGTGAGGTAGGGATCCCCCCCTCTTAGGAGTAGGGACTTACGGGCAGTGGGAAAGCCCTGACGCAAGGGTGAGGCGACTTGGACGTGTTCACCATTAGGACTATCTCCAGGAGGGACACTGGTGTGGGTGAAGATTAGGGAGTCCCACGCCGTGCGTACCTGTGCACGCTACTAGTATTGTAACATTATGCTAGAGCGAGAAGAGAGACCCCTGGTGGTAGTTTTGATCTACACGTATACATTGACGTCATAGGATAGCCAAGGGGGGTACCTGACAAGTTTTAAAAACTAGAGACCAAGTAAAAACTAGATTCGAGTCCATTTTCCTGATCATTATGGTAAATAAACGTTGACTGGATTAATTATGTTTATTATAATTAGCAGTGGTTTATAAATTATACTAGAGACGCCTTATAGGGACTAGTCGACCAATAGGACCTACCTCGACTATGACTTTTTTTTAAAATAGAGTGACCTTAGATATGACTTTAGCTAAAAAGGGGAGTGTCTGAAAGATGATAGGGGAGACTTGTCATACCTACATCCTAGACGACACGTGACCCGCGGGTAAAGACGCAGTTGCTATTAAGAAGCTGACCGCACTAACTAAAAAGAGCTAACTTTTGGGACCAGCCCTCGCCATGGATGAGCGGGTGGTAAAGGATCCTGGCACAGACGGGCGTCGCTGTTGTATGTGAACTGATGGTTACCTTTTCTGTTCTAGTCTGCTGTGTTATTCCCTGTGTCAGAGAGACCTGTGAAACTGATGCTGGAAAAGCCGCTCCCACCATGAGTTTGCTGGATGCATCCCCAGAAGGAGTGGACAAGTCCTACACCCCCTTGAAGACCCTAAAACGAACCTTCAACGCGCTCCAGTTATAGGCTCACGCGCAGAAAACTGTGAAAATTAGATAAAGAATTAGAGGATAGACATTTTAAGGGGGGATTGTGATAGACATGATAATTATTTAGTATAAAATGTCTATCGCTATTTGTATATAACCCAAATGTATTTTGCTATTGTAATGACTTTTAGCTCAGGAGTTTAAAGGACACACACACAATCTAATCATAGTATTTGCTAGACAATGGATGTCTGATCTAATGTTAGTTAAGTACATAGAAGTTACACAAGTTGCACAACCAGCTTCTAAGAGTTAAGGGCCATAGTATTATGTGTATATCCTTATATCCTGTGTTCAATACCCAGCCCCCTTCCACTCTTCAAACACAAGCTAGTTAAACAAATCATTTGTCAACTACACAGAATTCCTTAAGGCTGTCTGCATGCTAAAGAATACAAAGTCCATACCTTGGCGGACGTGAGGACGGGAGGGTAGGGAGGCGGGAGACTCTGTATAATCTAGCGAATGAGAATCTTATATGTTACTGATGTAATCTGTTGCACGCCCATTGAAGGGCGGTTGTCATGTGTTATAATAAAAAGCCTGAGCCTCTACACATTGTAGAGACTCTCCCAGTTTTAGACCAACATTGGTGTCTGATTCTGGTTCGATGATGTGTGCACACGATACTCAATTTGGAAGCGACAAAATACCCCAAAAGCCTGCTGGAGAAACCATAATCCAGATCAGTATTCACGCCCAAGAAAAGAGCTAGTCAAAACGAAACCATTGAAATCAATGGTTTTGTTACGTCCTGCTATGCGGCCATGATTTTCATGGTCCCATAATGGAACTAAAACACGTTCATCTGTTTAAGCCCTAAAACTGATATCATACACAGGTTGCATATGGGCGAACTTACGGGGTTATATGACTCTGTTATACGCTTTATAGCAGCGAGCATATTTCTGCATGCATCCATCTGTTTAAGGGCTTAAAGAGATGGGGGTGATGCAGCCATGCAAGTCATGGCTGCATATCGAGACGAAACAAAACCATATATGTCAATGGTTTCATTTTCAGAATCTGGATTTTTGAGCATTAATAGTATGTGCAAGAAAGATATTTTGAATGGTAAAAAACAAAGATTTTTACCATGTTCATGTGCAACTATGCTCCATAGCTGCTGGTGTAGTTGCGCATACGCCTGTGTGAAGAGGCCCTTAGCCCTGATTCACAAAGGGCTCACATAACACCTACATCAGTACTGCTGGACAAACCAGTGCACAAATGACATCGGAAGACATGTCACAATTCATTTATTCCAAACCAATATTTATTGGGTTGTTTTAGAATAGCCAGATTCAGAATGTACAGTATATTTAAGTACACATACAAACACAAGGAATACTTCATTATATAGCATGCAGTATTTCATTTTCAAAGTCTACAAATCTGGCCAGCATGAAATTGTCATCCAGCATGAGGCAATGCCATTTATTTTCTGCTTCCTGACACACAAAGAAACAGATTAGAATAGAGCCCATGGGGCATAACTAGCAATCCTTCTTGCCTATATTAGCAGAGCAAGTATATAAGGGCTTAAGCTGATGAACGTGTTACACCAAGCTTTGCGGAGATTTCAATGGGTTCATTCTCACTTCTTTGTTTTTGCACCCATTATTTCTGCAAGCACAAAAAAATACAACCTGCTCTATGTTGTGCGTCTATGTTCACCAAAGAGCCCCACAGAGGTCTATGGGAGATGCGAAAACACACACATCTGCCCGCATCTAAACACAGAGCATACCCACAATCACTGGCAGCATGTTAGGCTAATTAGTCCTTTAAATCAGGGTGGGGTGATTTCCCTGCCCAGGCACGAGCGCAAAATACACTAATTCCCTGCGCAAAACAGTTGTGCAGGAGCAAGTGTATTGCGTAATACGCTCATTTGTTGAAGACCAAAGGACTGCACAAACATTCACAAAGGACATTCTTCTATATATATAAATGCATCTTCAGATCTGTTCCATTATGCCTGAGGAAGAACCCTGCGTAGGTTTGAAAGCTCGCTAAACATCATGTTTTTTGTTAGCCATTAAAAGGTATCATATCTACAAGATGACTTGGCTACATTTCAGTAATCCACATACATTCAACCCTATAAGAAAACACATATACATAAACCAATCCCACACACATAGGTGCATACATATACATAACCAGATGCATACATGTATCAGTAATCTGCAACATATTGCTTGCCAACTTCCCTGGCTGTGCAGCAGTGCGGCAGATTTCGTTTTTTGCAATGCAAAGCGCATCATCCATAGCAGTTCCGCACCAATTTCATGGCAAATTCACTTCAAAATCTATATGTGAGACATGCAGATTTTGTGGCAGATTAGTTTTGCATTTTTATGCTGTACGTGAAAGAACACTTAGGGTGCATTCAGACGACCGTATATCGGCCAGGTATTCACGCCGGCCGATATACGGCGTCTCTCTCTGCAGGGGGAAGAGGCTGGGAGCAGTGCTCTGAGCTCCCGCCCCCTCCCCCTCCCTCCCCACCCCCTCTCCGCCCCTCCCTCCCCACCCCCTCTCCGCCCCTCCCTCCCCACCCCCTCTCCGCCCCTCCCTCCCCACCCCTCTCCGCCCCTCCCTCCCCACCCCTCTCCGCCCCTCTCCGCCCCTCCACACTATTTGCAATGAGAGGAGGCAGGACGGGGGCGTGGCTAAGTTCCAGGAATTAGCTCTGCCCCTGTCCCGCCTCTCCTCATTGAAAATAGTGCAGAGGGGCGGAGAGGGGGTGGAGAGGAGGCAAAGAGGGGCGTTAGCTCAGAGCACTGCTCCCGACTCTACCAGCCTCCTCCCCCTGCAGAGAGAGATGCCTTATATCGGCCGGCGTGAAAACTTGGCTGATATATGGTCGTCTGAATGTGCCCTACGGCTTACTTCACAGGCGAGCGCAATATGGGGACGTGAGTCCCACCCCTATTTCATTCTCCCCACCATGTGAATTCTCCATAGATGTGAAGCGTTTTCATGCCAAGACAGCCTCGCATCACTTCGCAGAAGAAACAATCCTCTACCGCAGCTGTCAGTGGATAGCAGAGTTTCTCCCATTGTTTTCAATGGGAGACCTCACAACTAGAGATGAGCGAGTATACTCGCTAAGGCACATTACTCGAGCGAGTAGTGCCTTAGCCGAGTATCTCCCCGCTCGTCTCTAAAGATTCAGGGGCCGGCGGGGGAGAGCGGTAAGGAACGGAGGGGAGATCTCTCTCTCCCCCCCCCCCCGCTCCCCCCTGCTAACCGCTGCAACTCACCTGTCACCAGCGCCGGCCCCCGAATCTTTAGAGACGAGCGGGGAGATACTCGGCTAAGGCACTACTCGCTCGAGTAATGTGCCTTAGCGAGTATACTCGCTCATCTCTACAATCTCTACACACAACGCGTACACTTGGCATGTGCTGTGATTCTGCCGCCAGCCCCACTGAAATCAATGGTTGGTGCGATGCAAGAACACGCACAAGATAGAATATGCCGCGATTTGTTTCCCGCATAGCGTCACATCACGGTGTCATGCAGGAAAACATCGCTCAAAAGGATGAGGTTCATATTTGCCTGAGATTTGTGCGTCTCGCAATGCACAAATCTCACACGATTTTATCACCCATGTGAAGCCGGCCTAAGGGCGTATTCATATGGGCGAACTTATATGACTCTGTTATAGCCTATGAGGTGTAGTAATGCAGTACCAAAAGTGAATATTTGGCAGGGAAAGGGTTAGTTTCACACGGGTGTGGCTGTGTCTGAAATACAGAAAACACTCTGAGTATAGTCCATTGCGGTCCCTGAGAGATCCATGGAAATCATTGTGGAAAGAGAGAGCACTCTTGCTTGAATAGCTATGGGTATATTTTTTTAGACTTTCACTCTATATATTAAGGGGCTAGACCTATAGTGATAGACAGTATTAAAGGGGTTTGGCCTAAAATAATAAATGAGGGTATACTCACCTCTCCTGAGGCCCCAGGATGCAGCTGATGGTCCATGTGAAAAATAATTTCTGTCTATCCTATTCTCATCCGTTTTCATGGATAAGAATATGGCAACCAATATGGAGTGTCCATACAGATTGGAGAGCACATCGATGGGTGTCCGTGTTGATAGATGCAAGTTGCTCGGGTGCAATTCACCATACAGCCATTTGAATCTTTCCTTAGGCTAATTTCACACAGGTGAGTGTGATATTGGGCCATGAAACTCAGCCCGATATCAAGTTCATCAATGTGCAATGTCTCCGCGGATGTGAGACGTTTGTGTGTTAAACTGCGGAGTATTTCCCATTGTTTTCGATGGGTAAATCTTGTACGCCATGCAATGCTGTGTCAGCCCCATTGAAAACAAGGGTACACCCAAAGATAGGGCATGCTTCAATTTTTTTCACACACCGCTATGGGATGTGATGCAGGAAAAAAAAAATTGCTCATGTGTATGACCCTATTCAAAAGAATGGGGTTCATATTCGTGCATCTCGCAATTCGCAAATCTCATGGGATTTTCTCTGCCGCACGAAAATGGCATTAGTCTTCATGTGTTTGGCAACTTTTGCACACTTTCAGGCACTTGAACTGGAAAGTCTGTATATAGCTGGGATAGGGTATTCCCAAACACTGCAAGCATCCCAGAACCAATGGTGCTGAGGAAAAAAAAAAGATTTTCTCCACACTGCGTCACCAGGAGTATACTATCAGTTAAAATGGCTTCTCACCAACTGCAGATGGCTTTGAAGACCTTCCCTACCGGCAAACACACAAATGACTGAGGCCTCATGTCCACGGGCCGTTCGGATTATGCAATCGAGAGGCCACAGCGGAATCCGATCCTGCCCATGGCCGAAGACTATGCTTACCTGTCCGGGTCTTCACTGCAGGTGTGCGGGGAAGCGCCGCCGCACTGCCGCACATGTGCAGTAGAGATGTTTTATTCTAAATCTCCTGCTTTCCCAAGAAATCCGCGTCCCGTCCGCAATTGAATTGAATGGGCCGCAGATCAGACGTCTTCCACTGACTTCAATGGAAGCCGTCCGTGCAGAAACCGCAGCAAAATGGAGCATGCTGCGATTTGTTTTCCGGGCCAGAAGGTGGCTGCTAAACTCCCTCCCCCTTCTCTCCTCCCCTCCCATTGCTGGCTGCGGACAAGGGGCCGGAGCTTAATTCCATCCCACCCCTTCCCATAGCAAACCGCCGGAGGGGAGGAGATAGGAGGTGAGACAGTGAGGGGGATGGAATGGGAAAAGAGCTTAGCAGAGCTCAGCTGTCTCCCCGCGCCCGACGTCATATACGCCGAGCCCATGTATCACATGGTAGCACGTATCGGCCGGCTGTTAAAACGCCGACTGATATACACTCGCGTGAATAAGTCCTTATCCTTATGGGTCCTGAATTCAACACCTGTTAATATCAGAGTGCCTTTACTTCAAAACCACAAGATTAAATTCTGCCACAGAAAAGCATTCTGTCGCAGAATTAACGATGTCTTGTGGAATTGTTGTTGCGGATTTCTAACATACAGAAGATGTAATTCCGCAATTAAAGTCTGCAGAAAAAAACACTGTAAATTCTGCAGAACAATCCACATTAATAATGCATAAAATCTGCACTAATTGACAAAATCCACATCTGCGCTGCTTCCTGCGGTCAATTCCATCCTGTGTGAAAGGTCCCTAAATGTTTATTCTCTTTTAGGATTCAGCCCAATTGTTTTCCTTTTGTTGCCTACGTACATGATCTTTTTTTCCTAATGAGTTATTTCTTACGCGTTGCCCATATCCTTTATTTATTGCTAACCTATGAGTCATTCTTTTTTCCATTTCCTCCTCTTCATGTCTATTATTCTATTCTCTGTTGTTGTCTAGCTTCTTGTTCATTTCCAGCTGGGATGCAGGCCAATTAAATCTGCTTCTTAAAGTTGTACATAATGCTCAGCATTCTTTTTATGTTTTTAAGTTGCATGCTTCATACTTAAAAAAATGGCAATTCTTTTATATTTGCAGCCAATCACCATCTCTCTTGCATATCTTGTCATTTATTTCTTTGCTCCTTTTTGCTTCTGAAACTCCATGGTATGCTATCATATAATGGGTTTTCGTCTCTCCTTGTTGTGTTCTTGCTACATTTTACCAAACTATTCTACAATACAAGCAGTTCATGTCAATTTCTTCTAACAGCGTTCCCATTCATCAAATCAGGACATATTCAGTCTCAGTGTTAATTAGCAGCTCACATTCTCCATGTGCAGCAGCTTGTGATACAGGGTTTGTTATTAGGAAGACTTCAGGAGGATTTATCTGCAGCATGCATAATAATAGCTTCCAACATTGCATCTGTGACTTTTTCTATCTCATTCTCCTACAAAACATCTGCCAGGTCTGAGGTGACATACAATAAATATTTGGCAGCCAATTTGTGCCAGATGTCTGAGACCTGATTAAGCAATATCAGTCATTTCACAATTGTATGATGAAGTACTGAACACCTTACAACTTTCAACTTCAACATAAGTAACATAACATTCCAGGAATCCAGCACCTGGTTCTTCAGACATTTTGCTAATCTGGCATTCAACAAGAGGTCCCTTGCCAGATTATAGGAATTAGCTGGACCCAGCACTTTACATGGTGGATCAAGCGGCAGCACAGCGAGTCCCTGGAAGTGTTCTGGAATATCCAGTGCTACAGAACAAAGTCCCTCATGTGCGGTTGTACGGACCGATAGTACATTGCATTACTTATGTAGTGCATTCTACTGAACCTATGACAGCGGCATACTAGACTCTGCTGGAGGCGGGGTCTAATAGGTGAAATTACATGGCAGACATGGAGACTTTGTCAGGCTTCCAGCTGCCATGGGAACTTCTTGGTACCTTGTGATCGAACTGTGGGTCCTGATATCTGACAGAAGGGCCCCTTCCTCCTGTTATCTGCTTACATGCTGCAGTTGCTTTTGATTGTGGCATGCAAGGGGTTAAACTGCCAATATCTGATGTTTCTCTGCTACGGGGTGTTAGAGCATGAGTCTGGTTGTCAGTCAGCCAAGCCACTGCCTTAAAAAGATGTATGTGCAAATTAAAAGACCATTAGTGAGGTCAGGCAAAAGGCGTATTGGCCGTCACTAAGGGGATAATCTTCAATGTCATAAATTATATTTATCTTAAGCCAGTGAAGTGAATCTTAGTCTCTTTCTAGTACAAGCCTCAATTTGGCTTAGCACTGACATAAAGCCAAGTTGTCACAATGAACCTTGCTACCTGTCACAGCTTTTGTCAAAAATGACAGCAACTCTAAGAGCAAGGAAATCCCTTGAAGTCTGCACGCCCTGTCAATTTTTTACAAACACAGCCATAGGCAACATGATTCCTTGTAACAACTCTGCTTCCTGCCTCTGGAAAGCAAAATATAAATATTACGTTTAATGGTAAAAAGTATGAACAAAGGAAAAGCCATAGCAGTATTAATACTAGTAATTAAAAGAATAGTTTTTTCAGACATACGACATGAGCCTCTTCTCAAGACAAAGCAGAGATACAACAGGACAGGTACACTGTACAAGTCAAAATAATGATATATCAAATGCTTCCTGCAGGTCAGTATATGCTAGGTTACCAGGGACGTGGCGTTCACAGCTGAGCAGGGAATGCCAAATTCTTAGCAATGACTAGAGTTGAGCGAACGTACTCTGCCGAGCTTGATGCTCGTTCGAGTATTAGTGACTTGATTGTGCTCGTTACTTGAACAAGCATCAAGCCGTGTTCGACCCCGCCGCAGTTTTGGCTCCTGCCCGCTGTGACGTGCCTGTTTTGGCCCCTTCCCGCCACGACGCAGCGGGTGTCATTGTCAAATTTTTTGGCAGGCAGGCGAGAGATAGAGAAAGAGAGAGAGAGAGACTTAGGGGGGAAAAAAAAGCTCGGGACCCGGCGTCCCACGTACAAAAATGCTTGAGTCCCCCATTGTAATCAATGGAGTTTGTTACTCGAGTAGAGCTCTCGAATTTTACGAAAAGCTCAACTCAAATAACTCGGACTCGAGCATTTGGGTGCTCGCTCATCTCCAGCAATGATGCATATACCCGCTGCCCATACACAATATAATTGCGCATAGGCGCGTGTATATATGCGCCCATGTTATAAAGTTTTGCAGCACAATTAAAAGTGTAAACAATGTTTTTAGTGGCTTAGGCTGCATTCAGACGAACGTATATCGGCTCGGTTTTCACGCCGAGCCGATATACGTTGTCCTCATATGCAGGGGGGGGGGTGGATGAACTGAGCTCCCGCCCCCTCTCTGCCTCCTCTCCGCCCCTCTGCACTATTTGCAATGGGGAGAGGCGGGGTGGGGGTGGGGCTAATTCTCAAAACTTAGCCCCACCCCCGTTCCGCCTCTTCCCATTGCAAATAGTGCAGAGGGACGGAGAGGAGGCAGAGAAGGGGCGGGAGCTCAGTTCATGCTCCTGGCTCTTCCATCCCCCCCCCCCCCACCCCTGCAGATGAGGATGACGTATATCGGCTCGGTGTGAAAACCAAGCCAATATACGTTTGTGTGAATGCAGCCCACGGCCGGTCTCCCACACCCAGACTTGAATTGCAGATTCTGCAAGCTCTGCTTGCCCATTTGATACCTGGAAGCTCACGGGTAACAAATTGCATTGCCTTATGCTGTTCCAATCACAGTAGCGTGTTGGAACTACATAATCTGCGAGCAGAAAAAAAAATGCAGCATTGCGTATGGGCTGCGGGTATCCACATAATCACTAAACGGCGGCACGGGAAATATAAACAAAAAAGGAAAACAGGTGTTATTCCAATGACTACCTGCATTGGTAAGCTGTCATGCGCAGGATCACGTCCGGGCTCACTGCTGTATTCCACTGCGGGAGGCCCTGAGCGGATTCCGCTTATGGCCATGCAAGAGCGACCTTAAAATAAGTTGCAGAAAGTTATTATAATCAAGCTAAACTTTGCTGCTCTGTATTTAATAAAAAATTGTTCTAAGAAAATAATGCTGTTGCCTATAATGACCAGGCAGATTACATCTGTCATTTGTAAGCAGATTGAGAAATTAAATAATTGGTCCGATTGGCTGCCATAAGCAGCTTATCCTCTACTTCTACCCCTACATTAGTTTACTATTCCTCTATGGATTGGGATGCAACTTGCTCATAAAAGATTATGTTCTCATAGTGATGCAGCTTCTCTAAGACCCATGCAAGTTGGCCATACACCAACATTTTCATAGGGTTGCCTCTTATAGTAGAACAAGATGCTTCCCCAATGATATTTCAGAATTTTCTAGCATAGTATTTGAATATGGCTACTCAGGGGTGTTACTAAGAAAAAACTGGGTCCATAGTGAAATTTTGAATGGACCCCACTCCTTGAACACCAACATTTACTAGCCCCATGTAAAAGTTAAGTAAAAATTCATGTAAGGACAGACGTTCAGGCTGCACTGTACTAAAAAAAGAATAAAAAGAACTAGGGCACTCATTGTGTACCCACAAACTGTTGCATTGGCTCTATGCACCAGTGCAATGCATCACTTACTTGTGCATTAGCACCACCTATTGTAAAGGCTATGCCTATCATTGCATTTTTTCATTAATCCCCAACTACAACCCATGTGGCTATGGTTAAAGTTTTCTGTCCCCCACCTATGTGTAGTGGCCCTGTCTGCTGCTAGGCAGGTAGGGCCACTTTTAGATTTTTTTTGTAGGTCCACTTTAAATTCCCAATTCACCCCTAATAGTAATATATTTAAGGATTTGGTGTACTAACCTGAACTTCTCTGCTCATCCATGAAGAGAACATTGATAAGCAGTAATCTGCTTGCTCTTGTGATACAGTGTTTCCTCAGTTCTGTGACTTATCATGTTCATCTGCCCAAGTGTAATATTGACCTGCAATTCACCCTTTGTAAATCCAGAAGACTGACAGAAAGCAATAGTTAATAATTACAGAACATGACTGGGACCATTGAACTACAAGTGACCTCCACCCATTATCCAGTGACAGTGAATCAAATGAAACCTATATACTATTCTTATCCAACAGTAGTACAAGAAAACATCTGCAGAGCATTTGTTACTACATATGATGTTAAGCCTTCCTTCTAAAGGTGCCGACAATCCAACTTTCAAGAGATTATATATTGAAGAAAAGGTCACTGAATGCATTGTATTTAACTGAGTAAACTATGTATTGCACAGCTGAAAAATGATGCGGAACATGTGAGGACTTGAAGCCAAATAATGCTTTTTTAGGACAGAAAAATGGAGGAAGCTGTCTGATTAATATAGCTTTATACCAAACTATCTAAAACTACTGAATAGAGATGAGCGAACGTACTCGTCCGAGCTTGATACTCGTTCGAGTATTAGCATGTTCGAGATGCTCGTTACTAGAGGCGAGCACCACGCGATGTTCGAGTTACTTTCACTTTCATCTCTGAGATGTTAGCGCGCTTTTCTGGCCAATAGAAAGACAGGGAAGGCATTACAACTTCCCCCTGCGACGTTCAAGCCCTATACCACCCCCCTGCAGTGAGTGGCTGGTGAGATCAGGTGTCACCCGAGTATATAAATCGGCCCCTCTCGCAGCTCGCCACAGATGCATTCTGACATAATTCAGGGAAAGTGCTGTCTTGCTGGAGTTGCTATAGGGAGAGTGTTAGCAGTTATTTTAGGCTTCAAGAACCCCAACGGTCCTTCTTAGGGCCACATCTGACCGTGTGCAGTACTGTTGAGGCTGCTTTTTGCAGTGTTGCACATTTTTTTTTTTTGTATATCAGCCGTGCAGAGCATTGCGTCCTCAGTCTGCAGTAATTTTACATAGTATAGGGCCAGTAGTGCTGAGGCAGGGACAGTGAAAAAGGTGAAAGACGTATACCGTCTATATAGGCAGTGGGCTTTTCCAAAAAAAATTGGGGAAAAACATTCTATTTAGGCTGCCTGTGACCGTCCTGAGTATACTGCGTCTCTGCTGGGGGTAGTAGTCGCTCATTAATACGCAGCCAGCTAAGTGTTACAGCAGGCTTGCGCAAAATTCTTTCCCGGCTCTGCGTTGGCCGTTGCATCACAGCTGTCATCCTGTCCAGAGGGAAACAGTCTGCAGTAATTTTACATAGTCCAGGGCCAGTAGTGGTGAGGCAGGGACAGTGAAAGAGATATACTGTCTATATAGGCAGTGGGCTTTTCCAAAAAAATTTGGGAAAAAACATTCTATTTGGGCTGCCTGTGACCGCCCTGAGTATACTGCGTCTCTGCTGGGGGTAGTAGTCCTAATTAATATGCAGCCAACTAAGTGTTACAGCAGGCTTGCGCAAAATTCTTTCCTGGCTCTGCGTTGCCCGTTACATCACCGCTGTCATCCTGTCCAGAAGGAAACAGTCTGCAGTAATTTTACATAGTATAGGGCCAGTAGTGCTGAGGCAGGGACAGTGAAAAAGGTGAAAGACGTATACTGTCTATATAGGCAGTGGGCTTTTCCAAAAAAATTTGGGAAAAAACATTCTATTTGGGCTGCCTGTGACCGTCCTGAGTGTACTGCGTCTCTGCTGGGGGTAGTAGTCCTAATTAATACGCAGCCAGCTAAGTGTTACAGCAGGCTTGCGCAAAATTCTTTCCTGGCTCTGCGTTGGCCGTCAGATCACCGCTGTCATCCTGTCCAGAGGGAAACAGTCTGCAGTAATTTTACATAGTCCAGGGCCAGTAGTGGTGAGGCAGGGACAGTGAAAGAGCTATACTGTCTATATAGGCAGTGGGCTTTTCCAAAAAAATTTGAGAAAAAACTTTCTATTTGGGCTGCCTGTGACCGTCCTCAGTGTACTGCGTCTGTGCTGGGGGTAGTAGTCCTAATTAATACGCAGCCAGCTAAGTGTTACAGCAGGCTTGCGCAAAATTCTTTCCTGGCTCTGCTGTGCGTTCCGTAAGCGAAGTCAGCCTCCAACCACAGGCCAATAAGTGGCACATTTAATTACGGCGTTCTGTTTCTGCACTACTGGTAATACACCATGCTGAGGGGTAGGGGTAGGCCTAGAGGACGTGGACGCGGGCGAGGACGCGGAGGCCCAAGTCAGGGTGTGGGCACAGGCCGAGCTCCTGATCCAGGTGTATCGCAGCCGACTGCAGCGGGATTAGGAGAGAGGCACATTTCTGGTGTCCCCACATTCATCTCACAATTAATGGGTCCACGTGATAGACCTTTATTAGAAAATGAGCAGTGTGAGCAGGTCCTGTCATGGATGGCAGAAAGTGCATCCAGCAATCTATCGACCACCCAGAGTTCTGCGCTGTCCACTGCTGCAACTCTGAATCCTCTGGCTGCTGCTCCTCCTTCCTCCCAGCGTCCTCACTCCATTACAATGACACATTCTGAGGAGCAGGCAGACTCCCAGGAACTGTTCTCGGGCCCCTGCCCAGAATGGGCAGCAATGGTTCCGAATCCTCTCCCACTGGAGTAGTTTGTCGTGACTGATGCCCAACCTTTGAAAAGTTCCCGGGGTCCAGGGGATGAGGCTGGGGACTTCCGGCAACTGTCTCAAGAGCTTTCAGTGTGTGAGGAGGACGATGACGATGAGACACAGTTGTCTATCACTCAGGTAGTAGTAATTGGAGTAAGTCCGAGGGAGGAGCGCACAGAGGATTCGGAGGACGAGCAGCAGGACGATGAGGTGACTGACCCCACCTGGTTTGATACGCCTACTGAGGACAGGTCTTCAGAGGGGGAGGCAAGTGCAGCAGCAGGGCAGGTTGGAAGAGACAGTGCGGTGGCCAGGGGTAGAGGCAGGGCCAGACCGAATAATCCACCAACTGTTTCCCAAAGCACCCCCTCGCGCCATGCCACCCTGCAGAGGCCGAGGTGCTCAAAGGTCTGGCAGTTTTCCACTGAGAGTGCAGACGACCGACGAACAGTGGTGTGCAACCTTTGTCGCGGCAAGATCAGCCGGGGAGCCACCACCACCAGCATGCGCAGACATATGATGGCCAAGCACCTCACAAGGTGGGACGAAGGCCGTTCACCGCCTCGGGTTTGCACCGCTGCCTCTCCCCCTGTGCCCCAACCTGCCACTGAGATCCAACCCCCCTCTCAGGACACAGGCACTACCGTCTCCTGGCCTGCACCCACACCCTCACCTCCGCTGTTCTCGGCCCCATCCACCAATGTCTCTCAGCGCACCGTCTAGCCGTCGCTAGCGCAAGTGTTTGAGCGCAAGCGCAAGTACGCCGCCACGCACCCGCACGCTCAAGCGTTAAACGTGCACATAGCCAAATTTATCAGCCTGGAGATGCTGCCGTATAGGGTTGTGGAAACGGAGGCTTTCAAAGGTATGATGGTGGCGGCGGCCCCGCGCTACTCAGTTCCCAGTTGCCACTACTTTTCCCGATGTGCCGTCCTAGCCCTGCACGACCACGTCTCCCGCAACATTGTACGCGCCCTCACCAACGCGGTTAATGCCAAGGTCCACTTAACAACGGACACGTGGACAAGCACAGGCAGGCAGGGCCACTAATATCTCCCTGACGGCACATTGGGTGAATTTAGTGGAGGCTGGGACAGAGTCAAAGCCTGGGACCGCTCACGTCCTACCCACCCCCAGAATTGCGGGCCCCAGCTCGGTAGTGGTATCTGCGGCGGTGTATGCTTCCTCCGCTAAACCACCCTCCTCCTCCTCCTCCTCCTACGCAACCTCTGCCTCGCAATCAAGATGTAACATAGTAACATAGTAACATAGTATGTAAGGCCGAATGAAGACATTGTCCATCTAGTCCAGCCTGTCTATCCTACTGTGTTGATCCAGAGGAAGGCAAGAAACCCCAAGGCCAGAAGTCAATTAGCCCTTTTGGGGAAAAAATTCCTTCCCGACTCCCTAATGGCAATCAGACTGTTCCCTGGATCAACCCCTAATAGTTCCTACCTGCCTATATACCAGGATTGACACTTAACCTAATATTTATATCCTGTAATATCCTTCTTCTCCAGAAAGACATCAAGTCCCCTTTTAAACTCCTCTATGGATTTTGCCATCACCACTTCCTCCGGTAGAGAGTTCCACAGTCTAACTGCTCTTACAGTAAAGAACCCCTTTCTGTGTTGGTGATGAAACCTACTTTCCTCTAATCGTAGCGGATGTCCTCTTGTTACCGTCGTGGTCCTGGGTGTAAACAGATCGCGGGAGAGATCCATGTGTTGTCCCCTCATGTACTTATACATGGTTATTTGGTCGCCTCTTAACCTTCTTTTTTCTAGAGTAAATAGTCCCAATTTTGATAGCCTCTCTGGGTATTCCAGTCCCGTCATTCCATGTATTAGTTTAGTCGCTCTTCTTTGAACCCCCTCAAGCACTGTGACATCTTTCCTGAGCACCGGTGTCCAGAATTGTACGCAGTATTTCATGTGAGGTCTGACAAGTGCCTTATATAGTGGGAGGATGATGTTCTCGTCCTTCGCCCCTATTCCTCTTTTGATGCACCCCAAGACTTTATTTGCCTTTGCAGCGGCTGACTGGCATTGGTTACTCCAGTTTAGTCTATTATCCACTAATACCCCCAGATCCTTTTCCATATCACTTTTCCCTAGTGGTACCCCATTAAGTGAATATTTGTGACATCCGTTCCTCTTGCCCATGTGCATAGTCTTACATTTTTCAACATTGAACTTCATTTGCCATTTTTCTGCCCAAGCCCCCAGCTTATCCAGGTCCGTTTGTAGCCGCACATTGTCCTCCGTTGCATTAATTACATTGTATAATTTTGTGTCATCTGCAAATATTGATATTTTGCTGTGCAGCCCCTCTATCAGGTCATTAATAAATATGTTGAACAGAGTGGGGCCTAATACTGAACCCTGTGGCACCCCGCTAGCGACTGTGGTCCAATCAGAGTACGAACCATTTATTACCACCCTCTGCTTTCTATCGTTGAGCCAATTTTTTACCCACTTACACACGTTTTCGCCCAGTCCGAGCTGCCTCATTTTGTATATTAGCCTATTATGTGGCACGGTGTCAAAGGCTTTAGAGAAGTCCAGATATACAAGATCAATAGATTCTCCCTGGTCCAGCTTAGAGCTTACTTCATCGTAGAAACTGATCAGATTTGTCTGACATGAGCGACCCTTCATGAATCCATGCTGGTGAGGAGTTATTCCCTTAATCTCCTTGAGGTACTCATCGATGGCGTCTCTCAGAATCCCCTCGAAAATTTTTCCCGTTACTGAAGTGAGACTTACTGGCCTGTAGTTACCAGGCTCACTTTTGCTCCCTTTTTTGTAAATTGGAACCACGTTGGCAATGCGCCAGTCCAATGGTACTACTCCGGTCTTGATAGTGTCTAGAAATATAAGGTATAGCGGCCTAGCTATCTCGTCACTTAGTTCCTTTAGTATCCTTGGGTGTAATCCATCAGGGCCCGGTGATTTATCAATTTTAGTTTTCTTTAGACGCTTCCGCACCTCCTCCTGCGTTAGGTATGAGATATTTTGTGAGGGGTTCGTTTTATTCCCCTGCACCTCGTGTGGCATTTCCTTTTCTTTGGTGAACACACTTGAGAAGAAACTGTTTATTAGATTTGCTTTCCCTTCGTCATCATCAATGATTTCTCCTGCATTGTTTTTTAAAGGGCCAGCGCTCTCCCTGCAAATCCTTTTGCTGTTTATGTAGTTGAAAAATAGCTTCGGGTTGTTTCTGCTCTCTTTTGCGATCCGTCTTTCCGCTTCCTCCTTGGCAGTTTTAATCGTATCTTTGCATATTTTGTTTTTTTCCCTGTATGATTTTAGCGCTTCTTCGCTGCCTTGTTGCTTTAGTAGTTTGAACGCTTTCTTCTTTTCGTTTATTGCCCCTCGTACCGTCTTGTCGAGCCACATTGGTTTCCTTTTAGCTGAGTTACTTTTATTTTTGAAGGGAATGAACTGCTCACATGAGGCGATTAGGATCCTTTTGAACTTTTCCCATTTTTCCTCCGTACTGATATTTTTGAGGATGTTGTCCCAATTAATGTTACCGATAGTAGTTCTAAGCTCATCAAATTTTGCTTTACTAAAGTTTAGTTTCTTTGTCACTCCTTGATAAGGCATCCTATTGATTGACAGCTGGAAGTTGATTATATTGTGGTCGCTGTTCCCCAAGTGCCCCTCAACCTGCACCCCCTTTATACGTTCCGGTTTGTTAGTTAGCACTAGGTCCAGAATGGCTTTCCCTCTTGTTGGTTCCTGCACAAGTTGGTTCAGGTAATTGTCTTTAATTACTCTCAAGAACTTATCACCCCTGTGAGATTTGCAGGTTTCGTTCTCCCATGTTATATCTGGGTAATTAAAGTCCCCCATGATAATTACTTCGTTTCGTTTTGACACCTCCTCTATCTGCCTTAGTAGTAAGTCTTCAGTTTCTGCTGTTGCTTTTGGTGGTCGATAGAAGACCCCTATCAGGATTTTGTTGTTTTTTCCTCCCTGTATTTCTACCCACAGAGATTCCACCTGTTCGTCTCCTACCCCTATATCCTCCCGTAGCCTCGGCTTCAAGTTCGATTTGACGTACAGACATACCCCTCCCCCTTTCTGGTTCCTTCGGTCTCTTCTGAAGAGATTGTACCCCTGCAAATTCACCGCCCAATCGCACTTATCATCAAGCCATGTTTCAGTAATTCCGACCATATCATAGTTTTCATCAGTCATTCTCGCTTCAAGCTCGCCCACTTTACCGATCAGACTTCGTGCATTCGTGATCATACAATTTATTTCATTTTTTTTGTTTTTTAAATTTGTTTTGTTGCTATTCGTACTTATGGCTGATCTGTCAGTTCTAACTGTACTAACCCCACCCCCTGCTCGTCCCCCATTCCCTTTGCTTGGACCCAGATCACTAATTACACTGGCTACCCCACTATTTCTCATTTTACCCTCCCCCCCAGTCCCTAGTTTAAACACTCCTCCAGCCTTCTAGCCATCTTTTCCCCCAGCACAGCTGCACCCTCCCCATTTAGATGCAGCCCGTCCCTACGGTAGAGCCTGTAGCCGACCGCAAAGTCAGCCCAGTTCTCCAGGAACCCAAATCCCTCCTTCTTGCACCAACTCCGGAGCCACTTGTTTACCTCCCTAAGGTCCTGCTGCCTTTCTAGTGTGGCTTTAGGTACAGGTAGTATTTCCGAGAAAACTACCCTGGAGGTCCGCGCCCTGAGCTTGGACCCTAAGTCCCTGAAATCATTTTTGAGGGCCCTCCATTGACCTCTAACTTGTTCATTGGTGCCAACGTGCACCATGACTGCTGGATCCTCACCAGCCCCTCCCAGTAACCTGTCAATCCGATCCGCGATGTGTCGAACTCGAGCGTCAGGAAGACAACACACCGTTCGACGATCCCGGTCTTTATGGCAGATTGCCCTCTCTGTCCCCCTAATAATTGAGTCCCCCACCACTAGAACCTGTCTAGCCTGCCCTGCGCTCCCCGTCCCCGTCTCACTGGAGCAGTCATCCCCCTGGCGTTCAGAGGGCGTGTCGTGCTGCAGCGGTGCTGGCTCTGTAATGGCATCCCCCTCATCTGCCAATCGTGCAGACTTGTTGGGTTGTGCCAGTTCAGGACTAGCCTCCCTGGTTCTCTTCCCTCTATCCCTCCTTCTTTCTGTCACCCAGCTGACTGCCTGCTCCCCCTGCTCTTCCGTACTACCATCCGCCCCCGCCTCTACCCCAGCGAGTGCCTGCTCAGTGAGCACCAAACTCCTTTCCATGATGTCAATGGCTCTCAGTGTTGCCAGTTGCCCATTTAGATCCAGAATTTGGGCTTCTAAATTTGCAACGTGCATGCATCTTGCGCAACAGTATGCACCCTCGATCGGCTGATCAAGGACCGCATACATTGCACAAGTAGCACACTGGATGACATTGCCAGGCATGGAGCTCATCCTAATGGGGATCTACAATTTACTTGTGGAAGTAGTGAAGATAGCCTTGCTCACACTCCGCTCACACGCTGCCGCAACCGCTGTCCCGCTGCCGCAACCGCTGTCCCGCTGCCGCAACCACTGACCCGCTGCCGCAACCGCTGACCCGCTGCCGCAACCGCTGCCGCAACCGCTGTCCCGCTGCCGCACCCGCTGTCCCGCTGCCGCACCCGCTGTCCCGCTGCCGCACCCGCTGACCCGCTGCCGCACCCGCTGACCCGCTGCCGCAACCGCTGACCCGCTGCCGCAACCGCTGACCCGCTGCCGCAACCGCTGACCCGCTGCCGCAACCTCTGACCCGCTACTGCAACCGCTGGCCCGCTGCCGCAACCGCTGACCCGCTGCCGCAACCGCTGACCCGCTGTCGCAACCCCTCACCCGCTGCCGCAACCCCTCACCCGCTGCCGCAACCCCTCACCCGCTGCCTCTCTCGCGCAACCTCTTACCCGCTGACACTTATGCGCAAACAGTCAAAATTTTTTTTTTTTTTTTTTTTTCCCCCCCTCACAAACACTTAGACCCCCAGACACACACACACACAGAAGACACAACTAACCAGATACACAGAAGACACACAGCTCACAAACACACACAGAGGTAGATACTCAGCTCCTCCGCTCCTCCTGGTGACGTCACCCGCTGTCCCGGCGGCCGCTCACTCTGCCCTCCTGTCTCAGCTGCTCCGCTGAACTCCTGGTGGCCTCTTGGCGCCGGCTGCTGCGCTCCGGTCCCACTGGTCACTCCTGCCCCCGTACCTGCTTCGGCTGCCGCTGCCCCCGCGCCTGCTTCGGCTGCCGCTGCCCCCGCACCTGCTTCGGCTGCTGAGCTGCTCCGCTGTCCCCTTCAGCTCCCCGCTCGCTCGTGCCTCCGTCTCGTGTCGCTACTCCTGGCGTCTGACGTCACTTCCGGCCAGTTCAGCAGCAGCACGTCGCCAGCAGTCGGTGTCGCGCGGCACGGCAGCACAGCGGTGGGCAAGCGTCAGCAGGCCGTGCTGAAACTACTCAGCTTAGGAGACAAGAGGCACACGGCCCATGAACTGCTGCAGGGTCTGACACAGCAGACCGACCGCTGGCTTGCGCTGCTGAGCCTCCAACCGGGCATGGTAGTGTGTGACAACGGCCGTAACCTGGTGGCGGCTCTGCAGCTCGGCAGCCTCACGCACGTGCCATGCCTGGCCCACGTCTTTAATTTGGTGGTTCAGCGCTTTCTGAAAAGCTACCCACGCTTGTCAGACCTGCTCGGAAAGGTGCGCCGCCTCTGCGCACATTTCAGCAAGTCCCACACGGACGCTGCCACCCTGCGCACCCTGCAACATCGGTTTAATCTGCCAGTGCACCGACTGCTGTGCGACGTGCCCACACGGTGGAACTCTACGCTCCACATGTTGGCCAGGCTCTATGAGCAGCGTAGAGCTATAGTGGATTACCAACTCCAACATGGGCGGCGCAGTGGGAGTCAGCCTCCTCGATTCTTTACAGAAGAGTGGGCCTGGTGGGCAGACATCTGCCAGGTCCTTGGAAACTTTGAGGAGTCTACCCAGATGGTGAGCGGCGATGCTGCACTCATTAGCGTCACCATTCCTCTGCTATGCCTCTTGAGAAGTTCCCTGCAAAGCATAAAGGAAGACGCTTTGCGCTCGGAAACGGAGGCGGGGGAAGACAGTATGTCACTGGATAGTCAGAGCACCCTCCTGTCTATATCTCAGCGCGTTGAGGAGGAGGAGCATGACGAGGATGAGGAGGAGGGGGAAGAGACAGCTTGGCCCACTGCTAAGGGTACCCATGCTGCTTGCCTGTCATCCTTTCAGCGTGTATGGCCAGAGGAGGAGGAGGAGGATCCTGAAAGTGATCTTCCTAGTGAGGACAGCCATGTGTTGCGTACAGGTACCCTGGCACACATGGCTGACTTCATGTTAGGATGCCTTTCTCGTGACCCTCGCGTTACACGCATTCTGGCCACTATGGATTACTGGGTGTACACACTGCTCGACCCACGGTATAAGGAGAACCTTTCCACTCTCATACCTGAAGAGGAAAGGGTTTGAGAGTGATGCTATACCACAGGACCCTGGCGGACAAACTGATGGTAAAATTCCCATCCGACAGCGCTAGTGGCCGAAGGCGCAGTTCCGAGGGCCAGGTAGCAGGGGAGGCGCGGAGATCAGGCAGCATGTACAGCACAGGCAGGGGAACACTCTCTAAGGCCTTTGACAGCTTTCTGGCTCCCCAGCAAGACTGTGTCACCGCTCCCCAGTCAAGGCTGAGTCGGCGGGAGCACTGTAAAAGGATGGTGAGGGAGTACGTAGCCGATCGCACGACCGTCCTCCCTGACGCCTCTGCCCCCTACAACTACTGGGTGTCAAAGCTGGACACGTGGCCTGAACTCGCGCTGTATGCCCTGGAGTTGCTTGCTTGTCCTGCGGCTAGCGTCTTGTCAGAGAGGGTGTTTAGTGCGGCTGGGGGAATCATCACGGATAAGCGTACCCGCCTGTCAACCGACAGTGCCGACAGGCTTACACTCATCAAGATGAACAAAGCCTGGATTTCCCCAGACTTCTCTTCTCCACCAGCGGACAGCAGCGATACCTAAACAATGCGTAGGCTGCACCCGCGGATGGAAGCATCGTTCTCTATCACCATCAAAAACGGGGACCTTTTAGCTTCATCAATCTGTGTATTCTATTCATCCTCCTCCTCCTGCTCCTCCTCTTGAAACCTCACGTAATCACGCTGAACAGGCAATTTTTCTTAGGCCCACAAGGCTCAGTCATATAATTTTTGTAAACAATTTTTATACGTTTCAATGCTCATTAAAGCGTTGAAACTTGCACCTGAACCATTTTTTATTTTAACTGGGCTGCCTCCAGGCCTAGTTATAAATTAAGCCACATTACCAAAGCGATTAATGGGTTTCACCTGCCCTCTTGGTTGGGCATGGGCAATTTTTCTGACGTACATTAGTACTGTTGGTACACCAATTTTTTTGAGCCCTCGGCTACAATGTAATCCAATTAATTTTTTGCCCACCTGCATTAAAGCTGACATTACATCAGCTGTGCTGGGCACTGCAATGGGATATATTTATGTACCGCCGGTGGATTCCTGGGACCCACCCATGCTGTCGGTCCACATGGACTTCCCATTAGGGAGATGTACGTGCATGTGTATACTTATAAAAAACTGGAGCCTGACTGGGGCATGCAGTTTGGGCCGAAGCCCACCTGTATTTAATCAGACGTTAGCTCTGCTGTCCAGGGCACTGCAATGGGATATATTTTTGTACCGCCAGTGGGTTCCAGGGTGCCACCCATGCTGTCGGTCCACATGGACCTCACATTAGGGAGTTGTACCTGCCTGTGTCTATGTATTAAAAACCCCGGTCTGACTGGGGCATGCAGTGTGGGCCGAAGCCACCTGTATTTTATCTGACGTTACCTCAGCTGTGTAGGGCAATGCAATGGGATATATTTACGTACCGCCGGTGGCTTCCTGGCACCCACCCATGCTGTCGGTCCACACGGAGTTGTAACTGCATGTGTCCACTTATAAAGAACCCCAGTCTGACTGGGGCATGCAGTGTGGGCCGAAGCCCACCTGCATTTAACATGACATTACCTCAGCTGTGATGGGCAATGCAATGGGATATATTTATGTACCGCCGGTGGCTTTCTGGCACCCACCCATGCTGTCGGTCCACACGGAGTTGTAACTGCATGTGTCCACTTCTAAAGAACCCCAGTCTGACTGGGGCATGCAGTGTGGGCCGAAGCCCACCTGCATTTAACATGACATTACATTAGCTGTGCTGGGCACTGCAATGGGATATATTTATGTACCGCCGGTGGGTTCCAGGGAGCCACCCATGCTGTGGGTGCACACGGAATTCCCATTGCGGAGTTGTACATGCCTGTGACTATTTATAAAAAACCGCAGTCTGACTGGGGCATGCAGACACCTTGACAGAATGAATAGTGTGTGGCACATAGGTTCCCCATTACTATGCCCACGTGTGCAGCTCCTGATGGAGGTGGCACAGGATTGGATTTCTCATTGCTTCTGTACAGCATTGTGGGCTATCGCCCCGCCCCTTTTAAAGAGGGTCGCTGCCTAGCCGTGCCAACCCTCTGCAGTGTGTGCCTGCGGTTCCTCCTCATGGCAGACGCACTTAAAAATAGACATGAGGGTGGTGTGGCAGGAGGGCAGCTGAAGGCTGCGCAGGGACACTTTGGTGTGCGCTGTGGACACTGGGTCGTGCAGGGGGGGTTGGGCAGCATGTAACCCAGGAGAAGTGGCAGCGGAGTGTGATGCAGGCAGTGATTGTGCTTTGTTGGAAGTAGTGTGGTGCTTAGCTAAGGTATGCATTGCTAATGAGGGCTTTTCAGAAGTAAAAATTGTTGGGAGGGGGGGGCCCATTCTTGCCGCTATTGTGGCTTAATAGTGGGACCTGGGAACTTGAGATGCAGCCCAACATGTAGCCCCTCGCCTGCCCTATCCGTTTCTGTGTCGTTCCCATCACTTTCTTGAATTGCCCAGATTTTCACAAATGGAAACCTTAGCAAGCATCGGCGATATACAAAAATGCTCAGGTCGCCCATTGACTTCAATGGGGTTCATTATTCGAAACGAACCCTCGAGCATCGCGAAATTTTCGTCCCGAGTAACGAGCACCCGAGCATTTTGGTGCTCGCTCATCTCTACTACTGAATAAAGATGGAGCCACTGTATGAATAACTGAATCGATTGTGCATATCAATGAGTTTGAACTTAATTAAGTTGTCTGAGTTAAGAAAACCCCTGTCAATGGGTCCCCCATGCATCAAAATAAAAAAAATCACCTCTTACAGCTCCCCAATTGTCCTCCGCAATGGGTTCCAATCTCCCTGTCACGC
The DNA here is from genome assembly GCF_035609145.1 of Eleutherodactylus coqui. Classification (NCBI taxonomy): domain Eukaryota; kingdom Metazoa; phylum Chordata; class Amphibia; order Anura; family Eleutherodactylidae; genus Eleutherodactylus; species Eleutherodactylus coqui. The sequence goes on from NC_089841.1 coordinate 155,128,594, forward strand.
CACTTTGCAGGCTGAGCCTGTCTACAAACAAGCTCGGGCAGCCCATGACAGCACTCAGCGATTATAGCTGAGCGCTGCCATCGACTGCTACAGAAGGTTTACCGGATGTGACAGCTGTCTGTAAACAGACAGCAGCAACAGGAGCTAGTCGCAGGGGAATGAACGGGGGAGAGGAAAGACATAAATGCTGATTTTTTTTTTTTTTATGTTAATGCATGGGGGACCCATTGACATAGGTTTCCTTAGACCCCATTTAGACTGACAGATGATTGCTCAAAAGTTGCTCAAACGACAGTTTGAGTGACAGTTTTGAGCGATCATCTTTCATAGTCTTTAGCAACTAATTAGCTACTTAAGAGCTATGCAGACGGAGCGGGACACGGCCGCTATTGCTCGGCGAACAATACAATTGTTCTGCATAAGCAAACAGCTGTATTGTTCTTCGCGATTACAGCACGCGTCCCACTGTGAACTACCAGTGGGACACGGGCTGTAAGAATCTTATCATTGCTGCCAACTGTGATAACAGCCTGCATCGCTGATAATAAAGAATTGAGCAGGGAATGAATCGTTCATGAAAACTGCATGATGTCTGTGCATTTAGATCCAACGATTCTTGCTCAAAAGATGGCTTTGAGTGAGAATTGTTGTGTCTAAATGAGCCTTTAGTTCCAACAACCCTTTTAAGGAAATTTTACTGAGAATACATTTTCTAATGAAATACAGTGAACAAATCTGATGGTAAAGCATATGCATTAAACATTTTGCCAATGTCATAGTTGCTATGTACAGTACCAGTGAAAACTTTAGACACATCTATTCATTTCACTGTTTTTCTTTTTTCTTCTTATTTTCTGCATTGTAGATCTATGTTGAAGACATGAAAACTATGTAGGGACACATGTGGAGTTAAGTAGTAAACAAAAAATTATTAAACTAGAATATGTTTTATGTACTTGATTCTTCAAAGTAGTGCCCTTTTGCTTTGATGACAGCTTTGCACACTCTTGGCATTCTCTCAATCTACTTCATAATCTACTCACCTGGAATGGTTTTCAATTAACAGGTATCACTTTTTAAGAACTATATGTTATTGTGTTTTAGACCATCAGTTGTGTTGTGCAGAGGTCAGTTTGGAATACAGGCCCATACAGTGTTTAGCCCAATTCAACCACAGTTCTAACGAACATTATTGTAAGAACCACTCACCTAAGTAAAGAGAAATTATATTCTGTGAAGATTAGTCAATCCAAAAAAGTACTTCGAAAGGATCCTCAGGTGCAATCATGAAAACCATTAAATGCTATGATGAAACTGGCTCTTATGAGGACTGCTCCAGGAAACGAAGACCAAGAGTTACCTCTACTGCAGAGGATAAGTTTATTAGAGTTGTCAACTTCAAGAGGCATGATCAGCAGCTGAACTGAGCTGGAAAGATAGGCTTCTTAGGAGCTCTGCCTATATCACCTTCCATCTGAAGGAATCAGACCCTTACCCCACCAAATGGAACCCAGAGGAAAATTGAGGTAGTTTATAACTCTGGGACATGTTAATCCACTTCTTACAGCCCCTCTGTGCCACACTTAAGAAAGATCGCAGGTGTGGCCCTGCTGTGGCCTACAGGCCTGGAGGCCTGATACACTGAAACCCATACTGAATGGACTCAGCAGCCCTCCCATAGACATTTCTTCTTGGATGCCTACTCAACTCAACAACAGAATACTACCCCTCACACATCCAGAAAACTGGAAACTCCATACCAAAATTAAATCCCCAAAGATCAAATAGACACTTATTGTTCATAACCCTCTTTTTTTCTTTTCATGTGTTCTTACATTTTTTCCTCTGCAGGTCCTTGACCATACCTAAAAAGCGGGACACCTCAATACTGTCCACTGTGAGCTATATTCTACCTACAATTCTTGGTTTTGTGAGTTTAAATATGTTGAACAGTTTCAAAAATTATCTAAAGCTTTGCCTTGCCTGAAGCCTTGCTCCTGGGGCTTCTCATCTTCCACCGACGCTGCAGGCACACTTTACTATCAAGCACGCATTAGCTTATCAATCTGTGGCAGCGTTGGTACCCAGGATAGCCCCAGGATTTGTCACCTGCTCCACAGGGTTTTGTTCTAGCTGATTAAGACACCATACTTAAAGTCTTTATCCTACACTAAGGTCTGTTTATAGTTTAATTATGCACATAGTTACTATTCCCACCCAACTGGACATCATAATTTGGTGGAAATATATAAAGAAACTCCAGGCAAATAACATCCCCCTATTCCAATTGTCATAGCTAACATAAAATGTACCTCTTTTAACATAAGGGGAATGAACACCGCAAAAAAGAAACCAAAACTTTTACTACACTGAAGAAACTCAACTCAGATATAATAATTTTACAAGAAATATACTTGAGACACAATCACCTACCCAAACTCCCAACCCACAACTTCAACAAATGGTTCCATAGCACACATGCCTCCGCCTCTAGAGGGACATAAATTGTTATTGGATAAAATATTCCATTTCTCTCTTCAATTTCCCTATCGGACCCAGAAGGACGTTATATTTTCTTAAAAGGTTCCACTGCACAAACCAAGATTTCTTTCGCTACCCTCTATGCTCCAAACCAAAAACAAGTTCCTTGGCTGATGCATGGGCTCAAAAAATGTATGGAATTTGCAGAAGGTCTAATGATTACAGAAGGCGATTTAAATATGGCCCTTAACCCAACACTAGATATCACTTAACACACAAACTCAATCTCCCAAAAACATATACGCAGATTTAGGAATACCCTCTTTGAGCTTTGTCTCAGGAACTCCTGGAAAATCCTGAATCTCAAGTTTAGGGACTATACTTATTACTCCGAAATCCATTCATCATTCCATAGAATTGACTTACTACTTTTATTAGAAAATCAGATTCAGGCTCTTATTGACGCTTACATCAACCCTAACACCATCTCATGTCATGCACCTATATCAATAATAATCTCTATATGCAGCCTTGCGGTCAAGGATTGGTCATGGCATCTAAATGATACACTCATAGAAGATAAGAGAAATGTTCTCTCCCTGTCAAGAACATTCACACAATTTTTTTTAGCTCAATGGCTCTCCAGAGATCTCTTCCACTATACTCTTGGAATCACACAAAGCATATATGAGAGGAGAATTGATTGCACTAGGGTTGAGAGTTAAAAACAGAGATTTAGAAATAAATTCCCTCCTCTCCCAAATCTCTAGTCTAGAAAACATACATAAAGAGTATTTAAAAGACAACACATTAACTGATCTCAAGAAACTGAGAAACAGATTAAAAGACCTTTTAACCCCTTAATGACATGGCCTATTTTGAGCTTAAGGACCAAGCCTTATTTTTCAAATCTGACATCTGCCACTTTCTGTGCTAATAACTTTTGAATGCTTTTACTTATCAAGGTGATTCTGAGATTGTTTTTTCGTGACATATTGTACTTTATGTTAGTGTAAAAATTTCATCAATAAATTTTGTCCTTATCAGGAAAAAAAATCCAAATTTACTGAAAATTTGGAAAAATTCACAATTTTCAAACTTTGAATTGTTTTCTTTGTAAGATAGAAAGTCAAACACCACAACATAGTTATTAATTAACATTTCCCATAGGCCTACTTTACACAGCAATCATTTTTTAAGTGTTATTTTACTTTTTGCAGACTCCACAAAGTATATAAATTTAGCAGTAATTTTTCCCATTTACTAGCAAATTTCAAAATCTTAATTTTTTAAGGACCAATGCAGTTCAGACATAGTTTTGCCGAGCCTGTATATCAGAATCCCCCATGAATTGCCCCATTTTAAAATCAGCACCCTTCAAAGTATTCAAAATGGCATTTAGAAAGTTTATTAACCCTTTAGATGTTTTACAGGAATTAAAGGAAAGTGCATCAAAAATTAGAACAGTTCCTTTTTTCTACTGATTTTCAATATAAAACCTTTTTTTTTATATAAAACAGTAGGAGTTAGCAAAGAAACAAAACTTGGAATGTATTACCCAGATTCCGCAGTTTTTAGAAATGCCCCATATGTGGACGTAGCCTGTTGTATGGGCACATGGTAGGTCTCAGAAGGAAAGGAGCGCTTCTTGTCTTTTTGAATGCAGATTTGGCAGGAATAATTTTCAGACCCCATGTAGTGTTTGCAGTGCCCCTGAGGTAGCAGTACATTTGAAACCCCCAATAACTGACCCCATTTTGGAAACTACACCCCTCAGGGAATTTATTAAGGGGTGTAGTGAGCGGTTTGAACCCACAGATGTTTGAGGAATTTTTTTTAACAGTTTGAGTTCAATACGAAAAAATCCAATTTTTCACATAATGTTTAGCTTTAGGCCCAGATTTTCATTTTTCACCAGTGGCAGAAGGAAAAACGTACCCCATGATGCGTTACCCAGTTGCTCTCGAACACGGAAATGCCCCATATGTGGACGTAGCCTGTTGTATGGGCACATGGCAGGACTCAGAAGGATAGGAGCGCTTCTTGGCTTTTTGAATGCAGATTTTGCTGGAATAATTTTCAGACCCCATGTAGTGTTTACAGTGCCCCTGAGGTACCAGTGCATTTGAAACCCCCAACAACTGACCCCATTTTGGAAACTACACCCCTCAGGGAATTTTTTAAGGTGTGTAGTGAGCGGTTTGAACCCACAGGTATTTGAGGAATTTTTTTTAACAATTTGAGTTGAGAACGAAAAATTCACATTTTTCACATAATGTTCAGCTTTAGGCCCAGATTTATATTTTTTACCAGTGGCAGAAGGAAAAAACGTACCCCATGATGCGTTACCCAGTTGCTCTCGAACACGGAAATGCCCCATATGTGGACGTAGCCTGTTGTATGGGCACATGGCAGGACTCAGAAGGATAGGAGCGCTTCTTGGCTTTTTGAATGCAGATTTTGCTGGAATAATTTTCAGACCCCATGTAGTGTTTACAGTGCCCCTGAGGTACCAGTGCATTTGAAACCCCCAACAACTGACCCCATTTTGGAAACTACACCCCTCAGGGAATTTTTTAAGGTGTGTAGTGAGCGGTTTGAACCCACAGGTATTTGAGGAATTTTTTTTAACAATTTGAGTTGAGAACGAAAAATTCACATTTTTCACATAATGTTCAGCTTTAGGCCCAGATTTATATTTTTTACCAGTGGCAGAAGGAAAAAACGTACCCCATGATGCGTTACCCAGTTGCTCTCGAACATGGAAATGCCCTATATGTGGACGTAGCCTGTTGTATGGGCACATGGCAGGACTCAGAAGGATAGGAGCGCTTCTTGGCTTTTTGAATGCAGATTTTGCTGGAATAATTTTCAGACCCCATGTAGTGTTTACAGTGCCCCTGAGGTACCAGTGCATTTGAAACCCCCAACAACCGACCCCATTTTGGAAACTACACCCCTCAGGGAATTTTTTAAGGGGTGTAGTGAGCGGTTTGAACCCACAGGTATTTGAGGAATTTTTTTTAACAATTTGAGTTGAGAACGAAAAATTCAGATTTTTCCAATAATGTTCAGCTTTAGGCCCAGATTTTCATTTTTTACCAGGGGCAGAAGGAGAAAACATAGTCCATAATGCATTACCCAATTACTCTCGAGCACGGAAATGCCCCATATGTGGATGTAAACTGTTATTTGGGCACATGGCAGGGCTCAGAAAGAAAGGAGCGCTTTTTTTGAATGCAGATTTTGCTGGAATAATTTTCAGACCCCATGTAGTGTTTGCAGTGCCCCTGAGGTACCAGTGCATTTGAGACCCCCAACAACTGACCCCATTTTGGAAACTACACCCCTCAGGGAATTTTTTAAGGGGTGTAGTGAGCGGTTTGAACCCACAGGTATTTGAGGAATTTTTTTTAACAATTTGAGTTGAGAACGAAAAATTCACATTTTTCCAATAATGCTCAGTTTAGGCCCAGATTTTTATTTTTTACCAGGGGCAGAAGGAGAAAACGTAACCCATGATGTTACCCAACAGGGAAATGCCCCATATGTGAATCTAAACTGTTTTTAGGGCGCAGGGCTCAGAAGGGAAGGACTTAGCATGTGGCTTTATGTACAAGCTGTGCGAAGTACATCAGGGTAAAACGTCAGGGCAATAAAAAAATTAAAATTTCAGGGACGTGTGGTAGATCTTAAAACTCTCATTTATACAGAGGCCGGGTTGTGTGGGGCACGTTTCACACTGGTATATGGTGTCTTTTCTTATCCCCTGTTTGTAGCACACTCTGCACCTCTTTTGGGTCCTTCCCTTCGTCGCAGTGGAGGGAATTTCACTGAGAAAATGCTGCCCTGGTACAATTCTTGTGGCCTCGCTTCCAGAAGTACTGGGCCTCTCCCCCACCTCCTGGTCCCCAAATATTAGGTCCTTGATAACTTCCTCTTGAAATTCAAGGAATGTCCCCCTGTGGCCTGCACCTCGGAACAGCACGTAGGCATTATACAGTGCCATCTGTACGAGGTGCACGGCCAGTTTTTTGTACCACACCCGTGTTTTCCGCATGGCTCTATAGGGCTCCAGTACCTGGTCTGATAGATCGACCCCTCCCATGTACTTATTATAGTCGAGGACGCAGTCTGGTTTGGGGGTCTCTGCACTGGTACCTCGTACTGGGCAGGGGGTACTGCTGTGGCCGTGTATTGTCGTCAACATAAGGACATCCCTCTTGTCCTTATATTTAACGCACAATACATTGTCGCTGCATTAGGTCCGGCTCTCACCCCTTCTGAGCAGTTGCCCAAGCAGCGTCTTAGGGAGGCTTTTTTGATTTTTCCGAACAGTGCCACATGCCACTGTTCCTCTGGAAGCGAGGCACTGAAACAGGGGGACACTGGTATAAAAGTTATCCAGGTACAGATGGTAACCCTGGTCTAATAGTGGGTGCACCAGTTCCCACACTATTTTCCCTGTTACTCCCAGCACGGGGGCGCATTCTGGGGGCTCAATTTTAGTGTCCTTCCCCTCGTAAATACGGAACTTGTGGGTGTACCCTGATGTACTTTCGCACAGCTTGTACAACTTCACACCATACCATGCCCGCTTACTGGGCAGGTACTGGCGGAATTTTAGCCTCCCCTTGAAGTGTACCAGGGACTCGTCTACTGCAATGTTTATCTGTGGGGCATACGCCTGGGCAAACTTGGCGTTAAAATGGTCTATTACGGGCCTGATCTTATACAACCGATCGTAATTGGGGTGATCGCTGGGGGGGCACAGCTGGTTGTCATTGTAGTGCAGAAATTTTAAAATACACTCAAAGCGCGTCCTCGACATCGCCATGCGGAACATTGGGGTGTGGTACAAAATATCGGTAGACCAGTACGCCCTGATTGTTGGCTTCTTTATTAGCCCCATGGTTAGTATAAGCCCCCCAAATTTTTTTATCTCTGGTGCATCCACAGGGGTCCACTTATCGGGTCTGGCATAGCTGGAGGTGGGATTTTCTTCTATAAAATTCTGGGCGTACAAATTCGTCTGGGTAACAATATGGGCAATGAACTCTTCAGAAAAAAAAAACTTGAAGAAGTCCTTCCCTCTGAGCCCTTCCGTGTCAAATTGAATCCCTGGGTTCCCAATAAAATCAGGGATCTGGGGTCTGTAATCTTCCGGGGTACTCCAGTGAGCATCTGATGCATTGGGGTCAGTGGCGGTCCTTGGACGCCTTCTCGGGGGTGCAGGGAGCTCAGACTCGCTGGATGAGGATGAGGATGAGGAGTCGGAGAATGCCAAAAAAGTGGGGTCGTCATCACCACTACCTGAGTCCGAGTCTGATGCAATGATTGCATACAGTTCCTCTGAAGTGTACCTCCTGCGGGCCATATTTATATAAAATGGGGCACACGGGGAAAAAGTTTTATTAGATGGGACACTGCGGGATGGGGTGACCACGGGACGGGGGTCGGAAAGAACGCGGAAACTTATGTGGTGTATTCACGTAAGTGTGTTTTTTTTTTATTTATTTTTTTTTACACAGACGAATACACTGACACAACACGGACTAACGACACACTACACACTAGACGGACTAACGACACGCTACACTAACTAATGACGGGTGACGGGACAGGTAACGAAATGGGAACAACAGGAACTTTTTTTGTTTTTTTGGTTTTTTTTTTACACAGACGAATACACTGACAGTACACGGACTAACGACACGCTACACACTAGACGGACTAACGACACGCTACACTAACTAATAACGGGTGACGGGACAGGTAACGAAATGGGAACAACAGGAACTTTTTTTTAATTTTTTTATTTTTTTACACCAAGGGATACACTGACTACACGCTGCGCTACACTACACTGCTGATCGCACGCTACAGCTCACTCACTACTCTTCTGATCACACACTACAGATCCCTCACTCACTACACTACACTGCACTTCTGATCACTCACTCCACTCTGCTACACTACACTGCCTGATCAATCACTCACTACACTCACTACACTACACTGCCTGATCAATCACTCACTACACTCACTACACTACACCACACTGATCACTAACACTCACTCCACTACACCACACTGATGACTAACTCCTCTCCACTACACTGATCACTAACTCCACTACACTCCACTACACTCCACTACACTCCACTACACTCCACTGATGACTAACTCCTCTCCACTACACTGATGACTAACTCCTCTCCACTACACTGATCACTAACTCCACTCTGCTACACTACACTCCACTACACTACACTACACTCCACTACACTCCACTACACCACACTGATGACTAACTCCTCTCCACTACACTGATCACTAACTCCACTCTGCTCCACTCCACTCCACTCCACTACACTACACTACACTACACTACACTACACTCACTCCCTGCCTAACCTACACACTAATCGCTCTTTTTTATCACAGTAGGTGCTCTATCTACAAGCACCGGATGCTTGCACATGGAGCCCCTACTGTAAACAGCGCGAAGTCCGCTGCTGCGCTGTGATTGGTCAGGGAGTTTTTCTCTGACCAATCACAGCGATCGTGGGGGAGGGACCGCTCTGATTGGTCCCCAGCCCGGACGCAGCACTTGTCTGCTGACTATATCAGCAGACATCACTGCTGTGTCGCCGCGATTGTCACCGCGGCGACACTTTAATGGCATGACGTACCAGGTACGTCATGTTGCGGGAAGTATCCCGCTACCATGACGTACCAGGTACGTCCAGGAGCGGGAAGGGGTTAAATGTGACAGCAACTAAAATTCTTTTCTCCTCTGGATATAAAAAATATGCACACATGGAGATGAGGTCACTAAAGCCATGTCAAAACGTATAAAAAAAGCAGAAACATAAGGCATTTATTTGCACATTAACATCCACCTCCAGGGATTAATTCACAACTACAACAGATATTGTGTTACCATACAGTGCGGCATGGGGTCCCGCGGTCGGCGCGCGTCGCTCCGGCGTCGGCTCCAGCAGCCTGGAGCCCTGTGTCGAGGTCATCCCAGCAGCTTGGGTTGGCCAGTGGGCGGCGGCGTGGGCGTGCCCGCCCGTAGGGTGCCGCCCGCACTCCTCTGTGCTTCTTATACAGCAGTGGGTGGAGTTGCCTCCTCCCACTCTCCGCCCCTGGGCGGAACCTTGTGGTTAAAAGACTGGCAGTGAACTGAGCTCATTGCCAGTTATTGGTTCTGCATGCACCTAGCCAGTCTGTCTGTGGTTCCCCTCAGTCAGTCCCTAGTTGTCGGTCAGCTCCCTCTGGTCCCCTATTACTCAGTCTGTTTTTGTTGGTTCTGTTTGCCTCTAATCTAGTCTGGCCCAGTCAGCACTAGTTGCTATCCAGCACCCTGCCAGTTCGCCTGTGAGTTCCATCTCCAGCCTTGTAAGTTTGTTGGTCGGTTCCATCTGCCTCCTCTGTCGGCACTCCGTTCCCCCCATTAGGTAGTTTCCTGCTTGTCAGCCGCCAGGTCCCTAGCCAGGGCAGGGACCGCCGTCCAGTTGTCCGCCTGGGGTTAGCCAGGGCCGAGGCAAGTAGGCAGGGACAGTGGGGTGCGGGAAGATCAGGGCATCCCACTTGGCGCTCGGGGGGCAGAGTGCCGTAACATAATAACTGGCCCTTAAAATATTGTTTTTCTTTTCATGGCGGCGATCAGCGCCCTTGCAAACCAGCTGCAAGACCTGGTGCCGGTGATCCGGGATTTGTCAGCTCGCATGGTGGCCCAGGAGCAGTGGGCGTTGTCGCAGGAGCAGAACGCCTCTACCTGTCCCGAACCCAAGTGCCCTCTTCCCGAGGTGTTCTCTGGGGAGAGGAACAAGTTTTTCGTTTTCCAACAGGCGTGTCGCCTGTTTTTTCGGATGCGTCCCCGTTCTTCCGGCTCGGAGGTCCAGAGGGTCGGGCTTATAATGTCCCTGCTGCGGGGCTCTGCCCAGACTTGGGCCTTTTCCATTCCCGAGGGTTCCCCCTCCCTGCAGTCGGTGGACTCCTTTTTTCAGGAACTCGGGGGTATCTTCGATGAACCGGACCGAGTGGGGTTGGCGGTTGCGCGGTTGCTGGCGCTGCATCAGGGGTCGCTTTGTGTGGAGGATTATTGCTCCAATTTCAGACGCTATGCGGGTGATACTGCATGGAACGATAGTGCCCTGAAAGACGTTTTTATGCAAGGTCTCTCAGACGCGGTCAAAGAACTGTTGATCTCCCATCCCGTTCCCGGGTCCTTAAAGGAGGCTATGGAGTTAGCAGTGAAGGCAGATAGGAGGCTCAGGGCTGGGAAGCAAGATAGACCGACCCATAGAGTCAGGGAGGTCATTTGTCCTGTTCCCTCCCTGTCCGTACCAGTCTCTGTTCCCGAACCTATGGAACTGGACCCGCTGGACCCCAAGGAGCGACGCCGGATTCGGTTATTACATAATCTCTGTCTCTACTGCGGGAAAGCTGGACATCGGGTGATAACTTGCCCCTGGAGGCCTCAGCGTCCACAGTCTGAATCGGCAGAAAGACTTCCAGTCCTGGGCGACTGCAGGGAGGGTCGCCTAGGACCTCAGGTACGTCCTAGACTTCTGATACCCTGCCAGGTTAGATTCCGGAACTTCTCCCGCCTAGGGCAGGCGTTTATTGATTCCGGAGCAGCTGCTAACCTGATAAGCATGTGTCTCGTTGAGCCCCTGAGGGCTGAATTTGTGGCGCTGAAGACGCCAATTCGTTTTGCTAGCATTGATGCTACTCCTCTTGCTTCGGGCTTGGTTCGATGGAGGACCCCAGTGTTACAACTCATGGTGGGGGGTCGCCATTCGGAAGGTCTATCATTCCTGGTGATGGAGAAAATGTCGGTAGACATGGTACTAGGGATGCCGTGGCTGGCGTTGCACAACCCCCAATTCGATTGGGCCACTGGGGAGCTAACCCAGTGGGGGCCGTCCTGCCATAGCCATCGTGCTCCCCCTCCCCCCTGCTCAGTCGAACAGAAGGGGTACCGGTCCTCTGGAAATCGCAAAAGGAGGGGTCGCACGGGGTGCCATAAGTCTTTGTCGAAACCTGTGGTCTCTTCGGTGATGCCCACCTCCAGTCCCCCGCCGCCCACCCTGGTCTGTGATGAAGTTGAACACAAGGCCCAGGAGGTCCTGGATTCTTGCCGGGGTCCAGGAACCGTACAATATTTGGGGGCCCGGAAGAGTTTTTTGGAGTATGATAGCTCAGATGACAGTGATTTTAAAGTTAGAGATGCCTCAGATGTTGAAGGCAGCGTCATTGGTAGCGAGGATGGGTCAAAAGACAGTGGCGAATGGTTGGACATTGACTCGGAAGACGACCTGAAACATGACGATATGTCAACAGTTGGCCCTGAAGGAAATGGGGCAGCCACAGACTACCGAAGTCATGGACCTGAGGATCAGTCCATGGTGTCCGCTCAGGAGGGTCACATTCTCGGGTTGGTACAGCGTTTTCACAGCCTTTGCCTGGATAAGCCTGGTCGAGTTTCCGGGGGCCCGGAGGTCCCCCGTCAGAGGGGGGGTAATGTTACCATACAGTGCGGCATGGGGTCCCGCGGTCGGCGCGCGTCGCTCCGGCGTCGGCTCCAGCAGCCTGGAGCCCTGTGTCGAGGTCATCCCAGCAGCTTGGGTTGGCCAGTGGGCGGCGGCGTGGGCGTGCCCGCCCGTAGGGTGCCGCCCGCACTCCTCTGTGCTTCTTATACAGCAGTGGGTGGAGTTGCCTCCTCCCACTCTCCGCCCCTGGGCGGAACCTTGTGGTTAAAAGACTGGCAGTGAACTGAGCTCATTGCCAGTTATTGGTTCTGCATGCACCTAGCCAGTCTGTCTGTGGTTCCCCTCAGTCAGTCCCTAGTTGTCGGTCAGCTCCCTCTGGTCCCCTATTACTCAGTCTGTTTTTGTTGGTTCTGTTTGCCTCTAATCTAGTCTGGCCCAGTCAGCACTAGTTGCTATCCAGCACCCTGCCAGTTCGCCTGTGAGTTCCATCTCCAGCCTTGTAAGTTTGTTGGTCGGTTCCATCTGCCTCCTCTGTCGGCACTCCGTTCCCCCCATTAGGTAGTTTCCTGCTTGTCAGCCGCCAGGTCCCTAGCCAGGGCAGGGACCGCCGTCCAGTTGTCCGCCTGGGGTTAGCCAGGGCCGAGGCAAGTAGGCAGGGACAGTGGGGTGCGGGAAGATCAGGGCATCCCACTTGGCGCTCGGGGGGCAGAGTGCCGTAACATATTGATAATGAATTCCATAACTATTATGCCGCTCTCTACAATTTAGCAAATTCTGAATCTTCAGATTCTCCTAATATAACACCTCCCTTTTCCATCCCAAATTAACCACAGAAGATATATCTCAACTACTCCAACCATTCACAATGCCGAAGTACAAAAAGCCATTGCCTCCATCCCTAATGGGAAGAGCGTTGGCCCAGATGGGCTTCCCATTTGTTACTACAATAAATTCTCTGACATATGGCCTCCACCATTCATCAAACTATGTAATTCTTTATTATCAGGTGCACAGTTTGCAAAACAAACTTTAGAGGCATATATTACCATAATACCAAAAGAGGGAAAAGACCCTGAATTATGCAGTAACTACCACCCTATTTCTTTACTGAATTTTGACCTCAAATTATTGGCTATACTCATCTACCTACGCTTTCCCCCCTCCTTTCTAAACTAAATCATCCTGATCAAGTTGGTTTGTCCCGAATACAGAAGGTAAATTTAACCCTTCCAGCATAATCTATGCAATTCACCCCACTCACACTAATAAAATTCTTATTGTTCTCCACAGCACTGATGCCAAAAAGCCTTTGGCAGAGTGAATTGGGACTACATGAGAGATGTCTTAGCAAAATTCTGGTTCCCTTCACAATCCATCACAACCATCCTGTTACTCCCTACTATATTTGTTTTAGTTAGGGAGATCCTCCTATAAAAGATAGTTTGTGTACTGATATAAAAAGGCCCTCCCTTCAATAGAGATATTGGATCTCTTTGGTAAACTCTCAAATTTCAAAGTCGACTACAACAAGTCTAAGGCCCTGGATATATCAGTTCCTGACAGAATGATCTCCCCCATAAAACAACTATCTCCATTTGTGTGGGCCCCATCAGCAATCAAATATCTGGGAATTATGTTAACTCCCCCCCCCCCCTCCCCTCATTATATAAACTTAATTATACCCTGCTTTTCAAAAAGACACAAGACTAGCTACAACAGTTTAATTTTCCCTTCCTTTCATGAGTGGGAAACAAATTTACTGTCTACATACATTTTACCATCCATCTAATTTACCTTACAAAGAGTCCCAATAACCATCCACAAGTACTTTTTGACCAAGCTACATCAACTTTGCTGTAAATTAATTTGGAACAACTGTAAACCACATTTCGCACACTCATACTTGATCCAAAAAGAACAGCAAGGAGGCTTAGTCTTACCAAATGTTCATTTTTATTACAAAACAATTGATTTAGCTAAATGGCTCTCTTGTAGATCATAACACAAACCCTACATTTACCCTCATGCACACTAGTGATTACTACCTTCTCTGGTCAAATTCCCCCACAAAAATGCCCCCTTACGAAGTGAACAATTAAAGTAATCCAAGAGATATACATTAGTGCTCCAGAAGCACAAAACCTCTCACCCATGCTACCCACTTCTGCTATACCTTTTATATTAGATAATAAACAATTAAAAACATCTGACATAATGAAAAATTTGAACACCTTAAGTGACATCCTCAAACATGCTAAATTCACTAAAACTAGACCAAGTTGGAGTTCTCTTCTTAAATTCTGAAGTCGTAAGTACAAAATATATCTGTGCTCATAAGATGTTTATGTGATAAAAAGAAAGTACTTACTGGGAAAGGAGGGGGATAAGTACTTTCTTTTTATTACATACACATCTTATGAGGGCAGATATATTTTGTACTTACAACTTCATTTTATTCATTTCCGAAACTTGCCATTCTGGATTCTTTGTGCTGCTCCCCAGATTTAGATGCCCTTGGTGAATAAGAGATGCATTTACTGCAGACCAGGGCTCTAGGTGTGGCAACAGCCCATTCCCTAGTTGGTCGTCCACACCAGGTGAGTCCCTATCTGCTTATTCTACTTGCTTAATAATATTACTTGCATAAGGCGCTATCCCATTGTTTCTTTTCTTCTCTTCTCAAATTCTATATTATTTACCTTCATACAATTACCAAATATCTTCAACTTACTTAAAAATTCCAGAATTGATTTCACAATAAATTGAGAGACCTATTATGATTCAAAACTTTCAAAACTTCTGAACAAGCCAATAGCAAATCCCTATACAGGGATTTTCTTTTAAACCCTACTTCAAACAAACCCCGGTATTTTAGAGAATGGTAAAGAGATTTAAAAACCACACTCTCCGAAAAGCGATGTCAACAAGATCCTCAATAACTCCCATGACTCAATGACTCACATAACTCAATGACTCACAAGGTGTGTCCAAATTCAAGAAAACGCATTCAAACTGCTGACAAGGGTACAAAATCTCAGATAACTTATTCAAACTTAAATTTATGTCTTTGGATTGCTGCTGGTGGTATGGCCTCTGTGGAGGCACTGTACCTCACATTTGGTGGGATTGTCCAGAAATTTAACCTTATTGGAGACAAATAACAGAGTAGGTTAATAAGATCTGCTTGACTACACTCAATTTCTCCCCGAGACGGTGCTCCTCTGGAAGCCATCTGTCTGTTTTATACCCTCAAAGACGACTCTCCCAGACCCCTTACTCTCAGCAGAAAAACTTTTTAATCCCTAGATGTGGCATAACATAGAACTACTATCACTCCTTCAATGGAGAGACAAAGTATCACAAATAAATTGTTTTGAAGAAATCGCAAGCAGGAAGTCCAAATTGAAAGCTAAGTTCCTTTTAACTTGAAAACCTTGGACTGATGACCTCAAATTAACTTAACTAAGCCTAACACAGTATATCACACAAACCCCTCTCACACTCCTTACTTAATCCATCATGTATTATAAATGTCTCTTCCTCACAACTTATATTCACTTAACTCGCCATCAGATAATCAACTATTGCTCACATCTCTGCAAAAAACACCTAGACAACCAATTTCTAATAATATGTTACCTGGTTAGTTGTTTTCATAAGTTCCGTAAGGCTTTTGTTTTAGTACGTCTATTACTCTTTCTGGTGCTTAACAAGCTCAAACATACTTTCATCTTCGAGGCCCACAAGTCTTATTTAGTATGATGTAATAGAACTGTATTTCTTTAACTTTTCTAATTTCTAAATAAAAATAGATTGCTTAAAAAATTTTACCAACCTCAGAAACTATCAAATTAACAGCACTTCAGATTATTCTATATATATATAAAGGTTAACGCCATCACTGATTGACTGACAGACTCGGCACTAATTCTCTAACTTCCCGATGTCGTACAAACATGAAATTTGGCAGGAGCATTCTTTAAGTCCTAAATAGGAAATAGTAAATGGGTCACAACTCGAAAATTCAATGCTAAGTGCAAAAATATTGCATAAAATATAATTCAATACTTTCACAACTGCGGCCCCGTCTGAGATGAGTAGTGACCAGTCCATAGGCAATGTAACAGTACCGAGAGCTAGTGTGACTCCAGTGCTGCGTCCATTGAGCTGGGCCAAGAAGATGGACCAGGAGGATCCAGTGAAGGAGAACAGCACCTCTCATTCTGGTAAGCCTCTTTCACTGGGACTCAAACCCCTACTATGGGACATTGCTGCAGCTGATACCGAACCTGCCCACCTGGATTTTGCCTCTTTCCAGCTTTTAGAGGAACTTAGAATATTTATCAAAATCCTATAGTCAGTTATAAAGGGAATGTCTCATCAGAAAATCATCTACTGCTAAAATCAAGTTTTTGTTAAACGTTTTTTTTAAAGATTTTGATGATTTTTTTTTACATTTTCAATGTCACTATGTATATTTAAAGAAAAATCCTAATATTTTACAGTTTTCACTCTACTATGCTGTAATGACACCGGCTGCACACTAAACAACAAAACTTGAATCAGACATCACAGGACTGCACAGAGCCAAATAGCATACAGCCAGATGTCACCAGAAACTATGTACAGTACCTATCAATACTATAACATGCAAAAGATTTGGTGACTCACCATTGGATAGCAGGGGGAGAGGGAGATGGTACCAGGTCAGGAGGAGAATGATTATAATGATGAATCTAATGATATTGGCAGTAGAGATTGGAGAAGATAAAGGTACCAAAATAATAACCAAAAATAAACACTGTTTTAATGCTTTCTCTCCCTAATTCCAGTCCATGAGCTCCCGTGATGCATCCCTGGAACCACACCTGACTGACCTTCCTTGCTATTCTGTCCTTAACACCTGAGGGGAAAGCACACAGAGACCAAACACGTACTAAACTAATACTGGAAATGAACTCAAGCTGATAATACAAATTAGGAACACTGACTAGGCTAGAGGTAAATAACACTGACAAGACAGATAGACAATACTAGACTCAGAATTAGATGCTTGAAACTAGGGAAGCTGAATGAACAGCATAGTCAGCTATCAGTAATGCAGAGTGCCTAAGCAAGGTAATCTTCAAAGGAAGGCTAGCAAATAGAAATTTCTCCCTAAAGAGGTGAGCTGAACAAAGCAGTCAGCTGAGACAGTCCAATGGTTCAACTTAGAAGACAAAGTGCCTGGCAACTGCCCCAACACCTTAGAAGTGAGAAGATAATGATGCAACAGCAGTTTTCCTGTTGACTGTAATATATAAGCCTAATAATAAGGCTGACACTTTTTGTTCTGAACAGCTGACTTATGGACCATAGAAACAACAGACTGGAGGGCACTCATTTACTATGATGGGGAAACATTCTAGACTTGTTTTGTGACCTGTGCAGAGGTTATTGTGCAGAGAGGGGCAGTAGATAAGCTCTGACCATCTCCTGTTATGAATTATGGCTCCTGTGTAATCTATATTCTGTATATACACTACCGTTCAAAAGTTTGGGGTCACATTGAAATGTCCTTATTTTTGAAGGAAAAGCACTGTACTTTTCAATGAAGATAACTTTAAACTAGTCCTAACTTTAAACAAATGCACTCTATACATTGCTAATGTGGTAAATGACTATTCTAGCTGCAAATGCCTGTTTTTTTGTGCAAAATCTACAAAGGTGAATAGAGGCCCATTTCCAGCAACTATCACTCCAGTGTTCTAATGGTACAATGTGTTTGCTCATTGGCTCAGAAGGCTAATTGATGATTAGAAAACCCTTGTGCAATCATGTTCACACATCTGAAAACAGTGTAGCTCGTTACAGAAGCTACAAAACTGACCTTCCTGTGAGCAGATTGAGTTTCTGGAGCATCACATTTGTGGGGTCAATTAAACGCTCAAAATGGCAAGAAAAAGAGAACTTTCATCTGAAACTCGACAGTCTATTCTTGTTCTTAGAAATGAAGGCTATTCCATGCGAGAAATTGCTAAGAAATTGAAGATTTCTTACAACAGTGTGTACTACTCCCTTCAGAGGACAGCACAAACAGGCTCTAACCAGAGTAGAAAAAGAAGTGGGAGGCCGCGTTGCACAACTAAGCAAGAAGATAAGCACATTAGAGTCTCTAGTTTGAGAAACAGACGCCTCACAGGTACCCAACTGGCATCTTCATTAAATAGTACCCGCAAAACACCAGTGTCAACATCTACAGTGAAGAGGCGGCTGCGGGATTTTGGGCTTCAGGGCAGAGTGGCAAAGAAAAAGCCATATCTGAGACTGGCCAATAAAAGAAAAAGATTAAGATGGGCAAAAGAACACAGACATTGGACAGAGGAAGACTGGAAAAAAGTGTTGTGGATGGATGAATCTAAGTTTGAGGTGTTTGGATCACAAAGAAGAACGTTTGTGAGATGCAGAACAAATGAAAAGATGCTGGAAGAATGCCTGACGCCATCTGTTAAGCATGGTGGAGGTAATGTGATGGTCTGGGGTTGCTTTGGTGCTGGTAAGGTGGGAGATTTGTACAGGGTAAAAGGGATTCTGAATAAGGAAGGCTATCACTCCATTTTGCAACGCCATGCCATACCCAGTGGACAGCGCTTGATTGGAACCAATTTCATCCTACAACAGGACAATGACCCTAAACACACCTCCAAATTGTGCAAGAACTATTTACAGCAGAAGCAGGCAGCTGGTATTCTATCGGTAATGGAGTGGCCAGCACAGTCACCAGATCTGAACCCCATTGAGCTGTTGTGGGAGCAGCTTGACCATATGGTACGCCAGAAGTGCCCATCCAACCAATCCAACTTGTGGGAGATGCTTCTAGAAGCGTGGGGTGCAATTTCACAAGCTTACCTCAACAAATTAACAGCTAGAATGTCAAAGGTGTGCAATGCTGTAATTGCTGCAAAAGGAGGATTCTTTGACGAAAGCAAAGTTTGATGTAAAAACAATGTTATTTCAAATACAAATCATTATTTCTAACCTTGTCAATGTCTTGACTCTATTTTCTATTCATTTCACAACACATGGTGGTGAATAAGTGTGACTTTTCATGGAAAACACAAAATTGTTTGGGTGACCCCAAACTTTTGAACGGTAGTGTAGGTGTTACCTTTCATTGTAACCCTACCTATGATAATAATGAGTTCACTACTGAACAGTTTTCCATACAGAACAGGAAGTGTCACTCTATTATTAGACTTAGTGGCCAGAGTGAAAACTGAAAGATATTAGGAATTTTTTATATATATATATATATATATATACATAGTGACATGGAAAGTTTTTAAAAAGTACCAAGAATAAAAATCGTGACTCAATGTAGTGACATAAATATATGGCAGTTTGTTTTAAAGGGCTTCTGTTACCAGCAGAATGCATTTTACACTTGCCCCATTGAGCTCCCTGCCATATCACACAAAATCAGCACATATGTTTAAGAGTAAGCATGTATTGTATTTTTGTAAAGACTCCCATTTAATAGCTCCCGTGGTATATGAAAACTGCCTGTGCCCCGAGTCACGTTGTCAGTAGAGATGAGTGAGCGTACTCGTCCGAGCTTGATGCTCGTTCGAGTATTAGGGTGTTCGAGATACTCGTTACTCGAGACGAGCACCACGCGATGTTCGAGTTACTTTCACTTTCATCTCTGAGACATTAGCGCGCTTTTCTGGCCAATAGAAAGACATAGAAAGGCATTACAACTTCCTACTGTGACGTTCCAGCCCTATACCACACCTCTGCAGTGAGTGGCTGGCAAGATCAGGTGTCACCCGAGTATTTAAATCTGCCCCGCCCGCGGCTCGCCACAGATGCATGGTGACAGAGATCAGGGAAAGTGCTGTCTTGCTGTAGCTGCTATAGGGAGAGCGTTAGGTGTTATATTAGTCTTCAAGAACCCCAACGGTCCTTCTTAGGGCCACATCTGACCGTGTGCAGTACTGTTGAGGCTGCTTTTAGCAGTGTTGCACAATTATTTTTTTTTTGTATATCGGGCGTGCAGACCATTGCGTCCTCAGTCTGCAGTCATTGTACAGAGTATAGGGGCAGTACTGGTGAGGCAGGGAAAGAGAGAAAGGGGAAAGATATACTGTCTATATAGGCAGTGGGCTTTTTCAAAAAAATTGGGGAAAAATACTATCTTTGGGCTGCCTGTGAAAGTCTTCAGTGTACTGCGTGTCTGCTGCGGGTAGTAGTCCTAATTAATACGCAGCTAAGCGTTACAGCAGGCGTGCGCAAAATTGTTTCCTGGCTCTGCTGTGCACGTTACATCACCACTGTCATAGCGCCAGAGGGAAAGAGTATACAATATATACGCTGCATACAGTATCTGTCTGGTGTTTCAGCTCACCATTTAAAAAAAGGGAAGCCAAATACTTAAGGCGTACCACTGCCCTTTGGCGACTTGACTGCTTCTGCGCTGTGAATTCCACTAGCTCAGTCCTACGCACCTAGGTCTCACTACAGGCGTGCGCAAAATTTGTTTCCTGGCTCTGTTGTCTCCGTTACATCACCGCCGTCATAGCACCAGAGGGAAACAGTAAACATAATATACGCTGCATACAGTATCTGTCTGCTGTTTCAACTCACCATTTAAAAAAAGGGAAGCCAAATACTTAAGGCATACCACTGCCCTTTGGCGACTTGACTGCTTCTGCGCTGTGAATTCCACTAGCTCAGTCCTACGCACCTAGGTCTCACTACAGGCGTGCGCAAAATTGTTTCCTGGCTCTGCTGTCTCCGTTACATCACCGCCGTCATAGCGCCAGAGGGAAACAGTAAACATAATATACGCTGCATACAGTATCTGCTGTTTCAGCTCATCATTTAAAAAAAGGGAAGCTAAATACTTAAAGGGGTTGTCCCGCGAAACAAAGTTGGGGTATACACTTCTGTATGGCCATATTAATGCACTTTGTAATGTACATTGTGCATTAATTATGAGCCATACAGAAGTTATTCACTTACCTGTTCCGTTGCTAGCGTCCCCGTCTCCATGGTGCCGTCTAATTTTCAGCGTCTAATCGCCCGATTAGACGCGCTTGCGCAGTTCGGTCTTCTCCCTTTTGAATGGGGCTGCTCGTGCTGGAGAGCTGCCCTCGTAGCTCCGCCCCGTCACGTGTGCCGATTCCAGCCAATCAGGAGGCTGGATTCGGCAATGGACCGCACAGAGGACCTGCGGTCCACCGAGGGTGAAGATCCCAGCGGCCATCTTCGCAAGGTAAGTAAGAAGTCACCGGAGCGCGGGGATTCGGGTAAGTACTGTGCGTTTTTTTTTTTTTAAACCCCTGCATCGGGTTTGTCTCGCGCCGAACGGGGGGGCTATTGAAAAAAAAAAAACCCGTTTCGGCGCGGGACAACCCCTTTAAGGTGTACCACTGCCCTTTGGCGACTTGACTGCTTCTGCGCTGTGAATTCCACTAGCTCAGTCCTACGCATCTAGGTCTCACTACAGGCGTGCGCAAAATTGTTTCCTGGCTCTGCTGTCTCCGTTACATCACCGCCGTCATAGCGCCAGAGGGAAACAGTAAACATAATATACGCTGCATACAGTATCTGTCTGCTGTTTCAGCTCACCATTTAAAAAAAGGGAAGCCTAATACTTAAGGCGTACCACTGCCCTTTGGCGACTTGACTGCTTCTGCGCTGTGAATTCCACTAGCTCAGTCCTACGCACCTAGGTCTCACTACAGGCCTGCTCAAAATTGTTTCCTTGCTCTGCTGTCTCCGTTACATCACCGCCGTCATAGCGCCAGAGGGAAACAGTAAACATAATATACGCTGCATACAGTATCTGCTGTTTCAGCTCACCATTTAAAAAAAGGAAAGCCAAATACTTAAGGTGTACCACTGCCCTTTGGCGACTTGACTGCTTCTGCGCTGTGAATTCCACTAGCTCAGTCCTACGCACCTGAGTCTCACTACAGGCGTGCACAAAATTGTTTCCTGGCTCTGCTGTCTCCGTTACATCAGCGCCGTCATAGCGCCAGAGGGAAACAGTAAACAGAATATACGCTGCATACAGTATCTGTCTGCTGTTTCAGCTCACCATTTTAAAAAACGGAAGCCAAATACTTAAGGCGTACCACTGCCCTTTGGCGACTTGACTTGCTCTGCGCAGTGAATTCCACTAGCTCAGTCCTACGCACCTACGTCTCACTACAGGCGTGCGCAAAATTGTTTACTGGTTCTGCTGTGCGTTCCGTAAGCGAAGTCAGCCTCCAACCACAGGCCAATAAGTGGCACATTTAATTACGGCGTTCTGTTTCTGCTCTACTCGTAATACACCATGCTGAGGGGTAGGGGTAGGCTTAGAGGACGTGGACGCGGGGCAAGGACGCGGAGGCCCAAGTCAGGGTGTGGGCACAGGCCGAGCTCGTGATCCAGGTGTATCGCAGCCGACTGCTGCGGGATTAGGAGAGAGGCAAGTTTCAGGGGTCCCCAGATTAATCTCACAATTAATGGGTCCACGCGGTAGACCTTTATTAGAAAATGAGCAGTGTGAGCAGGTTCTGTCGTGGATGGCAGAAAGTGCATCCAGCAATCTATCGACCACCCAGACTTCTACGCTGTCCACTGCTGCAACTCTGAATCCTCTGGCTGCTGCTCCTCCTTCCTCCCAGCATCCTCACTCCATTACAATGACACATTCGGAGGAGCAGGCCCCTGCCTAGAATGGGCAGCAATGGTTCCTCTCCCACCGGAGGAGTTTGTCGTGACTGATGCCCAACCTTTGGAAAGTTCCCGGGGTCCGGGGGATGAGGCTGGGGACTTCCGGCAACTGTCTCAAGAGCTTTCAGTGGGTGAGGAGGACGATGACGATGAGACACAGTTATCTATCACTCAGGTAGTAGTAATTGCAGTAAGTCCGAGGGAGGAGCGCACAGAGGATTCGGAGGAAAAGCAGCTGGACGATGAGGTGACTGGCCCCACCTGGTTTGCTAAGCCTACTGAGGACAGGTCTTCAGAGGGGGAGGCAAGTGCAGCAGCAGGGCAGGTTGGAAGAGGCAGTGCGGTGGCCAGGGGTAGAGGCAGGGCCAGACCGAATAATCCACCAACTGTTTCCCAAAGCGCCCCCTCGCACCATGCCACCCTGCAGAGGCCGAGGTGCTCAAAGGTGTGGCAGTTTTTCACTGAGAGTGCAGACGACCGACGAACTGTGGTGTGCAAGGTTTGTCGCGCCAAGATCAGCCGTGGAGCCACCACCACCAGTATGCGCAGGCATATGATGGCCAAGCACCCCACAAGGTGGGACGAAGGCCATTCACCGCCTTCGGTTTGCACCACTGCCTCTCCCCCTGTGCCCCAACCTGCCACTGAGATCCAACCCCCCTGTCAGGAAAAAGGCACTACCGTCTCCCGGTCTGCACCCACACCCTCACCTCCGCTGTCCTCAGCCCCATCCAGCAATGTCTCTCAGCGCAGCGTCCAGCCGTTGCTAACGCAACTGTTTGAGCGCAAGTACGCCGCCATGCACCCGCACTCTCAAGCGTTAAACGTGCACATAGCCAAATTGATCAGCCTGGAGATTCTGCCGTATAGGCTTGTGGAAACGGAGGCTTTCAAAAACATGATGGCGGCGGCCCCACGCTACTCGGTTCCCAGTCGCCACTACTTTTCCGGATGTGCCGTCCCAGCCCTGCACGACCACATCTCCTGCAACATTGTACGCGCCCTCACCAACGCGGTTACTGCCAAGGTCCACTTAACAATGGACACGTGGACAAGCACAGGCGAGCAGGGACACTATATCTCCCTGACGGCACATTGGGTGAATTTAGTGGAGGCTGGGACAGAGTCAGAGCCTGGGACCGCTCACGTCCTACCCACCCCCAGAATTGCGGACCCCAGCTCGGTGCTGGTATCTGCGGCGGTGTATGCTTCCTCCACTAAACCACCCTGCTCCTCCTCCTCCTACGCAACGTGTCAGCAGCAGCACGTCGCCACCAGTCGGTGTTGTGCGGGGTGGCAGCACAGCGGTGGGCAAGCGCCAGCAGGCCGTGCTGAAACTACTCAGCTTAGGAGAGAAGAGGCACACAGCCCACGAACTGCTGCAGGGTCTGACAGAGCAGACCGACCGCTGGCCTTCGCCGCTGAGCCTTCAACCGGGCATGGTCGTGTGTGACAACGGCCGTAACCTGGTGGCGGCTCTGCAGCTCGGCAGCCTCACGCACGTGCCATGCCTGGCCCACGTCTTTAATTTGGTGGTTCAGCGCTTTCTGAAAAGCTACTCACGCTTGTCAGACCTGCTCGGAAAGGTGCGCCGGCTCAGCGCACATTTCCGCAAGTCCAAGACGGACGCTGCCACCCTGCGTACCCTGCAACATTGGTTTAATCTGCCAGTGCACCGACTGCTGTGCGACGTGCCCACACGGTGGAACTCTACGCTCCACATGTTGGCCAGGCTCTATGAGCAGCGTAGAGCTATAGTGGAATACCAACTCCAACATGGGCAGCGTAGTGGGAGTCAGCCTCCTCAATTCTTTACAGAAGAGTGGGCCTGGTTGGCAGACATCTGCCAGGTCCTTGGAAACTTTGAGGAGTCTACCCAGATGGTGAGCGGCGATGCTGCAATCATTAGCGTCACCATTCCTCTGCTATGTCTCTTGAGAAGTTCCCTGCAAAGCATAAAGGCAGACGCTTTGCGCTCGGAAATGGAGGCGGGGGAAGACAGTATGTCACTGGATAGTCAGAGCACCCTCATGTCTATATCTCAGCGCGTTGAGGAGGAGGAGGAGGGGGAGGAGCATGAGGAGGAGGGAGAAGAGACAGTTTGGCCCACTGCTGAGGATACCCATGCTGCTTGCCAGGCAGCATGTACAGCACAGGCAGGGGAACACTCTCTAAGGCCTTTGACAGCTTTCTGGCTCCCCAGCAAGACTGTGTCACCGCTCCCCAGTCAAGGCTGAGTCAGTGGGAGCACTGTAAAAGGATGGTGAGGGAGTACGTAGCCGATCGCACGACCATCCTCCGTGACGCCTCTGCCCCCTACAACTACTGGGTGTCGAAGCTGGACACGTGGCCTGAACTCGCGCTGTATGCCCTGGAGGTGCTTGCTTGTCCTGCGGCTAGCGTCTTGTCAGAGAGGGTGTTTAGTGCGGCTGGGGGACTCATCACAGATAAGCGTACCCGCCTGTCAACCGACAGTGCCGACAGGCTTACACTCATCAAGATGAACAAAGCCTGAATTTCCCCAGACTTCTCTTCTCCACCAGCGGACAGCAGCGATACCTAAACAATACGTAGGCTGCACCGC
The DNA here is from genome assembly GCF_035609145.1 of Eleutherodactylus coqui. NCBI lineage: Eukaryota > Metazoa > Chordata > Amphibia > Anura > Eleutherodactylidae > Eleutherodactylus > Eleutherodactylus coqui. The sequence continues at coordinate 155,153,872 of NC_089841.1, forward strand.
GGATGAAAGCATCGTTCTCTATCGCCATAAAAAACGGGGACCTTTTAGCTTCATCAATCTGTGTATTATATTCATCCTCCTCCTCCTGCTCCTCCTCCTGAAACCTCACGTAATCACGCCGAACGGGCATTTTTTCTTAGGCCCACAAGGCTCAGTCATATGACTTTTAGTAAACAATGTTTATACATTTCAATTCTCATTAAAGCGTTGAAACTTGCACCTGAACCAATTTTTATTTTAACTGGGCTGCCTCCAGGCCTAGTTACCAATTAAGCCTCATTAACCAAAGCGATTAATGGGTTTCACCTGCCCTCTTGGTTGGGCATGGGCAATTTTTCTGAGGTACATTAGTACTGTTGGTACACTAATTTTTTTGGGCCCTCGCCTACACTAATCCTAGTAATTTTTATGGGCTTCGCCTGCACTCATGGTACAGCAAGGTGTGTGGGGTTGGCCTACACTTTTGCTACATAAATGTAACTGGGGCCTTGTCTATACTGCAACTACTGAAATGTGCAAGAGACTGTTATCTCCCTAAACTGCTGCAACGGGAATGTTACTGTGGCCTGTCTTGACTACTACTACTACTGAAATGGAACTAATACTGTGCTCCCCCTATACTGCTGCTTCGGAATTGTTACTGGGGCCTGTCTGGACTGCTACTACTACTGAAATGGAACTAATACTGTGCTCCCCCTATAATGCTGCTAGTGATATGTTACTGGGGTGTGGAAACGGAGGCTTCCCAAAGACATGATGGTGGCGAGGCCATTTCCCACCAACGCGGTTACTGTTAAGGTGCATATAACCACGGACACATGGAGAGGACACGTAGTGCCTCAAGAACATCCCCCTCCTCCTCCAACAATGAAAACATTCTTGGCAAATACCTTTGCATAGGCCCGTCTGGTGGCAGTCCAAGAATTTCACCTTTACCGAAACAACAAGAGAGCCCCCCCACCATCCCCCCGCCACGGCCCACTTAATCCTGGCCACATTCCGAAAACCAACTAAATAAAACCGCGCTATTAGGTCTGCAGTCGCGACCACATTCCCACCAACGCGGTTACTGTTAAGGTACATATTACCACTCTGACTGGGGCATGCACTGTGGGCCGAAGCACACCTGTATTGTATGTGACGTTAGCGCTGCTGAGCAGGGCACTGTAATGGGATACATTTATGTACCGCCGAACCCACCTGCATTTAATCTGTCGTTAGCTTTGCTGTCCAGGGCACTGCAATGGGATATATTTATGTACCGCCGGTGGCTTCCTGGGACCCACCCATACTTTCGGTCCACACGGACTTCACAATAGGGAGTTGTACCTGCCTGTGTCTACTTATAAAAAAACCCAGTCTGACTGGGGCATGCAGTGTGGGCTGAAGCCCACCTGCATTTAATCTGACGTTAGCTTTGCTGTCCAGGGCACTGCAATGGGATATATTTATGTACCGCCGGTGGCTTCCGGGGACCCACCTATGCTGTCGGTCCACACGGAGTTGTAGCTGCATGTGTCTACTTATAAAGAACCCCAGTCTGACTGTGGCATGCAGTGTGGGCCGAAGCCCACCTGCATTAAACCTCACGTTACCTCAGCTGTTCTGGGCACTGCAATGCGATTTATTTATGTACCGCCGGTGGGTTCCAGGGAGCCACCCATGCCGTGGGTCCACAGGGACTTCACATTAGGGAGTTGTACCTGCCAGTGTCTATGTATTAAAAACCCCGGTCAGACTGGGGCATGCAGTGTGGGCAGAAGACCACCTGCATTAAACCTGACGTTACCTCAGCGGTGGGTTTCCAGGGAGCCACCCATGCTGTGGGTGCACACGGAATTCCCATTGCGGAGTTGTACCTGCCTGTGACTATTTATAAAAAAACGCGGTCTGACTGGGGCATGCAGACACCTTGACAGAATCAATAGTGTGTGGCACATGGATTCCCCATTGCTATGCCCACGTGTGCAGCTCCTGATGGAGGTGGCACAGGATTGGAGTTCTCATTGCTTCTGTACAGCATTGTGGGCTATCGCCCTGCCCCTTTTAAAGAGGGTCGCTGCCTGGCCGTGCCAACCCTCTGCAATGTGTGCCTGCGGTTCCTCCTCATGGCAGAAGCACTTATAAATAGACATGAGGGTGGTGTGGCTGAGGCCAGCGTGTGGCATGAGTGCAGCTGAAGGCTGCGCAGGGACACTTTGGTGTGCGCTGTGGACACTGGGTCATGCGGGGGGGTTGGGCAGCATGTTACCCAGGAGAAGTGGCAGCGGAGTGTCATGCAGGCAGTGATTGTGCTTTGTTGGAGGTAGTGTGGTGCTTAGCTAAGGTATGCCTTGCTAATGAGGGTTTTTCAGAAGTAAAAATTGTTGGGAGGGGGGGCCACTCTTGCCGCTATTGTGGCTTAATAGTGGGACCTGGGAACTTGAGATGCAGCCCAACATGTAGCCCCTCGCCTGCCCTATCCGTTGCTGTGTCGTTCTCATCACTTTCTTGAATTTCCCAGATTTTCACAAATGAAAACGTTAGCGAGCATCGGCGATATACAAAAATGCTCGGGACGCCCATTGACTTCAATGGGGTTCATACAAGTAGTATGGGAACAGCACTCCTCCACAGAACCAATAAGGTAGGACCCACAGATACAGAGCTGCCAGCTACAGCAGGAGTCTGGATCAATAGACTCCACAAAAGTGTCATCCAAATTGTAGATATGCTGTAGCAGCAATAATGATGCAGGAATTATGCCAAAAAATTATTCCTCTGTGCAACGTTTCGATCATTCAGTGATCTTTGTCAAGCATGCTTTGGAATAAAGACAATTTTGGCATAATTCCTGCATCATTATTGCTGCTACAGCATATCTACAATTTGGACTTCAATGGGGTTCGTTACTCGAAACGAACCCTCAAGCATCGCGAAAAGTTCGTCTCGAGTAATGAGCACCCGAGCATTTTGGTGCTCGCTCATCTCTAGTTGTCAGCCCTTTCATTATGTCCCTCCAGCATTCCAGTGCCTCCCCTTGTAGATGACATCATTTGGAAAGTGGCAGAAAGTCGGAGGGGCATAAAGAAAGGCCAAACAGCATGACTTTCAATAACTCCCGTGGAATATGCAAATCGGCCCACCTCGAGTCATGGAGGTGGGCCATCCAAACCCTAAGTCACACCATCTGGCCTTTTTATCACGCCCCTCACCGCAGATGTCAAAATGCCAGAATGCTAGAGGAGCATAATGAAAGGACGAACAGCGTGACTCTGGCCTTAGGCAGCCTTCCTCCTTGACACGAGGCATGCTGATTCGCAGATACAACAGGAGCTATTACATTTTATGTAATATGGCAGGGAGTACAATGGGGCAAGTGTAAAATGCATACTGCTGGTGACAAAATCCCTGTAATGCATGCCTAAACATTTTATTAAAAATGGGCACTGATTTTAGTAACATTCCCTAGTGGGTTCTGTAGCCCCATGTGTACAGAGCTATGCAGAGACTCAGAAAGATGCATAGAGATTTACGCAAGCGTGACCACCTATTGCAAGTGACTCAGGTAGAAGTTACTACTAGCAGTGGGTTTACTAAACAGGATTTTCATATGGGGCATTGAAAAGGTAATACCTTTTGATAGAAGTTTTTATAAAATAAATGTTTATGGCAGAGTGGATCATTTCTAGAAATCTATGGAATTAGTGGTTTACATTAGCAGGAAAACCCGCTTAATGCTCTGGGCCCTTGGACAGTGTCCAAATGCCTGGATGGGCAAGCGTAACCTTTTTGTAAAATATAGTCTTTTTAATGACTTCATGTGCCTTTTGTTGGATCTTCTTTTCTTTCTTTTCCTAAGCTCGATAAGATCAGAGATTTTGTTTTGATGTAGCTTCTGATGTCCAAATTTACCAAGGTAGCAAAATAGTTATAAAGCAAAGAAAAACCCTGTGATTTAACAGTGTGTAACTGCAAAATCTAGGACAAGGACAGTCACATTACAGATAGCAAAAATAGTTCCCCTGTGATCTGTGAAGAATGGGATCCTGTGGTGGTTATATGCTCTGGCTATGAAATGTTCAATACCCAAGTCTACTTCATACAAAAAACTCATATTACACTAGATTTGCTGAACCCTGCATCACAAGCAATTGCACATCATTTAACATGTAGCTGTTTATTACTTTGTTAAATATTAAATATCAAAGCATTTCAAGTTCTATGAGTCTTTCATTTTAACATTCTGTTTTTTATCTGTTTTTGCACATTAGTTTTCTCTCTGTTTTTCGTATATAGCTTTCTAATTTCAAGAACTATTACATGAACGCACTATAGGGGCTAACATAAGATTTTTACTGGGTGGTTTCCAAGTGCTTTGGTGGACACAACAGATATGGTAAAAAATGAAATTTCCTTTTTTATACAAGCTTTTCTTATATATACAGTATATAATTTATATTGCATAACCTTACACTAAGATTAGCGAAAGTATACAAAAAATAGCTTGGCAATCCAGTTCGCAAGAGGTTAAAAATTTAAAGCCATGTCTTTAAAAAAAATTTTTTTTTTAAATACACATTTGTGATGGCCAGCAAAGAAATCTCCAATGGATTTCAAATGCAATATGCAACTTTAGCCATATAATTAAGTCCTTATGGCACAACCAAGGATATGATACATATGAAGCACATGTGATTTCTTTGTGGGTCACCAGCAATCATATCCTTTATTTTTTTTCCATAAAGATATGGATGTTAATTAGCAGCTCTTGCGAGCAGGATCATCAAGTTCAATTTAGTTTGTGGCTTCACTGTCTCAAGTCCTGGCAGGATCTGTGGTGCTTTTTTTCTCCATTTTTTTTTCCTACTATGGAAAAAAAATAAATTCCACCATCTTTGGGTGAGTCTTGCTTTTACGGTGTACATACTGCAACAAAAATGACATCATAAATTTAATCTATGGGTCAGTGCGATTACTACAATACCAAATTTATATAGTTTTTTTTGCTGTACTACTTTTATTAAATATTTAATTATTTTTTAATTATTTTCTGCCACCATCTTCTCATAGCCATAACTTTTTTTTCTGTATATATATTTGTGCAGGGGCTCATTTTTGGGGGGACATCTTGTATTTTCTATTGGTACCATTTTAGAAGACATACAACTTTTTGGTAGTTTTTTATTGCATTTTTTCTTGAAGATGGGGGGACCAAAAAAGAGCAATTTTGCTGTTTTTTTTTTTTTTTCTGAAGACGTTCATCATGCAGGGTAAATAGGGCATTACTTTGACAGATCAGACTTTTACAGACACAGCGACAACAAATATGTATTTTGGTTTTATTATTTAGATTCTTTTGTTATAAATTTGTTAAAAGGGTTTTTTTTAAACTTTTCTCCCTTTTTTTTTATTACTAAAACTTTTTAAAACAGACTTTCTTCCTTGTTTTGGTCGTCAGAGGGGATAAGAACTTGCAATGCTTTGATCGCTCCTGCAGTATGATGTAATGCCATACCATCTCACGATCTGACACTTTCTGATTCTGTCAAGCCATGCCACAGAGACCCCGACTGCCTTGACAACCGCACGGCAACCTGCAATCTCATCGTGGGAGGGTGTCAGCTGTAAGAAATAGCCAGAACCTGTGTTGTACGGAGCGGGATCCAACCATGGCCCCTCTTCATACATACCCTGAAGTTGCACAATGTAACTGTACGTCCTGTAGTGATAAGGGGTTAAACTAAAGCCACAGAGGTACTCTTCTGTGATCCTTTACGCCTCATATCCACGGGGAAAATCAGGCCCGCCGCGGATTCTTCATGCAGAATCCCACAGCGGGTCTCTCCTTTCCCGCGGACATGAGGCCTAAAAAAAAAAGATTTACTTACCTGTCCGGATGCTGTGGATCTTCCCTCTGTCGCTGCCGAATCTTCTTTCTTCGGCCCAGCGGATGTGCTCAGCACGCCGGCAGCGTGCCGCACGCATGGGCCGTGTACTCTTTTTTTTTTTTTTTTTTTAACTCCTGCTCTCCCGAGCTACCGCGCCGGAGAGCTGGAATTCAGCTGCAGGCGTGCCGTGGATCCGGACGGCTTCCATAGGCTTCAATAGAAGCCTGCGGGAGCCATCCCCGCAGAAGCCCCGCACTAAAATGGAGCATGCTGCGGGTGTTTTCCCGCACACGCAATCTGCGCCTCAAGGGAAAATGACATCCGCAGGTATTTAATTACCTGCGGGTGTCCAATGCATCCCTATGGGGCACAGATCACGCGTGCGGGACACCCGCTGCGGATCTGTCCCCGTGGACGTGAGGCCTTAACTTTTAGTTATGGTATTCCTAAACTAAACAAAAATGGTAAACAACAAATTGTTAAAGGGCCACTACAGCGAAAACACATTTCTCCATGTCTGCCCCTTCAGCTGATTGCCTGTCACACTCTGGAGGTCTCCTCTGCGCCGGCAGAGGCGTCCCCGCTGCTGTGCCCTGCTCCCGCTCACGCAGCACCGCCAGAGTACTGTTCAGCTGCGGCTTCCCCTGGTAGCTACTTTGAGGCGGCAGTGGAACACGCTGTGCCGCTGGCGCTTCCTCAGTCGGCAATGCAGAGTGCAGGGAGGGTGGCGGGGAAAGCGCTCTGCCGCTCCCGCAATATCCCCCGCCGCTGTCCATTACAGCCAGGTCGCCGGCAAAAGGTTTGTGCAACCAGGGCCACTCCATCACTGTCCTGCATCACTCACAGTCCCCTGACAGAGACCAGTAGAGGCACGACTACGGCAACAAGTATCTTCAGGCAACGCTCCGTTACTGGCCCCCACACCGTTGCCGAACGCAAGGAGCCCGGCGGGGAAGGCGCTGTGCCGCCGACGTTCCCTTGCCTGGTAAGCACATTTTATTGAATTGCAGGACCTGAGAGGGGGAGTGGCCGAGCTGTCAACCTGAGTGTATCTTGCCACCACCCACACTTCTGGTGGCATCAAGATACACTAATACCCACTGACACTATACAGTGACCATATAATGGGCCGGAGAATACTGCCTCTGGACTTAGAGACTTTGTACATATGTTATATTGATGTGGCTGTAATACCTGATTGAAACTGCCTTCTCTCATGGAGTGTCCATACGTAAATATTTGTAAGGTAACAATATACCAGCATAATCCATATCACTACATACAGGAGATGTATAAGTTATACCAGCTATACATATATAAATATATACAGGAGATACCCAGGTTACAGCAGTATGGTCCATATGACTATATAAAGAGAGATGTATGTAAAGCTGGTATAAGTAATATAGTGATATGGACCATGCAGGTAATAACCTGGGTATCTCCTATATATTTGCAGCTGGTATAAATTGTATATCTCCCTGTATATAGTGATATGGACCATGCGGGTATAACCTGGGTATCCCCTGTATATAATTAAACATGTATAGCTGGTATAAGTTATACATCTCCCTGTATATAGTAATATGGAGCATGCTGGTATTACCTGGATATCTCTCACACAATGTTTTACACATACGGCCATATGAATGAGCCCATATAGTAATATTATAGCACAGGGGTAATGTGCCTATTAATGACAAAAAGAATGCAAAAAGTGGCGGCACAGTATAGGGATAATGCTCAAGATATTATCACAGTAAGGGAGTAATGTACTTTCTTGGGTCTTTCAGTGATCTGTCTTCAATTTTCATGCTACTCTTCCATTATCCATACTTATCACAAACGGTACTTCATCTTTACATAGTGGTGGGCTCCTTAATTGCTGTAAGTGGTTATGCCTAGTACTGGAGTAGTTCCACCTATGAGGCTAAACATTTACAGATGCTGTGCTTTGATCTCCCAACTTATTGTATCTCATGAAGCAGACCCACAGTAAAGCAATGGTGCAATAGGGATCATTTATCAACAGTGTCATTTGAACACCACATGTTTTAAGACAAGCATATTTTTTTGCTGGGAAAATGTGCATATGTTGGAATATGGGGACTGCTTAGCCATGCCCTCTGTTGCAGTACTATTGAGGCTGCAGGTAAGTAAAGTTTAAATGTAAGACAGTGACATACACTATATAGTATACTAACTGTCCATCATATTTTCAGATGATTTAAGTCCATTATTTTTATACTTCAAGACTCGACATGAGACGTTTACTTGATTGAACATTATTACATCTCTTTATGAGGCCGTATTCCCACGGCCGATATTCCCGCACGAGTTCTGTCCATACCCGAGACAGGTAGAGCTTGCACAGAGAGAGAACCCATTGATTTGAATGGATTCTTTCACACGAGCGATTTTTCAGTCAGGCTGATGGTTCGAGTTTGAAAAATTGCTGCATGACCTATTTTTGTCTGAATGTCGCATGAGAATAGGACACGTAATGTACAGTGTCCCGCACAGCACACGGATGGGGTGTTCATGAGCTGTAGGATGCAAGTTTTGCCAAAGAATCTTGGGCGCAACTCGCTCATGGCCACGTGAATACGGCCTGAATGTTGTTTTTATACACTTGCTGCCATGCTGCCTGTTAACTTGCCTAAACATAATTGGGTCTATCCTAATACTTAATCTGGGATTGAGTGACTAATTAACAATACTTATTCACCTTTGAGGCCTTTGCCTTGATGCTTTTAGCCACATTGTATCCTTTAAGTATACCCAGAAGATGACCAAAACAAGCACTCATCCATTTTCATTGATTTTCTTTCATCGTTTTGAAGAATGTGTGATAATAATATGATCTATTGACTACATTAAGTCATTACACTTTCTGTGATACCAGGCTCATTGCCAGTATACAGAATGTTGCCAACAAAGTTGTTCGCTGGCAAGACAGGAGCCTTCTGCTACCTGATCTTCCTACTCTAGAAATAGGGTTTTCTCTTGTAGCAGAAGCACAATCAAGAATGGAGTTACAATCAGGATTAGTATCATTGATGGGCAAACAAGCCCCTTCTATGAAAGGAGGAAGAACAGGGATGTTATTTTATTTGGTCCTTAATTTTATACTGTATGTGACAAATGTGTAGTTTACCTTTACCCTTTAAAGCAGACCTACATCACTCTGCAGCTAAAGCCCCACTCATTCTATTCCCATTTGATTTTTTCCATAATCTGCCATCCTTCTCCCAGAAAGGTTCTTCTTAGGTTCACCTTCCAGCCCTCTCAATTTGTGATGTCAAAACTGATTTCCCAATGGTGAAATCCGTGGTGATTCCACCACAAATCTGTGTACAAATGCAGTGTAACAACAGGGCCCCTCAGAAATGCATGTTATATGTAGTCTGTATTGTCATGTATATTATCTTTGAATGTGGTATGATTCAACAGAATGTGTATTGGTGTTTGCAGGAATGAAATGGGTTAATGTCTGCAAGTGAGCTGTCTCTGTCTGGAAATGTATCGTATTTGTCTTGTGAGTTTGTGGTCACCTGACCATGCTTTATATTAATGTTTGTAGAATGTCAGTCTAAGGTCCCCTGTCCACCAGCATGATTTCGCCGGTAAATCGCCAGCGAATCACGCCATCTGAAGCTTGCTATGGAAAGCGATTCTCCGATCGCGGCCGGCAATTCAGATAGGCTGACCAGCGGAGATCCGTCTGCCAGCTCCTGGTCCCGGGCGGCGGCTCCCGTGGTGGATCTCCGCCGCGGGATACCGCAACGCCATGGACAGGGGGCCTTAGTTAGTCTGTTCTAAGTCAGTCAGAGAGTCTGTCTGGAGCTCTGCAGAGGAGGGCATGAGCAAGTCTGCCATGCCCTAGGAGAAATTCTGCCTTGCTTGACTGAGACCCAGAATGGAGGAGGCTGAGAGGATGGCCTAATGGCTGCTTAGGGACTACTACCCTCAGGAGTCTGCAGCCTAAAGAGAGAGAGAGAAAGAGAGAAAGGAATGAGAGGAGTTGCCAGCCAACACAGAGTGCAACAGGACTTGTGAGTGTGTACCAGTAGAGAGCTGAAGAGAAGGAAGTGTGTTGCCGGGACCAGGACCCACAGATAACGGGACTGTGGTTTCTCCTTTCCAAAATTCTGGAAATTAACAGAAACGTGCTGAAACAAATACCAATATTTACATAAACTTGATGTGGTCAGTAAAGGCAATAGGTATGGACACGAGATACTGGGGGATCACAAACAATTAGAACATTCATGTAATTAAGATGCAAAGTAATAGCAGCTGTGGGTATAGCAAGGGTATAAATCCCATTATAACTTGCAACTAATGAAACAGTTTCTAAATAGCGCATCCTCCAGTGTGATATGCAGAATGGATATATGAAGAAAAATGTCACTGGAGTGTGTTGAGGTCAGGGTAAGAATGGCATATGGCACGAGTGAATGAAAATTAAGGCTTGCTCTGATTATTACTAAACAAAAATATAAATTCAAGAGTCACGTCTGTCTTCTGAGATCTGTTGTACTACTGGTTCTCTAAAGCTTTCGTGCTCAGGTGTGGGGGATTGTGCTGGCTGGTTGTGTGTGTCTCCAGTCAGCCAATCACTCCAGGTCAGTACATATAAAGCTGTCTTCCAGGGGTGTGGGTGTGCTCAGTTTTCTCTGTTCTCATTCTCTGTGTGTGTGTTGTGTGAGCAGGTTCTATGTGTGGTGGCTGCAAGAAAGGTTTGTGTTTTATGGTTCCGTTTGCTTATGTCGCTGGACTCCTGGTTAGTGTAGGGACTAGCAGTATTCCAAAAGCTGTGACATGGCCTGCTAGCTTCCATATTTTGGCCAAAATGTCAAATACCTGGCATTTACAGCATTAACATCTGCTACTAGTGTTTGTGTATTGGCTACTGTATCATGCAATTATGGCTCTGTGTGTCTTCTTATACTGTCCAGTGGTCCCTATCGGTGATGGCATGTGTATGTGTCCTAGCCTGGGTGCGTGGGTTCCTAGTCGCAGCAAGGGCCCAGATCCGAAGAGCACTGGGCTGCCCCCTATTGAGGCGATGTCCCTGCTCAGGTAGTTCCTTGGTCATCTTCCTTTGTAGAAGATAGGGATAGGTGTTAATCGGTGGTTGTTTCACCTGGTGTTCCCTATCTTTGGTAATGTTTGTATGGGCCTGATGCTCACTTGCCCACACAAGCGCAACATCAAGTTTCATAATAAAAAAAACACTGGACAGATTTGTTACTACTGTTGTTAGGGTGGCACTGTGTCACAACAGTGGCACAAATAATTATTAATATTTCTATTTTGTGCCTGGTCTGATGTGACATACAGGGCAAAATTATGTTTTAAGATATTGATATATTTGTCTCACATCTGCAACTAACATATCTCCAGTAAAGGAACTTCCAACAGTATTTTTCGCTACACAGAGGGCTCCGATTCAGCTGCCAAAAATAGAATTGTGACAAAATCCCTGAAGGAAAAGGAACAGAACTACTCGCTGTCATTAATGAAATGGACACCACTTTGGTGTTTGATTCACAAAGGTCCTGTTTGTTTCTGTTATATTTGGAGTATAGAATAGTACTGTAGGCTACGCTGTGGTGTCTGTTTAACTTATGACAGTGAATGATTTAGTGTCTTTCAGTTTGGGGGATTTCGTCAGCTGTGATGGAACCCCCGATGTAATCCCACAGAGTAGTAAAATACACAGAGGGAATGCTCCATTATGAAAAATCAAATAGTTCATATCAACATATCAAAGTTTCATTGGTGGACATCCAGGCACTGAGTCCACCACAATTCACTAACATGAAGTTGTAATAACGTTTGCTAGAGCAAATAGCAGCTTTGGCTTCCATTGGCTTATTCCAGCTGTACGCATAAAATTCAAGAGACCTGATAGAATCTAATACAAGTCTATTCGCCATCTTCAGCTTTCCAGAATATTGCCATGAGAAGCCACCAGAAGTGGAAGTTGCTATGCACGATAAGGCCGTTTCCAACCATTGGGTTTACTGACCTGAACTATCAACATCATGGGAATTTATGATGTTGACAGCTTGGGTCAGTAAACACGCCGGTCAGGCTGGGATACACATCTGTATAATGGGTGCAAAAATGTGAATGTAATATGCTCATGTGAAACTGGCCTTATAATAATAATAATCTTTATTTGTATAGCGCCAACTTAGGGCGCCCACCCACTGGCGTTTGCGATTTTCGTGTGTGAAAAATGCAGCATTTTCCGCGCGTTTTTCGCTGCTTTTTCACGCCTTTTCCGTTAATTTCCATTGACATTCATGGGTGCATTTAGAGAAAAATAAGGACACATATGCAACTGACAGTTCCTATGTTAAAAATTGCAACAGACTGAAAAAAAAAAACGCAAGTGGACAGGAACACATTCAATTCTAATTGCTCTTGAGAAAAAACGCAAAACGCAAAGGAAAAAAAATCGCCAGTGGGTGGGAGCCCTTATTCCGCAGCGCTTATAAGTGATTCAGCAACCTAATTATATTAAATGGTGGATTTCTTATAGCCTGGATTCCTACCAATGAAGTCTTATTTAATTTCATCTTAAAAATGCAACAGTTCTTAGGTGTTTCTAGGGGAAAATAGATTTTTCAAATGTTGGATAAAGTTTTCCTTGTAGCTTGAAACAAACTACACATAATTCTGTATAATTCTTCACATGTCCAGCAGGTGGAGCTGTGTATTAATGAATATATTTGATTATATGACATTCACAGTACATATTTCTGAATCTGATGACTCCTTCACTACCACAAGGTAAAGAAAGGTACTTAGTTTCAAGCTTAATAGGTACCAGTGCTCCTAAAGGTGGTTTCACACCTGCTCTCTGGGTTCTGCTTTCCTTGCTCCGTTCGGGAAGCAGGAGAGGGGAATCCCCGTGGCCGAATGGCTTAGTCTCAGGACAGAACAGCTCCAAATGGACCCCATTAATTATAATGAAGTCCATTTGGTTTCAGCTCAGTCTGTGATGGTTCCAATGCAGATGTAAAACCAGCCTAAATTTACTACTGATCCACATTCTGCTTTAGTGAAGTAGCTTTCCTATTTTTAAACTAAAAGCCTTTACAAATAGAATAAGAGATATGAAACACTTCTGTGATGTCACAGCAGAGAGATACTTGTAAAGTCACAGCTTGTTTCTTTGCTGCAATTCACTTAAGATGTTACAGCAGCTTACCTCACTCATTTATGATGTCACAGAAGGTGACAGTTGTTTTTCTGAATTAAATGCACATGTGATGTCACATTAGTAATCTGAAACACACCTGCGATATCACAGCAGCTTACAATACATGACATGAACAAACCTGTGATGTCACAGCAAGATACCTGAGTGACTCTCTTATGATGTCACTGCAGCTTACACTACATGACAGAAACAGACCTGTGATGTCACAGCAGTTTATAGTACGTGACTGAACACATGGACACCAACAACAGGAGGTCCCTTTCATTTTCAACTCAATCTAATATGCAGTGTCTGCCCTTATATCAAGTATAAACTGGCTTCTGGTACTTTTATGGTAGTCTCACATCTGCATTGAAACCTCCGGCAGGAGGTTCTGTCACGAAAGCAGCTGAAAATACCTGATGAAACAGTGCTGCATGCAGCGCTTTTTATTGTGTCCAAAAGCTGGGCAGTTGGGCAGAAAGTGGGCAGACCCCATTATAGTTAATGGGGTCTGCCGAAGCTGTTCTATTCCGTCCAAAGACGTAACCATTCCCCTTTCCTGTTCCCTGAATTAAGCAGAAAAGCGGAAACCCCAGCGCAGCTATGAAAACATCCTTAGTTCTTTTTACCTCAATCATGCCCCTGGGTCATAATGGCCTTTTGGTCTTTGGCAGTCTCACTCCTGGCATCTCTCCAGCATGGGGAAACTGTCTGCTGCACTGCCCCTAGGCGCAACCTCTGTTACTATAACTGCAGACCTCTCTGTGCTGTGTCCTCCTTCTCTCTCTTAGGTATGCTACCCATGTCAGCCGCCCTCTTACTGTTCTGGACAGACTTAGGTGTCATTCTGCTTCTTCTGTATGAACATACTCTTTGCTTCTATTTTCCACCAGCACTGCACTAGTTAACTCTGTTCAGTGCTCTCAGCCCAGCTGCAGCTTAATTAGTAATTACCTTCTTATTTAGCCAAGCTGGGAATCCTCCATCTTGCCTCAGTATTGATGTGTGTTTGTCTCACACACTCAGCATATATAGATCACCTGTTTCTGGACTGTTTGGTCTGTCTAATTCTGTTCCTGTATCTGTTAATCCTTTATGTTCTTTGCCTTGTGCTTTAGCCTGTGTGTGTCTGTCCATTTCCCCTCCAGTTTGTGAATCGTTCCTGTCTCTGTGATAAGTCAGTCCTGTTCTGTGTTTTGTGTGCCTTCTGGTCAGTACATCCTCCCTGTGTGCTGTCAAGGTTAGCCAGCCCTGAGATTCCAGCACGGGGCCATCCTTATCAGGACAATCACCCTACTTACAGGCAGGGGCCTTCCCATCTTCCTGTGGGCAATAATGCTGTGGGCAGATGTCAATTTGAAGTTTATATTGAAGTATTCAAAAGTCTACATACACCACATTTTTGTTTGCGATGTTTTGGTGGTGTTTATACAGTTATTGGCATTTTTTTCCAAAACACAGTAAGTTTTGGGTATACCATTTTTTTTCTTTCCCCTAAGTTTCTCTACAATACATTTAACACAATAAAAATGTACAATAGTAATGTAAAATAAGATTCTGTGCCCCTTCAGCTGTCTTCGCTGCTTTTTGGCTCCACCCGGCAGCTGAAGAGGGCCTCATAGAGGTATATAGACAACTTCTATGCAGTAACATATTGTAATCACCATTATTTATATAGCACATGCATGTTGCGCAGCACGGGCTACAGTACCCATAGAGGTTATCAAAATTGCAGTTATTTAGCTTAGGAAAAAAGACTGGCTGAGGAGCAACATAATAAGTATCTATGGATATATTAGGGGACAATACAGAGACCTCTCCCATCATCTATTTATACCCAGGACTGTGACTGTAACAAGGGGGCGCCCTCTATGTCTAGAGGACAGAGGGTTTCCACACAGACATAGAAGGGGTTCTTTACTGTTAGAGCAGTGAAACTATGGAACTCTCTACCTGAGGACATTGTGATGGCAAATTCGATAAAAGAGTTCAAGAGGGGCCTGAACTCTTTTCTTGAGTGCTACAATATTACATATTATAGTCATTGATTATTTCAGGAGGGTTGTTGATCCAGGGATTATTCCGATTGCCAGATTTGGAGTCGGGAAGGAATTTTTTCCCTTAAGACTGGGTTCACATGGGGCGTAATTGCAGTGGAATTTCTGTGCAGACTCTCTGCACAGAAATTCTGCCTGCAATTTTAATCCTGGGATTAAGCAGCAAAGTGGACGAGATTTGCAAAAATCTCATCCACACGCTGCGGCCGATCCGTTGCGGAAAAGCCGCACTGTAACTGACATGAGGCACGAAATTCAAAGCCACGGCATGTCAATTGTATCGCTGTAGCCAGTGTGAAAAATTGGCTTCTACCTCATTGGGATTTCTTGCCTTCCTCGGGAACAACATTGGAGTTCGGATGGGATAGGCTGAACTGGATGGACATATGTCTTCTTTTGGCCTAACATACTATATTACTTTACATCACCAGAGATTGGGTTCTGTCCCCATTGGGACTAACAATCTACATTCACCTATCTATATGTTTTAGGAGTAGAGTATGGGAGAAAACCCATGGAAATACAAGGAGAACATATGAATCATGGCTCAATTTTGCGCTCACCAAAATGTGATTTTGCTGCAGATACGAGGCGTTTTTGTTTAAAAACCGCCTCGCATCACTTAGGGGCTGTCAGCCATGGTGCGCGGATCATAGAGCTTTTCCTATTGTTTTCAATGGGAAAACATTGCATCATACCGCGTACACCTAGCACGTAGTGCGATGCTGCCGCCGGCCCCATTGGAGACAATGGGAGATGTAATGTGAGAGCACGCTCTGAGATAGGACGTGCCACGATTTGTTTGAGCGATGCGGGAACAGATCGCACTCGCGTGACCACTGCTTCATTTACTTTTATGGAGCGGAGGGCAATCATTGCTCTCAGCAATCGTAATCCATCCCATCGAATGAATGCAGCGATTGGCACGCATGTGCACCGTCGCAGCGTTCTTATGGAGGATTCAGGGCACGTGGATCTTAGGATCTTTGGGGATCCCAGCAATGGATTGAGGATAAATGTCGTGAGTGGGGAAACTCCTTTTAAGGCTGTGAAAGGTACAGTAAAACTTACAGAAAAATTCATCATAAAAATATTCTCAGAGGTAACCTTTCAGCACTTTCGAACCCCATAAACTACGTTATGGGGGAGGGAATACTCACCATGTCCCCATTTCCAGCACTGTGCCCCCAACAAATTAGCATGCACACACAGCTTGACTCTTTTCAAACACCTCTGTGCTCACATTCTCCCATAGAGACCAATGAGAGACAGGCGTGTGCACACTAAATATTGCATCAGGCGAAAATCCCGTTAAAATCATGCAATTTTCCCGCCCATGTGAAACCACTCTAAGGCTAAGTACAAACAGACCAGTGCGATATCGGACCGTGAAACTGGGCCCGATATCATGCTCACTAACATGCATTTTCCCTGCAGATGTGAGGCGTATTTCTCTCAAAACTGCCTCACATCACTCCATTAAAGTAGCACGAGAAGCAAAATCACCCATCTGAATGAATGCATTGGAAACCAATGCTTCAGATGGTCGCAATTTTTGGACAACATTTTTTGCTGTAAAATCGCCGCGATAAAACTCTCATGTGAATTTTAAAGCCTTACTGGGCAAACTGCAACCCTTAGGCCTCATGTCCACTCGAAAAATACAATCCGTTCAGAATTTGCTTTAAATGGTATTTTTTTGCATGCAGATATCCGCACACATTGCTATCAATTTGATAGCAATGTTGCCGATCCGCGGCAAAATGGAGCATTCTCCCGCGCGTGAAAAACGCAATTCTTTTAAAATGCCATCCGCGGGTGCAAAAATCAATTTAATGGACCGCAGATGGCCAATGATTCCCTATTGGCAAAATCTGCCGGGGATTCCGCAATTCCATTTAGCTAGTGGACATGAGGCCTCAACTAATCTCAATGGATAATGCAGTTTCACAAATCACATTTTCACAATGTAATTTTATTGCCTTTTGAAACATTGGTCATGATTGTCATTGTAAACATTAATATTCTTTTCCCCTTTAAATTTACCCCAATATTTAGTGTGCTGAATAATATCAGGAATGTCACCATGAAAATATATTGATTTAGGGCAGTGTTCCTCAACCAGGGACCCAGGGACACATGTCCTCTTGGGCCACCTGTATGAGGCTTCCTAGCACTGGTCGTGCCAAGAAGATTATATAACTGAAATGTATGATCCATGAGGATCCAAGCTCCAGCACTCTTCACGGATCAGCAGAATGGAAGCACAGCAATTACTCTGCCACAGAATAATGCATATGGGTATGGCTGTACCTGGCGATGCAGCTCAGCTTCATTTACTTTAAAGAAACTTTCAAATAGGATAGAATATTCTGCCATAGTGTTGGGGAATAGGCCAGAATTTCAGACTGAAATACACATGGCTAACCGAGTTTTGTTGCAGAATTGTTTGAAAAATTCAACTATTATCAGTTCCACATCAAAATTCACATGTTAGCAGTGTGGATTTTGGTGTAAAATATTCTGCAAGAGGGCATGTTCTGCAATGCTGCAGAATATTGCATCCTATGTAAAAGGTCCCTTAAGGTTCATATTGTTAGGTTGTATCCTGGATGAACTTTTTTATCTTGCATTTTCATGTGTCTTAACACTACTTAGAATGAAAAAAGTTTGGTACCTTGTTAGCCAGTAGAGCAAAACGTGATTGTTCCCAGCAAGAGAAACCAAGTAATCTTGTAGATATGATACCTTTTAATGGCTAACAAAAATACATGATGGTAATGCTAACTTCCAAATAGACACAGGGTTCTTCTTCAGGCTTAAATGAAACAGATCCAAAGAGGCATGCCTTTTTATACACACATACTTATGACAAGGCACAGACATAGATGTGAATAATTTGCAATTAAAAGAATACTACCACAGAAATACAAACCTCTTCAAAAAGTCACTGATAAGGGAGTGAAGGTTTTATGGTCCCTGAATTATTATTGGGGGGAGGGTCACCAGGCCAGCAGTGTTATCTGTGCTATAGATTTCTCATCTATACATTTTCTCTAGTGCTTCCGCAAAGACTATTCCACAACTTTCTCTGCTTTTTGCCAAAATTTGATGGCTACCATCTAAAAATGGTGAAGCAATGGGCATTGAAAAAGCTGGTGTAGGCCAAGGGTATTTTTGCCAAGTACAGTGCTGTATTAGTAAAAATTGTGGCCTATGAGTAGCTGGTGCTTCTTGTGATTGACACTGATATTGCACATTCAGAGACACATTTGCAGGTTAGAAATGCCTGCATGTATACACAGATTTGTGTCCAGCACAAAATAAAACCCGAGAGCCATGTTCTATTATGGTGCCTGTCGTAGCAGAAGTGATAGATGAGATTTCTGGGCAGTTGGCCCAGCCCTGGTCAGGATTAGTGAGCCTATTAGCTGTTGATGGCTTTCCATTACAATATTGGTTTGAGAGAGCACTAAACAAGAAAGCTGTGTTTTTATATTCACATTTAATTACCTCCATCAGGGCCATAAATGAGCTCATTAGTTGTAGTGGCAGTAATTTGTATAGACAATGGTACATTATTGCAATTGGTAGACAGTGCTTAAATATTATTCTTAACTCATTCGTTTCCAAATTCTTGCAAACCATTGCAGAATAAAAGTTATTTAAGTCATTGCTTTGAAATGCACCTGTATATAATCAAATTGATATATGAATATTAACTTATTTATCTGCATTATTTAACCTTTTATTTCCTGAAATAAATCTGAGATAAGAGAAGGATTACAGGGACTGATCCGTTTTAAATGCAGTGCTAAATTAAGGAATTTTAGACGCACAAAAAGCTCGCACCTAACAACGATAGGAGATGCATGTGCAAAGTGCATATCTAAGGTCCGTGCTGCGAGAAAAGATAGGTCCTGACCTATCTTTGGTGCGTTCTGCGTGGGAGTTTCCATTGACTCATATGGGAACTGGATAACACGCAACACGCAGCTCCCGATCGTGTGAACGGGCAATTTCACTTCTAATTAAGCTCAATACTTAATAGCTGGAAATGGCCTGTTCACGCTATTTTTTTCAGAGCGTTATGTATTTTTTTTGGCGATGCTATTAGAGCGTGAAAAGCACGCTCCTGTGAACAAGCCATTAAGGCTGATTTACACAAGACCATTATTGTTCTGATCATTCAAAGCCCCACGCTTCCGCTGGATTTTGAACAATGAGTGTCCTGTGTAACAGCATGCAGAAACTGAATGTCTGGATGACAATCGTCCAGTCGTTCAGATTAGGGTTCTTTCACACGAGCGTATATCGGCTGGCATGGTGAGCCGGTGAGGGGGAGGGAAGGGCTGGCATTGTGACCTCGGCGTATATACACCAGGGCTGTGCTGTCTGTACAGGTGCACAAACATTTGATTTCTGCGCCCATTCACACGTTTCGACGGCATCGGCCGGCACACATAAAAACGCCTATAGCTGTGTGAAAGGTCCCTAAAGCTGCTTAAAATCCTGAACTATAATTATTCATTATAAACAGCAGCCGTTCAGTACTGAACGGCCACTGCTTACAGTGAATGGAGAGGGGCAGGGGAGAGAACTCTCCTCCAACCACCCCAGCCTCCAGCCAGCCACGCTGTGAGCAATCCAGCAATGCTCGCTCCTGTGTAACAACACGGGAGTGAGTTTACACGGTGACGAGTGTCAGGCATCGTTTGCTCGACACTCGTTCCATGTAAAAGGGCCTTAAGGCCTCATGTCCACGGGGAAAATAAGATCCGCTGCAGATTCTCCATGGAGAATCTGCAGCGGGTCCCTCCTGCCCCGCGGACATGAGGGCTGAAAATAAGAATTTAAAAGCATTTACCTATCCGGCGCGGGAGGGGAAGGTCAGCTGTTCCTCACGGCCGGATCTTCTCTTTCGGCCGGCGGATGAATTCCTGACGCCGGCGGCACGTCGCCGCCACGCCGTCGACGTGCCGCGCGCATGCGCCGGGCACATCCGCCGAGCCGAAGCAAGGGAGATGCGGCCGTGAGGAAGAGGAGACCTTCCCGGTCCGCTACGGATGGTAAATACTTTAAATTCCTATTTTAGGTCTCCCGCGGATCCGGACGGCTTCCATAGGCTTCAATAGAAGCCCGCGGGAGCCGTCCCCGCGGGAGACCCGCACGAAAATGGAGCATGGTCCAGATTTTTCCATGCTCCATTTTTTTTTAAATCCCTTTTATTGACGATCCGCGGGTATTTATCTACCCGCGGGTGGTCAATGCATCCCTATGGGGTGCGGATCCGCATGCGGGAGATCCGCTGCGGATCCTAAATCATATTTTGCCCGTGGACATGAGCCCTAAGGCTTTCACACATGCAGGATCCACTGCAGAATTTCTGCTTGCGGAATCACTGTGAAAATTCCACAACATTTACAGCACAAGCCAGGCGGAGGGGTTTTAAAAGATTTCCTTCATGTGATGCGAATATCTTTTGCAACAAATCTGCAGCATGTCTATTTATGCCGTGGAATCATGCTGCAGAATTCAACCTTTAAAGTACAAGGGTTAAATTCCACAGCTGTTCCACAAGTGAAAACACAGCCAAATCTGCAATATTTAGGTGCAGATTGGGCCACCACTAAATTCTTGTGGAATTGTTGCAGGTATTCCACAATAGAATGCCCGCAGCAATTCCTCCATATGAGATTAGGGCTTATTCCAACGTGCGTATATCGGCCTGGTTTTCACGCCCGGCCAATATACACTGTCTCTCTCTGAAGGGGGAGGAGGCGGCCGGGCCAGGAGCAGTGCACTGAGCTCCCGCACCCTCTCTACCCCTCACCACTGTTTGCAATGGGAGGGGCGGAACGGGGGCAGAGCTCAGTGCACTGCTCCCGGCCGGGCCTGCCTCCTCCCCCTCCAGACCGACCAATATACGCGCCCATCTGAGGCATTTGTTTCCAATGCATTCATTCTCATGGGCGAATATACAGCGCATAAAAACATTGCACCATGAAAAATGGAACATACATGACCAAAATACACACCAACGCATGTACGGCAGACAAAAAAATAGTTCTGGTTCTATCTTTTGATCAATATATGGCGTTGGCTCCCATAGACTACTATGGAAGCTGGAAAAAAAAGGGAGGGGGGCATTTTAGCAGCATCCAACGCTGCGAAAAGCTTTACATGTGCCTCTTTATAGACATTGGAAGGCATCACAAGGATGTGCAACTAATTTTTTCACTGAAAATGTCACTCCTAGCGATGTGAATAGGCGAGAAAACACTGGCCTTGGGCGTGGAAAAACAGACCATGCAATATTAGGACGCGGCAACATTTGCACTCACAAAACGCAATGGGAGGGGGCAGGATGAGGCGGAGCTAAGTTCAGAGACTTGGCTCCACCCCTGTCCCCCCCTCTCGTTGCAAATAGTGGTGAGGGGTGGAGAGGGGGCGGGAGCTCAGAGCACTGCTCCCGACTCTTCCAGCCTCTTCCCCCTGCAGAGAGACGCCGTATATCAGCCGGGCGTGAAAACCCGGCCGATATACACACGTCGGAATAAGCTCTAAGAAATGTAAGGGTGCAAAACCAGGGTCATATTCTAAAATGTTTTTAGTGAATAAAACATACGTGCTTGTCTGTATATATGTTTAAATATATGTGAATTGTGATGATTTCATGATAATACAAGTATCCTAGAAGCACTCAAATACTACATTCCTGCCTTATGAGTGTAAATATCCCACACAGCCAAACTAATAGCAAAGGGTCATCATGACTATTCTGGGTGCTGAATAAAGGCATTCATGTGAATCCACAAAGTGTAAATGTGTGGTGAGAGGTTGCTAAGCTATTGGTTTCCGCCTTTAACTATGGCAAGACTGAAATAGAAGAAAATAAGGCAACATCCTTAGCCGATTCAAAATAGAACAATGGCAACATTTGTAACAAAACGAACACATAAAATAATCAATAACACTTCTGATAAAAGTGTAGAATAAAATAGTTGAATAGTAACTTTTCTGAGGGGTTCCGATACACTCCTGCCCTCCTTTCCAAAATGCCCGTGTGTTTTTGGTCCCATCTGCTAAGCTGGCCGCCCGCCCGCTCTTGCTGTCACACGCCTGCTTCAACTACATCTTTTCCCACTTCTCATGCAGACAAGCAGCCAAAACAAAATGGGTTTGGAAGTGGCAATGAGCAGGGCACAGCAAACAGCAGAAGATCCATCTGGTGCCCACATCCGTGCAAATAAAGCATGAAGCTAAAATTAATTGAGTCAGTATATCAGAATAAAAAGAGAGCAATGTATCCATTATGCCACAACACAGCTTTAGATCAATACAAAATTGTTGTTATCGATCACTTAAATATATCTAGCCAGGCCGCACAGAGTATAAAGTTGCTTTAATGACGTGACCTCTCCATCCACCCTCTTCAGAAATGGTTATAAAGCCCCATGCCTGGTTTCCTTATGAGCTCAGGTTAATGAAACATGAGAAATTACTGAGTGTTGCACTTTCTCTTCTTTTTCCTGAAGCAGTGATTTGAAGCCAGGGAGCTCATTTAGAACACTCGGAACAAAATAAAGCAAGGAACTGCTCTCAGAGCACTGCTTGTTCTAGCACTTAATAAGTAGTCGCTCTTCCTGACTGCTCATATTTCTCTGCCGTTACTAAATAAGTTAATCACTTCACGAATAGGGAAATCTGCAGGTGCCTTTGAGGCTTTGTTAACACAGTGCCTAAGCCAGCTCTGCGCTCACTCCTAATCCTCTCTAAGACAGTATGAGGCAGGGAAGTAAGCTGTAATCAGTTTTTAATGTTAGAAACAATATCCCCACTCAAGCTGGTTGCCTAGAGCAACGGGGCAGGATCGGAACGCCTGAAATGAAATGGGATTGCAACACTTGGCTTGTGCAACCATCCATACACGTAGAGTTATTTCCCTTGGCTCTACCGCTCGTGGATAAAGTGCTTTCTATCAGCAGGGGGCTACTTCAGCTTCATGACAGCTGCCAATTGGTTACAGCCCCTGCTATGAAGAAGTCTTCTCATGATAGGAAGATTTAAGCCCCATTTAAGTGGGTGAAGGGAAATGGTAATCATGAATAGTTCTCATTTGGCCCATAGGTTATAAAAAAAGAAATCTCATAGTCATATAGATTGATTTTACCATCATCACAAATAACATTTATGAACGCCAAGTAAAAATATCTGTTGTGGAGAGATTTATTGAGATTTTTTTCTCTTAACAGCTGTGTTTCGTACGTGAAATAATGAACTAGAAGAGGTTTCTGCTGATTCAGAGCATCAACCAATAGAGGGCTAGTAAGTCATAATGTTGACTTTGGGGAAAAGAAAAAACAAGAGTGAGGCATTCATAGTTTTATTGGCCCAGTTACTAATCAATGTAAGTGACTGTTGTAGAAGGCGATCTACAGATAGTCTTTAAACATGTTTTTCAAGTTTTAGGCTAGTTTCAGACATATTTTAGCTCTTTATTTGATCCATGTTTGGCGACCATAATATGGAGCTAGTGTAAATCTATCTATTCGCCTGGTTGTATTCTTCATGGCCTTGTTTTAAGGACACAGCATGACCTATTTTTGGATCCATATTGGTATTATTTTTTATTTAAACAAGTATGCATTAGCATTTGGACAGTGGAAAATAAAATCAATGGCAGAAAATACAGATCAAATATTGAAATACTGACAACATACAATTGCAATGTCTTATGTAATACCTCCATATTACGGAACCGTATTATGGATGTGTTACAATACGCTCGTCTGAAACTGGCCATAAAAAGAGGAAGACTAGCAGTCTCTGGCATTACATAATAAAGAGAACACATACTAACTAGAGATGAGCGAACGTACTCGTCCAAGCTTGATCCTCGTTCGAGTATTAGCGTGTTCGAGATGCTCGTTACTAGAGGCAAGCACCACGTGATGTTCGAGTTACTTTCACTTTCATCTCTGAGACGTTAGCGCGCTTTTCTGGCCAATAGAAAGACAGGGAAGGCATTACAACTTCCCCCTGCGACGTTCAAGCCCTATACCACCCCCCTGCAGTGAGTGGCTGGCGAGATCAGGTGTCACTCGAGTATATAAATCGGCCCCTCCCGCGGCTCGCCACAGATGCATTCTGACAGAGATCAGGGAAAGTGCTGCTGGTGCCGGAGCTGCTATAGGGAGAGCGTTAGGAGTGATTTTAGGCTTCAAGAACCCCAACGGTCCTTCTTAGGGCCACATCTGACCGTGTGCAGTACTGTTGAGGCTGCTTTTAGCAGTGTTGCACAATTATTTTTTTTTGTATATCGGGCGTGCAGAGCATTGCGTCCGCAGTCTGCAGTCATTGTACAGAGTATAGGGCCAGTACTGGTGAGGCAGGGAAAGAGATATTCAGGCTATATAGGCAGTGGGCTTTTTCCAAAAAATTGGGGAAAAATACTATATTTGGGCTGCCTGTGACCATCTTCAGTTTACTGCGTGTCTGCTGCGGGTAGTAGTCCTAATTAATACGCAGCTAAGCGTTACAGTAGGCTTGCGCAAAATTGTTTCCTGGATCTGCTGTCTCTGTTACATCAGCGCCGTCATCCCGCCAGAGGGAAACAGTATACATAATATTATACGCTGCCTACAGTATCTATCTGCTGGGGGTAGTAGTCCTATTTAATACGCAGCTAAGTGTTACAGCAGGCTTGCGCAAAATTGTTTCCTGGCTCTGCTGTCTCTGTTACATCAGCGCCGTCATCCCGCCAGAGGGAAACAGTATACATAATATTATACGCTGCCTACAGTATCTATCTGCTGGGGGTAGTAGTCCTAATTAATACGCAGCTAAGCGTTACAGCAGGCTTGCGCAAAATTGTTTCCTGGATCTGCTGTCTCTGTTACATCAGCGCCGTCATCCCGCCAGAGGGAAACAGTATACATAATATTATATGCTGCCTACAGTATCTATCTGCTGGGGGTAGTAGTCCTAATTAATATGCAGCTAAGCGTTCCAGCAGGCTTGCGCAAAATTGTTTCCTGGATCTGCTGTCTCTGTTACATCAGCGCCGTCATCCCGCCAGAGGGAAACAGTATACATAATATTATACGCTGCCTACAGTATCTATCTGCTGGGGGTAGTAGTCCTAATTAATACGCAGCTAAGCGTTACAGCAGGCTTGCGCAAAATTGTTTCCTGGATCTGCTGTCTCTGTTACATCAGCGCCGTCATCCTGCCAGAGGGAAACAGTATACATAATATTATACGCTGCCTACAGTATCTGTCTGCTGTATCAGCTCAGCATTTTAAAAAAATAGATGCAAAATACTTAAGGCCTACTACTGGCCTTTGGCCACTTGACTGCTTCTGCGCTGTGAATTCCACTAGCTCAGTCATACGCACCTACGTCTCACTACAGGCGTGCGCAAAATTGTTTCCTGGCTCTGCTGTGCGTTCCGTAAGGGAAGTCAGCCTCCAACCATAGGCCAATAAGCGGCACATTTAATTACAGCATTCTGTTTCTGCACTACTGGTAATACAGCATGCTGAGGGGTAGGGGTAGGCCTAGAGGACGTGGACGCGGGCGAGGACGCGGAGGCCCAAGTCAGGGTGTGGGCACAGGCCGAGCTCCTGATCCAGGTGTATCGCAGCCGACTGCTGCGGGATTAGGAGAGAGGCACGTTTCTGGCGTCCCCACATTCATCTCACAATTAATGGGTCCACGCGGTAGACCTTTATTAGAAAATGAGCAGTGTGAGCAGGCCCTGTCGTAGATGGCAGAAAGTGCATCCAGCAATCTATCGACCACCCAGAATTCTGCGCCGTCCACTGCTGCAACTCTGAATCCTCTGGCTGCTGCTCCTCCTTCCTCCCAGCCTCCTCACTCCATTACAATGACACATTCTGAGGAGCAGGCAGACTCCCAGGAACTGTTCCCGGGCCCCTGCCCATAATGGCCAGCAATGGTTCCTCTCCCACCGGAGGAGTTTGTCGTGACCGATGCCCAACCTTTGGAAAGTTCCCGGGGTCCGGGGGATGAGGCTGGGGACTTCCGGCAACTGTCTCAAGAGCTTTCAGTGGGTGAGGAGGACGATGACGATGAGACACAGTTGTCTATCACTCAGGTAGTAGTAATTGGAGTAAGTCCGAGGGAGGAGCGCACAGAGGATTCGGAGGAAGAGCAGCAGGACGATGAGGTGACTGACCCCATCTGGTTTGCTACGCCTACTGAGGACAGGTCTTCAAAGGGGGAGGCAAGTGCAGCAGCAGGGCAGGTTGGAAGAGGCAGTGCGGTGGCCAGGGGTAGAGGCAGGGCCAGACCGAATAATCCACCAACTGTTTCCCAAAGCACCCCCTCACGCCATGCCACCCTGCAGAGGCCGAGGTGCTCAAAGGTCTGGCAGTTTTTCACTGAGAGTGCAGACGACCGACGAACAGTGGTGTGCAATCTTTGTCGCGCCAAGATCAGCCGGGGAGCCACCACCACCAGCCTCACCACCACCAGCATGCGCAGACATATGATGGCCAAGCACCCCACAAGGTGGGACGAAGGCCGTTCACCGCCTCCGGTTTGCACCGCTGCCTCTCCCCCTGTGACCCACTACCGTCTTCTGGCCTGCACCCACACCCTCACCTCCGCTGTCCTCGGCCCCGTCCACCAATGTCTCTCAGCGCACCGTCCAGCCGTCACTAGCGCAAGTGTTGGAGCGCAAGCGCAAGTACGCCGCCACGCACCTGCACGCTCAAGCGTTAAACGTGCACATAGCCATATTTATCAGCCTGGAGATGCTGCCGTATAGGGTTGTGGAAACGGAGGCTTTCAAAGGTATGATGGCAGGGGTGGCCCCGCGCTACTCAGTTCCCAGTCGCCACTACTTTTCCCGATGTGCCGTCCCAGCCCTGCACGACCACGTCTCCCGCAACATTGTACGCGCCCTCACCAACGCGGTTACTGCCAAGGTCCACTTAACAACGGACACGTGGACAAGCACAGGCGGGCAGGGCCACTATATCTCCCTGACGGCACATTGGGTGAATTTAGTGGAGGCTGGGACAGAGTCAGAGCCTGGGACCGCTCACGTCCTACCCACCCCCAGAATTGCGGGCCCCAGCTCGGTGGTGGTATCTGCGGCGGTGTTTGCTTCCTCCACTAAACCACCCTCCTCCTCCTCCTCTTCCTCCTCCTACGTAACCTCTGTCTCGCAATCAAGATGTGTCAGCAGCAGCACGTCGCCAGCAGTCAGTGTCGCGCGGCACGGCAGCACAGCGGTGGGCAAGCGTCAGCAGGCCGTGCTGAAACTACTCAGCTTAGGAGAGAAGAGGCACACGGCCCACGAACTGCTGCAGGGTCTGACAGAGCAGACCGACCGCTGGCTTGTGCCGCTGAGCCTCCAACCGGCCATGGTCGTGTGTGACAACGGCCGTAACCTGGTGGCGGCTCTGCAGCTCAGCAGCCTCACGCACGTGCCATGCCTGGCCCACGTCTTTAATTTGGTGGTTTAGCGCTTTCTGAAAAGCTACCCACGCTTGTCAGACCTGCTCGGAAAGGTGCGCCGACTCTGCGCACATTTCCGCAAGTCCCACACGGACGCTGCCACCCTGCGCACCCTGCAACATCGGTTTCATCTGCCAGTGCACCGACTGCTGTGCGACGTGCCCACACGGTGGAACTCTACGCTCAACATGTTGGTCAGGCTCTATGAGCAGCGTAGAGCTATAGTGGAATACCAACTCCAACATGGGCGGTGCAGTGGGAGTCAGCCTCCTCAATTCTTTACAGAAGAGTGGGCCTGGTTGGCAGACATCTGCCAGGTCCTTGGAAACTTTGAGGAGTCTACCCAGATGGTGAGCGGCGATGCTGCAATCATTAGCGTCACCATTCCTCTGCTATGCCTCTTGAGAAGTTCCCTGCAAAGCATAAAGGCAGACGCTTTGCTCTCGGAAATGGAGGCGGGGGAAGACAGTATGTCGCTGGATAGTCAGAGCACCCTCCTGTCTATATCTCAGTGCGTGGAGGAGGAGGAGGAGGGGGAGGAGGATGAGGAGGAGGGGGAAGAGACAGCTTGGCCCACTGCTGAGGGTACCCATGCTGCTTGCCTGTCATCCTTTCAGCGTGTATGGCCAGAGGAGGAGGAGGAGGATCATGAAAGTGATCTTCCTAGTGAGGACAGCCATGTGTTGCGTACAGGTACCCTGGCACACATGGCTGACTTCATGTTAGGATGCCTTTCTCGTGACCCTTAGCGTTACACGCATTCTGGCCACTACGGATTACTGGGTGTACACACTGCTCGACCCACGGTATAAGGAGAACCTTTCCACTCTCATACCTGAAGAGGAAAGGGGCTCGAGAGTGATGCTATAGCACAGGACCCTGGCGGACAAACTGATGGTAAAATTCCCATCCGACAGCGCTAGTGGCCGAAGGCGCAGTTCCGAGGGCCAGGTAGCAGGGGAGGCACGGAGATCAGGCAGCATGTACAGCACAGGCAGGGGAACACTCTCTAAGGCCTTTTGCAGCTTTCTGGCTCCCCAGCAAGACTGTGTCACCGCTCCCCAGTCAAGGCTGAGTCGGCGGGAGCACTGTAAAAGGATGGTGAGGGAGTACGTAGCCGATCGCACGACCGTCCTCCGTGACGCCCCTGCTCCCTACAACTACTGGGTGTCGAAGCTGGACACGTGGCCTGAACTCGCGCTATATGCCCTGGAGGTGCTTGCTTGTCCTGCGGCTAGCGTCTTGTCAGAGAGGGTGTTTAGTGCGGCTGGGGGAATCATCATAGATAAGCGTACCCGCCTGTCAACCGACAGTGCCCACAGGCTTACACTCATCAAGATGAACAAAGCCTGGATTTCCCCAGACTTCTCTTCTCCACCAGCGGACAGCAGCGATACCTAAACAATACGTAGGCTGCACCCGCGGATGGAAGCATTGTTCTCTATCACCATCAAAAACGTGGACCTTTTAGCTTCATCAATCTGTGTATAATATTCATCCTCCTCCTCCTGCTCCTCCTCCTGAAACCTGACGTAATCACGCCGAACGGGCAATTTTTCTTAGGCCCACAAGGCTCAGTCATATAATTTTTGTAAACAATTTTTATATGTTTCAATGCTCATTAAAGCGTTGAAACTTGCACCTGAACCAATTTTTATTTTAACTGGGCTGCCTCCAGGCCTAGTTACAAATTAAGCCACATTAACCAAAGCGATTAATGGGTTTCACCTGCCCTCTTGGTTGGGCATGGGCAATTTTTCTGACGTACATTAGTACTGTTGGTACACCAATTTTTTGGGGCCCTCGCCTACAGTGTAATCCAATAAATTTTTTGCCCACCTGCATTAAAGCTGACGTTACATCAGCTGTGCTGGGCACTGCAATGGGATATATTTATGTACCGCCGGTGGCTTCCTGGCACCCACCCATGCTGTCGGTCCACACGGAGTTGTAACTGCATGTGTCCACTTCTAAAGAACCCCAGTCTGACTGGGGCATGCAGTGTGGGCCGAAGCCCACCTGCATTAAACATGACATTACCTCAGCTGTCATGGGCAATGCAATGGGATATATTTATGTGCCGCCGGTGGCTTCCTGGCACCCACCCATGCTGTCGGTCCACAGGGACTTCACAATAGGGAGTTGTACCTGCCTATGTCTATGAATTAAAAACCCCGGTCAGGTTAGGGCATGCAGTGTGGGCCAAAGCCCACCTGCATTTAATCTGACGTTAGCTCTGCTGTCCAGGGCACTGCAAGGGGATACATTTATGTACAGCCGGTGGGTTCCAGGGAGCCACCCATGCTGTGGGTGCACACGGAATTCCCATTGCGGAGTTCTACCCGCCTGTGACTATTTATAAAAAACCGCGGTCTGACTGGGGCATGCAGACACCTTGACAGAATGAATAGTGTGTGGCACATAGGTTCCCCATTGCTATGCCCACATGTGCAGCTCCTGATGGCGGTGGCACAGGATTATATTTCTCATTGCTTCTGTACAGCATTGTGGGCTATCGCCCCGCCCCTTTTAAAGAGGGTCGCTGCCTAGCCGTGCCAACCCTCTGCAGTGTGTGCCTGCGGTTCTTCCTCATGGCAGACGCACTTATAAATAGACATGAGGGTGGTGTGGCTATGAGGCCAGCGTGTGGCATGAGTGCAGCTGAAGGCTGCGCAGGGACACTTTGGTGTGCGCTGTGGACACTGCGTCGTGCGGGGGGGGGGGGGGGGGCAGCATGTAACCCAGGAGAAGTGGCAGTGGAGTGTCATGCAGGCAGTGATTGTGCTTTGTTGGAGGTAGTGTGGTGCTTAGCTAAGGTATGCATTGCTAATGAGGGCTTTTCAGAAGTAAAAGTTGTTGGGAGGGGGGGGGCCCACTCTTGCCACTATTCTGGCTTAATAGTGGGACCTGGGAACTTGAGATGCAGCCCAACATGTAGCCCCTCGCCTGCCCTATCCGTTGCTGTGTCATTCCCATCACTTTCTTGAATTGCCCAGATTTGTACAAATGGAAACCTTAGCGAGCATCGGTGATATACAAAAATGCTCGGGTTGCCCATTGACTTCAATGGGGTTCGTTACTCGAAAAGAACCCTCGAGCATCGCGAAAATTTTGTCCCGAGTAACGAGCACCCGAGCATTTTGGTGCTCGCTCATCTCTAATACTAACCTTTAAAACCTCCTGCCGCTGCACTGCTGCTGACTGGCTTATCCCCAATGGGTCTTCATTTATATTGCTCAATCATTGGCCGCAACAGTCACTTCAACAATATAACACAGACTTAATGAGGACCACTAGAATGGTGGATATGGAACCTAGGGTGACCAAAACGGTGATTACAGGCTTTTTGGTTATGTTACAACATAAGAAGTGCACTTTAACAGGTTAGTGCTGCAACCTTAAGACTGCTTTCAGATGAGCATGTTTGTAGTCCACATTTGGAGGACATAATACCAAGCTAATGTAAATTAATGTATTTACATGGATAGATATTTTACAGCTGTGTTTTAAAAACCCTGGGCACAAACTGCAGCAATTCCATGGCAAATTTATGTCAAAATCCAAATGTAAGACATGCAGATTTTCATGTGAATTAGCTGTGACAAAATTTTCTGTCATATCTGAAAACACGCTAAGGGCTCTTTAACATGTACCGAAATTTGCAGCTGTACAGAAAGATCTGCACCAAAATCCGGATGTTTAACATGCAGATTTTGATATGGAATTGAAAATGCCTTATTTCGGAATCAAAATCCGCGTTAAGAAATGCAGCTTTTAGTGAAGATTTTCACAGTAGCAAATTGTGCTGCAAATTGTGGTACATGTGAAAGAGCCCAACAGATACATTTCTTTCTATGTTCAACCTAAAAACAGTACCTTTCACTATGATGCAGAAATGGCGTGAATAATAAAATGAGATCACAAAGTGATTGCGTTTTTGTTACAATAAAATGGTAAAAGCCTTTTAAATCTACAGAAATTAGATTTTTTTTTAGATAATGGTTAAAAAGTATAATAGCTAATATTTTTAATACATAACTTTTTTTTCACTTTTTCCATACACATTTCATATCATTCTCTTCGGTCCCTGATGTGCTTGCTCATTTTCAAGAACATATTGCTGGTATGTTATGTGGGTGTCATTGTAAACAATTTCCAGTAAGATGCCCCCAATGTAAACTCATTAGCATACAAAGATTTAGGGTATCACTGTCAGAATGTAACTTTTCCAAATAGTTAACAATGATTGTAAAGCAGTCTGTCCATCCTCCTCCCTTTCCTGTCCTCATATGCACTCTTCTAAACCATATCTGCCCTTCTCCACTGACTTTTTTCCAGGGTTTGTTCTCCCCTTCTATTTACTTAGAGTCTATACACCCTTGCTTTTCTGTCCACTAAGAACTGGAAGAACTAGTTTCCTATTTGCCATCCACATTATAGAGCAATCTTTATTCCAGAGAACAGCAGGGTCGATGTTAATCTGGCGGAAGCTCTCTGTAGCATTAGTCTCCATCCTCCATGTGCATTCCTCAGCCAACCGCTAGAACCACAGAAGCATGTTCATACATTGCACATTTAGTGATCTCCGTTGTGTTCTCCTTAGCAAGTAGCAAAACCAAATCATCCTGGTCTTTAGTCAGTATTTATCTTAAATGGTCCCTAACGTTTCAAACAACTTGTGCTTATATGAAAGCCAATGTCGTACAGTAACTACCAAAGCTGCTATTTACTTGATTTACCTAAAATAACATTTTTGTGCTGGAAAATCCACCTAAAGTGCTAGCCACTAGGGGTTTCCCTTCTTCTTCCCTTGCTGTCCACTGCCTGCTGTCAAATGAGTGACAGAAGAGGCACCACAAGATATAAATTATACTCTATAATTTCCTGAAACAATGCTACTCCTCATGTACAGATAAATGACCGCTTATTCTGAAAAGTCATCTGAAAAGTTAGGTAAGTTTCAACACTTAAAGGGAATCTGAATCTAGGTTTATGCTTCCTTATCTTGAGTGCCACAATCAGTACATCCAAATTGATAGTGCCATACTAAATGTCCCCAAAATAGTATCACACGAAATGTCGTTGCAGCAGCACTTCCTCTGCCCTTTAGATGGCATGTCCACCTATACAGAGGTGTAGAAGGACCATAATGACAGGATTCCAGTCTCTCTGCTTCACGTCTTGCGCAGCTACAAGATCAGGATCTGGCACAACATTTAATGTCACTCCTCAGAGACCTTAAAGGGAAACCACTCCAGTTTTCCAGTGCTTGGCTATCATCCTCTGGTTGAAATTTCTTGCTATTTTCCTGTTTTTATTCCAGTGGAGGTTTCTGTGTTTGATTTGGGTTTCCTATCTTTGCTTGACTTGACTATACTGTTTATTGACTCAGGCCTGACCTTCTGCCTATGCGTTTTAATATTGATTTTACATTTGACAGTCTCCTGCTTGTTGTCAATGTGAAATCGCCCTGTCTACGACTTCACTCCAGTCTGTTATCACAGGGATACATGACCTTTTCTTGTTAGAGGACCACATTACTAGATCCAAATCTCAATTCACAATTGCCAGGTTCCCATCCCAAGGATTGCATCTGAGATATTTATTGCATATCAAAAGTGCAGCCACCAGACACAACCAAGCTTGATGGTGATCAGATGGTTGGGGCAACAAAGATTGGTGTTGGGGGCCACACAGATTGGCATTGTGGGCTTCATGTTGAGCGTTCCTGGTCTATTGAGAACTATATTGGGAACATGTGCATCCAACTTGTAAAGTTCACACCTCCTTGCAGAACAGAGAATATCTGACTCCATATCTCAGGTTAGATGCCCTATCTGTTTGTTCTTTTATTCTTATCTACTCTCCTTTTATGTATTACCAGCACTTGTATCTACCAGCACCTGTATCTTTAACCCTCACTGACCACGTATCAACGTGCAGTGTAGGAACACCTTTAACTGAAAGATGTAGTAACTGAAAGGTGTACTTCAACTTATATGGACAGTGAGCAAGTGGGGGAATTTTGCACTGTTTAGAATCACATGTGCAGGACTCCCTGATAGGGATATCCTGGACTGTGTCATTCTGTGGATACACGCCGTTTATTCAGAGTGACACATTGACAACCGGATCCAATCTTGGAGTTAATGTCTGGTAGACAAATGGTTAATACCAGACTGTTTGCTCACTAATCCCTAAAAGAAGTGAGCTGAACTAAACGTGTTATTGGTTATATAGAGAAGATTAGTTATTCCATTGTGTCTCAGACACTTGTTGAATTTGAGCCAACTACCAGTTTAGGGAACCATTCCTCATAATTTAGTTTTACCAATGAGCTCCAAAAAATTTTTCCTGATGATCCACCAACGTCAGCGGTGAAACGTGTCAAAATTAGAATATTAAAAATTGGAGACATCTAGGACGTATAATTTGAGACCTAATATCTTTAACGTCCAGTACATCCGAGCCTAAAGTGAAACCAATGTATTTAAGGTGTCCACCTGGAGATCCAATAGCTCCCACGTTGGGCATCTATAAATGCCATAACATCTACGAATGGCATATTCGTGATGCTCATCTTCAAAGGGTATTGAACTATACACTGGTGTTTCAGTAATTCACTGTATCTATGCTTAAGTGGTCGCGTAATTTCGGTTATCAGACTAGCGACACTTCAAGTATTCTAGCCACGTAGGCATTATTTAGGAGAAGCAGTCTTTGAGGGTCTATATGTATCCCTTATTGGATGGCAATTATGTATGAAGAGCAAGGACTGCTACATTCTCCTTATCTGTCATTTGAACATCGTGGCTATAATGTTCATGTTCAATGTGAGTTTGTCCGAGTATTAGTTATATGTTTTTTTGCCTCAGGAGTGAGTATACACACACCTGACGAATATCTTCCCCTCTGGCATTACATCCGCCCCACGTCTATACGGTTTTAAATTGAATTAATAAGGAGTATCTTTTAGCAAGTCTATTCTGTGAAGGGCACATCTCAGCTTAGCTTGCATCAATCCAATAAAGATCTCCTAGAACTGTTCTCCGCCCCCATCCCACCCCCTCACATTACAATCAGCCGAAAGGGGAGGAGTGAAGAGGAAGGGAGTTTAGCAGTCACGCTCCTGAACTCCCTCCCACCTTCCTTCTCCTGCAGCAATCATTGGCTCCCATAGGAGCCCATGCAGCGGCTGACGTTTTCCGGCCCAAAAGATGGTTCCAGGACTATCTTTTGGGCCCAACGTAAAAACGCCCAGCGCTATATTGTGCTGGCCGGGCGCTTTTATGTCGCGGGAACACGGCTATGTGATCTGTTTCATTGGAATCCAATGCATCAGATTGTAGCGTATATCGGCCAACCGTGAAAACATGAAGCGGTGTGAAAGAGCCCTAAGGGTAATATTTTCCATAAAGCTAAAAGACTGCACAGTTCTAGACACGCAAGCAGCGAGAATAAAAGGTGTCAGACAGGTGGATTTGGATTTGTCTTGTCACACATTGGTTTGACTTTGGGCTACCTGAGGAGGCAGCAATTAGGAAACCTCAGTTTTTACTCATGACCCCTTCAAGTGTGATTTAGTTTTTGCTGCAGGGTCCAAAAAGTCATACATTGCACAGTTATTCCTGGTAATGCAGCTAATGCTGCACAGGGCCAAGGCACAGTGTGAGCAGGCAGGGACATAACTAAAGGCTCAGGGGCCCCGAGTAAAAAAGTTCAGCTTGGGGGACCCCCACACACACCTGTACCCATACCCATAAACTATGCTGCATAGAGCTACAAAACAAATTTACATACATGATCTAGCCCCTTGGCATAAATTTTCCAAACATTACTCATTTCCTGGACTACATGAAAATTTCTTTGTAGCCCCTAAGGCTGTGTTCATGATTTTTGTTGGAATTTTGAACCAAAATGAAAAAAAGACATAAATAAATGCATATGGTATGCAATAGCCACATGCATTTATAATAAACTGCATACACTATTAAAAACCGAATGAGAATTTAAACATGCATTCAGTTTATGAGTTGTATATACATCTCCAGCATATAGTGATATTGACCCTGCTGGTATGTCCTGGGTATCACACGTATATAATCATATATGTACAGCTGGTATGAGTTATACATCTCCCGTATATAGTGATATAGACCATGCTGATTATGTACGTACAGTGGGTATATGTTATACAGTGCAACTTATACCAGCTTTTCATGTATAAATATGTATAATACATAGCTGGTAACCTACCATGGTCCTGCTCCCCTCCTCTGCTATCAGGCATCGCCGACCAGACTATCACACGGCTGGTAGCGCACTGATAGATTGCAGTTGTGGCGAATCGCAACTGAAGTCTCTGTGATAGTGAGAGTCTGCAGCAAGGATTTGACTGCTGGCTGCCCCGGGTAATGGCCTTCCTCTCCCTGAGTGCCACCCAGAGCCGCCCCACAACAGGGATGCAGAATATGGCATTCACTAAGGGGCTAGAACGCAATTGTGCCACCTAGCGGTACGCCATTGTGGACAGGTGCGTATCCAAAGACTGGCTATGATCAAGGCTGGTGGCACAGGTGCAATAATGAGGTAGATGGTCAAGGCAGGCAATACCGAAACTGAAAATACCCAGAAATCAGAATTATTAGGAACATAAGCAAAAGATCTGAACTGGAATACACAAACTGGGACTTTTCACAATGGCTATTGCATTGTGCACGATAGCTGGGGGTTGTGACTGGTAATTGAAGGGAAAAAAAAATAGGCATGATGGGCTTTTAAGAAAGAGAGCAGGAGCACACATGATCCCTATAGGCAGACACCAAGGAGGGTAGAGGAGCGGGAGCATGCCGTGCAGAGTGTTGACAGTAATGGCACCCAACCACATCCCCGGAAACAGGGGAGCAGCTGTGGTGCACTGTGACAAAAGGGGCTAAAACTGCAAACAATATTTGCAGCATTAATTTCAAGTGATCAGAACCAAATGTAAAAGTAAGAAGGGGATTATATGAGTATTTTTTTTGTTATTTATTTTGCTTTTTTGCTTCCATTTCTTCAATTTTGAAAAAGTAAGAGTCAGTTTACCTTAAAGGGGTTGTCCCGCGCCGAAACGGGTTTTTTTTTTTTTCAAACCCCCCCCCCAGTCGGCGCGAGACAACCCCGATGCAGGGACCTAAAGAAAGCTTACCGGAGCGCTTACCTGAATCCCCGCGCTCCGGTGACTTCTATACTTACCGGTGAAGATGGCCGCCGGGATCCTCTTCCTCCGTGGACCGCAGCTCTTCTGTGCGGTCCATTGCCGATTCCAGCCTCCTGATTGGCTGGAATCGGCACGTGACGGGGCGGAGCTACACGGAGCCGGCATTCTGCACGAGCGGCTCCATTGAAGAGAGCAGAAGACCCGGACTGCGCAAGCGCGGCTAATTTGGCCATCGGAGGGCGAAAATTAGTCGGCTCCATGGGAACGAGGACGCTAGCAACGGAGCAGGTAAGTAAAAAACTTTTTATAACTTCTGTATGGCTCATAATTAATGCACAATGTACATTACAAAGTGCATTAATATGGCCATACAGAAGTGTATAGACCCACTTGCTGCCGCGGGACAACCCCTTTAAGGCCTTGTTCACACGGGCTACAAAATCATGCAAAAAATGCATGTATGTGAAGCCAGGGGCGTAACTATAGAGGGTGCAGGGGATGCGGTTGCACCCGGGCCCAGGAGCCTTAGGGGGCCTATAAGGCCTCTCTTCTCCATATAGGGAACCCAGAACGATGAGTAAAGCATTATAGTTGGGGGCCCTGTTACAAGTTATGCATCGGGGCCCGGGAGCTTCAAGTTAGGCCTCAGTGTGAAGCCCATGGTTTCCAATGGGTTCCTTCACATGAGAGATGTTTTGTAGCCTGAAAGAACCCATTGGAAATCATGAGCTTCCCATACATGTGTTTTCTAGCGATGATTTTGTAGCCCATGTGAAAGAGGCCTTGTGCTTGGAGATCAGGAACTCCCAAGTGAACAAGACTGGGAATCCAGCACACTCCTAGGTTAAAATCATTATTTGATCCAATATAAAACAGCATAGTAAGTGATGTCAATACAACACATGCAGAGGATTAGTAGGCAGAGATGAGCAGAAACCAACTCCCTACATGTCTCAGGCTTGGAAGTGCTTAATCATGACCATGCAGTTTTACATTGGATGAAATTAAGAATGAAGATTTTAGCCCAAGAATATGCTGGTTTTTCTTCAACATTCCTCATTCACATGCAGTGTTTCAAAAACATTTTAAGCTGCTGTTCACAATTTTTTCTAGGTGTGGCCGGCATGATTTTGGTAGATAGCCTGGAGGTGCATTAGGGGTGACTGTCCTGCTGAAACACATTGATGGTCCCACTAAGTGCAAACCAGATGAGATCGCATGTCACTGCAGAAGGCTATGGCAGCCATGCTGGTTAATTGTGCCTTAAATTTTGATTAAATCACCATGAGTGTCACCAGCAAAGCACCCCCACTGCATCACAATCACCATCCACTTACCTTTTCTGCATCTCCCAAAGACATGACGTATGAGGCATGGCGTTTGGAATTAAAAATCACAAATTTTGACGCATTGGATCAAAGTACAAATTTCCATTCGTCTAATGTCCATTCTTTGTGTTTCATAATACGGGTGTCATGGCAGCCGGAGCCTTCTGAAAGGCCCCAGGGCTGTCATGGCAGAGTGCCTATCAAGCCATACCCGTGGGGTGGCTTGATAGACTGCCTGCTCAATTGCAGTATGATGTAATGCTATGGAATTACATAATACTGCAGAAGTGATCAAAGCATCACAACTTGTCCCCTCTGGGGACTAAAAAAAAAAATTTAAAATGAGATCAATAAAAAGAAAAACTTTTGCCATATTTATAATAAAAGAATCTAATATTAAAACAAAAATACATATTTGGTATCACTGCATCCGTAAAATTCTGATCTATCAAAGTAACACATGTTTTACCCTGCATGATGAACCTTGTCAGAAAAAAAATAAAGAACCCCAGAAATGTGCTTTTTTGGTCACCCTGTCTCCAAGAAAATATGCAACAAAAAGTTATCAAAAAGTCATATGTATTCTAAAATGGTATTATCACAAACTACAGAAAAAACGACATCGCAAAAAACAAGCCCTCATACAGCTACGTCGATGGATAAATAATGGAGTTACGATTTTTTAAAATGAAAAACGAAAAAAAGCTTGGTCACTAAGGGGTTAATGCTAGAGATGAGCGAACGTACTCGTCCGAGCTTGATGCTCGCTCGAATATTAGGGTACTCGAGAGGATCGTTACTCGAGACGAGCACCACGTGGTACTCGAGTCAATGCCATTTCCTTCCCTGCATGTTTTGCGCCATTTTCTGGCCAATAGACATGCAGGGAAAGCATTACAACTTCCTCCTGTGACGTTCCAGCCCTATCCCACCCCCCTGCAGGGAGTGGCTGGTGAGATCAACTGACCGCCGAGTATATAAAGCAGTCCCGCCCGCTGCTCGCCTCAGACACACGCTGGTAGAGATTAGGGAGAGTGCTGCTGCTGCTATAGGGAGAGTGTTAGCGTCTTCAAGAACCCCAACGGTCCTTCTTAGGGCCACATCTGACCGTGTGCATTACTGTTGTGGCTGGCTGGGAGCAGTTCTGCACAATTTTTTTTTTCATCTCGGGCTGTGCAGGCCATTACAGCTATAGTGTTCTCAGTCTGCAGTGTATTATACAGAGTATAGGGAAAGTGCTGCTGAGATACGGAAAGTGGTAGTGTAGGATCCTGTCTAGAAGAACCCCAACAGTCCTTCTTAGGGCTACCTCTGACCGCGTGCATTACTGTTGTGGCAGCTGGGAGCGGTTTTGCACTTATTTTTTTTTTTCATCTTGGGCTCTGCAGACTATTGCGTTGTCAGTCTGCAGCCAATTATCCAGAGTATAGGGGCAGTAGTGGTCAGGCAGGGACAGTGGTAGTGTAGAATCCTGTCAACAAGTACGCCAAAAAAGCTCCTCCTTAGGGCTACCTGTGAGCGTGTGCATTACTGTTGTAGTGGCTCACTATTAGCCAGCTAGGCCTTTCTGCAGCCCAGCGTATAATTTTTTCGGCCCACAGTGTGCGTAACATAACCGCTGCCAGCCTCCAAGCGCAGGCCAATAATTGCCTAATTATTTACACCGCTCTGTGCGTCCCGTCAACTTCACACACAGTGTACGCCCACAGCCGCTGATAGAGGGAAAGACATATACACGCTATCTAGGCTCCTGTTTTTTTTAAAAACATCTGAAAAAAAATCCTACTTAAGGCTACCTGTGCGCGCGTGCAGTTTACTGCGTGGCTGCTAGGAGTTGTAGTGGTTCACTATTAGCCAGCTAGGCCTTTCTGCAGCCTAGCGTATAATTTTTTTGGCCTACAGTGTGCGTAACATAACCGCTGCCAGCCTCCAAGTGCAGGCAAATAATTGCCTAATTATTTACACCGCTCTGTGCGTCCCGTCAACTTCACGCACAGCGTACGGCCACAGCTGCTGATAGAGGGAAAGACATATACACGCTATCTAGGCTCCTGGTTTTTTCAAAAACATCTGAAAAATGTTCCCGGGGCACTGCAATGGGATTTCTTTCTGTACCGTCTGTGTTCCTGCTTGCCACCTATGCTGCGGGTGCGCACAGACTTGCCATAGCAGAGTTATACCTGCCTGGCACTTTTAAAATAAACCAGAATGTCTAGGGCATGGCGTGTGGGCCGCATCCAACATGTATTTCCTCTCACGCAACCGCAGCTATCCGGGGCACTGCAATGGGATTTCTTTCTGTACCGTCTGTGTGTTCCTGCTAGCCACCCATGCTGCGGGTGCACACAGACTTGTCATAGCGGAGTTGTACCTGCCTGGCACTTTTAAAGAAACCACGAATGTCTAGGGCATGGCGTGTGGGCAAAAGCCAACATGTATTTTCTATCACGTAACCTCAGCTATCCGGGGCACTGCAATGGGATTTCTTTATGTACCGTCTGTGGGTTCCTGGGGGCCACCCATGCTGTGGGTGCACACAGACTTCCCATTGAGGTGTTTTACCTGTCTGTCCCCAAAACACTGACAGACTTGGGTAGGGTGCAGAGTGCAGATGGTTTACCCCTTGCATTGTCGATGAGGTATCTGACACCCAAACAGAATGAGTAGTGTGTGGACACATAGAGTCCCCATTGCTATGTCACCCGCAGCACCTTGGGCCACTCTGGGTGTTTGCTGGGACAGAGGCTGACCCAGGGCCCGCTCACATACTTCCCACACCGAGTATTGCTGCATTGTGGAGATGTGTAGAAGTGCTGGGCTGGCAGCTGACTCCCCTTTATACCCACATTTGCAGCTCCTGACAGAGGTGGCAAAGGATTGGAATGAAGATGGAACGTCAATCTATTATCAATTCTCAACAGCATTGTGGGCTATCGCCCACGCTTTCAAAGAGGGTCGCTGCCTGGCCCTGCCAACCCTCTGCAGTGTGTGCCTCCGGTTCCTCCTCATGGTTGACGCACTTATAAATAGACATGAGGGTGGTGTGGCTATGAGGCCAGCGTGGGGCATGAGGGCAGCTGAAGGCTACGCAGGGACACCTTTGTGTGCGCTGCGGACGCAGGGTCGTGCGGGGGGGGGGGGGGAGTAGGGCAGCCTGTAACCCAGGAGAAGAGGCAGCGGTGTGTCCCGCAGGCAGTGATTGTGCTTGGTTGGAGGTAGTGTGGTGCTTAGCTAAGGTGTGCCTTGCTAATGAGGGTTTGTCCGAAGTAAAAATTGTTAGGGGGGGGGGGCCCACTCTTGCCGCTATTGTGGCTAAATAGTGAGACCTGGGAACCTGAGATGCAGCCCTGCATGTTGCCCCCCGCAACATGCAGGGCTGCATGTCACCCTATCCGTTTCTGTGTCATTTCCATCACTTTCGTAGGTTTTGCAGATTTGCACAAATGAAAACCTTAGCGAGCATTGGCGATATACAAAAATGCTCGAGTCGCCCATTGACTTCAATGGGGTTCGTTACTCGAAACGAACCCTCGAGCAATGCAGAAAGCTCGACTCGAGCAACGAGCACCTGAGCATTTTGGCGCTCGCTCATCTCTAGTTAACACTTTTATGTTAACTACTTAATTCCATATCTGTTGCTTCATACTTTTCATGAATTTTAAATGCAGAGTAATGATTGCAGGAGTTTGAAGCATTTTTTAATGCTTTTTTTCCAAGTTTGTGTAGTATTTATTTTTTTATTTTGTATAATTTTCAACAGCTATATTTGTAGGCACTGTATGTTATATTGGGAAGCCTATGTAGAATAATGGCAGAAAAAACACCATACCTAGAAGAAGCTGCATTTTGATAAAAACACCACTGACCTAAATGATGATAAAACTCCACAAACCAAAACACTATGTAGCGATTTTCATATTTTCCTATAATTTTTTTAACACATGATTCCAACATTTTAGCTGCAAAAAAGTTGCTAAATGCCATGTGTGAAAGCAGCCTTCGAGTATCATCTCTATTCTCCATTCTTGAGTCGGATGACTTGTGTATTTACATTACATCTTCAGGAGTCTTCT
The DNA here is from genome assembly GCF_035609145.1 of Eleutherodactylus coqui. NCBI lineage: Eukaryota > Metazoa > Chordata > Amphibia > Anura > Eleutherodactylidae > Eleutherodactylus > Eleutherodactylus coqui. The sequence continues at coordinate 155,196,114 of NC_089841.1, forward strand.
GTTCCATCCTTGTGTTGCCCTTATGTTTTAAATGTGTGATTCCAAAGACATCCAAAGAAGAATTATGTATTCTCGTATGTTAGGGTTATAATTAGAGATGAGCGAGCACCAAAATGCTCGGGTGCTCGTTACTCGGGACGAAATTTTCGCGATGCTCGAGGGTTTGTTTCGAGTAACGCACCCCATTGAAGTCAATGGGCGACCCGAGCATTTTTGTATATCGCCGATGCTCGCTAAGGTTTCCATTTGTGAAAATCTGGGCAATTTAAGAAAGTGATGGGAACGACACAGCAACGGATAGGGCAGGCAAGGGGCTACATGTTGGGCTGCATCTCAAGGTCCCAGGTCCCACTATTAAGCCACAATAGCGGCAAGAGTGCCCCCCCCCCAACAATTTTTACTTCTGAAAAGCCCTCATTAGCAATGCATACCTTAGCTAAGCACCACACTACCTCCAACAAAGCACAATCACTGCCTGCATGACACTCCGCTGCCACTTCTCCTGGGTTACATGCTGCCCAACCCCCCGCACGACCAAGTGTCCACAGCGCACACCAAAGTGTCCCTGCGCAGCCTTCAGCTGCCCTCATGCCACACCACCCTCATGTCTATTTATAAGTGCGTCTGCCATGAGGAGGAACCGCAGGCACATACTGCAGAGGGTTGGCACAGCTAGGCAGCGACCCTCTTTAAAAGGGGCGGGGCGATAGCCCACAATGCTGTACAGAAGCAATGAGAAATATAATCCTGTGCCACCGCCATCAGGAGCTGCACACGTGGGCATAGCAATGGGGAACCTATGTGCCACACACTATTCATTCTGTCAAGGTGTCTGCATGCCCCAGTCAGACCGCGGTTTTTTATAAATAGTCACAGGCAGGTACAACTCCGCAATGGGAATTCTGTGTACACCCACAGCATGGGTGGCTCCCTGGAACCCACCGGCTGTACATAAATGTATCCCATTGCAGTGCCCTGGACAGCAGAGCTAACGTCAGATTAAATGCAGGTGGGCTTCGGCCCACACTGCATGCCCCAACCTGACCGGGGTTTTTAATTCATAGACACAGGCAGGTACAACTCCCTATTGTGAAGTCCCTGTGGACCGACAGCATGGGTGGGTGCCAGGAAGCCACCGGCGGTACATAAATATATCCCATTGCATTGCCCATCACAGCTGAGGTAATGTCATGTTTAATGCAGGTGGGCTTCTGCCCACACTGCATGCCCCAGTCAGACTGGGGTTCTTTAGAAGTGGACACATGCAGTTACAACTCCGTGTGGACCGACAGCATGGGTGGCTCCCTGGAACCCACCGACGGTACATAAATATATCCCATTGCAGTGCCCTGGACAGCAAAGCTAACGTCAGGTTTAATGCAGGTGGGCAAAAAATTTATTGGATTACACTGTAGGGGAGGGCCCCAAAAAATTGGTGTACCAACAGTACTAATGTACCTCAGAAAAATTGCCCATGCCCAACCAAGAGGGCAGGTGAAACCCATTAATCGCTTTGGTTAATGTGGCTTAATTTGTAACTAGGCCTGGAGGCAGCCCAGTTAAAATAAAAATTGGTTCAGGTGCAAGTTTCAACGCTTTAAACGTATTGAAACGTATAAAAATTGTTTACAAAAATTATATGACTGAGCCTTGTGGGCCTAAGAAAAATTGCCCGTTCGGCGTGATTATGTCAGCTTTCAGGAGGAGGAGCAGGAGCAGCATCGCCGCTCACCATCTGGGTAGACTCCTCAAAGTTTCCAAGGACCTGGACGATGTCTGCCAACCAGGCCCACTCTTCTGTAAAGAATTGAGGAGGCTGACTCCCACTGCGCCGCCCATGTTGGAGTTGGTATTCCACTATAGCTCTACGCTGCTCATAGAGCCTGGCCAACATGTGGAGCGTAGAGTTCCACCGTGTGGGCCCGTCGCACAGCAGTCGGTGCACTGGCAGATGAAACCGATGTTGCAGGGTGGCAGCGTCCGTGTGGGACTTGCGGAAATGTGCGCAGAGTCGGCGCACCTTTCCGAGCAGGTCTGACAAGCGTGGGTAGCTTTTCAGAAAGCGCAGAACCACCAAATTAAAGACGTGGGCCAGGCATGGCACGTGCGTGAGGCTGCCGAGCTGCAGAGCCGCCACCAGGTTACGGCCGTTGTCACACACGACCATGCCCGGTTGGAGGCTCAGCGGTGCAAGCCAGCGGTCGGTCTGCTCTGTCAGACCCTGCAGCAGTTCGTGGGCCATGTGCCTCTTTTTCCTAAGCTGAGTAGTTTCAGCACGGCCTGCTGATGCTTGCCCACCGCTGTGCTGCCGTGCCGCGCGACACCGACTGCTGGCGACGTGCTGCTGCTGACACATCTTGATTGCGAGACAGAGGTTGCGTAGGAGGAGGAGGAGGAGGAGGGTGGTTTAGTGGAGGAAGCATACACCGCCGCAGATACCACCACCGAGCTGGGACCCGCAATTCTGGGGGTGGGTAGGACGTGAGCGGTCCCAGGCTCTGACTCGGTCCCAGCCTCCACTAAATTCACCCAATGTGCCATCAGGGAGATATAGTGGCCCTGCCCGCCTGTGCTTGTGCATGTGTCCGTTGTTAAGTGGACCTTGGCAGTTACCGCTTTGGTGAGGGCGCGTACAATGTTGCGGGAGACGTGGTTGTGCAGGGCTGGGACGGCACACCGGGAAAAGTAGTGGCGACTGGGAACTGAGTAGCGCGGGGCCGCGGCCGCCATCATACCTTTGAAAGCCTCCGTTTCCACAACCCTATACGGCAGCATCTCCAGGCTGATAAATTTGGCTATGTGCACGTTTAACGCTTGAGCGTGCGGGTGCGTGGCGGCGTACTTGCGCTTGCGCTCCAACACTTGCGCTAGCGACGGCTGGACAGTGCGCTGAGAGACATTGGTGGATGGGGCCGAGGACAGCGGAGGTGAGGGTGTGGGTGCAGGCCAGGAGACGGTAGTGCCTGTGTCCTGAGAGGGGGGTTGGATCTCAGTTGCAGGTTGGGGCACAGGGGGAGAGGCAGCGGTGCAAACCGGAGGCGGTGAACGGCCTTTATCCCACCTTGTGGGGTGCTTGGCCATCATATGTCTGCGCATGCTGGTGGTGGTGAGGCTGGTGGGGGTGGCTCCCCGGCTGATCTTGGCGCGACAAAGGTTGCACACCACTGTTCGTCGGTCGTCTGCACTCTCAGTGAAAAACTGCCAGACCTTTGAGCACCTCGGCCTCTGCAGGGTGGCATGGCGCGAGGGGGCGCTTTGGGAAACAGTTGGTGGATTATTCGGTCTGGCCCTGCCTCTACCCCTGGCACCGCACTGCCTCTTCCAACCTGCCCTGCTGCTGCACTTGCCTCCCCCTCTGAAGACCTGTCCTCAGTAGGCGTAGCAAACCAGGTGGGGTCAGTCACCTCATCGTCCTGCTGCTCTTCCTCCGAATCCTCTGTGCGCTCCTCCCTCGGACTTACTCCAATTACTACTACCTGAGTGATAGACAACTGTGTCTCATCGTCATCGTCCTCCTCACCCACTGAAAGCTCTTGAGACAGTTGCCGGAAGTCCCCAGCCTCATCCCCCGGACCCCGGGAACTTTCCAAAGGTTGGGCATCGGTCACGACAAACTCCTCCGGTGGGAGAGGAACCATTGCTGGCAATTCTGGGCAGGGGCCCGGGAACAGTTCCTGGGAGTCTGCCTGCTCTTCAGAATGTGTCATTGTAATGGAGTGAGGAGGCTGGGAGGAAGGAGGAGCAGCAGCCATTGGATTCAGAGTTGCAGCAGTGGACGGCGCAGAACTCTGGGTGGTCGATAGATTGCTGGATGCACTTCCTGCCATCCACGACAGGACCTGCTCACACTGCTCATTTTCTAATAAAGGTCTACCGCGTGGACCCATTAATTGTGAGATGAATGTGGGGACGCCAGAAACGTGCCTCTCTCCTAATCCCGCAGGAGTCGGCTGCGATACACCTGGATCAGGAGCTCGGCTTGTGCCCACACCCTGACTTGAGCCTCCGCGTCCTCGTCCGCGTCCACGTCCTCTAGGCCTACCCCTACCCCTCAGCTTGCTGTATTACCAGTAGTGCAGAAACAGAACGCTGTAATTAAATGTGCCGCTTATTGGCCTGTGGTTGGAAGCTGACTTCCCTTACGGAACGCACAGCAGAGCCAGGAAAGAATTTTGCGCACGCCTGGAGTGAGACGTAGGTGCGTATGACTGAGCTAGTGGAATTCACAGCGCAGAAGCAGTCAAGTGGCCAAAGGCCAGTAGTAGGCCTTAAGTATTTTGCTTCTATTTTTTAAAAATGCTGAGCTGATACAGCAGACAGATACTGTAGGCAGCGTATAATATTATGTATACTGTTTCCCTCTGGTGGGATGACGGCAGTGATGTAACGGAGACAGCAGAGCCAGGAAACAATTTTGCGCAAGCCTGCTGAAACGCTTAGCTGCGTATTAATTAGGACTACTACCCCCAGCAGACAGATACTGTAGGCAGCGTATAATATTATGTATACTGTTTCCCTCTGGCGGGATGATGGCGGTGATGTAACGGAGACAGCAGAGCCAGGAAACAATTTTGTGCAAGCCTGCTGTAATGCTTAGCTGCGTATTAATTAGGACTACTACCCCCAGCAGATAGATACTGTAGGCAGCGTATAATATTATGTATACTGTTTCCCTCTGGCGGGATGACGGCGGTGATGTAACGGAGACAGCAGAGCCAGGAAACAATTTTGAGCAAGCCTGCTGTAACGCTTAGCTGCGTATTAATTAGGACTACTACCCCCAGCAGACAGATACTGTAGGCAGCGTATAATATTATGCATACTGTTTCCCTCTGGCAGGATGACAGCGGTGATGTAACGGAGACAGCAGAGCCAGGAAACAATTTTGCGCAAGCCTGCTGAAACGCTTAGCTGCGTATTAATTAGGACTACTACCCCCAGCAGACAGATACTGTAGGCAGCATATAATATTATGTATACTGTTTCCCTCTGGCGGGATGATGGCAATGATGTAACGGAGACAGCAGAGCCAGGAAACAATTTTGTGCAAGCCTGCTGTAACGCTTAGCTGCGTATTAATTAGGACTACTACCCCCAGGAGATAGATAATGTAGGCAGCGTATAATATTATGTATACTGTTTCCCTCTGGCTCTGGCGGGATGACGGCGGTGATGTAACGGAGACAGCAGAGCCAGGAAACAATTTTGCGCAAGTCTGCTGTAACGCTTAGCTGCGTATTAATTAGGCTACTACCCCCAGCAGACAGATACTGTAGGCAGCGTATAATATTATGTATACTGTTTCCCTCTGGCGGGATGACGGCGGTGATGTAGCGGAGACAGCAGAGCCAGGAAACAATTTTGCGCAAGCCTGCTGTAACGCTTAGCTGCGTATTAATTAGGACTACTACCCCCAGCAGACAGATACTGTAGGCAGCGTATAATATTATGTATACTGTTTCCCTCTGGCGGAATGACGGCGGTGATGTAACGGAGACAGCAGAGCCAGAAAACAATTTTGCGCAAGCCTGCTGAAACGCTTAGCTGCGTATTAATTAGGACTACTACCCCCAGCAGACAGATACTGTAGGCAGCGTATAATATTATGTATACTGTTTCCCTCTGGCGGGATGACGGTGGTGATGTAACAGACAGCAGAGCCAGGAAACAATTTTGCACAAGCCTGCTGTAACGCTTAGCTGCGTATTAATTAGGACTACTACCCGCAGCAGACACACAGTAAACTGAAGACGGTCACAGGCAGCCCAAATATAGTATTTTTCCCCAATTTTTTTGAAAAAGCCCACTGCCTGTATAGCCTGTATATCTCTTTCCCTGCCTCACCAGTACTGGCCCTATACTCTGTACAATGACTGCAGACTGAGGACGCAATGCTCTGCACGCCCGATATACAAAAAAAAAAATTGTGCAACACTGCTAAAAGCAGCCTCAACAGTTCTGCACACGGTCAGATGTGGCCCTAAGAAGGACCGTTGGGGTTCTTGAAGCCTAAAATCACTCCTAACGCTCTCCCTATAGCAGCTCCGGCACCAGCAGCACTTTCCCTGATCTCTGTCAGAATGCATCTGTGGCGAGCCGCGGGAGGGGCCGATTTATATACTTGGGTGACACCTGATCTCGCCAGCCACTCACTGCAGGGGGGTGGTATAGAGCTTGAACGTCGCAGGGGGAAGTTGTAATGCCTTCCCTGTCTTTCTATTGGCCAGAAAAGCGCGCTAACGTCTCAGAGATGAAAGTGAAAGTAACTCGAACATCGCGTGGTGCTCGCCTCTAGTAACGAGCATCTCGAACACGCTAATACTCGAACGAGTATCAAGCTCGGACGAGTACGTTCGCTCATCTCTAGTTATAATATCATGCTGTTGCTCATAGACATTTTTTTGAAGTGGCACCATTGTGCAACTGGAAGGACAAATCTTCTAAAACCAAGACAAACAAAAAATGATGTTTGAAAACATTGACACCATAGTAACATAGTATGTTAGGCTGAATGAAGACAATGTCTATCTAGTTCGGCCCGTTTTAACCTTTCCCTTGTTGGAGGAAGGCAAAAAAAAAACAGGGAGTCAGATAACTTAATTGCATTAATAGAATATATGAACTCCTTAAAGGGATTCTGTCATCAGATTCATGCTGCCCAAACCATGGCAGCATGCCCCCATGAGTGCCTTAATCTGAAACACTGTGGCTAAGCTCCGAGTCATAAGGGTGTGCCGTCCCAGCCTCTCCTCACCTCCATCATGCAGAGTGACAGCTCTCTCCCTGTTTGCAAATAGGGAGAGAGCTATAAGTCTACACAATGTGAATGGAAAGAGGCCTGTGTGTGCCGCCCCGTGACTCGGAACTCGGCTCTGAGTCAATCTTCAGGGAGAAGTCAGACCAGTGTTTTTTTGCGCAGCTATGCGTGTCTGATAAAAATCATTGGTTTCCAATGGTGTTTTTACATGTCCGCCTTTGCAGGCACAAAATCTTTGCACCTGCAAAAGATAGGACATCCGTGCAGCGGCAAGGTCCATACTGCGCTTAGGCCTGATTCCCACGGCCAGATTTCCGGCGCGTAAAACGCGACGGAAATCTGCGGTGTTTCACTGCAGCTATTAGGTTCTATTGAACCTAATAGCTTAATGTATATGCTGAGGAATTCCGCAGAATGAAATTACCTGCGGCATGTCCTATTTTCCGCGGGAATACGCGCGGACGGCTTCCATTGTAGTCAATAGAAGCCGCGCGTCACGCTATACTTCAGCTGTAGCACAGCGTAAATATGGAGCGAATATGCGTCCCGCCCACCGCTGTACTGCGCATGCGCGCCGGAGCATTATGCGGGAATTCGCTCAGCGGATCCGGAGGTAAGTATGGGGTCTTTGGTGGGGTGCCGTGACTGACTCCGCTGCGGTATTCTGCTTGCGGAGCTCGTCACGGCCGTGTGCATAAGGCCTAAAAGATTCAGCACGGGGAGTCCCCTCATCACTGAACACTGTGATAGCACCATAACCGTGTTCAGTGACAAGGGGACTCCCCGCAGGGATGAAGGAACCCCCTGTCACAGCTGTGGCAGAGGATCGCGATCTTCTCCCATTGCTTTCAATGGGGCCGGCGCTGCAGCCAACCCCATTGAAAGCAATGGGATGCAGGCAACCCCCACAGTGATTTTCGGGGAAGGGCTTGAAATATAAGCCCTTCCCTGAAAAATCATCCCTAGCTGCTGTATAAAATAAAAAATATATATACTCACCTCTCCGATGCTGGTGCATTTTGCTGCTTGGCTCCCTGGCACTGCTCTGAAGCTTTTTTAGCAGGCGGGGATTTAAAAATCCGCTGGTGCCCTGACAGTGACAGAGAGGTGAGTATATATTTTTTACACAAGTTAGGAATGATTTTTAGCAAAGGGCTTATTTTTCAAGCCGTTCACCCAAAAATCACTGCGGTGGTTGCCTGCATCCTATTGCTTTCAACGGGGCCGGCGGCTGTAGCGCCGGCTCCATTGACAGCAATGGGCACGGAGCCATGGTCACGCGCACTTTGCTAATGCGTGGAGTGCTTTTTTTTGTGCACATAGATGTGCAAAAAAAACGTTCGTCTGACTGAGCCCTCAAAGTGTATTTATTCTGAAATGCCAAAGAGTTTTAGAATACAGCGCTCATGGGAGCAACAGGCATCCCTTTGTCGGTTTCATGCTGCTCGTGGTTCAGGCAATCTGATGACAGAATCCCTCTAAAACATCTGGGACAGTTTTGAATTAACACTGAATTGTGATATGGCTCTAAAGTGTACCACAACTAGAGGAAAACATGTGGCAAAAATCAGTACATGCATTTTTCATTTCACATACCTTTTTAATGCCATGTTTTTGCCGCACTAAAATCTAAAGGGAAAATCCTTAGCAAAACCCTAACAGATAGAGCATGTTATTTAGAAAAAGCAACAACATAGCAAGCCCTGAAAAACATGCAGTGTGAAGAGATTTCTATTACATATTTATATCAAACAGTCAGTGCTGGCGCATAGATTTTAATGGAATGTAATCAGAGAGAATATAGATCACATTCAGATTATTCACGCTTGACTTATCTTTATGTATATATTTAGTTAGAACTTATCTACACATAGCTACAAGTATTTTCCTTGGAAGTTCTATGCTGTGGAATGATTGGTCCAATTGCATAGCTTCCCCAACTCAGTTCTCTTCTGCTATTATTAATTGCCTTCTTTTAGTATATGCATAACCAAGGAACACACAGAGGACACAGATAGAGCCTGAGATCAATATGAAAGGCCCTGGAGAGGCTGCTGTAGATGCAGTGGAGTAATGATCCAGGGGGAGGATTTGCAGCAGTGTGTCTCTCAGATCAGTATTATAAGCACTACAGAGAGGGAGCTCTGCTGGACTGTGGTATGAAGGATTAGCTGTTCTTTTCCGCCTGCCACACACACATGATGAACAAGCACTGAGTGAAATAGCAGTATTAAGTGAAACAGCTGGCTACTGTCAAGAATTTAACCATCTTGCCACACAGTATCAGAAAACTCATGTAATGATTGATTTTAATGGAACTGCATGAATAGCAATTCCCAAATGGTACTGTATGTAATCAATCCTAGTCTCTCTGCTACAGGGGCAACATTTACTTCAGGCTATCTGGCAGTGCTATAGAGCCTAAGGCAACATAGAGTGAAGAGCTTAATGCTCAGATCTGGGCTTCATGCAAAGTACAAGCTGGATGCACAGTGGAGCGGAAGACTTTAGGTTTCTACCAAGCATCTGACAGTGTGCCAACTGCTGAGCCACTTTAATTGACTCCCATTGGATACATGTATGGTGCTACTATAGCTGCATTTTGATCACTGTGCTTGATGTCCGTAATTGAAACTATGACTGGCATAAAGGCTTTGCATGCGAAAATTATTAGAAATACCAACACCAAAACGAAAATGAAAACTTCATGCTGTATTTGTAAGCTGGTTTAAAAATTCATGGTATGCAGAACATAAAAACGGCGAGTTGACGAGTTTCCGAATCACTTTGAGTCCTTAATCATAGCAGAGATGTTAGACATGTGAAAAATGAAAAGGTGTTATCCAAGATAACAGTTTTGTCTAAAAACAACTCCCCGGTAGCTACAACATAGCAAACAGCTCATACTCACCTCTTTCCGCTTGTCCCCGACAAATAGCTCCTGGTCTCCTCACTGATGTAGTGTTTACAGGCTGCTGCAGCAATAACAGATCATTGTGCTATTTGTTCCATTAAAAACAGAAACCTCAATTAAGGTTATTTTGTTACATCTGAAATTTCCATTGACAGTAGAGTCTCAACTGTTTTCGGTTTTTTATTGTTTTTCTTTCTTTTTTTAAGTTATCCACTTGAGGCATCAGAATTCTCAATATTGTTTTGGTGTGCAGGCCAAGGCTGGAGGGGATGCAGCAGATGGGGATCCAACTAAATGGCTACCCTCAAGCTTGCCTTCTTTAATGTTAAGGGGCCGAATATCTCAGAAAAGAGAGCCCAGATCCTTCATCATCTTAACAAAAAGCGAGCCTGCAGGAAATATAGTTTAAATATCAGCACGTCCTGTTACTTAAACATAAATACTTTACACATTGGCATGTTTGCAATAACCCTATATCTAGGAGCAAAGTAGTCACCATAGTCATATGTAAGACTCTTACTCACCGAGTAATTAATTGTCACCAACCCTGACATCCGATATATCATTCTTATAAAAGAAATTGACAGCTGTCTCTTCACAATTACAATGCCTACACTTCCAACCAGGGCCAAGTTCAATTTCTTCTAAACATAATTGATATGGCTCTTCTCTTAGCACAGGGGACAGTCTTTCTCTGCGGAGACTTTAAATTTAACCTTGGGCCCTACTCTGGACAACTCCACAGGAAGGGCTGCTCTACCTTATTCTGCTATTAAGAACATAAAATGATGTTTCCTTCAGCTTCATGAGACCCATGGCACCTATTTCATCCTGATTGCAAGGTTTACGCCTGTCACTCTGCAGTCCATGATTCACAATGGGATTCATTTCATCTTGCAGCAACACGATGCCCTTCCTGGGCTCCGGAAACAGATATCGGCAGTATTATATGGTTTAACCATGCTTTGGTATTTTGCTCCCTCCACATCCCCTCTCTACCCAAACCATCCTGGTTGTTGATGGAGACTGAATTAATCTCTGCTCCAGCACTCTGTGTGCAGGAGAAGTGCTTCGAATCATGAAAATTACTCCTTAGCCTCTCCAGTTCAGTAGAAGGCATTGAAATGTGTGCTTAGAGGTATCTTTGTTAAGCATGGCTCAGGCCTAAAGCAGGAGATGGCCCCAAAAATGTTGATAGTTCTCCGCAGAAATGAAGATTTAGAGCTAGTTCACAAGAAGTACCATCCAAAATTGCATGATTCGCTGACAGCGAGACAGGAGGTCAGACAACTCTTAGATCAGGCATATAAATGATCAATCCAACTCTCTTGTAGTAGATTCTATAAATCAGGTAATAAGAGTGGCACAGGTTGGCCAGAGCTGTTAAAAATCAACAGGTTCACAGCCAAATCTCTCTCATTAGAACTAAAGATGGCCAATTGCTACATAATGTGTATGAACAGTCCTGTTCTATCTTGCTTGCCAGTCCCTGTGGTGTTAGTGTGAACAGCAACATGTTCATTGTCTGTGGAGGTTTCCAAACTTGTCGGAATTTCATAAATTCTATTCCCATCTATACAGCTTAGATAGCCCCATTTATGTTACAATTCATCCTCAGCATTTTCCATGAGGTATCTTTTCAATTGAAATTAACAGCTCAGCCCTATCCCCTCCACCATCCCTAGACAAACCTTTTTTCGGAATCTGAACTTAGTGGGGCAATGCAATCCCTCCTAGGTAACAAATGTCCAGGCCCCGACGGCTTCACTGCCAATTTCTATAAAAAGATGCTCCCCCGCTCGTCTCCTGCTATGCTCGTGGCCTTTGATGAAATTACAGGCGATCGTCCTTTCCCCTCTCAATCCACTGAGGCGCATGTTGAATCTCCCTAAACTGGACAAAGACCAACAATCCTGCTCTAGTTATAGGCCAGATTCTATACTGAACATAGACTTGAAACGTTATGCTAAAACGTTGGCATTAAGACTCCAGCCTTTTCTCTCTATTTATATGCATTCTGAAAATTGGGCTTTATTCCGGGCAGGGTAGCCCATGAAAACACTTTGAAAACGTTAGCTATCATTCACTTTGCCCAGTGCAAAAATATTCCTCTGATGATCCTCTCAATTGATGCTAAGAAAGTATTTGAACGGGTAGCTTGGCCTGTGGTATACTATACCCTGAAAAAATTAGTGCTGCGGGACACCTTTATATCTAAATTCATGGTCCCTTATCATAATACCCTGCATCAGCTGAAAATGAACGACACTCTCTCAGCTCCCATCGCAATAACCAATGGAACTAGAAAGGCTGTCCTCTTTCTCCTATTTTATATATTTTAGTGATGAAACACCTGTTCTCCATATGGGACAATCCCGACATAAAGGGAATAACTATCTGAAGGTGGGGAATACAAATGCTCAGAGTTTGCAGACGAGCTCTCCTTAATGTCACCAAGCCCCATACCTCCCTCCCCTTTCTACAGGCAGAATTGGATTATTTTGGGACATGGTCTTATTTAGAAATTAATATCACCAAATCTGAAGCTTTAACCCCTTGAGTGGCACGCCCGGAAATTTTCCGGGATGAGCTCCACTGCCCATAGCGACATAGCCCGGAAGATTTCCGGGCTATGTATCACTATTATATGGGAGCTGCAGAGCACAATGCCACAAGCTGTGGCAGTGTGCTCTGCCTGCACAGACCCACAGAGAACAAAGCAAGGGCTGTGAAAAACCAGCAGAAGATATTGCCGATTTGCCGGCAATCTCCTGCTTTGTTTACAGGTTGCCATAGAGACCATCGGCTTGTCAGAAGCAAGCCGATGGTCTCTGTGGCAGGGAGAGCTTGGTGCTTAGCTGTCAGAGGACAGCTAGGTACCTGCTCTTACAGCAGAGATCAGAGAGAACCTCTAATCTCTGCTGTGTTAACCCTTTACATGCGGCAGTCTATGTGACTGCAGCATGTAAAGGGTTGTCACTGCAGAATGTAAAGGGCTGTCACCATAGGACCCCCGGAATGTGATCAGGGGGTCCTGATGGGTCCCCGTGGAAGTCCCCTAAAGGGACAAAAAATAAAAATAAAAAATTTAAAAAAAAAAAAAAGTTCAAAAATTATTAAAAAATAATAAAAACACTTGTCTCCCTTTACTTTGTAAAAAATCAAAAATACAATCACACATGTGGTATCCATGCATCGTAATGACCCAGAGAAGGAAGTTAATACATTATTTAACCCCTAATGACATGGCCACTTTTTTTCTTTTTTCCCCATTTCTTCTTTTCCTCCCCCCTGTTTAAAAAATCACAACTTGTCCCGCAAAAAACAAGCCCTTATATGGCCATGTCAATGGAAAAATGAAAAAGTTATGACTCTTGAGACGCAACTGCAAAATTAGTTGAAATTCAATGATTAGGCCATTTTAAAAAACCTGCCCTGGTGGGCACGACAGGGTGGTAGGAAACCCGCCACTCAAGGGGTTAAATCCCCTACTCTACAAGTCTCTATACAGGTCAATTACCTTTTTGCCTGGCTGATTAGATATTTGGGATCTGTACCCAAAAGGATCTTTCCAAGTTATTTGCTTTAAACTTCAAACCTCTGTTAACTCTTAAATTTTTAAGGACTTAGAATCATGGCATGGTGATGACTATTCCTGGTTTGGTAGTGTTAATATTGTAAACATGAATATTATCCCATGCTTACTATACCTTTTACAGACCATCCCTGCAGTCATGGAGGCCTCAGTCTCTGTTATTTCAGGAGATTCTTCTGGCCATCAGTTTATGCTCATTTATTAGATTTCTTCCATGCCCCCACCCCCCACCCCCCGTCCCCTGTCCCACACACACAAACACAAGTCTAAGTCTAGATTGTCCAGGCTATATGCTCTAAAGCTCTGTTGGCCCTCCCGTGGACATATTGTGCATTGCTCTAAAGCTCATTTTACCATCCAGTAGACATAATGTGCATTTTGTCGTCCGTATCACCCTTGTTCACTCCATATGATTGTATACTTTACTCTGACCTGTCAACTCAGACTACCCTCATTTTGTGCTGCAACTTGCTTCAAATATGTCCAAAAAACCCTCATTGCTACAAAATTTTAAGAAACCACCTTTAAAGTAGTTTCTCACTGATATAGCATATCTGACATACTTCATCATTGCTTCCTGGCAGTCTTAGATCTGTGTTGAAGGTGTGGTGTGGAGAGGGGTACAATGACATACGTTCGGTGAAGCTTTTGGTCACAGGTGCTGGTGTTTACAGAGTAGATGACAGGAATCAACATTCCAAATTCCTTCTAAGTCACTTTCTTAATTATGATCCCTGTCGGACACTCCCAGTTTAAAAGATCTCTAACTAGTTATTTGATCCAAGTGGCTAAGAATGTTCTTCTATGCCACTGGAAAAGCAATAACTCTCCGACATTGGAGGAGTGCTTTGTAGAAATCGCTGTTTTGATAGAATGGAAGACTTAATATCCTCCATTCCCACAACTAAAAAAAAGGTATTGTTGTATTTGGGGAAGGGGGAGGGGTTTGGCTGAAAATTCATCAAAACAATTCCTACAATTATGCACAGAACTAAGGGTCTCATGATCTTTCGACAGGGTGTCCATTCCTTTCTAATTTTCTCCCCATGCACTTTGATTTGTTTTCCCCCAATGCCTGTTCATTTTTCATGTTTTCTTATATAAATTCTGCTGCCTCTAACGTCTGAATTGGTTTCCCCAACTTTTGCCCCATTTCCCCTCCTTTTCTGTCCACCCACCACCCCTATTTGCTGTCAACTATTTGAGTGTATTTTTATATGTTCTCAAAAAGCTTAAATAAACATTGAATTGGAAAAAAAAATGGAAACCTAACACAACGGAAGCAGATAGAATCTTTTCATTTGCTTTCTGCTTTTTAAAAATCACACAGTAAACGAGGGAAACATTTTGTTAATTTCTCTTGAATTTCTCAAATGAATAGGCAAATAAATAAATAGGAAACTGATGTACAGCACTGGCAAAAGGTTTATAAACATAAAAACTACTTTCTATTATAAACACGTGACATGCACTACACAAAGTTTCCTTGCGACATAATGATGAAGTATGGTTAAGGTACTATGAAAACAATCCTTTCCCCCAAAGGTTCACACTGCACCAAACTTTGATGCATATTTCGCCCCAAAAGGATCTTCTGTTTTACACATTCTCATGGATGGATGGAATCACGTGTTGGCCATTTGCGCTTTTCATGAATACATCATACACAAAATCATAGTTCTTGCATAGTTTAATGAATATTTTGGATTTTAATATGTTTTTTATAGGGGAAACATTGTAAAATTAGATGACATAAAGAAGGCAATTATAAAAATTTGATTAGAGTTCAAACCCCCCAAATGTTGCCTTCTGCTGCACAGAGGAGTGGTCAGGACTGTCACGGTTTGTTGGCCACGATGAGGTAGTGGCACGGTGGTTTTGACGCATAGACGGACTGGCTGCACTCTTCCAGTCTGTCTGACAGGTTGATGTTTATATTTCTGTTTTTCAAGTCTTACAAATTGGCCATGGCTAGTGAAGCTATACTTATCCACAGTGCTCAGCATGCTTTTCTCCTTTGTTATGTGCTGCAAGCTGGATGCTGTTGTATTTCTTTATTAAAAGTTTTGTTCCTGGTTTGTAATTTGAAAAACTTTGAATACAAACTATTGAAAATAAAATATGTAGTAATAATTTATAATTTGGACAATATTCTATTGTCTTATTAGGGTGTTTTCACATGAGTAAGCTATTTTCACACTACGCACCACAAGAAGTGGCTTAATCTGCCGCTGCAGAATTCCACTCAAATTTGCACATGAACACGTGGAATTTGGTGCAGAATTGAGCCATTTTCAATTCCACATCAAAATCTGCACAGATTTTGCGTATTTTGGTGTGAATTTCCCATGTTTTTTATGGTGTTTATTGCAGAAATATTCTGCCCATGTGAAAACATCCATAGAGTATTAACAGCTTGAGAAAACAAATGACCCTAAATTCAAAATAAAAATGGGGCTCCTGCATGGTGCAAGTTTTCAATTGCCACCCTTACATGTCCACTCCATTGTGTGCCCTAGCATTACCCAGCTTTTGCCACTCTGCATGAGGGTCAACCACAATCTGGAGTCTTGAAGGTGGTACACTTTGGCACGAACCCCCACACCTCTTGTAACCTGCAACAGTGGCAAGGACAATAAATATGTCTAAACACAGGAGGGTAAAAACTAAAGAATGAAACACATCAAAGGAAAAAAAATATCAGGTATTAAGTGCTAGAAAATGAGCTCTTGACAGGTAATAACTGTTATTTACTATCCATGTGCCTCTAGGTGGACAAAGCCCATAAAGAAATTTCAACTGAGAGTCATTAATAACTAGCATTATTCTTCTAAAATGATAGCAAGCCAAATCCACCGAAAAAAGAGGGATCTTTCTTCACTGGGTAAATTGATATTTTAATGCTGTCAATTGTCAGGAATAGATTTATTGACATTAATAACAGTGATTTGCCACGTTTTGCTAGTTAAATTACAGTGCTGTATAGTTATTCCCTCAATAAAGATCTGGAGCCATGCCAGCCACTTGGGTTCTCTGTGCAGGATATTGGCCGGCTGCCCAAACTGGCATTAAAACCGGAGTCAGAAACAGAACAGATGCAAAAACAAAACATGAGGTCGCTTCGGGGATCATACAAAGATGATTAAAGCAAATTACCAGCTATGTTAAAGTTGTGTCATGAGCAGGAAAGAGACACATAACCCTCTTGTAAGGTACAAAAGATGTCAGTGAATATACCTGTTCACCTTTAACCTCTTCACCAGAGCTTCTATTCAATGTCCACAGAGTACATTTTAATAGGTTGAGAGCAAATGAATCTAGGCTGTAGACACAAAAGATACCTTTGAGCTTTAATAAGCACTTTGCTTTCTGTTTGTGAAAATGAAGGTTGAAACTACCTACAATTACACTGGAGAACAGTTCAAAGGATTTGGAAATATTAAGGCATTATTTTCTGATACACGCTTTAGTTGATAAGCCACAACCGCTGCTAATGTACAGCTTACGGTTTAGTATTGGAGCACTGCAGCGATCAACAACAAAAAAAGGACTTTGCAGCACCACAGCAGTGCAATATATACAGACTAAGGCCTCATTCATTATATTGACGCGATAAAATGTCAGCCGAAAATAGCGACTATGTGAAGCTTTGGGTCCCAATGCAGTCATTCACATGGGCAATCATTAGCCGCGTAAAAATGGACGGACGGCGAAGATGGGACATCGGCGGCCGAATATGCTGGCCGATGTTTTTACACAGCCGTAAAAGATAGGTCTTGCCCTATCTTTCGGCCACAATCAACTGACAGCTTCCATAGTCTTTTATGGGAGCTGCCGGTAAAGGGAGGAGGGGTTTAGCAACAGCTAGCACTCCGAAAGCATGTCTGCTGGCTTTATTTAACTAATAAAAGCCATGCTGAGCATTTCTGCCGACCAAAGGAATTCCGGACTGCGGCGTATATATGCCGCACTCGACCTTGTGAATGGGTGAGAAAACGCAAATTTTAGCTGCAGCAAGTCAAAAATACAAGTGACAACAAGGATGATCATTAGACATGAACGAGCACCCACATGCTCGGGTACGGGTTATTCGAGTCGAGCTTTTCGTAAAATTCGAGAGCTCTACTCGAGTAACGAACCCCATTGACTACAATGGGAGACTCGAGCATTTTTGTATGGTTTTCTAGGTTCGTTTCTCTCTCTCTCTCTCTTCTGACAAAAAATTTGCCAATGGCGCACACTGCATCGTGGCAGGGAGGGGCAAAAACAGGCACGTCACAGTGGGGAGGAGCCAAAAACTGGGGCGGGGTCAAACACGGCTTGATGCTCGTTCAAGTAACGAGCACCATCGAGTACGCTAATACTCGAACGAGCATCAAGCTCGGCAGAGTACGTTCGCTCAACTCTAATGATCATGTCACAGGAGAAGCCTGTCGCCACGAGAGGAGGAATCACAGCTCACAAAGATGGCAAGTTGAGCCAGTAGCGGTGCCATGGCCTTTCGCATATTTTGCCTTATTTTACATCTTCAAGCCTCTTTCACACAGGCGATACATTTTTCATCTTCCACCGTCATGGCCAAAAAATGCATGAATGAGAAAACCGAGGATAAATACTCGCCAAGCGTAGTTGCATCTATGGTCATCTGAATAAGCCTTGAGTGTGTATTTGTGCACCTCCCCTAGACTTCTATGGGGACCTTTGGTGCGCAAATGCAAAAAAAGTAGAGCATGCTGCATTACTCAAAAGAGTACTGAGAATGAGCCAATTGAAAGCAGTTAGTTCTATTCCCTGCGTATTGTGCACATAAATACGTCCATGTGAAGGTGTCCTAAGTCCTAAACTTGGCCACATTCTAAAGGGGTTAAAAATAACTTTAACATAATCTAATAGCAAGAAAATAGAAGGATAAATATCAAAGCAACAGTAATCAGGCAAGAATTTTTTATACATTTTAGGAAATAAATTTGCAATGATGTAAAACAAAACTTTGGCATATGGCAAAATGCCCATTCCTACATTTGCAAATAGATTAATAGATTTTAATTAGTTCTTTAGTATTGCTCATGTTGATCGGCCAGGCGATAAAATTTTCCTGATTTGCGCAAAACTGAATCTAATAAGTCCAAAACGATTTTTGTGGGAAAATCAAATTTCCCATAATGCCTGCTGCAGCAGTCAGCATGCAGCCACACAGCAGCCAGGGCATCTTTCTGATGTCACTAGAGATGAGCGAACGTGCTTGGCCCCGCCCCTTTTTCGCCCGAATACCGCGATTTTCGAGTACTTCCGTACTCGGGCGAAAAAATTCGGGGGGCGCCGTGGCGGCGCGGGGGGTTGCAGCGGGGAGTGGGGGGGAGAGGGAGAGAGAGAGGGCTCCCCCCTGTTCCCCGCTGCTACCCCCCGCACCGCCGGGGGGTAGCTTGGTGAATATTGCAGTTCTCGCTTTATGGCCTCAGACATCGTTCAAAGTTACTAGTCCGGCCACTATGAATTATTTGCAGACCTTACACAGCTAGCAGTGGGGTTTGCAGAATTTAATTGTGCTGCACCAAACAGCTTACAAAAGATACGAGTTATATTGTGTCCGGTTCTCATATATCGTGCCTTCAGGGATTGCAGCTTATTCAGTTGGTGGTGCTTTTTTGTTAATATAAAACAAAAAGAAAACCAAACAAGGAAACAGCAAATACAAACAGTGTGTGTCAGTGGCCTCGGAAGTCGTTCAAAGTCGTCAGTCCAGCCACTACGAATTACTTGCAGGCCTTACGCAGATACCTGTAGTTTTCTGCAAACTACAAAGTTAGCTGAAAACTTAAATACAACTACACTAATATGTAAACCAAAAATAAATAAATATAAAGGAAACATGAAGAAAATAAGGGGTGGTGGACATATCAGTAGTGGTGGTAGAGAAAGGGCCAAGCAGCTCCCACTGAAGCAACGGCTCTACATTCTGCAGGAAACAAAGCAAGCTTAGTGCCATTCCTTAGAAGTGCTTCTGCCCATGCGTTGCATCCACAGCATGCAGAACAGGTCATAGAGTGGATGACATTGCATGCCTCAAGTACATTCACCCCTTCTCTTCCTCCAAGTCACAAGCATAGAGCAGTTAGTCTGCACCAGTTGGCTATAAGCCACCTCTACTTCACCTCTTGGTAAATTCCCCGGTCCATTCCAAGCAGTCCATATGGATCTTGATAGCATCTCACAGGAGTGGGAGGAATGGGTGGACGTTGCAAGGCAGCATTATGCTAAGACAGGGAGTAGGGTGTCACAGATAAACATAGGGGCTGTACCATCCCATTAGCTACCACTAGTCGCACCAACATCAGGCCCACAACTAGGTCTGCTCACGGGACTTGTGCTGCCTGGACATTCTTTGAAATTGTATGCAATGACAGAAAAGTGGTCACGTGTAAGATCTGCAGTAAGCATTTAAAAGGTGGCAAGAACATAAACAATTTCAACCCAACGTATAAGAATGGTCACATGAACTTTTATCACCCGCTTCCTTGGAGAGCCCACCTGCTCTCTTCCCCTGCTGTAGCTGTTTCTTCCTCCATCTCCCTCCCTTTTAATGCAGTAGCCTATAAGCACAAAGAGGCAGTTTTGTGTATAGGGCAATAGTATGTCTTTGTCAGGCCTCACCTCCACAATTGATGATTGGGCTGCAGGATTCAGAGCCAGAAGTGGGAAACAGTAGCTGAGCCATCACCACCACCTTCACCAATATTGACATTTACCCCATATTCCAACGTGTCCTAGATCAGCAGCCAGCCCTCCATCCCCCACCTATGGGAACATTAAAAAAAAATATCACCCCAACCATCCACGAGCACAAAGCCTAAATGCAAGCATTGCACAGCTGCTTGCAATGGACATGCTGCTCTTCTGGCTAGTAGACACAGACACATGGCCTTCTGCAATGTGATGCTCCATGCTAATCCACAGTGAGAGATGCCCAGCCACCAATTATTTGTTCCCTGCCCTGCACTGCCATCTGAGTGATTAGGTGTCCCTGACTTTAAAGAATGCTGTCAGTGGAAGAGTGCACCTGACCATGGACACATGGTCCAACAAGCATGGATAGGGGTGTTACATATCCTTAACAGCAATGCTGTGTCAATGTCCTACAGGTGGGGCATGAAACGGGAAGTGGTGGTCCACAATTCGTGGTACCCCCAGGAGTTGTGGGACATTTATCCTTGTCTGTCCTCTCCTTACCTCACTACTCCTCCTTCTCCCCCCCGCTTCAACACCCTCCATATCAGAACAAATATATGTATACCTAATGATGCCAGATATCTGTGTACCGTTTACCTAATCACGCAACTCTAATAATTTGCATATCTGCCTGAGGCCTTAGTCAGACGGGCGTTTTTTCGCGCGATTTGCGGATCGCATGACGGCTGCGCATCCGCAAATCGCGTGACCGGTGCCCGAAAATCGCCCGAAAATCTGCTCCTAGCCGCGTTTCATTAGAAACGGGCTGGAGCTGTCCAGCGCATTGCATTGTGTTAAAATAAAATATATATATATACTCACCTGCTCCCGGCAGCCGGAGTTCCCCGCGGCCGGCCTGCAGTGGGTGTGAAGGGGGTGTGAGTCAGACCTGCCCCCTGATTGGCTCAGCGCTGAGCCAATCAGAGGCATGTCTGACTCACACCCATTCATGAATTTTTTTATACATATACACTGAAGCAGGTGATGGTGTGGTGTAATGGCTCGGCGGTGACAGATGACAGCACTTTTGTTTTACAAAATATAACTTTATGTGAACAAAGGTGAAGGTTAACTTTTCACTCCTAGGAGGGTACTGGTATTGGCTCAGCACTGAGCCAATCAGGGGGCAGGTCTGACTCACACCCCCTTCACACCCACTGCAGGCCGGCCACGCGGAACTCCGGCTGCCGGGAGCAGGTGAGTATATATATATATTTTATTTGAACACTTTTCTGGATGAATTGCAGGGAAGGGCTTATATATTTAAGCTCTTCCCGACAATTCATCCCGCGCACGCCGGCAGCCCATTGCTTTCAATGGAGCCGGCTGTATTGCCGGATCCATTGAATTCAATGGGCAAACATTGTTCTTCTCTGCCACAGCTGTTACAGCTGTGGCAGAGAAGAATGATTTGTCTTCTATATGTTCTCAATGGGGTCGGCGCTGCTGCCGCCGGCCCCATTGAGCGCATACAGAGAAGAGAACAGGAATCGCAGATCGCAGATAGGTATGATCTGCGATTTCTGTTCTATAATTTATCGGACGAGCGTATAAAAAGCGCTCATGTGTCCGATACCATTGCAAAGCAATGGTTTTTAAAAATCGCCGGACGCATGCGCAAATCGTGCGAAAAAACGCCCGTCTGACTAAGGCCTTAGATGTAACTGCATGCCGAGTTTTGCAGAAAAATGACAACTCCTAAGAGCTTTATTTTTTATACATATACACTGAAGCAGGTGATGGTGTGGTGTATTGGCTCGGCGGTGACAGATGACAGCACTTTTGTTTTACAAAATATAACTTTATGTGAACAAAGGTGAAGGTTAACTTTTCACTCCTAGGAGGGTACTGGTATTTTAAATGTTAATTACTTGTAACCAAGTCACACATAACACACATATATATATTTCCATTTTAGTAGGGGAACAACTCTGCGCAACAAGCCACTTCATTGCTATCCAAAATGACACCTCCTGAAATATGGTGCCTGAAGCCCTTGTCACCCCTGTTCCACACATGCCAACTGCAGCACTCTCTTTCCTCTAGCCCTGGTCAGCGCTTCTCTCGTCCCTCTCTGCATTTTCAAAAACTATGTAGATTCGGTGCAAAGATTTTAGAAATCTTATCTACACGACTGGTACTGCAAATGCTGAATTTCTGCTGCGATTATGGTAACGGAAATTCCGCAGTATTTCCGTCACAGCATGTCAATTGTGTTGAGGTCTAGAGTTTATCTGGGCCATTGCAAAACCTGGATTCTATTATTTTTCAGCCATTCTCATGTAGATTTGCTAGTATGCTTGGGATCATTGATCTGTTGCATGTTTCAGTTTTAGCCAAGCTGTAGCTTTTGGATAGATGGCCTCATATTTAACTCTAGAATATTTTGCTATACAGAGGAGTTCATAATGGACTCAATGACTGCAAGGTGGCTTGAAAACAAACCTAAATCATTACCCCTCCACCACAGTGCCTAACAGTTGGTATGAGGTGTTTGTGCTGATATGCTGTGTTTGATTTTAGGCAAATGTGATGCTGGACATTATGGACAAACATCTCCGGAGGACATTGTTCCAGAAATTTTGTGGTTTGTCTAGATGCAACTTTGCTGCCATGTTCTTTTTAGAAAGGTTTTCTCCTGATAACCCTTGCAAATAAGTCATATTTAGTTTTTTCTGATTGTGCTGCCATAAACTTGAACATTTAACATGCTAACTGAGGTCTTTAGAGTCTAACAAAATTTAACTCTTGTTTTTTTGCAAGGATGTGCTGATGGCGAATTCCATAAAAGATTTTAGAGTGGCCTGGATGCCTTTCTTGAGGATTACAATATTACATATTTTAGTCACTAATTACTTCAGAAGGGTTATTGATCCAGGGATTTTTCCAATTGCTAGACTGGAGTTGGGAAGGATTTTTCTCCCTTAAATAAGGAATATGACTTCTACCTCATTTGGATTTTTTGTCTTCCTCTGGATTAACTATGGGGAGTAATAGACTGAACTAGATGGATATTTGTCTTTTTTCAGCTTAACATACTATGTTACTATGTTCTCTGAACAATGAAGGATCTAACCTTGGGGTGACATCCACTCCTGGAAAGCTTGTCAACTGCCTTGAATGTTTTTCACCTGTGAATCTTTCACACTGTAGAATGATTCCTTAGAAATGGCCTTGTAACCCTTCCCAGATTGATAGGCAGTAACAATTGCTTCTCTAAGATCATTGCTGATGTCTTGCCTGAATGCGCCAGACCAGCAAACTACCAAAACATTTATAGAGGAGGTCACACTTGCTGATGATCAATTAATCAAAGGCACTTGATTAGCAGCACCTGACTGCTACTTGCCCTCTTTCAAGCAATTATTCCCTGGCACCTGCTCAAACAGGACAGGAAAAACCTCTGATTCACGCTGTTTAACCCTCTGTTACCCATCAGACTCCTGCAATGTGATTGCGGGGTACCGTTGGGTTGCTATGGCACTCAAAGGCTTGAATACGGCCTCCAGGTCTGCCAGCTATGTTGACCTATAAGTTACATAGGCTTTAAAAAACATTGCTAAACTGAAATATAGCAGTTTATTATAAGAATGCTAAAATATGGTGATGTTCAAGTCCCCTGGTAGGATAAAAGTAAAAAGTTAAAGTATCAAAAGAAAAAAAAATGTCAAAACTCCCCCTTTCCCTTTTTACTATGTTAAAAAAAAATGGTATTGCCACGTTCATAGTAACCCAGAGAAAAAAGTTTGTACATTATTTAACCCACATGGTGCATGCCATGAAAAAGGAAATACAAAAATTTTGCCTATCTTGCCATACAAAAAATGTAATAGGGAGTGATCAAAATCTTGTATGAATCAACAAATGGTATTATCAAAAAGTACAACTCTTCCAACACAAAAAGAAAATCCACACAGCACCGTTGCCAAGAAAATTTATGTTAGGAGTCTCTGAATACAGAAATAAAAACCCACTTTTCTTTAAACTGAAAAAGGGTTTTTTAAAAATTGGTATCAACGTAATTGTACTGATCCAGAGAACTAATTTAACATTATTTATACTGCACGGTAAAAAAAAAACATGTCAGAAACTTCATACAAAGTTCTTCTGCGTTGGTATCTAGTCCCCACCCGAATTGCACATGCAGTCCCTGGTTATTCAAAGAACTGTTTCCGAGGTTGTTCACCCCCTGGTGACATGCTCCATACATGGTGGTCCTGCCCTAGAGTCAAACGACTATGGATCAGGATGTACTCTTTAATCTATTCAGTAACGTTCCATAACCTGCGTAAAAATCCATGGGAGGCCCTGCTGAAAAAAAATCGCGAATATACACCCAAATTCCAGAAAATTAATTTCATTTATATCCCTAGTTACAAAACAAACTATCGCTCATTCCTGGCGTAAGGCTACTCTGGATTTTTCCGAAGTTAAATGCCGAATAAATTGGTATCTCATAAATGAAAAACTAACCTCGATAACAGAAGATAAAAATGATAAATTCCTAAGTATCTGGACTCCATGGATAAACTATACCTTTCCCACAGCGGGGTTGAGTCTATTAACCTAAATCCAGAATTCTGGTGTCTTTGCCCTTTGGGGTATCAGCCTTGAGAGAGAGAGAGAATCCCCTCCCCCTTCCTACTCTTCCCTACACCTATCCTTTCCTTCCTACATGGTGAATTGGCCCTGGCCAGGCCATTGTTTATTCTTGAGTAATGTTTTTCCGGACAATAACAATGAAAATGCAACGCACGTTAACATCTGATTGTCATGTTTTTGTTAAAAGTTCATCATAACTTTATTGATAAAAGGCTGGTAGCTATTATACTGTAACATGATGAACAATCTACTGATAATACTGTTATCCTTAAATGTACTATTGAAAACTCAATAAAAATTATTGTTAAAAAAAAAAAAAGAATTACAGATTTAGTTAATCTTTCCTTTAAAAAAAAATGCAATAAAAAGCAATTAAAATGTTATATGTTTATTGGACAAATGAAGACTACAGTTCATCCTGCAAAAAAACAAGCCCTCATAGAGTTCCATCAATGGAGAAATAAAAATGCTTTGGCTCTTGGAATGCGGCAACACAAAAACAAATCTTTTTTTTTTTTAAGTGTTGTAGTGTACAAAAATAGCAAAACAAAAAAACTGTATAAACTTGGTATCGCCAGAATTGTGCTGACCCAGAGAATAATGCTATAACATTATTTATTTTACATGCTGAACACTGTAACAATTAAAAAGTTATACAATTATATGTACCCCAAAATGATGTCAATCAAAAATACTAATGTTGAAATTGATGCCAATTAAATTCAGTTTGGTGAATTCTAGGCCTACAGAATTACTGGTGAGGTTTTTTAAAGGCGTCTGGTTGTAAACTATTTATGGCCTATCAATAGGCCGGTCTCACATGGACGGGTTAGATTCCACATGCAGGAGCCTGCAGCAGAATCAGTCTCTCCCTTCGGCCAGCATCCGCTCATACCTTTCAATTCCTGTATTACAGATGGTCACGGCAAGCCACCGTTGGACATGCGCAGTACAGATTTTTTTTTTCAAACTTTCTTTTTTCCGCTGTGTCGCTAGGCAATGACGCAGGTACCTGCGACCTATCCACTAATGAAGCCGTCCGTGTGGAATAAGAATCGCTGTCTGCTCATGTGAGCAGACATGCAAATGTTCTTTTCTTGTAATGGATGCGGAATACCATGGATCATCCGTGTGGGTGACGATCGCGGATTCCGCAATTCAAATCCGGTCATGTAAGACATCAATGGCAGATCAGTGGGAGCATGTCATCTAGGACACCCACTGAACAGCTGTTTGCGGAGGTCAGCATGCTTGTGCACTGAGCTGATTCTGGCAGGAAGCAGACAGCTCAATTCTTACTGCAGTGGCCAAGTTTGGTATTGCAGGCAAAGTTCCTATTCATTTCAATGGGAACTTGGTCTGCAACACCAAGCCTGGCCATTGCAGTAAGACTGGAGCTGTTAGCTTTCTGCAAAAATTAGCTCAGTACACAAGTGCACTGGCCCAGCCATCCGTTGTTCGGCAGGGGTTCTGATCGATGGAACACTGCCTATGTACCATTGATTACCTATCCTGAGGATAGGCAATCTGTAATTCACAACTAGACAACCCCTTTAAGGATTATAAAAACTGCATAATAATATTTTCAATGTACCAATATAATCAACAAGGAAAACAATCTACAAGAATCTCAGTTTATCTAGAACTGTACAACACTCCATTTTTCCTCCCTCCCATCAATTGTTGCCAGATGAGAAAATTACCAAGACTATGTATAATAGGCAAGTGACAAGTTTTGACATGTAATCAGTGTTGCAAAATAAAGAGCCGAGTAATGAAATTCAGTTCAGGTTGGTTTTGATTTCTTGCGCTCATTGTGCTCATTGTGTCCAGTAGATGGCACTTTTATCAAACCAGTGTGCTTTATGTCAGCTAGTGAACACAAGAAAATTGTTCTGTGCATGTTCCTCTACAAGAAATACAGTGTATTGAATTCATGTCACAGAAGCATCTCAAGTGATGACAGATGGATATTCTTATTTTTAAACATCAGAAATAGCTTTATTGTTTCATAGTCTTTTCAATATGAAAATCATCTAGGATTGTTCTGCGAACTAATTTACACATCTTGGTATTGTCTATGAATGTAACAATATTATGCCACTTAATTTTATATTGAAAATGTTGCAATCACATTCAGTTTTACTAGGAAATTATTTATAAGAAAGATGAATAATTTAAAGCTGAGGACTCAGATATAGCAAACATTAAATTTCAGTTCAAAACACAGTGGCATTTTATAAAGACAGACCATGTGACTGCTAAGGGGCCTGATGCTGAGTTAGTGATAGCACATGCCTACAGTCACCACTAGTGGGAGCTCATAGTGTAGACATTTGTACAATCCTCAACTACAAGAATAGTGAGCTCCCAGTAGTAGTACCTGCATGCAACCAGAGTTTTATTGTTTAATGCTTCAACGGTTAGAAGATCTATATGTGAAAAAACACATGCCTGAACTCTATAAGTAAATCTTATGTAGTGATGTTGAGCATCGACTTTAAATGCGGTTGTCCCATTTCTAGCAGTTTTGCTGCAGTAAGCAGACAGCTCTGTTTATTTCACAGAGGCCCTGTTGGAGCTACAGGCTGAGCCCTATTCAAATGAATAGGACTCAGCTTGGAGGACCGAACATGGCCACTGTGCAAAGTATGGAGCTGTCTGATTAGTGCAGCAAAATAGCTAGAAGTGGGACGACCGCTTTAATAAAAAATAGCATGTTTGCTAGACTGATCGGTTTGTGTATATGGAGCTGATTCTGCATTTTGCTATGAGAGAAGGGTAAGATGCTAGAGTCTGCAATTACTACCAGTCTGTTACCTACATATATTACAATGCCCTTTGATATGCAGCTAATGATAAATTATGTTTTCAGCATCTCATTAAGTGTTTAACCAGATTAGTTGTCTGTTTTGCTATTCTTACTATGTGTGTAATAAAATAACTGTAATAAAATATAACTGCAGTGTCCCAAAGGGTAACTCAGGACATGGGGCACACGCTGGGGAGCTGGGAGGGTAAAGCTGTCTCTTGTCACGGTGGCACTTACCAGACTCGTCCCCAGAGGGACACACACAGCCTCAGCCAGAGTATTGCTGGGCCTCTTCCGGACACCCCTAGGGGAGGGATGGCCAATATACATGCCGGATGCCACCGTTCCTTTACTCACTAGAATGTACCTCGGCGATAATAAAGAGAGTTCACACACGTTTTGGTGTTTAAATAGCTCAGTCCCTGGGAACGGTCAGGCCCGGCACAACTTTACTGGAAAACTTGGACACTTCACAATTTAAGAATACACTGGTGCAGACAAGACAAATTAAAAATCCCCGCCTGCTGAAAGGGCTGTGTGATCAGCCAATTGCAGGCAGCACTCAGCCATTCATTGAATGACAGCTGAGCACTGCCTGTGATTGGTCACAGTGCTCAGCCAATCACAGGCAGCACTCAGCCATTCATAATTCAACTTAGCAACTAGCTCCCACCCTGTCCTGCCCCCTCCCATTGCAAACAACCAGCGAGGGGCGAAAAGAAGGAGGGAACTATCTTTCCTGGCTGGCGTAAAAGCGCCCAGCCGCAATGCGCTCGTATTCGCTATTTTGGCCGGCCGGGCACTTTTACACCGCAGGAATACGCCCATGTGAACTGATGCATTGTAAACCAATGCATCAGATGGGCAGCGTATATCGGCCAAGTGTGAAAGCGTTTGTGTTATACATTTGCAAAAAAACAGGTGTGCAGCTCCACATGGCTACCATATTCTGTCTGTATTTTGTCCATGTGTCATTTTTTTTTCTCTGCATGCCATGCGTTTTTCACATCTACAAAAAAAAAGTGAAACAAGCCCATTTCTTTTTTTGCTTCTTTAGAAAAAGAATTGACAGCACACATACTTCACATAGATGTGAACTGTCCATTTTGTCTCTCTCCCTATCAACTTTAATTGGTCTCGTCCATAAAATGGATCAGAATAGTGCATGTGGTGAGTTTTTTCAGGCAGTTTATGTCTGCGTAAAAAAACGTAGCGGTGTGCGTTGCACCACTGAATAATATGGGTCCATATGATGTCCGTGTAGTCTGATTTTTTTTTTGAACAGACTACACCTTCATGAAAAAACACTAGTGTGTTGGAAGCCTATCCACCAATGTGCTCCTATCCAAGTTTATTGTTCAACCACTTTTTTTATTATTTTGAGGAGAAACAATGCACTGCAGAGGCCCATTCACAAGAATAGCAAGCTTTGTGGTAACATACAATCAATTGCAACTTGAATTTGTATCAATCTACTAGCATTTAACCTATTAATAAAACCAATTAGCATTAACCAATGCACATGCTGTTTGTTCTCAGAAAATATTTCAGCTCAAGGCTCCCATGTTATCTGGCATCTGTTTATGGCGACAGTATTATGTTAATAAATATGCACATTACAATGTGTTACATCATTACTACAGAGCTGGTTTGAATTGATTCTTCTTCCATAGAATAAAAAATGCTAAAGATGAGTTATTCCACTTAAAATTTCTTTCTGCTTTCATTAGATAATGAACAAAGACAAAACTGTATTCTTAGGGCTCATTTACATGAGGGATCTAATCATGCAAAAATTCTGTGCGCAAACAAATTGCGGCTAACTGCGCAAAAACACAGTGAATAGATGATTTTTCTGCATACCGCATTAGCGTTAAAATCGCCTTTTCACACGATCGCAAGTAGCGTGTTGCTGAAAAAATGTGCTGGTGAAAGAGAGTGAGATATTTTTATTTTGTCTGGCCAGCACAGAATCTTCACTACACTATATACAGTACATACATACAATGGGATGTTTAGTTTAACCCTGCTAATCTTCCCTCACCCTCCCATTTTCATTGTTTAGCAGTTTAACCTAAACAATGGGAATGTTTAGTTTAATGCTGCTAAGCTTCCTGCCCCATCCATTTTTTTCCAGCTCCCATAGAAGTCAATGGACACTCCTGTGCTTTGCGCACCAAAGAAAAGTCAAGACCTATATTTTTGCGCAGCAGGGAATTTCAGTCGCTGATGTCCAATTTTTTTAGTTGAGATTTTTTTTTCCGCACCTAAAATTCCTTTATCTGAACTTTTCCATACGAAACCAGTATTTCTAACAGTCACTTTTTTTGCACGTGTAAGTCAGCTGTAAGTTAGTGTGAATGAGCCCTCAGTGTGTGAAGAATAGTATTCCAAATGCTTCTGATAAACTACTTTCTATGTATCTGAACTAAACTTATTTAAGGCATTAATGATAAAATGGCTTAAGACAAAATAGATAATGCTTCATTTGTCATTTCCCTATCATTTCGTAGCCTCACAATGTAATTGTGCTGTTATTCAGTAGTTACCAGTTAAAATTACATCTTTAGGGCTCTTTCACACGAGAGTGAAATGCACGCCGTAGTTACCCTTGCAAAAAAAATTGCAGCTAATTGAAGCAACGGAGTCCTATGGAAATGTTCAGACGAAAGAATTTTAATTGTAAAAGAAATCTCACCTAAAAAAATAGAACATGCGCGACTGAAATCCTGCAAATGAAATTCCCTGCTGTGTGAAAAAAAAGAACCTGACCCATCTTTGGTGTGCAAAGTGCAGGAGTTTCCATAGACTCCTATGTGAGCAGGATAACAAGGGGGAGGTTGATTAGGTAAACGTTCTGATTCTTTAGTTTAAACTTCTAAAGTATCGGAATAGGAGATGAACGTAAACAAGGGGAAAGAGAGTGCCGCCGCGCTGCTAAACACAGAAGCATATTATAAAATGTCCCACTGTAAGCTCCTGTTAGTCCCTGCTGGAATGAGGAGACTAAGAGGAGTTTACAGCGAGACATTTAAAATGTGCTGTTCAGCTGTCCCCGAATGAGGAATTCCCCATAGGAGGTAGAGATGGAATTCCTCTGCAGGGGAACTTCTCTCTCCCTGCAGCGGGGAGAGGTGAAAGAAAAGCCCAAGGGGAACCCCCTTATCTGCTGGGCTTCTCTTCATCTCAGCTGCGCTGGAGGGATAGCCCCACTGCGGCAAGACCGGGGTTCGCCTGCAGGGGAAAAAAACGAAATCCCCACTGCTGGGGATTTCATTATTCTCACCTGCAGGTGAACCTGACATCGCCACAGGGGGGATATCTCTCCAGCCTGGCTGAGATGAAGGGAAGCCCCACAGAGAAGGGGATCTGCCCAGGGCTTTCCTTCATCTCTCTCCCCTCTTGGAGCATCAGCGCCCATTTCCTGCATTTTACTCTGTTATGTTTTGAGTCACGCAAATTCCCTAATGTGAATGGATGAATTTTGCGTAAATGAACCTTGTGGAAAATCGTCCATTCACTCTATTTTGGTGCAGTTAGCCACATTTATTGCTAACTTCAATATGCATTTCACACTCAGGTGAAAGGGCCCTTAGCTGTTACCTTATGTTGCTCACATTGACTGTTTAAGAAACCTCCTTTATTCGCTGACAATTATTACTTCACTTTGCTCTGATTATACGTCTCAGTTCTTGTTTAGTCTGCATTGATCTGATCATGTTTAACTATCAGCCAGTTTTCTGCAGTTTTATCCTATATTTAGAGACTAACACCCTGTAACAACCCTGGTCAGGTACCTAATTGAAGGAGACAGTTCATTTTCCATTACCAAAGCCAGCTGAGACCCAGGCAATCAGATTTTGCCTGCTAAAACATTTTTCCGTTAATGGAATATAATCCTTTTTTAAATCCTGTTAAGGAGTCTATCAACCCAGCTGTGCAGGAGTCATCCATATACACCGGTCCCAAGCCTAGATAAACGGGGAGGGTTAGGGAAAAACCTGTCGACCTATGCTGTAAAAACTTTGCCTTGGAAACCCTATGAAAGAGCTCTCAAATGATTCAGATATGGTATTTGATAGCATTGGGGTGAAGCACAATGCTAAACATGGACAAAATCTGGAAAAGTAGGGATATCGGTATAGCAACTAGACGCATTATAGTGCTGTTGACAAAGACTATTGTAGCCGAAACGCGTTCAGCGCGGATCTTTGAGCTGTATGCTTTTTATTTAATAAAGTATGAAATTTTTTTAATGGTAGCAGCTCCTCTCCACTTCTATTTTTCTTGATAGTGCAAACCACCGTTTTCCCCATAGCCATGTATGGATGTGAAAGCTGGACTGCCAGAAAAGCTGATAAAAGGAGAATCGATGTGTTGGAGCTGTGGTGCTGGCAAAAGCTGCTGTGTATGCCCTGGATGGCAAGAGTAACAAACAGAGAAGTCCTGGCTCAGGCTCACGTATTTTGGCCATGTAATGCGAGCAGAGTTGCTAGAAAAATATATAATGCTTGAAAAGATCAGTGGCAAAAGAAGACCTGACCGCCAAAGAACACGATCGTCGTGGTGACGCCACCGTTCCGGTACCCCCGGCATGAACATCGGCGGGGAAATGAGCCACAAACTGTAATATAGTACCTCTGGTCCCCGGGAACGGTCAGGGCCTAGAATAACTTTTACTTGAAGAATAACTATAGCGATACAAGGCACAATTGACAGGCTTGAAAAGTGGAGGAAATAGAGAAACTTGAGTACCTCCACTCAGCGGGACCCAGACCTCAGGGCGCTTGAGTGTGAACAATGACTGTATAGTACCTCCACCGGGTGGTCCCAGACTTCAGGACGCACGGGCGTGAAACAAATAATTGAGTACCTCTGCACTAATCCTTAAAAGACTGCACTCGCTCACTGCTCACTCTCTCTCTCCGGGGGCTCACTCCATCATCATTCCTTAAACACGCACTCCGGGAAATCTCTACTCCTCCATTTTTCACTACATGAGGGCTGAAGGTACTCACATGTAGCCGGTACTCTTTGACAGGAACCCAAAAAATAAGGACCTCTAGCGCTCTCAGACACTCCTATTTATAGCCTCTCTCATACCACATGACAGGATAGAATGCATACATTTACAGACAGACAGCCCACTCTTTGCATACATTAACCTCTCATTTGCTGCAGCTGTGCAGCACACATAACAGAATGACAATACAGTTTTGCACAGTGCATCAACATAAGACATACATGTATGACATTATGGAAGGGGACAAGAAAGCATGTACAGGGCCACTACACTGGCATGGATATGACACAACTGAAAGAAACAGTGCAAAACTGAAAAACATGGAGGAAGCTCGCCGAGGGCCGTGAACAACTAAACAGCTAACAGCAACAAGGAGTCTATCCCTATACTCTGATTGGAAATCTTCTGCCTAGCTGCCTACTAAGGTACTCTTAAATTCTTTGATACTATAAATTAACATATTTCCCAAAGTGGAGTGTTTTAGACTATGTTCACACATGCAGTATACATTTTTAAAGTAAAAGTCAACTCAGACAGATCAAAATGTCTGATTAAATATGTTTCCACATTAAATATTTGGATCCGTCTGAAAAAAGGCAACTTGATGTCCTCGAATAATGGATCCGAACTACTTGAAACTGTATATCAACTGTGACCTTTTATACACATCTGTTTTCCCCTTTCCAGTATATATTTTTTTGAATATACAAGTCTGGCATAGGAAATGGTATAAACAGAGGCTTACAGTCCTTCACCAAAATACATTATTTTTATAGCTAATATACCTGCGGATAAAGATATACTGTATTAGGTTCTAAATTACATAGATTTATATCCTGCAGCAACAAACGGTGGTTAGTTTTATCCCTCATCTACAGCTGCAGTGCTTCTGGATGGTTTTATTCAAGCACTTCATGGAAAATGAGATTATCTCTGTATGAAGTGCTTTGAATGGACCTTTGACAGCACTGGGGTTCATCATCGTAAATGTCAGTCCCCAATGTTTAAACTCTAAGAAAGCAATAAAGATCATATGGAATTGCTACTCTAATGTCTAATTCTATACAGCTGAAGATATAGAAGATTCCACTTAAATAAATCTTTCAGGAAAGTGAAAATGTTATCATTACTGTAGATTTCTACAGAACATTTTCGCTCCAAAAGATGACAAATTGGAATTAACCCCTTCAGAAACTGGGTTTCTCCAACTGCCCGAGAAAGGATTGGAAAATATTCAAACACATACTCTTATCAAGGTCAAGATTCCAATATTAGCATGCCATAATTGCACTGGCTGCTAGCTGTATTTTAAAACTCCATTAGGCTGTAAGATGGTGACACTTCCTCGCTTCCTATATCTCTATTGGTCTATCCCAAATCCCTACCCTTTTTTGGACTTGACATATCTTCATTCAAAAATTTTTACTTATCTATGATGGGGTAAACATGCTAGGATACCCAGCTCCACAATGTGTATCCATAAACACCTTGGGGACCTATCTGTCCCTAATATTAGTAAATTGCTTTGATAAATGATGGAATTTTACCCCCTAGATAGGTCCACTTAGAATCCACCCCACTTACCCTTTTCTCACTGCCATCCTATCTAGGGGATAGATAGCTGGGAAATGTGCAAATTAAGGCTATCTGAAGACAATTACATTTCTAATATAATTTACAGATCAATACATCCAGGCTTCTATTGATCCTATTAAACCCTATGTTCCCCCAGTTCTCTAGTTGGGAGGCTTTCATTGGTGGGAGAATAACCATTACACCTTAGTACCCAATTTTCTGGTGAATAATAAACTAATTCAAATGGCAGATTTTTGTACCTATGCCCCCCGGAGGAGGGATCTTTGTCTTTCCCAAATTTTCCATTTTCTTTCATCTTATATTTCTCGTGGTGGGTGCCCTAGGGCCACTCAGTTTGAATTAATTTGTCAAATGGACCCTGAAGGAAGGAGCTTAAACTTCATCTTACACTGAACCTCTGCATTTGTTACGCCAAATATCATGAATATTCTATCTCCGTCCACATTAAATTAACTGGCAGCCATTTATATTACTGAAACTTCACTTCACCTAATGGTATTATATTTCTCCAAATGTAACACTCCATCAGAATAAAATCATTATGCGATTATGCTTCTATTTTGCTAGTCATTTACTGCCTTTTCTTTTTTTTTTCCCCAGCTGAAAATAATGCTGGGCCCATGGTTGTGTATTTACAAAGAGCTCTGTAATGCAAATGGGCACCATTTGTATTTTTATGGGCATGTGTGCTGACTAGAGATGAGCGAACACCAAAATGTTCGGGTGTTCGTTATTCGGAACGAACTTCCCGTGATGCTCGAGGGTTCGTTTCGAACAACGAACCCCATTGAAGTCAATGGGCGACCAGAACATTTTTGTATTTCGCCGATGCTCGCTAAGGTTTTCATGTGTGAAAATCTGGGCAATTCAGGAAAGTGATGGGAACGACACAGTGACGGATAGGGCAGGCGAGGGGCTACATGGTGGGCTGCATCTCAAGTTCACAGGTCCCACTATTAAGCCACAATAGCGGCAAGAGTGCCCCCCCCCACCACTGTCAGCATAAAGATCGTTCTCCTCTGCCACAGCTGTAACAGCTGTAGCAGAGAAGAACGATGTTTGCCCATTGAATTCAATGGAGCCAGAAAAACAACAGGTTCCACTGAATGCAATGGGCTGCCCGCGATCGCAGGATGAATGGTCGGAAAGGGGTTAAATATATAACCCCTTTCCTGCAATTCATCCAGAAATGTGTTACACTAAAAATATATACCGGCGTATAAGGCGACGGGGCGTATAAGACGACCCCCCAACTGTCACCTTATACGCCGGTAATACAGTGGAGCAAAGAATAAAAAGCATTACTCACTTTTTCAGATGATCTGCGGCGCTCCTGCAGGCTGTCGCTCCCTCCTAATCCACGGCAGAGTATTCCTTTCTGCACGAAAGGCTTGAAATCCCCGCCTCCAGAAACACAGCCAATCACAGCCAATGACAATGATGTCATTGAATGGCTGTGATTGGCTTGAAATCCCCGCCTCCAGAAACACAGCCAATCACAGCCATTCAATGACATCATTGTCATTGGCTGTGATTGGCTGAAGGCACATGTGTTTCTGGAGGCGTGGATTTAAAGCCTTTCGTGGAGAAAGGAATAGTCTGCCGGGAACCAGGAAGGAGCGACAGCCTGCAGGAGCGCCGCAGATCATCTGAAAAAGTGAGTAATGATTTTTATTCTTTGCTCCACTGTATTACCGGCGTATAAGGTGACAGTTGGGGGGTCGTCTTATACGCCCGGTCGCCTTATACGCCGGTATATATTTTTAGTGTAACACATTTCTGGATGAATTGCAGGAAAGGGGTTATATATTTAACCCCTTTCCGACCATTCATCCTGCGATCGCCGGCAGCCCATTGCATTCAGTGGAACATGCTGTATTGCTGGCTCCATTGAATTCAATGGGCAAACATCGTTCTTCTCTGCTACAGCTGTTACAGCTGTGCCAGAGAAGAAGGATTTCTCTTCTATATGTTCTCAATGGGGTCAGCGCTGCTGCCGCCGGCCCCATTGAGCGCATATAGAGAAGATTTATGGCCCTAAGAAGGACCGTTGGGGTTCTTGACACCTAAAATACTCCTAACACTCTCCCTATAGCAGCTCCAACACGATAGCGCTTTCCCTAAACTCATGTCAGAATGCATCCATAGCGAGCCGCGGGAGGGGCAGATTTCAATACTCGGGTGACACCTTATCTCCCCAGCCACTCACAGCAGGGGGGTGGTATAGGGCTTAAACGTTGCAGGGGGAAGTTGTAATGCCTTCCCTGTCTTTATATTGGCCAAAAAAAAGCGCTAACGTCTCAGGGAAGAAAGTTAAATTAACCAGAACACCGCATGGTGTTCGTTACGAATAACGAACATCCCGAACACCCTAATATTCGCACGAATATCAAGCTCGGACGAACGCGTTCGCTCATCTCTAGTGCTGACCTGTTTTTTGTCATGTTAGAATTTTATGTATCCTGTGTTAATTTTTTTCTTTAATAAAAGAAAAAATATTTTGATAAACTGTGTTAACGAATTTTTTTCCAGTGGACGATGTCAAAATTGCTGACGTAGGGTACAGGACCAATTTCAGGGGGAGTATGGGAGCCCAGACGCTCAGCAGATCTGGGGGCAAAATGAAACACTCATACAAATATATATGATATATATGAAGCAACTGTTATTTCTGTGAAAATTTGTTGAGGGGGCAATATGTTTGTATTACCTTTCTTTTTCTCTCTGCATGTTGCTCACTACGAGCTGTACTGATGCTTTGCATTGGGGATTAAGATACAAACCCCTGTTGGAATTTGATTAAAATCCTCCTGATGAACTGACCATAAAGATTAGTAGTTAGGGAAACGCGTCGAGGTGTATTAGGAGAGTAGTGGAGGGGCTTATTCACATGCTATGATACAAGTTAAAAGCATGCAGCTAGCAATTGAGGAAATGGACACAGAGGTCTCAGCGTCTAACAAGCAGTAGTCCTCACATGTGTTTCCAGGCATAAGTAAACCAACACAAAGTACTGCAGCAGATATACATGCTTTACTATGAACAAAGGTTTATATATTCTGATAGAATGTGGTGAACCATACAACATAGCCACTTCCACTGCCTGATGTACAGCTGGCCAACACTATCGGTGTTACCATACAGCGCGGCACGGGGTCCCGCGGTCGGCGCGCGTCGCTCCGGCGGCCTGGAGCCCTGTGTCGAGGTTATCCCAGCAGCTTGGGGCAGCCGGTGGGCGGCGGCGTGGGCGTGTCCACCCGTAGGGTGCTGCCCGCACTCCTCCGTTCTTCTTATGCAGCAGTGGGTGAAGTTGCCTCCTCCCACTCTCCGCCCCTGGGCGGAACCTTGTGGTTAAAAGACTGGCAGTGAATTGAGCTCACTGCCAGTTATTGGTTCTGCTTGCACCTAGCCAGTCTGTCTGCGGTTTCCTCAGCCAGTCCCTAGTTGCCGGTCAGCTCCCTCTGGTTCCCTTTGTTCTGTTTGCTCTTCTCGGTTCTGTTAGCCTCTAGTTTAGTCTGGCCCAGTCAGCACTAGTTGCTATCCAGTATCCTGTCTGTTTGCCTGTGAGCTCCATCTCCAGCTTGGTAGTTTGTTGGTCGGTTCCATCTGCCTCCCCTGTCGGCACTCTGTTCCCCCATTAGGTAGCTTGCTTCTTGTCAGTCGCCAGGTCCCTAGCCAGGGCAGGGACCGTGGTCCAGTTGTCCGCCTGGGGTTAGCCAGGGCCGAGGCAAGTAGGCAGGGACAGTGGGGTGCGGGAAGATCAGGGCACCCCCATCTGGCGCTCGGGGGAGCAGAGTGCCGTAACAATTGGCCTTATCAGCTGTATAATTAACTTGGTTGAATGAGGTGTATTAGGAGAGTAGTGGAGGGGCTTATTCACATGCCATGATACAAGTTAAAAGCATGCAGCTAGCAATTGAGGAAATGAACACATAGAGGTCTCAGCATTTAACAAGCAGTAGTCCTCACAGGTGTTTCCAGGCATAAGTAAACCAACACAAAGTACTGCAGCAGTTATACATGCTTTACTATGAACAAAGGTTTATATACTCTGATAGAATGTGGTGAATCATACAACATAGCCGCTTCCACGGCCTGATGTACAGCTGGCCAACTCTATCGGCCTTATCAGCTGTATAATTAACTTGGTTGAATATACCCAATGAGAAGGATTTTTTTGGGGATCCTTATATGAATACCCATATGCAAAATTAAGTATAGAGAATGGTGGTACCATTTATACTATATTGCACTAAGTGTTTGAGGCAACAGAAAGAATAAGAATAGAAGCACCTATCGATAACATTGAATAAAAATTGAAGATTTTGTGGTGTTGATAAATGTAACAACCAACAACCAACTTCAATTGTTATCCTGCTCATAAGTAGTTAGACTTTATCTACAGACGAATACGTCTGTCCTACATTGTGAATACATTTCTTTCCTAGCCTATGTCATTATATACAACACTTTGAGTGCACTTTGATACTTTCTTGGATGGTCATCAATATTTGGTGCACAATCTATCCATTTATCCTAATGGGAACCCAATATATCACGGAAGAAGTTTGTCACAAAGAAATAACAATGATATGTTAGATTGTGCATACTGTATCTAATAAGTCTAACGCATGAGAGAGATAAAATAAACACAAATACGTGAAACTTGATATATCTTTAAAAAGTTTATTACGTCTGTTAGACAAAAAGAGGCATCAACATACTCTGATATATGGTGAATATTTTGTATTCCCTATTAACGCATAATGGGTTCCCTATTGGCTTAAGCTAAAAATGTATTTAGATTATCACTGTGTTTGTGTAATGTGCCTTTGACTAAGTCAATTTTATCATTTATCAATAAAAGTTAATTTTTAATCCTAACCTGTGAATAACTGATAGAAAATTTTGGGATACTTTTTTGCCACGGTGAAAGAAGACCTTTCTTTTTTTAATCTTAAAAAAAAAATCTCTCCGCCATTCCTTTTTCCATAGCTATTGCCTTTTTTGGATCTTTGTTTTAATTTTTTTTCAGGACTTTTGCAGAATATCTGAAGATGATGTGGAGGATACAGCGCTGCCTCTCCACACACCATCCCCAGGAATCCCAGTCCCAGGTACTGTTAAAAAAAAGTCGCAGCACATGGAAAATCCAGGAGAGGGTTCTAGTTTGTAGTACACTGCAAGCAGCGACTAATGCAGAGGGCAGATACAATGTACTCCAGGACACTTTGTGAATCAGGGAGTTCTGGAGAATCTCAACAGGAAATGAAAAGAGGGTGGTGCAGATATTTATTGCAAATTGCTTGCAAGTAATTTTTACAAACTCGATCAACATGTGCTGCTACGGTAATGCAGTCCAACATTTTGACGTTGTTTGAGGCCTGCTCCCCCCAAATAATCCTGAGCCATGTTTTGAGGCCCTAATAGTACTAAATGCCTAGAAATAATCTGGGTTTAAAAAAACTGAATTTGAATTGCCATAAGCAAAATGAACCCTTTGGTATTGATTCTCAATAAAATATAAACCTTTATTATAATGTAGATGGACAAACACCTATATTTTAATACCCAGTCTGCAAAGGTCAGTCCATAAACATGGCAGTATCAAGACTACTCCTATATAATATAATAGTTTGGTAACTGAAGTCATCTATGAAGGATGGCCAATCCTTTATTCTTATTAGAGATATACTTTCTGGCCTTAGTCACACGGGCGTTTTTTGCCGCGATTTGCGGATCGCATGATGGACGCGCATCCGCAAATAGCGTGACCGGGGCCGAAAAATCGCCCGAAAATCTGCTCCTAGCCGCGTTTCAATAGAAACGGGCCGGAGCTGTCCAGCGCATTGAATTCAATGGAGCCGGCTCCATTGAAAGCAATGCGCTGCGGGCGATCGCGGGATGAATTGTCGGGAAGGGCTTAAATATATAAGCCCTTCCCTGCAATTCATCCAGAAATGTGTAAAAATAAAAAATATATATATATACTCACCTTGTCCCGGCAGACGGAGTTCAGCGCGGCCGGCCTGCAGTGGGTGTGAGTGGGTGTGAGTGAGAGCTGCCCCTGATTGGCTCAGCGCTAAGCCAATCAGAGGCAGCTCTCACTCACACCCATTCATGAATTCACCCATTCATGAATGAGGCAGCTCTCACTCACACCCATTCATGAATTTATGAATGGGTGTGAGTGAGAGCTGCCTCTGATTGGCTCAGCGCTGAGCCAATCAGGGGCAGCTCTCACTCACACCCACTCACACCCACTGCAGGCCGGCCGCGCTGAACTCCGTCTGCCGGGACAAGGTGAGTATATATATATTTTTTTTTTTTTACACATTTCTGGATGAATTGCAGGGAAGGGCTTATATATTTAAGCCCTTCCCGACAATTCATCCCGCGATCGCAGGCAGCCCATTGCTATCAATGGAGCCGGCTGTATTGCCGGCTCCATTGAATTCAATGGGCAAACATCGTTCTTCTCTGCCACAGCTGTTACAGCTGTGGCAGAGAAGAATGATTTGTCTTCTATATGTTCTCAATGGGGTTGGCGCTGCTGCCGCCGGCCCCATTGAGCGCATATAGAGAAGAAAACAGGAATCGCAGATCGCAGATAGGTGCTATCTGCGATTTCTGTTCTATAATTTATCGGACAAGCGCATAAAAAGCGCTCATGTGTCCGATACCATTGCAAAGCAATGGTTTTAAAAAAATCGTCGGACGCAAGCGCAAATCGCGCGACAAAAACGCCCGTCTGAATAAGGCCTCTGACTGACTATCAGAGACTGATATCTAAAAACTAGCTGTATAACTCCTAATAGTAAAGCTCCTTATACAGCATACCCCATACATGCTATTTTATAATTTGTTCAAAGATCTTTCCCAATATAGAAGTCAGGCTCACAGGCCTGTAGATATCTGAATCCACCTTCTTCCCTTTTTTAAAGATAGGGACAACATTTGCCCTTTTCCAGTCTTCTGGGACTTCTCTTGTTCTTCAATAACTTTCAGAGATTATGGTGAGTGGTTTAGCAATTACCTCCTCTGCTACTACTAACAATGCTCTTATAATGTTGCATTTGTCTGCACGTTTTGTGCATTTTTTGAGTCCATGGCTTTTTTTTAAATGCATAGGTGTGGCATTTTTTTGCTCAGGCATTTTTCCGTAGACTTCACTATAGAAAAAAAAGCAAATGCAGGAAACACTACTGTATAAAAAATGCCACGCATAAAATACAGTTTATTTAAAAAACACAATCCTATTCATGGCTTAGATGATAGATTTATTCCAATACAGCTGACATATCGCCCTAAATTCTTAGGCCTAAAGTTCACTTGCACGCACGGAAACAACTGCTGAATCCCGCAGTGGTATATGTTCGTGCCCACAGCCATGGAGAGGAAAAGAATGTTTCTTACCTCTCTAGGTCCAGCGCGGATCTCTTCAGAGCCGGACGGATCTCTTTTGTTCAGCACGGCGGATGTGTCCGGTAGCGTCGGGTGATGCCCATGCACAGTGCTCCCTTTTTTGTTTTTGAGTCTCCTGCTTTTCCGCAGATCCACGGCACCTTCTCAGTGACAGCTGTGGGTGTGCCGCGACGCAATGGAAGCTGTCGCTGCAGGACCCGCAAGAAAATGGAGCATGCTGCCATTTCTTTCCATGCGTGAGACCCACACGCCGGGGGAAAAAAACACATCCGCATGCTTTTGCTTGCACATGGACATTGGGCGTTACTTGCAGTACCCATGGTCTATGATAAACTGTGTTTTATACAAGGGTTAATATGATATGGAGATGTGAAGTTTAAATTAAAGGTGCATTCAGTACAATTAGCATTAAAATTGGATTCTCTATTATACTGCAATCCAATGTTTTGAAATTATAGCTCAAAATGTAATCAGTAGCCTATTTGCTGCATCAAAGGCCTATATTACACAAAATAAAAGATAATAGGCACTCCAGGAATGTTCTTATTTTCATTACTGTGAAGGTAGATTCTTATTTTTGAACAGCAGGAACTTGGCTGCCTCTACGCTGTTACTGTATTGTATTCTGCGGCTCCTACTGGATGTCACAGTGACAGAATCCCTGGGACATTTTTGCATATGCTTAGCACGCCATTGGCAGATGTCAAGGTACATTCACAGACCTGTCATTCAGAGCTTGAAGTCTCAAATGCTTACTTTATGGAATTAATATCACACACTGAGAGTCAGGTCCTGCTGTACAACCGCAAGCATCTGATTCCAACACCACTATTACAACTTAGTAATACCAGACATCTTAGCCGGGCTAAAACCAATAGCTTTATCAAGTCTGTAAACAATTTTACACAAAGCTTGTGGAGGGTGCTACATCAAGAATAGGTACATAAGGCAGCTTTCACATCAGGGGGTTCTGTTCTACTGCCCTGTTTGGGAATCCCCTTTCCGAAGGGATCCATCTCACTATGGGGCTGAATAGACCCAGACCCCATTGATTATAATGGAATCTGTTTGCTTTCCGCTCAGCTGCCCGGCATATTTCCAGAAGAAGAAGAGCTGCATGCCATGCTTTTTCTTCCAGTATTTTGTGCCGGATCTGCGAGGGAACCTCCAAACTGAGGGTCCAAAGCAGATGTGAAACCACTCTAATAAGCACAGATGGCAAATAATTACAAATTAGTATTATACAAACTTGCGTAGAACACAAGTACAGAGATCTCCTAACCCCTTAGTGATCACCCCATTGCCTTTTTACATCCTGGCTATGTAGGCTTTAAACCTCAGGGTCGTTAAAACATGCTTGCCCTGAGGATTAAAGCCACGGGGCCTGTGGACGTGACAGCTCTATGCTGTCAGCTGCTGGAGATAGCCAACAAAGTGGAGCTTTCATGGGGGGCTGCGAAGAGTGAACCCCGGTCATGTGATTGCCGTTATCCAATGCATAACAGCGATCGCATAAAAGTGTAAGAAAAGTAAAATAAAGTAAAAGATTCAGCTCCTCTCATGAATCGAACCCATGAGGGGAGCTGAAAGTACTCACCTCCATCCTTCGTGATGTCCCTGGTCCTTCCAAGACCTTATGTCGCCTTCTGCGTATGTGCGACAGACATAAACGTTATGCGCCTGCACAGAAGGGCTCGCAGCACGGGAGATTTAAAATCTCTCTGCTCCCAGGTAGCATGAGTAGATGAGAGCAGAGAGATATCACCGGGGACCACTGTATGTGGTTCCCGGTCACATAATTGCCGTTATCCAATGGATAATGGCGATCATGTAAAGTAAAAAAAAAAGTGTAAAATAAAAAATAAAAAAAGTCTAAAAAGTTTAAGTTTCATCTCTCCTTATGGATCATATCCGTGAGGGGAGATGAAATTATGTAAGGCCCCCAGATTTTTTTCATGGGATTTTTTTAGTGGATGAACAGCATGTGAACATGCTCTAAAGCTATTCAATTAGAAGACCGAAGGAGAATGACCACAGACCAGACAGAGATATTGCTGTATTCTGCTGTGTGCGAAACTGGGAGAATTGGTTATTCTCTCTTGTCATAATGAAAATTATTTGAAACAATAAAACTAATAATACACCACAGCTGCTACTATTTCCATAATTGGTGTAATAGAATGGATGTGTGCCATGATTGCATGCCATATTGCTGTACAATAGCTTTGCAGACTAACATATGGCATAAAAGGAAAAATGCATAAATATTAAAAAACAATAAATGATTAAAAGGCAGAGCTAAGAGGTGGCTTAAAGGGGCAATAACTTTTCAGCTTCCGCTCATCTACTAGCCTGTATTAGTCTCGTAATTTATGTAATATGCTTGTGTTAAAAATGTTGTTGCTTTATTAGTGTACATAATGTTTGAAATGGTTTCCACTGGAGGTCTCCCAGCTTCTCTGTAATCCACTCTTTGTCGTTAGGTACAAAGCTTTCTTAGTAACAAGGACACAAGGATTTTTCCTTAGTAACAGGGAAGGGGCTATTTTTCCAGGCAGCGCCCTGGCACTTAAAGCCTGCAGGCTGACAGATCTGCAGACACTGTGATAAGGATCTCCACAGTCTCTGCCTATCCTGCTATTACAGCGTGTGGGTGGGTGTGTAAGTCTGTGTACATTACACACATTATAGTGGTTTTACTTACCATCTGGCCAGAATGTCTCCAAATGCCTGATTGTTCTGGGAAAGCAGAGGGATGGGCATTCAGTTACTGTCTGCTTGCTGATTGGACTATAGACAGTGCAATGCAGCATGGGACGTTAGGGCAAAGAAGTGAGGGCAGTGTACCATTGGCAGAATGCTAGGCTTGCTACATGCTCCCTGAAAATTGATTGAAAACAGTAGAGCAACAGAAAAATGTGGAAGACTACCTGAAAATCAGAACTTTTAGATATGAAAGTGCAAACAGCAGTAGATGAGCAGGTAAGGAGGACCTGGTGAATTTTAGAAAATATGTTGAAAACTCAGGTATGCTTTAAGGACATGTGATAACCAAATTCTCACTACAGTTTTAAGGGGAAATGAGTATTTTTGTTTACCTACGGTCGAATTTAGGCCAAAAAAAGAAGTTACATGACGACATGTATGGCCCTGTGGCAGCAG
Organism: Eleutherodactylus coqui; assembly: GCF_035609145.1. Lineage (NCBI taxonomy): Eukaryota > Metazoa > Chordata > Amphibia > Anura > Eleutherodactylidae > Eleutherodactylus > Eleutherodactylus coqui. The sequence continues at coordinate 155,240,726 of NC_089841.1, forward strand.
CTATTGTATGCCCAAAGAGTACATTGTGATCCTTCAAAGACATAATGAAATGACTGTAATAATGTACCCCAATAACAAACCCATGGCTTTGACACGCTTTAATCTGAATTTTTTAAATTACTAATATCAGTTTAGTGAAATGGAGAACAATTGAAGGCAATAGAAATATCAAAATGATTCCTTAGACAAGAAGACGCTAGAAAGTAACACGTACTACATTTTTACAGAGCCACCAAAGAACAAGCCTGTTAATTGTACGGCAAAGAAAAGATAGGACTTGCCCTATCTTTCACAGACCATAGTATTAACTATGGCTGGGAAAGAAGATAGGGCATAACCTATCTTACCACTACTTTTTTCAAACTCTTGCGCCATGGTGCCGGAGTTTGAATGGCTGGCGAAAAAAACCAAGCCTCATTCCTGCACAACTATGCTCCGTGCCGGCGAGTGTAGCTGCTCATACGGCCGTCTGAAACTGCCCTAAAAGATTGACAGGGACAGAAAATAATGTGAAATGGATACCAAAGAGGTCTCTATCTCATATATTGAACCCTACTATTATGTCCTGGTTTCTGTCCTTGTGCAGTCTTCCTGCTTAGAAGATAGATAGCCAGGATAGAATTAGGGCTGGCTGGGAAAACATGTGAATAGAGCCTAGGAGTCATGTCCGTGAGTCAGGCAGTTTCTGCTAAAGTGCTCATTTTATGGAATCCATCTGTAGTTTAATTGACTGTGAGGTTTTGTGGTTAGATATATAAAACCTCTTAAATAAACAAAAGGATTAAGTTATCAATGTGAAGACAAAGAGGCAGAGACAGGAAGTAAATGAAAGATTTGTGTTAATCCAATATTTGCCAGCCCATGAATTTATACTTTGACCTTTAATCATTCTTATTACAAGAAGATAAGCGAAACAGAGAAAATGCGCTGGATTGCAAATTCCTCACTGGTTTTTAAAGGTGGCAAACACATTAGTTAGAAGTAGGCTGATGGTTGAACAACCGTTGAATGAGATCTGGTGAATGATTGATTTACCAATACAGTTACACTAGGGTGGCCCAAAAAACTCAACTTTTAACTACAATGCAAGACACCCTCTAATTTCCTTCCTATTAACAAACCTTTATTTGGAGCAGTTTCAGGTTCTTATGTCCATGACAAGGTTGTGCTCAAAGACCATGAATTTTCAGATTTTTTACTAATGACGAAGAGGAAAAACAACTGTTGCTTCAAGTTGTGGAAGCAAATCACAAGGCTGTTCTGACACAGATTACTGCTGTCCAGTCCTTAAGCACTGACTGACAAGCATTTGTGTCGTTATTTTGGCTATTTTCATATATTTGGAAGCATTATTGTAGGAATAGCATAAATGAGTAGATTGTCAGGACTAATGCCATTGTCAATACTTAATGTTTTAAAGTATAGTAGTTGATTTGCAAAAGCAAATTGTAAATATTAATTCTGTAGCTTGTGTAACTGGAAATCTTGTGCGTAAGCGCCATTTCTCATAATATACATCAGTTTTGAGCACCATCTTGCAGTTGGAATTTAAAGCTAAAACTTTACCCTGACATACTATTGCACACTACGGTGATACAGGGCAATCCACTGCTTTGCCAGTATAGGTTGTGATCCTGTATAGTGTGGCGCACTTATCTATGGCTGACATCTTTGGTATCGGTTCGCTTGTGCAAACTATTTTGTCTGCGGTCACCCCTCCCCCGATTTGGTTTGAGGTGTGGCTGCATTTTAGTGTGCACTGAACAGTTGCTACATCATATTGCAGTCTGTCTCTGTGCATGCTATCAGGGAACGTGGTGATTGAGCCTATCCTTCAACGTATCAGGGGATGCAGGTTTGGCTTCTTTTTCTGTGAGTTATGTCATTGTACATTTTTGTTCTCTCACCTCTGAGATTTTACTCTAACATTACTATTAGCAGATGTAACAAATTGGGAAGGTGTCTTGCTGTATAGCTGCCAGTTTATTTTTTGCCATATCTCTATGGGCCACCCTACTATACACATTTTAATTCATATTGGTCATTACAATTGTTCAAACTGGTTATACATGTTCAATGACATCAAGTGAAGGACCAAAAATCTTTCAGGGACATTTTTTCAAGGAAAGATTGTCCATAAGCAAAAGTGCTGTCCTGATCTTTTGACAGCCAGGCCAGTGCACAGCTCATTAATGTGACCGTTAAATGACTGGGACAGATTTTTATCCACTGATGATCAAGTGAATAATGGAGGTTCCTTCAGAAAGCAAAGAAAGATCTTTAAAACTATGAGAAAATCTTACAGAAAGAATGTTGGAAAACTGTGTAATTTCTTCATCTAATATAAATAAGCCTACATGGTTTTTCTTGCACCACACTTTGACCCCTTTGCTGTAACTTTGGTGTATGATGTTGGTGTCATTAGATGACACACATGCTCACCGGGACCTGTCAGGTGGGTTGAAAGTTACAATGTTAAGTCTATGGGCGGCGCTGCAGGGCTTCAGGCATGCGCTGGAATGAATGAAGCATTGCTAAGCAACACAGCATACTCTGCTAAGCTGCACCAAATACTGCCCAACCAAGAGCGGTAGAGAGACAGAGAGAGGGCTAGAAAGACAGAGTGAGAGAGCGATAGAGAGAGACAGTGAGAGAAAGCGATAGAGATAGAGACAACGATAAATAGACAGAGAGAGCAATAGAGAGACAGAGTGAGAGAGTGATAGAGACAGAGAGAGAGACAGAGAAAGAGAGCAATAGATAGGAAGAGAGAGCTAGTGAGACAAACAGAGAGAGAGAGAGCAATAGAGAGACAGACAGAGTGATATAGAGACAGACAAATAAACAAAAGAAACAACAGCACACCAAACAGGATACCACTTCAGTGGATGAGCAAACTGTAGGTTCGTGCACGCTTCACCAAGGGTCCTGACTTCTGTGGACCAAATACAGTAATCGAAACATAAACAGGAAGCAGCACAACAGTAAAAGAATTCTTTACGGTGTCATCACGTGATTAAAATCCTCATTTTATTGGAATATCCAAAAGTAAAACATAGCAGAAGATGACATTTCGTCCGACACAGCGGCCTTTGTCAAATGAGGATTTTAATCACGTGATGACACCGTAAAGAATTCTTTTCCCGCCGTGCTGCTTCCTGTTTATTTTTGGATAGAGACAGACAAACAGAGCGATAGAGAGACAGACACATAGAGAGAACAATAGAGAGACAGAAGGAGAGCTATAGAGAAACAGAACAAAGAGGGCGATAGAGAAACAGAGAAAGAGCAATAGAAAGACAGACAGAAAGAGAGAACGATATAGAGACAGAGATAGCAATAGAGAGAGAGAAATAGACAGAGAGAGAATGATAGAGAGATAGAGAAACACAGAGAGAGCGTAGAGAGACAGAAAGAGCAATAGACAGACAGAGAGCACGATAGAGACAAATAGAGAGAGCAATAGAAAGACAGAGAGCGATAGAGAGACCCAGAGAAAGTGATAGAGAGACAGAGAGAGAGCAATAAAGACAAGGAGAGAGCGAGAGACAGACAGAGAGAGACAGAACGAGAACGAAAGAGACAGACAGAGAGACAGGGCAATACCAATACAGAAAGAGAGAGAGACAGACAGAAACAGAAAGAGACAGACAGACAACGAAAGAAACAGATACAAAGACAGATAAAGGCAGACAGAGAGAGAGAGACAAACAGACAGAGAGACAGACAATGATAGAGACAGACAAACAGAGAGAAAGAAACAGAGTGAGAGACAGAAAGACATACAGACAAACAGAGAGAAAGAGAGACCTGTAGGCTTTTCTATATCAGATATCTGTTCCAAATACAAAGTGACACTCTAAATAATCACCCTACCAAGCAGATTTAGAAGTTCATAACCACCGCTTTTGAAACACCACTTCACAACCACCACAATCTAGTTATAAAAAATAACCTTTATTTAAGGAATTCCCTTGGTTTGCCATTCTTCAAGTATCCTTACTATAAATGGCCCATCCTAGAAGAATACTGTCCCCTCTTCAGATTTCCGTGTCTGACTGTATACAAGCAGTGCTTTGCAACACACTAATTTGCTCTCTTTCCTCCCTTGGCAGATATTTGTACAATTGACAAACACTGAATGGCCACTTTATTAAAAACATCTTTCATGATTGGAGCTTTCCTGTATAGAAATTAGACACACGAGCCCAGAGGGTAGCATAGAATCAAGTGATCAGTTTGGATCAGTTTCAGCGTGAATCCGTGTTAGGGCTTAAACACATGGGCGTGTTTTAGTCCCCTGAAAATCATTGCCTGGTTAGATGAGTCTAGATTTTTGCTGCACCATATTGATAGGAGGCTCAGAATTTTGTTTAAACAGCATGAATTGAGGAACCCTTCCTGTTAGGTGTCCACAGTTCAGGCTGGTAGAGGTGGAGTAGCGGTGTGGGGAATCTTTGCTTGGCACTCCCTAAGTCCTCCCTGAGTCCTGTGGGTAGATGCCATGAATTGTTGCAGTTCTTGAGGCCTAAGGAGGTCCAAAACGCTACTACATGGGTGTCTCAAATAAAGTGGCCAGTCTCTGTATGTTGACAAGTGTTAATATAATTTTTGCTGTTATCTCAATAAGTTGTCTTGCGTTTCATGAAAAAAATATGTATGAAGCTACCCAGTGGTTAGGTATACTAGGCAGTATAGTTGAACTATGACATTACTGACAGTAACTGGACTTACTGAATATAGGAGATGTAAAAGAATCATGAAAACATTAAAAACAAATCTAGCAATATTATTTGCTATTATTTAAAACCCCAATGACCTGTATGAAGATAGCTGAAACTGAACTTTAAAATGATTACCCAAAACTTCATTAACAATATACGTTTCTCCATTTTTTACATAAATCATAAATTGATGGGTAAAAAGTATTTTGAGTTATATAAAAATGTAATGACACCATAAGGTTAGACATTGATGTATTTTCCATTCCAGTTTCCAAAGAGAGTGGTACTGTACATAAGCATTTACTAAGTGGAATACATCAGCTGAAATCTAACCACTCAATGTAACAAGAAGGTCACTACTGAGGAGCAGACTGGGTCTATCCATTTGTGATGAGGCGGTAAATTCGGTTACAGTGCTTGTTAAACATTTCGGATTCTTGAATGAAAATAGTCTAGAGGTTACCCATCCATTGATAAAAGGGCAACCAACTTTTTACTTGCACTTTGAATCATTTGAAGGAATAATGAGCAGAACATAATGTTTTCAATGTGCTGGGAAGTTGTCATATTACTGATTAATTGTATGGACTAGTATTTGCTTGAATGTCAAAAAATAATTTACAAGTGTGAATTCACAGTTCTAGAAAAATTAAATTCATTCTGAGTTAGAGAGTTCGGAATAAATTTAAATGACAAAAGGGAGGGCAATCCTAATTAGTGATTGACAGCCATTTCTGCACGCTTACATATTGAACATTGGCAATCATTGAGTGAGATCGCCCACTGAACTCCTAAATCCAGAATAAGCAACGCTTTACTGTATGAAGTTTTAATATATTGTGTTCCCTACAACACAATATATTCATCTGCTCAGCTCCTCTTGCTTTATAATATGCTGCTGGCAGGTAGGACTGCATTTTCAACGTGATAGCTTCCGTTTAAGGCCCTTTTACGTGGACCCATCGACACATCTGAATATACTGGCAATCACCAGAGGTACAAACAAACTCTTGTTTATTGGCTGATTGGACCTTTTATGCAAGCGTAAAAAAGATCACTTATCAGCAACACATCCTCTCCACTGTATAGACAGGGCCATGTGCTGCAGATAAGCGCTATCTCTATGGGGACAAACATTCATAATGAGGATTGTTTGTCCCCATACTAGCAATCCTATGCTGCATGTGAACAGCAGTGACAAGCCTTGATCTACATGCTATCCATTGCAATGGGCAAAGAATTGGGCCATGTTAAAAAGCCCTTAGTGTCCAGAGGATTACCCCAGGGCTGTCCTGCTGTGATAACAAACTCAGTGCTGGCAGCATCTCTAAGGCTTAGCTCATTCAGCTTCCTCATCATGACTTGCCCTAATCATAGAGATAAGTGCAGTGCACTAGATGAAGTGGATAATTTGTCTGTGATCAGAGAAAATGCTTCATTATCGTTCTGCACAACTATTATGAGGCCTGAGACGCCAGTTACTTGAGCAGCGAGGCCCTACAAATCATATCCACTCTATGACAATATGGGCAGCCTTGGTTACATACAGTTTTGAACAAATCTCTATAAGAGAGGCATAGCAGAGAATTTGAGATGATTTCAAGGCAGGTAAATAAAGTAATCAAAGCAGTTCACATTAGAGTGCCAATGAATAGCAGAATAGAGTTATTTAGTTTTCAAGATAGGATGCTTTAAACTGGCCATGAGCTTTAATGAAGAAATTAGCTTTATCTTAACTTGCATGGGATATATTCAATTGTGTCTTAACTAGAGATGAGCGAGCGTACTCGTCCGAGCTTGATGCTCGTTCGAGTATTAGGGTGTTCGAGATGCTCGTTACTCGAGACGAGCACCACGCGATGTTCAAGTTACTTTCACTTTCATCTCTGAGACATTTGCATGCTTTTCTGGCCAATAGAAAGACATGGAAGGCATTACAACTTCCTCCTGTGATGTTCCAGCCCTATAACACCCCCCTGCAGTGAGTGGCTGGGGAGATCAGATGACACCTGAGTATTAAAATCTGCCCCGCCCACGGCTCGCCACAGATGCATGGTGACAGAGATCAGGGAAAGTGCTGTCTTGCTGTAGCTGCTATAGGGAGAGTGTTAGGTCTTATTTTAGTCTTCAAGAACCCCAACGGTCCTTCTTAGGGCCACATCTGACCGTGTGCAGTACTGTTGAGGCTGCTTTTAGCTGTGTTGCATAATTTATTTTTTTTTGTATATCGGGTGTGCAGATCATTGCGTCCTCAGTCTGCAGTCATTGTACAGAGTATAGGGGCAGTACTGGTGAGGTAGGGAAAGGTGAAAGAGATATACTGTCTATATAGGCAGTGGGCTTTTTCAAAAAAATTGGGGAAAAATACTATCTTTGGGCTGCCTGTGACCATCTTGAGTGTACTGCGTGTCTGCTGGGAGTAGTAGTCCTAATTAATATGCAGCAAAGCGTTACAGCAGGCTTGCGCAAAATTGTTTCCTGGCTCTGCTGTGCCCGTTACATCACCGCTGTCATAGCGCCAGAGGGAAACAGTATACAATATATACGCTGCATACAGTATCTGTCTGGTGTTTCAGCTCACCATTTAAAAAAATTGAAGCAAAATACTTAAGGCCTACCACTGCTCTTTGGCCACTTGACTGCTTCTGCGCTGTGAATTCCAGTAGCTCAGTCATACCCTGCGGCTAGCGTCTTGTCAGAGAGGGTGTTTAGTGCGTCTGGGGGAATCATCACGGATAAGCGTAGCCGCCTGTCAACTGACAGTGCCGACAGGCTTACACTCATAAAGATGAACAAAGCCTGGATTTCTCCAGACTTCTCTTCTCCACCAGCGGACAGCAGCGGTACATAAACAATACGTAGGCTGCACCCGCGGATGGAAGCATCGTTCTCTATCACCATAAAAAACGGGGACCTTTTAGCTTCGTCAATCTGTGTATTATATTCATCCTCCTCCTCCTGCTCCTCCTCCTGAAACCTCACGTAATCACGCTGAACGGGCAATTTTTCTTAGGCCCACAAGGCTCAGTCATATGACTTTTGTAAACAATGTTTATACGTTTCAATTCTCATTAAAGCGTTGAAACTTGCACCTGAACCAATTTTTATTTTAACTGGGCTGCCTCCAGGCCTAGTTACAAATTAAGCCACATTAACTAAAGCGATTAATGGGTTTCACCTGCCCTCTTGGTTGGGCATGGGCAATTTTTCTGAGGTACATTAGTACTGTTGGTACACCAATTTTTTTGGGCCCTCGCCTACAGTATAATCCTAGTAATTTTTATGGGCTTCGCCTGCACTCATGCTACAGCAACGTGTGTGGGGTTGGCCCACACTTTTGCTGCATAAAGGTAACTGGGGCCTTGTCTATACTGCAACTACTGAAATGTGAAAGAGACTGTTATCTCCCTAAACTTCTGCAACGGGAATGTTACTGTGGCCTGTCTTGACTGCTACTACTACTGAAATGGAACTAATACTGTGCTCCCCCTATACTGCTGCTTCGGAATTGTTACTGGGGCCTGTCTGGACTGCTACTACTACTGAAATGGAACTAATACTGTGCTCCCCCTATACTGCTGCTTCGGAATTGTTACTGGGGCCTGTCTTGACTGCTACTATTACTGAAATGGAACTAAGACTGTGCTCCCCCTATGCTGCTGCTTCGGAATTGTTACTGGGGCCTGTCTGGACTGCTACTACTACTGAAATGGAACTAATACTGTGCTCCCCCTATAATGCTGCTAGTGATATGTTACTGGGGCCTGTCCCTAATGCTACTGCTGAAATGTTACTAATTCTGGGCTCTGCCTATACCGCTGCTAATGCTATGTGACTGGGGTGTGGAAACGGAGGCTTCCCAAAGACATGATGGTGGCGAGGCCATTTCCCACCAACGCGGTTACTGTTAAGGTGCATATAACCACGGACACGTGGAGAGGACACGTAGTGCCTCAAAAACATCCTCCTCCAACAATGAAAACATTCTTGCCAAATACCTATGCATTGGTCCGTCTGGTGGCAGTCCAAGAATTTCACCTTTACCGACACAACAAGAGAACCCCCCCCCCACCATCCCCCCTCCACGGCCCACTTAATCCTGGCCACATTCCGAAAACCAACTAAATAAAACCACACTACTAGGTCCGCAGTCGCCACCACATTCCCACCAACGCGGTTACTGTTAAGGTACATATTACCACTCTGACTGGGGCATGCACTGTGGGCCAAAGCACACCTGTATTGTATGTGACGTTAGCTCTGCTGAGCAGGGCACTGCAATGGGATATGTTTATGTACCGCCGATGGGTTCCAGGGAGCCACCCATGCTGTGGGTCCACAGGGACTTCACATTAGGGATTTGTACCTGCCAGTGTCTATGAATTAAAAACCCCAGTCAGACTGGGGCATGCAGTGTGGGCCGAAGACCACCTGCATTTAATCGGACGTTACCTCAGCTGTGATGGGCAATGCAATGGGATATATTTATGTACCACCGGTGGCTTCCTGGGACCCACCCATGCTGTCGGTCCACACGGACTTCACAATAGGGAGTTGTACCTGCCTGTGTCTACTTATAAAAAACCCCAGTCTAACTGGGGCATGCAGTGTGGGCCGAAGCCCACCTGCATTTAATCTGACGTTAGCTTTGCTGCCCAGGACACTGCAATGGGATATATTTATGTACCACCGGTGGCTTCCTGAGGCCCACCCATGCTGTTGGTCCACACGGAGTCGTAACTGCATGTGTCTACTTATAAAGAACCCCAGTCTGACTGGGGCATGCAGTGTGGGCTGAAGCCCACCTGCATTAAACCTCACGTTACTTCAGCTGTGCTGGGCACTGCAATGGGATTTATTTATGTACCGCCGGTTGGTTCCAGGGAGCCACCCATGCTGTGGGTCCACAGGGACTTCACATTAGGGATTTGTACCTGCCAGTGTCTATGTATAAAAAACCCCAGTCTGACTGGGGCATGCAGTGTTGGCCGAAGCCCACCTGCATTAAATCTGACGTTAGCTTTGCTGTCCAGGGCACTGCAATGGGATATATTTATGTACCGCCGGTGGCTTCCTGGGACCCACCCATGCTGTCGGTCCACACGGAGTTGTAACTGCATGTGTCTACTTATAAAGAACCCCAGTCTGACTGGAGCATGCAGTGTGGGCCGAAGCCCACCTGCATTAAACCTCACGTTACCTCAGCTGTACTGGGCACTGCAATGGGATTTATTTATGTACCGCCGGTGGGTTCCAGGGAGCCACCCATACTGTGGGTGCACACGGAATTCCCATTGCGGAGTTGTACCTGCCTGTGACTATTTATAAAAAACCCCGGTCTGACTGGGGTATGCAGACCCCTTGACAGAATGAATAGTGTGTGGCACATGGGTTCCCTATTGCTATGCCCACGTGTGCAGCTCCTGATGGAGGTGGCACAGGATTGGATTTCTCATTGCTTCTGTACAGCATTGTGAACTATTGCCCCGCACCTTTTAAAGAGGGTCGCTGCCTGGCCCTGCCAACCCTCTGCAGTGTGTGCCTCCGGTTCCTCCTCATGGTAGACGCACTTATAAATAGACATGAGGGTGGTGTGGCTATGAGGCCAGCGTGTGGCATGAGGGCAGCTGAAGGCTGCGCAGGGACACTTTGGTGTATGCTGTGGACACTGGGTCATGCAGGGGGGGGGGGGGGTTGGGCAGCATGTAACCCAGGAGAAGTGGCAGCGGAGTGTCATGCAGGCAGTGATTGTGCTTTGTTGGAGGTAGTGTGGTGCTTAGCTAAGGTATGCCTTGCTAACAAGGGTTTTTCAGAAGTAAAAATTGTTGGGAGGGGGGGCCACTCTTGCCGCTATTGTGGCTTAATAGTTGGACCTGGGAACCTGAAATGCAGTCCAACATGTAGCCCCTCGCCTGCCCTATCCGTTTCTGTGTCGTTTCCAGCACTTTCTTGGGTTTTGCAGATTTTCACAAATGAAAACCTTAGCGAGCATCGGCGATATACAAAAATGCTCGGGTCGCCCATTGACTTCAATGGGGTTCGTTACTCGAAACGAACCCTCGAGCATCGCGAAAAGTTCGTCTCGAGTAACGAGCACTCGAGCATTTTGGTGCTCGCTCATCTCTAGTCTTAACATATCTTTATGTAGGAATATGAATCCATAATTTCCCAATAGGCAAAAAAAACAATAATACCAAATATAGATCAAGTACTGATGACATGTAGTTGAAATATCATTTGTAACACGTCCATATTAAGAACCCATATTATGGACCAGTTACAATACGCTCATGTGAAACTGGCCTTAAGAGATTAGGTCACCAGACAGACAACTTTGAGAAATCTATGACATGCTGTTTCTGGATCATAATTGTGGGTGCTATTCCCACTGTCGATCTCTTGTTCAGTGCTCTGATTTGAAGTACACAATATACAAATGTATGTCCTTGCTTGAATGGCCAAGAGACAGCCCATTTGTTATGACCGCGCTGAGCATTTACGCACTACACCCAGCACGGACGCAAGACAGTGTTCACACAAGACAAATAATCTTCAAAAAATCCCACATAAAAGACTAAAACCACCACCCAAACATAAATCAGAACGTGCATACAAACAACAACAACAGACAATAGACATCAAAATACTTACCAATATTCTATAACACCCAGACAGATGGAAATATCTAATAAGTTAGTATGTAAGAGATATTGGTTTGTATTTTGGCCAGAATACATAAGCTCACAAGCCCACGTCAAGGGTCCTTATTGTCTTGTGAGTCCCTACTCTAACAAGACAACAAAAAACCCCAAAAAGGAGTCTTGCCTTTAAGCGCTTGAGAAAGACTACAATAGTCAAAACGTTGCCTGTATCCTTTTAAAGAACTTGGAGCAATAAAAGTTTATTTTTATTAAATGCACCATTGATGCTGCCACTCTTTGCAAACTTTCAGTGATTGTCCCAATAGGGATGGCCCCACACAGGAACCTAAGGGCCTGGCTCACCCTAAGTGGTAACAGGCAGGAACACAAGACAAGGGAAATATAACATACACACTAAACGGACATTTCACACCTAATGTCTAAAAACCTGCAAACAGACACTGAATTTGTCACTGTTCATATTAGTAGTCTACACCTAGCTGACAGAAAGAAACCCCACTCAGAACCTCATGCATGCAAAGATAAAACAGGAGCACTGACCATCTGTGCTGTAGAAGGAGGGCATATTCATGCTTTGATCCATGCAAAGAACCCAGCAGATTGATATGCTTTTGGGTAGAGTTTGGAATCTCTATGTGAATGCTTGAATGCTGTCCGGACAATTGAGGTGAGTGCTATAAAGTACATAATTTTATTATCCTGAGATGAGATTGTGAATGAATGCTACAGTGGGAAATTGCTGTGTGAAAAAGTTTGCTATGTGAGTACTGAAGCTATGTTATACGCTGGTGTCTTTGGAATGCATGGGTATTGCTGATGTTTCTCTTCCCCCACTCTTTCTTCTTCAACCTCTGATATTCTTGATAAGGCAGTGAACTTCTAATGTCTAACTTGTAGTTACTATGCTGTAAATTTACGGACAATTGTGACTATTTAACACTGTAGATTATAGCAATTGAATTTGGAAAATTTGGCAAATATAAATGTATTTGAAATATTGTATCTGACCAAAAAAAGGGTTTCTTCAGAACTTCTTGTTGTTGAGATAGACAGAGAATATGTTAATTTGGCATAATCTTTAAAGTGAATTGTTAAGTTTTCGTGATTTCCTCTGCTCTGCCAGGTATGTGTCCTTCTGTATTGACTATAGAATCTGAGATTTAAGCAGGACAACAGAAGTACTTAGCAACGTTATTTGAGTATATCACCAAAGATAAGGTACCTTGTTGTTATGCTACTAATAGAGAGTAGTATAAGGCATGCATTGAGCAGGTTTTACCAATTACGGAGAGCTCTACAGACTGTTAGGAGAGGGGTCCTTTCTATAAAACAGATCTGTGCCATAAGGGTTGGAAATAAACCAGCTCAAGGGGTTTCTCTAAAATTGTGACCAGGAGATGAAACTGTAAGTGCTTATATAGGTGTTTGGAGTGTTTGCAAGCCAGGACTTGTGTATAGTATGAGAGAGAAGTCTTAGGTAAGCTATGGGAGGTATACTAAGTTATAGCGTTGAAGATGGCCGAAAGATCACCAAACAGATTGTAGGGGAGAGAGAGGGCAAAAAAGAAGCAGAGTCCCCCCCCCCCCCCCCCCCCTCTACCCTCTTACAGTCAGACAATCAGAGATTCTGGAAAAAGTTATCTGTGCACATAGAAGATGTGGTTTAAATGACAACTATGACAGAGAGAATCCTGACTATATGCTGACAATACCTTTTTGGAATACTTGAATGGACGGGTCTCATTTACAGACTGTTCATTTTCGGTATCAGTGTATTTTGTCCAGATTCTGACTGACATGATACAGGGAGGGGGGGGGGGGGGTAAGGGGGACTGAGCAGTCCATGGGTTGTGCTTGGATGTCCAAAATGCAATTATGCTGTTAATAACTTTTTGTTTAATGTGTGTTTCCACATATTCTACTCATATTTGTACTTGGACGTTCAGAGAGATATACCTCTTTTAATTACTAATGACTAATATTTGAAGTTGTTTAAATATTCTGTCTGCTATATAATATCTTTTGCCATATTTGAAGTATGTATTAGTGCTGAAATAAGTATTACATTTTCTCACAAAGAAAGATAAGAGTCATGTTATGTGCTCAAGGTCTCACAGAGAAGGAGGGGGTGAGTGTGTTGCTGTGAAAACTAAACAACTGCTTGCTTGCAGAGAATAAAGCCATGTGCAGTGTTGGATGAATTGCAGGTTTTGAATTGATTGTGGTTTTAGAACTATGCAGTATTTTGATTGTGTGCACAATAGCAGAGCTGTCTAATGCTTGATGTATATGGTGAGACTGCCATTACCATGTAAAAGATTTAATTTAATGTAGTATCAGCATACAGGGAGATACCGCTGTAGTAGGAAGAAAAAGGCATTTTATATGGGTGGATTGCGGAGGTGAAATGTTGGAAAAAGGAAAAGAAAGTGGAGGATGTGAATTCAATGGTTTTAGTAAGTATGTGTGTGTAAAAGGCAAAAGGAAGTTGAATGGAAGGAATATAAGAAGGTGTTTTAAAAAGGTGTCTGAAGGTGTAATTTCGAATGTCTGTGCGATGTGAATAAAATTCTTTGTTGATTCCTCCAAACGGGGAGGGCAGTTTTCTTATTCACAGTATGAGTATATGTGTTGTATAGGAGATGTAAACACTGAGCTAGTAACTGTTAAATGAGAGCAAGAAGAAGCAGACAATTGGCCAAAATAAAAGGGGTGGAGCTAGATGATGTAAGGGTACGTAATGGCTTAGCCTTCTCCTCCGCTAAGTAGGGGGTGAGAATCTCGGGCTGTCAGAAAAAGCTGGGAGGGAATAACAGTATTTCAGGAATAGCTGGGTGAATAAAAATATTTTTTTTTTGCTTAAGAGATATCATATTTCCAATGTGGATAGATGTTTGTGGATTATTTTACCCTGTTAAAGCTTTTCCACTTTTAAATGAATAAAACCCTCACCATTAAAATATTTCTATAGTTCCAAATTCAGCTACATTCTTTCTGCTAAAATTTGGAAAGGGGGAAGAATTTGTGCTAATTAAGCTTATCAATGAACCCTTGCGGCTGTGTGACTATACACTCGGTGCTGTCATATGGTACAGTATCACTCTCATTGCTCTATATCACTAGGCCTGATAGAGTGTAGGTTGGTGTATGGTAATATCTTCTGATGTATTTATGGGGAACATGAAAGGAAAAAGATTATTTGGTTAATGACGTAATAGAATTTTCAACACCCTTTTGTGTTTCAAAACACATTTTCAAAAATTAATTATATGTATTTAAATGTTTGCATTTTTTCATTCTACAGTGTAGAATATAGATCACTTGGAAATAATCCCTTTTTAGTTAGAAGGTCCCCAGACAATTAGCTGACCATGGGTTGCCTAACTGGTGTGGGCTTCTGTGACCAGCTATAATCTGTTGATACCAAGCAACGAATGTTTTAACTAGCAGGAGATTTTTGGAAAAAAATGTGTTGTTTATACTCTCATGTCTAAGGCAGATATCAACTATGGTTGCAGAATTGTCTCCCTCATGCATAAGATTCTGACACAGTTCCTAGTCAGCAGCACTGCAGATATGCTATAGTTTTTTCACCTCTCACCTGAAAATATTGTAAACTTGACTCTTAGGGCTTTTTCCCACGAGCGTATATCGGCCGGCCGATGTACGCTGTGATCTGATGCATTAGATTCCAATGCATCAGATCACATGGCCATATTACTGAGACGTAAAAGCATTGGAGTAATATTGACCCTACTGCATGGACGGCCAACAATTTTCAGTAACAATTACAGAATGACAACAACTGTCTGCAGCTACGGCTTTGACTTTTCCTTTCCTCTGCGTGGCCCCTAAATGTTTTGGAAATGGGTGGAGGACATTGTCCTCATTAGACTGGGCCTCCATGTGATGCTGAAACTGTTTGGATTCCACTACTTCAGGCCTAAGGTGATGGTGATTTCTCTGAACTTTGTGAGTGGACCCTGTGGATGAGTATCACCTGGGCAAACTGTATTTTAATTAATTGATCATAGAAATAAAACGAGCTATACCGAATCCCACTATATTATTTTCACATGGATTAAAAGGGGGGAGGAAATGGGAACAGTAACCAATGACCAGCCTGAAAATACTCTGTATTTTTAAAATCACTAGATCCCACAGAACAAAATTGCATCTGAGCATGTTACAGATAAACCAATTACTAATGCAAGGTTTGAGGGGTTTTTTCGTAGATTGTTCCAGAATAACATGGAAATGGACAAACAGAACAGGTTATGCATTGATGACCAATATTGGTAAGCGGGAAGAATAACCACTGCTTTCCAGGGACATATCCGAGGAGGTTGGAGATGATGGCACTTGCTGCAATGTGTGAGACTGGCTTGAAGGTAAGCATTGACCTGAGGTACACTTTTGAAAATCACACCTTTTGTGGCGCGGCGAAATTTTTTTTTGTTGACCCACTGGGTAAACCAATCTAGAACACAGAAGCAGTGTTTCGTTGTCTTTATACAAGCCCACACAGATCTTCCTGGAAAGCCTCCTGTGGGGCAGAACATTGGGGCAGCAGAAATGCCATCCTAAGCTCTCACTCATGACCTGAATGTTGTGGGTTCAATCCCTGTATGGTTTAGGTAGCCAGCCCAAGGTTGACAGCCTTCCAACGGTAAAATGAGTACCCAGCTAATAGTATATGTATGTGTTGCTTTCAAGGAAGCCAGAAGCCTGGAGCTGGTTTCTCTGTTACCTGTGACTACACAAAGCTGAGTACAGCAGTTTTATATTTATTTCTTCTTGTTTTCTGTGTTGTTTCCCTATTCCTCAAAGGTTAACTAGTGGCCAATGTACAAGGTAAGGTTCATCCTTGTCAGGATGGTTAATCTGCTGGTTAGGCAGGTCCCTTCCCTGTTTTAGTTTATTAGTGAGTTTATTTCTAGAGATGAGCGAGCATACTCGTCCGAGCTTGATGCTCGTTCGAGTATTAGGGTGCTCAAGATGCTCGTTACTCGAGGCGAGCACTGACCATTGAATTCAATGGAGCCGGCAATACAGCCGGCTCCATTGAAAGCAATGGGCCGTCGGCTAGCGGGGGATGAATTTTCGGGAAGGGCTTAAAAATATAAGCCCTTACCTGAAAATCATCCTAAAATGTGTAAAAAGTAAAAAAAAAATATACTCACCTTGTCCCGGCAGAACGATGTTAGCCCATTGAATTCAATGGAGCCGGCAATACAGCCGGCTCCATTGAAAGCAATGGGCTGCCGGCAATCGCACAATGAATTTTCGGGAAGGGCTTAAATATATAAGCCCTTCCCTGCAATTCATCCAGAAATGTGTAAAAATAAAAAAAAAATATATACTCACCTGGTCCCGGCAGACGGTGTTCAGCTGCGGCCAGCTGGCAGTGCTCCTGAACTGCTCTCTGTAGTATTCAGCAGCCGGGGATTTAAAATCCCCGCCTGCTGAATGAGCTGCCTCTGATTGGTCACAGCCTGACCAATCAGAGGCAGATCTCACTCACACCCATTCATGAATTCAGCGCAGCTCTCAGCTGAATGACAGCAGTTCAGCACCACAGTGCAGGGGACAGCAGGAGAAGACGCGGCAGCTGAAGGGAGGTGAGTATCTATTTTTTTTGTTTTTTAAATCACTTTTAATTCATTTCCAGGGAATGGCTTATATGTAAAGCCCTTCCCTGAAAAAGAATTCAGGTGTGCCATTGGACCATTGTCTTCAATGGAGTCGCCGGCAGCAGCAGCGGCTCCATTGAAGAGAATGCCTGCATTTTTATTCTTTTTTACACTAAAATCTTTCTTTTTCAGGTAAGGGCTTATATTTTTAAGCCCTTCCCGAAAATTCATCCCGCGCTCGCCGGCAGCCCATTGCTTTCAATGGAGCCAGCTGTATTGCCGGCTCCATTGAATTCAATGGGCTAACATCGTTCTTCTCTGCCACAGCTGTTACAGCTGTGGCAGAGGAGAACGATCGTTATGCTGACAGTGGGGGGGTCTCACTCTTGCCACTATTGTGGCTTAATAGTGAGACCTCGGAGCCGGAAATGCAGCCCTGCATGTTGCTCCTCGCCTGCCCTATCCATTTCTGTGTTTTTTACATGACTTTGGTGATTTGCTAATATTTTCACAAATGAAAACCTTAGCGGAGCACCAGTCATATACAAAAATGCTCGAGTCGCCCATTGACTTCAATGGGGTTCATTACTCGAAACGAACTCTCGAGCATCACTGAAAGTTCGACTCGAGTAACGAGCACTCGAGCATTTTGGTGCTCGCTCATCTCTATTTATTTCCTTTATGTAGTTGCTTTATTGTTTTGTACTGTTTACTATGCAGTAGTGCGGTGTTTTCAGGTTACGTATACAGCGCGTCACATGCAGACATGGCAATATGTACTGGAAGTAATGGAAAATAATAGAGGTACACATTTCCTCAATCCTCTGCTCAGTCAGACCTGTGCCTGATCATTAGACTGAGTCCCTACGAAGTTATGTTTAGTAGGGCTCCTGTAATAGGCCTATACTTCAGTCCCAGTTAGGTAAAAAGAGAACACTTTAGTACTGTGTTAGCCAGTGTAGCAAAATGCGAGTGTATACAAAATATGTGTCTTTGGATCTCTTTAATTAGCCTGAGGAAGAACCCGAAGTAGGTTCAAATGCTCGCTATGACATCATGTCTTTTTGTTAGCCATTAGAAGGTCTCATATCTACAAGATCACTTTGTTTCTCTTACTGAGAAAAGCATAGAGTCTAAATCACGTGAGGTAATTATCCACCTCTACTCTTCCTTAGTCAGACCTCATCTGGAATACTGTGTCCAGTTCTGGGCACCCCACTTTAAAAAAAGAGATAGATAAACTGGACCACATTCAGAGAAGAGTTACCAAGATGGTGAGCGGTCTAAAAATCATGTCCTATGAGGAACAGGTAAAGGATCTGGGAATGTTTAGCTTCCAAAAAAGAAGACTGAGAGGAGACTTAATAGCTGTCTACAAATATTTGATGGGCTGTCACAGTGGATAATAATAGATTTGAATTATTGTAATTCATCATGTGTCTCTATAAAAGCTGTGGTCTGTCAATCAATAAACAGATTACTTTGGATCACATCCCCTGCTGTGTGATTTAAAGTTAGTCTCCTGAGCTCAGCTTACCTCTAACAAATGAATTTGGACCCCAATAGCATATTGTATAGCAAATATTGGTTTGCACTAACACCTTGGACTAATGCCAGATCTCCGCTTGAAAATCACATTGCAATAGCTGGAGAGTGTAATATAAAGAGATTGATAGAGTGTCCCCCAGCTGTCCTGTATCAATCAACTGCTGTTCAGGACACTGGAAAAGTTGAGCTGACATCCGTCCCCTGTGATGATAGATAGATATGAGTTGGATAGCTATTGGGATGCAGAAGCTTTAGCCTGTCAGACATTCTGTATGTGTCTCAGCGTCCATTTTTATGTTAACCCATTCAGTATGGTGTGGCTACCTTAGTCCCACATGGTTTTGCAACACTGCTGTGTAGCTTGTAGGTAGAAGGGTTAAATGCTTTTCAGCATCTAGGAAAGCTGAGTGCTGAAAGGAGGCTTTGAAGTAGGCTTCAGCAAAGACTGTCACCACCCCTCAGGAAGTCTGTAATGTACAGCAGCCCTTGCTGGACCAGAGCTGTTTACAATGCTAGATGAGGGCAGGAAAAGCCTTCACAAGCCAGTAAGGTCTCCTCCACATTCTTCAAGCTGGTTACTTTTGGAAGCAAGTCCTAACAGAGGAACTTCACTCTAAACAAAGGAAAAAATATAATTTGGAAATTATGACTGATCTGTAAGTCGCAGCCTGCTGACAAGGATATTTTGTGAAATTTCGCATCACCATGAATAAGATGCAGGAACTTCTGTCTTTGCGGGATGATCAGAAACCTAAAAATCGCATATCTGAGAAAATATGTACCTGAACATACCCATGCATGGGCTCAAAATGTATATAAAATCATGAGAGGAAACTTTGTCATCATATTTTCATTGTGGGTCCCACCCACACGTAGTTATAAAAGAAATATTGATTTCAATAGAACATAGACGTGTGCATAGGGTCTGCTCATTGGAGTGCACTGAGGATGCGGGCTGCCCTGAAATTCAGTGAGACTCCACACAAAGAATGGTAGCACTCTTACTTTAATCCTTTTTATTTTAAGAACTGTCTTTGATATCCTATGTATACCTCTTGCCTATTATCTTGTAACATCCTTTTTGTATTTTTCTGTAAATAAGCACGGCTACTTTTTAGAATTAAACTTTCAATTAATTAGTGAACCTCGTCCGTCTTAACACAAAACCATATCTCTAAGGACATACCTGTGGGTAATTTGCATTCGGGTCCAATGCCCGTGAACATTGGTGGTGGCAGCGTGTATTTGTATGAGCATTGTGGAGCTCTGGAGTGGGTTAGAATGATCAGGCTGTGATTTGAGCTTTCGCTTTGCATTCGTGCAGAAGCCAGGGAAAGCTGGGTACAAATCAGCCTGTATTCTAATTACTTCAAGCTTGCAATCTCCGTGATATTGAGCAAAGTGCTAGGCGGATTGCTGTAGAAGTGTGGCCAAAGGTGATGGTTGCTTGTCCGGTTGATGTGCAGAGTCTCAGAATGTTGGGTACCAGTCACTCTACAATCTAATCCTCCCCCTTGCTACATGACAGTGAGCGCCACTTCATGAATCCGCATTGCATTTTCTTTTTCTTTCTCTCTCTGGTACAGGAAAATGCAGCTCTCCAGTAACACCAGGGCAGCTCACTCCTCACAAGGCTCTCTGCAAAAAAAGTGTTCCATCCTTGCTGCAGAATCTTACAAATCAAGCTGCAGGTTAGCTCTGCTGCAGCTCTCACTAACAGAGTCTCTCTTCTTTGCACTTTCTGAAACTGCTGAGTTATATCTCAGCTTGACCTTTATACCTATCCCATCAGCCAATCAGCAAGCAGCTCAGGTCCTGTTAGTCCACAGCAGCAAAGTTAGAATACAAAATCACAGTCATATGACCTCTTTCTGAAGGACCTGGCAGGGACAGAAAGTACAGCAGTAATATTCATAGATATATGTACGGGCATTTAACCTCTTAAGTATGGTTTGGTCCAGAGATGTAACTTGAAGCTTCTGGGCCCCATGCAAAATCTGTAACAGGGCCCTCAAATATAATGTTTTATTTATAGTACTGTGCTCCCTATATGGAAAAAAGTGGCCTTATGGTCCCCTTAAGGCTCCTGAGCCCGAGTGCAACCGCATCCTTTGCATCCCCTACAGTTACGCCCCTGGTTTGGTCTGATATTAGAAAATATTAATTAGTTTTTAGTCATGTAAACTGGAATTTGTGATTGACAAGCAACCATATCCTAACCAACATGGATATGTTAAAACATTACCAAAAGACCCCTTAGAAACAAAAATGCGAAAGAATTACGTCCCAAAATCCACACACAATGTAAGTATACAAGAAGAGTGATATGGCATTAAAATAAAATACATCATCTTGTTCAGTATGCGGATTGTTTTGTCAACCTGTGTACAACACACACATTACATATCAACTTTTGATGCCTGGAAATCAGCTCTGTTGCCTGGTAATCCCCAGCTTTCTATACATACATAAAACATTTTCTTTTTCCGTCAATATAATTAGCAACCAAAATTTCAATATTAGAGCCTTAAAGTGATGCTTAATTAGTTGACTGAGTGCTTTGCTTTTATCAGTGTTGACAGATTGTAATTAGAGCAGGCTGCGTAGAACTAGCATAACAGCTGATAGATGCTTCAACAGCTAGTATATCTCCATAAGCACAGACAGATAACTGATGTGCATAGTATATTAACCTTGTTAATGTGGAGAATAGCAACAGCAGCATAATACAAGTGGCTTTAATTAGAAAATACTAAAGAGTTAACTTAAAAGGGTCAGTCATTAAAGAGACTCTGTCACCTACTTTTAGGCCTATAAGATAAGCTTAGGGGTTGAAATTAGGGGACCCACTGAGTCTAAGGGTTCTTCCACACGGCCGTATGCGTTTTCACATTTTTTTGGCCGCGTTGTAAAACTGCATGAATGTCCATCTTTCCACAGCTCACAGCCAGTGTTTTCTCGCCCATTCACACAACCAGGAGTGATGTTTTTAGCAAACAAAAACCTTGTACCCCAGAGAACCCTCGCTCTGCCAAAATCCTCAAGATGCCTTCCAATACCTATACAGAGGCACCTGTAAGCTTTTGCAGTGTTTGACACTGGTAAAATGCCTCCCCCTCCCTTTTTTTTTTGCAGCTCCCATAGGAGTCTATGGGAACTGCCGCCGTATATCAGGCAAAAGATAGTTCCGGAACTATCTTTTTGCCTGCCGTATATGTGTCAGCGTGTATTTCAGCCGTGTATGTTCCATTTTTCACGGTCAGACGTATTTACGTGCCATATATTCGCCCATGTAAACGGATGCATTGGAAGTCAATGCCTTAGATGGTCATGTATATCGGTCAGCCATAAAGACGCGCCATTTATGTGGTCATTTGAATGAAGCCTAAGAAGTAAAGATCACTGTATTTTAAGTAAAAAAAAATCCTGTTTAAACTGAGTTATGTGCAACATTTTAGGAAGGGATTTTGGAGCTTAAAGTGAATCTGTCACCTATTATAAGATAAGCTTATGGGCTGAAAGTAGGTGACCCACTAAGTCAGAGGATGTAAGTGCTATACTTACCTCCCCTGTCATTCCCTGGTGTGAGTGCTGAAAGCTGCCGCTCAGTGCATTGAGCAGCGCTGTTAAGTAGTCCACCCATTATAAAATTAGAACAGGTGGACTAATTAGCAGCAGCTTTCAGCGCTGCCGCTGGGGGAATCATGGGGAAGGTAACTATAATACTTACATACTCGAACTCACCAGGTCACCTACTTTCAGACCCTAGGCTAAGCCTATAGGGCTAAAAGTAGGTGACAGATTTCCATTAAGCTCCAAAATCCCTTCCTAAAGTGTTGGCCATAACCAAGTTTAAACTGGAATTTTTACTTAAAACACAGTGTTCTTTAGTTCTTATATAATAGAGAATGGAGGGGTGACTTTCTAGTGGGTCTGTCGAGTCTCTCTGCCCTACTATAATCAAAAGATAATTATTTCCTATGCAGGAGTAGAGAGGAGAGTTATTAGTGAGCAATTATGCTCTAATTACTGAGCAATCAGGAGCCATTATATGTGCCCGGTAGAAGAAATTATGTTACTGACCTCCAAAATATACCATCTTGTTCTAATGGGTTAAAAAGAAAGTGATTGTGGTTTAGAGATTGGAGTCACAACAATCCATCTACATAGTAACTGAAGCTAAAACAGAAAACGAAGGTCCATCAAGTTCTCCCTGTTATTTAAAACTGCTGAAACTGTACAACATGCTCATTGTACAATTTGTGTAGCAAATTCAACTCCAGCTCTATTATGTTCATGAAGTGTGCGGTGCTCAATTACAGCTGCACAACACTCTCTAACCCCTCCTTGCACTGATCTCTGTGATCAGCACGCAGAATGATCAGCAATGTAAAACAGCTGTTTTTGATCACAAGGATTATAATGGATGTTGCTACAAAGGCTTAGAGGGAGAGTCAGGTGCACACATGTCAAGTGTTTTTCTTCTTGGAGGGAGGGGAGCAAAGTAACATAGGATCCAAAAAGTTATATAAAAGCACAGACAGAAAAAGTGCCATATCAGGTTTCAACCAGGGTAATGTGAAAGTAATTAAGTTTAAAATTGTGTTTGTACATTGGAAACTCAATAAGTAAGGTAGGAAGCCAGACATCAGAGCCAAGCTCTAAAATGAAATAGCTTTCAAGAGTCTTTATCCTCTTATCTAAGGCTCGCCGTAGTCACTCATGTCTCATGGAGTAATATTATGCCTTTATTGTCACTTATAATGTTTATAGTCATGCTTCTGGTTATTAATTTTACTGATCAAACATTAATTCCAAAATTGTATGAGGTTAGAGTTTACCTCCCCTGGCTACACCTATTTGTACGTCGCTTTGTTTCGATATGTTTGAACTACAGATCATAGGTGGATAAGTGGTAATCATGGTATAGAGAGTCAAAGATAGAAAACAGGAACAGTGCACATGGTTTGATATGGTTTTGCCTACTAGGTCCTTTTTATTCTTTTTTTCAGAAGTAAATCACACAATATTAGTAATCACATACCAACCAGAGCCAATAGAAGATGGAAAGTACAACTACCTGATTCTTTAGGATGTGGTAGAGTGGCACTGTTGGTGCCACTATGGAGCAATATGTCAGGCAATCAAAAATAATGTTCAGCAGGGAAAGGGTGTAAACACATTCATCCAGTCCTGTTAAGGAAACTGACCAACAGATTTTGAAATGGGAAAAATGTGATTGTTCCCAGCAAGAGAAACCACATAATCTTGTAGATATGGTACCTTTTAATGCTAACAAAAATCAGTGGTTTCTCTTGCTGGAAACAATCACATTTAGCTCTACTGGTCAACACGGTACCAAACCTTTTTCATTATATGAAATAGGAAAGGAACAGGCCGAATGATGTGTAGAACATGGAGGTTTTGGGTTGCTTGATGTCTGAGACAAGTCATCTAGCAGCAGTGGTAGAAACGGGTGAGGTCTAGGATCTTTCACTGATCTGTCTTGACTGGACCTATGAATAAAGCGGAGCACCCATCCCAAGAAGAGCGACCCCACATCTGGAACCTAAATTGATTCCCTATATGTCCTTAAGTGTAATATGGAGGTGTGGGAATATATGAGGACAAGGCCGGACAAAACAAATAAAAAAGCGAGGACAGAATTCAGGAGATACAAAAGTCAGAACCAGAATGAGAAACAGACAGTTGTAGTCCAAAGAAGGCACTAAAAAAAGCACACAGAAGCACAGTTGCACCGTAATAGGTGTTCCCTGCATTTGAGGGAAATTGTCAGTCAGAGCTTGGAAAAAATAGGTGAGTCTTTCCTACAATGGCTGTGGACAGCACTGTTATGGCTTCTGGGGGTGGACACTTTATGGAAGAAATGTACCTTGTAATGAGATGTTTTTGGGGGTGTAGGTGCTACGCCTTGCCTCTGATTTAGTAAGAGATGCTGAATGTTAGTTAAGGGCCTGACAGGCCCAGGATTTATTTTGTTTCTCAACTATGATGTTTATGACTTGTTCTGCCTCAAAACACGTGACAATTTGACTGTGGAAATCCACAGTTTTGGAGTGTATTTCTTCAGGTACCAACCATTTCACCCCAGAGATGGCTATCCTCATGAGCTGATTAATTCCCAGGTTGCCACAAAGGAAAACGCACTATAAAATCTTGTCTCTGGTGGTGGCTGCATAATTCTTAATATGATATTTTACCTTATTTCCTGTTAGTTTCATAGATGAATATAGACAGTTCTTCAGTCCTCTTTATCTGCATATATACATAGTTA
This sequence comes from Eleutherodactylus coqui, assembly GCF_035609145.1. Lineage (NCBI taxonomy): Eukaryota > Metazoa > Chordata > Amphibia > Anura > Eleutherodactylidae > Eleutherodactylus > Eleutherodactylus coqui. Next base: position 155,265,588 of record NC_089841.1, read on the forward strand.
CAGCTTGTCCTGCTATAGCATTTCTCGAAGGAATATGATCATTAGATCCCTTTAATCACAGCTCAGCTTATCATCTTTCCACTCCACATTCTTAAGCCTGTAATGGGAAAGAGCTTCAAATAACATATACAGACTACGTGTTTGCTGATGACAAATAAATGAACTTTTCCTCGTTCCTGTGGAGAGAAAGTTATGGATGCCAAAGCAACATGGAAGACCTGCGAAGAGAAATTATATGATCAGCCATTAGCTATTGAGGAACCACAATGTAAGTGTTTGCTTTGCTTCCTTGATAAGCATAATTATGAAACATAGGAACTCAATTAATGTAGGCTTAAGAGTATATTCAGACAGTGCGGTTCAGGTGTAGCTTAAACTGCACCAAGCCCAAACCAGAAAATTACATGTGATTTTACTCCAATTTACCACAATTTTCAATGCAGTTGCAATAAACACAGCAACTACATTGAAAATTGTGGTAAAAACACATGCAGTTCTCCAGTGCGGTTTTGGAAGTGGCTTTAACCTCATATCAGCAACGCCATCTGAATACACTGTAGTACACAAGGATCAATACTGGTTTAAAGGCTTTAGGTACTATTTGTGGTTTCGGCATGGTGGCTCAGTGTCTTGGTTGCCTTGCAGTGCTGGAGTCCTAGGTGTAAATCTGAATAAAGACAACATCTGCATGAAGTTTATATGTTCTCCTTGTGGTTTTGTGGGTTTCTTCTAGGTACTCTGGCTTCCTCCCACACTCTAAAAACATACAGATAGGTGAATATACCTTGTGAACCCCAATGGGAACAGAACCCAATATCAAGTGATGTAAAGTGCAGCGTAGTTTGCATGACCTATATAAATGTAGGCGATTACTATGGTTTCAAGAAGATGCCTAGGTATAAAGGGTGAGACAAAGATTACATTAAGGGTATTGCAATAGATTGTTATGCTGGTGAGGGTACTAGTGACATATATAGAAAGAAATGGGCCCCCAATTGTGTACTGGTTTTGCAACTGAGAAAGGAGGGCCCAATGTTTGTTCCCTTTTCTATCTCTTTCTATAACCTTTCTGTCAATTGCCATACCCTCTAGTTTGCTGACAATGCAAGTTTTTTAATCCCTTGAGCCTCATGTTGACGGCCGTAACGGTAAAACTCTGCAGGTCTCCCCGCAGCGTTTTACCAGTGTTTGTAAATTACAGCTCTGCTGGCAGAGAGCCATCAAAGACAACGTATGGGCAGTGTGTACTGCACATGCCCGCGTATTACACACACACACAGGCATGTGCAGTATGACTGGTTTTTTTCTTGCAAATTCCCGGCTCTGTTTCATAGCGTGGTTGCGTATGAAATCACTGGTGATATGCAATGTATTGCGTATGGACAGCGTTTACATACACTGCTTGTACAAAAGTATGGGGCTCACGCTGCGCGGTACACGAGAAATAGAACATGTTGCGATCTGTTTCTCACGTGTATCTACACACAGTGTCTACACACACATGTGCATTGATTAATGAAAGTCCATTGACTTCCATTGACTCCATTCACCACGTATCATGCAACCGTGCATCATACGCAGTGAAAAAACACTCCCCCCCCCCCCCCCCCCCCAAGTGATGCAAGGCAGTTTTGATATAAAAATGTTGGCGAGTGCGATATCGGGCCATGGATCACTCGCCCGAGTGAAGTTTGCCTCAGACAGATAACCATACCACATAAAATAACTAATATATAACTTTTACCACACGTGTGCTATATGTTGCTACTATTTTGAAAACCTCCTTTTATGCAGTTTGGACATCAGAACCCATGTAATTATTGCAGCAATTTTTCTAATTTTTATAAAAATATCCCAAATCTATTTTTAAGGGAACAATCCAGTTCTGAGGTGACTTTCAGATGCCTATATATTAAAAACACTGATAAATCACCCCCTTTTCAAAATTGTAACCCTCAAAGTTTTCAAAACGGCATTTACAAAATCTATTAAAGGGGTTGTCTCGCGAAAGCAAGTGGGGTTATACACTTCTGTATGGCCATATTAATGCACTTTGTACTATACATTATGCATTAAATATGAGCCATACAGAAGTTATTCACTTACCTGCTCCGTTGCTAGCGTCCCCGTCGCCATGGATCCATCTAATTCTGATGTCTTCTTGCTTTTTTAGACGCGCTTGCGCTGTGCGGTCTTCTGCCTGGTGAATGGGGCCGCTCGTGCCGGAGAGCTGGTCACCGCGTCGTCATCGTAGCTCCGCCCTGTCACGTGTGCCGATTCCAGCCAATCAGGAGGCTGGAATCGGCAATGGAACGCACAGAGCCCATGGTGCACCATGGGAGAAGACCCGCGGTGCACCATGCGAGAAAACCGCAGTGCATCCCTGGGAAAGGACCGGCGGCCATCTTTGGGAGAAGATTTTTTAAAGTCCTTATTTCATCGGATCGGTGAGTAACAAGCGGTTTAAAAACTGTTTTAATTTGCTATTTTATGCCAGGGGGGTGACAGGGGGAATGGGGTAAGGTAACATTTTGACTCTTTATGTGGTTCACAGGAAGTAAAGCAAAGTGGAAGCCAAATTTGAAAATTTCATTTTTCTTGCAATATTTTTTTCTCTGTAAGACAGCAGAAAAAATCAGATAAACAAAACTCAATATGTATTACCCTGCATGTGCAGTTTTTAAAAATATCCCAAATGTGGCCTTAGTGTGTAACATGACTCAAACACAGACCTCAGAAATGAAGGAACACCTTGCGGATTTTAGGGTCTCCTTTTAATTGGGCCAATTTTTCATTGCCCTACTTAGAGTATCATCATTTTTGTGGGCTTTTTTTATGGGATAAGATTTTTATTAGTACTGGTTTGGGGTGCAGAGAACATTTTTTGATTGGTTTTTATTGCATTTTTAAGAGACAAGCTATCAAAAACATAATTCCGACATCGTTTTTTTTTCTTTTTGGAATCCGTTCACCATCCGATATATGTGATATCCTTAGTCGGCGGCTCAGTGCAGTTGCAACAATACCAGATTTACTTATATAAAAAAATTGCCAATTAAAGCATTTTTCACTGGATTTTCTTTCTCGCATCGCCATATTCATTCACTCATAACTATTATTTTTTATTTTTGGAGCTGTATCAGGGCTTCATTTTTGCAGGCCAAGTTGATGTTTTAATTTGTGCTCTTTGTTAGAGAGTAGAGATGAGCGAACGTACTCGTCCGTGCTTGATATTCGTGCGAATATTAGGGTGTTCGGGATGCTCGTTACTCGTAACGAGTACCACGCGATGTTCGGGTTACTTTCAGTTTCCTCTCTGAGACGTTAGGGCGCTTTTCTGGCCAATTGAAAGACAGGGAAGGCATTACAACTTACCCCTGTGACGTTCAAGCCCTATACCTGTGCCGGAGCTGCTATAGGGAGAGGAGTTAGTGTAGGCTTCAAGAGCCCCAACGGTCCTTCTCAGGGCCACATCTATCCGTGTGCAGTACTGTGGAGGGTGCTGTTAGCAGTGTTGCACAAATTTTTTTTTTTTCAAAATCGGCAGTCTGCAGAGCATTGCGCCTTGCAGTAATAGTCCAGGGATAGAAGTGGTGGTTAGGCAGGGAGAGTGTTAGTGAGTGTAGGCTTCAGGAACCCCAACGGTCCTTCTTAGGGCCACATCTATCCGTGTGCAGTACTGTGCAGGCTGCTGTTAGCAGTGTTGCATATTTTTTTTTTCAAAATCGGCAGTCTGCAGAGCATTGCGCCTTGCAGTAATAGTCCAGGGATAGAAGTGGTGGTTAGGCAGGGAGAGTGTTAGTGAGTGTAGGCTTCAAGAACCCCAACGGTCCTTCTTAGGGCCACATCTATCCATGTGCAGTACTGTGCAGGCTGCTGTTAGCAGTGTTGCATATTTTTTTCTTTTCAAAATCGGCTGTCTGCAGAGCATTGCGCCTTGCAGTAATACTACAGGGAGAGAATTGTGTAGGCAGGGCCAGAAGACATATATTATTGATTGAATATAGTCAGTGGGCCCTCCGTTTCCAAAAAAGGGAAAAATTGTATTTGTCCTGCAGTCTTGCGCCAATTTATTTCCTGCCTGGGAAAAGTAACCGCTGTGCTGCACTTCATATAACTGCATTTCTGTGCAACACATATCTTATCTGATTGAATATAGTCAGTGGGCCCTCCGTTTCCCAAAAAGGGAAACATTCTATTTGTCCTGCAGGCTTGCGCCAATTTATTTGCTGCCTGGGAAAAGTAACCGCTGTGCTGCACTTCATATAACTGCATTTCTGTGCAACACATATCTTATCTGATTGAATATAGTCAGTGGGCCCTCCGTTTCCCAAAAAGGGAAACATTCTATTTGTCCTGCAGGCTTGCGCCAATTTATTTGCTGCCTGGGAAAAGTAACCGCTGTGCTGCACTTCATATAACTGCATTTCTGTGCAACACATATCTTATCTGATTGAATATAGTCAGTGGGCCCTCCGTTTCCCAAAAAGGGAAACATTCAATTTGTCCTGCAGGCTTGCGCCAATTTATTTGCTGCCTGGGAAAAGTAACCGCTGTGCTGCACTTCATATAACTGCATTTCTGTGCAACACATATCTTATCTGATTGAATATAGTCAGTGGGCCTTTTCTTTTTAAAAAAAGGGAAACATTCTATGTGCCCTGTCTCTGTCAGTCCTCAGCGTTCTGTGTACGTGTGTGGTGGGTGGAGATAGTAAACAAATCATACGCAGCCAGCTACGTTTAACAGCAGGCTTGCGCCAATTTATTTCCTGCCTGGGAAATCAAATCACTGTTAATACACCATGCTGAGGGGTAGGGGTAGGCCTATAGGACGTGGACGCGGGCGAGGACGCGGAGGCCCAAGTCAGGGTGTGGGCACAGGCCGAGCCAGTGCGGTGGCCAGGGGTAGAGGCAGGGCCAGACCGAATAATCCACCAACTGTTTCCCAAAGCGCCCCCTCGCGCCATGCCACCCTGCACAGGTCAAGGTGCTCTACGGTGTGGCAGTTTTTCACAGAGACGCCTGACGACCGACGAACAGTGGTGTGCAACCTTTGTCGCGCCAAGATCAGCTGGGGAGGCACCACCAACAGCATGCGCAGGCATATGATGGCCAAGCACCCCACAAGGTGGGACGATGCCCGTTCACCGCCTACGGTTTGCACCACTGCCTCTCCCCCTGTGCCCCAACCTACCACTGAGATCCAACCCCGCTCTGAGGTCACAGGCACTACCGTCTCCTGGCCTGCACCCACACCCTCACCTCCGCTGTCCTCGGCCCCATCCAGCAATGTCTCTCAGCGTAGCGTCCAGACGTCGCTAGCGCCACAGTTTGAGCGCAAGCGCAAGTACGACGCCACGCACCCGCACGCTCAAGCGTTAAACGTGCACATTGCAAAATTGATCAGCCTAGAGATGCTGCCGTATAGGCTTGTGGAAACGGAGGCTTTCAAAAGCATGATGGCGGCGGCGGCCCCGCGCTACTCGGTTCCCAGTCGCCACTACTTTTCCCGATGTGCCGTCCCAGGCCTGCACGACCACGTCTCCCGCTACATTGTACGCGCCCTCACCAATGCGGTTACTGCCAAGGTCCACTTAACAACAGACACGTGGACAAGCACAGGTGGGCAGGGCCACTATATCTCCCTGACGGCACATTGGGTGAATTTAGTGGAGGCTGGGACAGAGTCAGAGCCTGGGACCACTCACGTCCTACCCACCCCCCGAATTGCGTGCCCCAGCTCGGTGGTGGTATCTGCGGGGGTGTATGCTTCCTCCACTAAACCACCCTCCTCCTCCTCCTACGCAACCTCTGTCTCGCAATCAAGATGTGTCAGCAGCAGCACGTCGCCAGCAGTCGGTGTCACGCGGCGTGGCAGCACAGCGGTGGGCAAGCGTCAGCAGGCCGTGCTGAAACTACTCAGCTTAGGAGAGAAGAGGCACACGGCCCACGAACTGCTGCAGGGTCTGACAGAGCAGACCGATCGCTGGCTTGCGCCGCTGAGCCTCCAACTGGGCATGGTCGTGTGTGACAACGGCCGTAAGCTGGTGGCGGCTCTGCAGCTCGGCAGCCTCACGCACGTGCCATGCCTGGCCCATGTGTTTAATTTGGTGGTTCAGTGCTTTCTGAAAAGCTACCCCCACTTGTCATACCTGCTCGGAAAGGTGCGCCGGATCTGCGCACATTTCCGCAAATCACACATGCACGCTGCCACCCTGCGGACCATGCAACATCGGTTTAATCTGCCAGTGCACCGACTGCTGTGCGACGTGCCCACACAGTGGAACTCTACGCTCCACATGTTGACCAACTCCAACTTGCGCGGCGCAGTGGGAGTCAGCCTCCTCAATTATTTACAGAAGAGTGGGCCTGGTTGGCAGCCATCTGCCAGGTCCTTGGAAAATTTGAGGAGTCTACCCAGGTGGTGAGCGGCGATGCTGCAATCATTAGCGTCACCATTCCTCTGCTATGCATCTTGAGAAGTTCCCTGCAAAGCATAAAGGCAGACGCTTTGCGCTCGGAAACAGAGCCGGGGGAAGACAGTATGTCGCTGGATAGTCAGAGCACCCTCCTGTCTATATCTCAGCGCGTTCAGGAGGAGGAGGAGGAGCATGAGGAGGATGAGGAGGAGGGGGAAGAGACACCTTGGCCCACTGCTGACGGTACCCATGCTGCTTGCCTGTCATCCTTTCAGCGTGTATGGCCTGAGGAGGAGGAAGAGGAGGAGGAGGAGGAGGAGGAGGATCCTGAAAGTGATCTTCCTAGTGAAGACAGCCATGTGTTGCGTACAGGTACCCTGGCACACATGGCTGACTTCATGTTAGGATGCCTTTCTCGTGACCCTCGCGTTACACGCATTCTGGCCACTACGGATTACTGGGTGTACACACTGCTCGATCCACGGTATAAGGAGAGCTTTTGCACTCTCATTCCCGAAGAGGAAAGGGGTTCGAGAATGATGCTATACCACAGGGCGCTGGTGGACAAACTGATGGTAAACTTCCCATCCGACAGCGCTAGTGGCAGAAGGCGCAGTTCCGAGGGCCAGGTAGCAGGGGAGGCGCAGAGATCAGGCAGCATGTACAGCGCAGGCAGGGGAACATTCTCCAAGGCCTTTGCCAGCATTATGGCTCCCCAGCAAGACTGTGTCAACGCTCCGCAGTCAAGGCTGAGTCGGCGGGAGCACTGTAAAAGGATGGTGAGGGAGTACGTAGCCGATCGCACGACCGTCCTCCGTGACACCTCTGTCACCTACAACTACTGGGTGTCGAAGCTGGACACGTGGCCTGAACTCACGCTGTATGCCCTGGAGGTGCTTGCTTGTCCTGCGGCTAGCGTCTTGTCAGAGAGTGTGTTTAGTGTGGCTGGGGGAATCATCACGGATAAGCGTACCCACCTGTCAACCGACAGTGCCGACAGGCTTACACTCATCAAGATGAACAAAGCCTGGATTTCCCCAGACTTCTCTTCTCCACCAGCGGACAGCAGCGATACCTAAGCAAAACGTAGGCTGCACCCGCGGATGGAAGCATTGTTCTCTCTCACCATCCAAAACGGGGACATTTCTGCTTCATCAATCTGTGTATAATATTCCTCCTCCTCCTCCTCCTCCTGCTCCTCCTCCTGAAACCTCACGCAATCGCGCTGAACGGGCAATTTTTTTTAGGGCCACAAGGCTCACTCATATAATTTTTCTAAACAATTTTTATACGTTTCAATGCTCTTAAAAGCGTTGAAACTTTAACTTGAACCAATTTTTCGTTAAACTGGGCTGCCTCCAGGCCTAGTTACCACTTAAGCCACATTAACCAAAGCGATTAATGGGTTTCACCTGCCCTCTTGGTTGGCCATGGCCAATTTTTTGGATGTACATTAGTACTGTTGATACAGCAATTTTTGTGGGCCCTCGCCTACAGTGTAATCAAATGAATTTTTAGCCCACCTGCATTACAGGTGACGTTACATCCGCTGTGTTGGGCAATGCAATGGGATATATTTATGTACCGTCGGTGGCTTCCTGGCACCCACCCATGCTGTGGGTCCACAGAGAATTATAAATGCATCTGTTTCCACATCTAAAGAACCCCAGTCAGACTGGGGCATGCAGTGTGGGCCGAAGCTCACCTGCATTAAGCACGACATTACTACCTCAGCTGTGTTGGGCAATGCAATGGGATATTTTTATGTACCGCCGGTGGGTTCCAGGGAGCCACCCATGCTGTCGGTCCACAGGGACTTCACAATAGGGAGTTGTACCTGCCTGTGTCTATGAATTAAAAACCGCGGTCTGACTGGGGCATGCAGACACCTTGACAGAATGAATAGTGTGTGGCACATAGGTTCCCCATTGCTATACGTGTGCAGCTCCTGATGGCGGTGGCACAGGATTATATTTCTCATTGCTTCTGAACAGCATTGTGGGCTATCGCCCTGCCCCTTTTAAAGAGGGTCGCTGCCTAGCCGTGCCAACCCTCTGCAGTGTGTGCCTGCTTTTCCTCTGGCAGACGCACTTATAAATAGACATGAGTGTGGCGTGGCATGAGGGCAGCTGAAGGCTGGGCAGGGACAGTTTGGTGTGCGCTGTGGACACTGGGTCGTGGGGGGGGGTGGTTGGTCAGCATGTAACCCAGGAGAAGTGGCAGCGGAGTGTCATGCAGGCAGTGATTGTGCTTTGTTGGAGGTAGTGTGGTGCTTAGCTAAGGTATGCATTGCTAATGAGGGCTTTTCAGAAGTAAAAGTTGTTGGGGGGGTGGGGCCACTCTTGCCGGTATTATGGCTTAATAGTAGGACCTGTGAACTTGAGATGCAGCCCAACATGTAGCCCCTCGCCTGCCCTATCCGTTGCTGTGTCGTTCCCATCACTTTCTTGAATTGCCCAGATTTTCACACATGAAAACCTTAGCGAGCATCGGCGTAATACAAAAATGCTCGGGTCGTCCATTGACTTCAATGGGGTTCGTTACTCGAAACGAACCCTCGAGCATCGCGAAAATTTCGGCCCGAGTAACGAGCACCCGAGCATTTTGGTGCTCGCTCATCTCTATTAGAGAGCATGTAACGTTTTGATAATTTTTCTGGCATGTTTTGGATGCTGAGGTGTACAAAAAACCACAACTCTGACATGTTATTTTTACTCTGTGGGTCATTACAATTATAGAATTATATTTTACTCCTTCGGACCAAAAAAGAATTTTTCATTCAAACATTTTTTTTGCCTTGCCGTATTGAGAGAGTCATAACTTTTTTATTTTTGCATTTATGAAGCTGTATATAACTTTATAATATAATAAGTATATAACTTTTTGATAGTTTTTTATTTAATTTTTTGTGAGGCAAGATGATCAAAATAAGCAATTTTGGCATGTTTCCCCCCTCCTTTTTTAACTGCTTCTTGCCAAACAGGATAAATAACATAATAATTTTACAATAACCAATCATTATGAATGTGTTGATACCAAATTTGTGTGTATTTTTTTCAATTTACATTTTCCAATAATAGTATTTCATTGGAAAATGGCGCTTTTCAGATTTTTGTTTCGGGGGGGGGGGGTTGTGTATGAAAACATTTTTTATTAATTTTTTTTCCACAAGGGGGCTTGAAGATGCGATCCTTTGAACACTTAGATAATATACTGTACTACATATCGTATAGTGCAGGGCATTATCTGACATTGTTAGTTCATCACTGACAGTACAGCCCTATTACTGTCAGTGATGAACTGATACTCACAGGCCACTGTACATTGCAGACCCGGAGGTCATGGTTTGACCACCAGTAGCCATGGCAACCATTGGTAGCCCGTGCTTTCCCCATTGTAAAAGTGCCAATGGGGAAAAGGAGGGAGCCTTCTCCAAACCCTCTAGATGTTGCTGACTGCGCAGGCATTGGTATCTAAGGGGTTAAGTTACAGTTGTGACGCCACTCTAATTACTGGTAATCAGCACCATACATATATGGTACAATGTAGAAACTACTTATATCAGATTTCTGAGCTATTTTTATTGATGACCTATCTTCTTGGGACCCCAATTGATCAATTGTTCGGATGCTCACTGTCACCGGCAAAACACACAGAGTATGGAGTGGAAGCCGTTGCTCCAACCCCTGTGTAGTAATCAGCGCTGTTAATTGCAGGCGCAGTTCCCATTGATTTTAATGGGACGTGCACCTGCAATTACCAGCGCTAGCCTCTACACAGAGGTTTAAGCTATCTGCATCTGCTTTGTACCCTATGTGTTTTGCCAGTGACAGCTGTTGCCTAAACAAGTGATTGGTCAGGGTCCCGAATGATGGACCCCAGCTAATCAACTATTGATGACCTATCCTGAGGATTGATCATCAATAAAAATAGCCTGGAAAACACCTTTAAAGCTGGGTTTCCCCAATACGGTAACGACATGAGTTTGATACTCTGCCCACCAATGGAAGGCAGTGGCCGAACAATCTTGCCAATAATGGCGGCAAGATAATGCGGCCATTGGCTGCTGTAGCTGGACAGGGTTTGAACCACAAGCAGTTTTTGTTGTGTAGAAACACAGACTTAACATAGCAAATAAATGACCAGCAATGAGATGAGACAGCAGCCGCTCGGAAGCTGTAATGAAATCTCCTGAAAGCAGCTGTGCTCGATTCTAGTACAATTATCCTTTATTTCCTGCACTAATAACAGATCTGTGCAGCTAGGCTTGAAATCTTCCACCTACTCTCACCAAAAATGCAATGTTCTAATGTGGAAACATTTAGTTGACTTAGAAGATTTCTTTCGTAAATTGTTCAGATTGGTATACAATATGTCAACAATGTAGACAGTAAATTTGCAGCTGTTAAGGAAAAAATAGATCAAGGTAAATGAAAAGGGACAGTCTGAGTTACAAATTATACATCTGTAAAAAGTACAGTGCAAACTAGGATTCTCAAGTATAGTACTACATGAAGAGGCATCAAAACAAAAAACTACTTTAAAGGGAATCTGTCACCATCTTTTTGCAGTCCCGTCTGAGAGCAGAACAAGGTAGTGACAGGCTTACTGAATACAATGATGTGTTTCTAGTGTATCTGCAGTGGGTTGGGAGAAACTTGCATTTTATTACTAGCTGCCAGACACATAGGACTAGTTCTCAATATTCATGAGCTACAGCTGACCTCACCTACCCCACTCTTCAGCCACTTATTGGCAGCTGTCTCTCTATTTACAGTAATATGCAGGCCGCAGTCAATCTTTGGCTGGAGGCTGGGTGATGCTAGAGGCCAGGGATGGGTTGTGAATCCAAAATTACAAAGTAGCCCCATGTTGCATGCAGTATACATATCTCGCCACAGCATTTTCTACAACGCACAGAATATGTTGGAACTGCAGGTATATATTATGGTGAAACCTTTTTTTATCCATTAAGCCTCTATGACATAAATGATCTGACTTGTTGAAGCCTCTATGATGGGTGCTGCATCTGCATGATCGCGGTAAGAGTCCTTTGTTACTGACAGCTGGGCTATTGCTATAATGACCAAAATTAAGGAAAACTCTGATCAGTAAACTCTTATCTCTGTCATTTAACTTCCTAAATGCTGCAATTAATTGTAACCACGGCATCTAGGTGGTTAGACAGATGGAGGGAGTTCCATCTGTTCCCATTGAACCCTTGCAAATGCAATCATGAGATGCTAATGGGCAACTATGGCAGCCACAGGCCTAGGAAAGGCCTACAAGCATGTCACAGCTGTATGATTAAGAGGGACCTTTCACATGGGACAGAATAGGCCACACAATGCACTGCAAGCCACAGTAAATTCCACACCAAAATATTACGTCCTTCATACTCACAAACTGGCAAAATTCTGGCGGAACTCGGAAACAGCGGACATAACTAAGAAACAGACATAAATCATGACTAACAAATGCTCAAAATACTCACATGCATATCTACACACATAGCCACATGGAATAACTCTAGAATGTATGAGGTATTAGTTCATATTTTGACCGAGATACTTAATCCTGCAAGCCCACTTCAAGGATCCTCATCGTCTCGCAGGTCCCTACTCTAAAGAGACAACTTCCACATGAAACCTGCCTGCATGCAGGGCAATTGTTCTGACAGGGACAACCCCACGCTGGAACCTAGGAATTTACCTAGACCTAGGGGACAAATGAAACCTAGGAACCTACCTAGACCTAGGGGACAAATAATGCCAGGGATTTGCATACAACACAGAACACCATGCACCCTAAACAGGACTGTTCACATCATACATCTAGCACATGCTCAGACACGCAGGAACATGACATCGTTCACATCTAAACACACTGAACATGCCAGTTCACACCTCAAGTCCGGCCACCTGCACAAAAAACGCAGGAACATGACACTGTTCCACTGAACACACAGAGGAAAGCCCAGCAGCCTCTAGCAGAGGAGCTGGTATATATGAGCAGTAGACCTGGGGAATTGGCTGGCTGGAGAGATCCACACCCAACCAGCTCAATTAACCCCCACCTGTAGGGATGTGCTGCTGGAAATCCATGCAGAACAACAGATCCCAGCAGGACACCCTTACACTACCTCCTCCTTAACCCATTCCCGCTGCAGGGCGTAAGTTTACGTCCTGGGAGCGGGGTACTTCCCGCAACAGGGCGTAAACTTACGTCCTGGAGATAGCGCGGGATCACATATGATCCAGCGCTATCCTGCAGCGGGAGCCGGCTGTCAGTCACAGCCGGCGTCCCGCTGCAGCAGCGGGGGGACATCGGAGATGCGCCCGCCACTTTTAACCCCTTCCCTGCCGCGATCTAAGTAGATCGCGGCAGGGGAAGAGTTCACAGCGGGAGCGCTGCTCCCTCTGTGTCTCCGGCCGGAACTCGCGATGTCATCGCGAGAGCCCGGCCTGTCACCATGGTAACAGGACGCCAGACACTGGCGTCCTGTATTGCCTATGCCTGAGATCGCTGTATGAGCGATAAGGCATGGGAGAGCAGTAGCTCTGCCATGCCTTATGACAGCGATCATCAGGGCAGTGATTAAAGTCCCTCAGAGGGACACAAACAGTGTAAAAAAAAGAAAGATTTAAAAAATGAATTTAAAAAAATGTAAAAAAAAAGTAAAAAACCCATTTTTTATGCTTTTTCTCAGATTAGCATAAAAAAAGGTAAAAAAAAATAAAACCCCACATATTTGGTATTGTCGCGTCCGTAACGATGCGTACAATAAGTTGCACATGCTTTTGACTGTGCACCGAAAAAAACGCTAAAAAAAAAGCTAAAAAACTGAGGCAAAATACTCATTTTTAGCATTTTGCCTCACTAAAAACGCAATAAAAGTGATCAAAAAAGTCGTATGTACACCAAAATGGTACCAATAAAATCTACAGCTCGTCTCGCAAAAAATAAGCCCTCATAGAGCTCCGTACATCAAAAAATAAAAAAGTTACGTGACTTTGAATGCAGCAATTTAGAATAGAAAAAAGATTTCCAAAAAAAAGGGTTTTTATTGCAGAAAAGTGGGAAAACCTAAAAAAAATGTTAGAATTTTGGTATCGTTGTAACCGTACCGGTCTGCAGAAAAAATGGAAAGTCTCATTTATGCTGCATGATTAACGGTGTAAAAAAAAAATAAAAAAATCTATGGCAGAATTGATGCGTTTTCTCTCTCTGCTATCATTAAAAAAAAAAAAAAAAAAAATTTACAATATAGTCTATGTACCCAAAATTGGCATCGATAAAAACTACAGTTCGCCACGCAAAAAACAAGCCCTTATACGGCCGCGTCCACGGAAAAATAAAAAAGTTATGGCTTTTGAAAAATGGAGATGGAAAAATACCAAAAAATCGCTTGGTCCTCAACGCCAAAATAGGCCATGTCATGAAGGGGTTAAACAGGGGCCACCGGAGACATAAGCACCTAGCACACAGGGGCCTGAGACACAGGGGACTGTCTGGCTGGAGAAATCCACACGCAGTCAGTTCAATAAATTTCCACCTGTGGGGCTGTGCTTCTGGAAATCCATGCAGATAACAGATCCCAGCCGCACACCCTTACACAAAATCTGCAGGCTACCTACAGATTTTGGTGTGGATTTCAACATCAAAATTTCAGACTGTGTGAAAGGTCCCGTAGAATGAACCTTCAGTCTAGCCTAATAGATTGCTTTATAATTTCAGAATCAAAAGGGAATAATTGTCTGTTATGCTGACTATACCAAAACTTTATAAGCATTGCAAGTAACAACACTATGTAAGGGCAAAATAACACCACCACATCATCCTTATGTCCTCCACTTCATACTAATGCCCCTCTTATATCCCTACTCAATAATAATGTCACTCACAGGTCCTTAAGGATGTGGTAGTAATACCCCTCAATGTCATGCTCCCATTTTATACGTAATAATGCTTTTTATATATATTTTTTTAAAAACTGTTATGCTCACATGTGCTGCTCCCCCTGCTCCCGGCCTCTGCAGTCCGCGCAATTCAGATAATCCCCTACTTACGAACATCTTCCGTCCCAGTAGACTGTTCTTAAGTGCATTTGTTCGTAAGTCTGAATAAATGCGCATTCAAGTAATATAATTCTTGGGTGTAAAAATATTAACCAAAATAAGATTTTAGGCTGCGTTCACACAGTGCGGATTTGCCGCGGAAATTCCGTCCGGAATTTCGCTGCGGCAAATCTGCTTACGGCCGCTAATCCCTGGGATTAGCCAGCCATGTGGACAAGATTTCTCAGAAATCTCGTCCACACGGGACGCAAATCCGCCACGGCAAAGCTGTCAGAAGCCGGCACTGCGGCGCGGACTAGCCGGCCGCAGCATGCTCATTCTTTTTCTTCCGATGCTGCGGCCGTGCTCTCTTCTATGGTAGCGCCGTCCGCAGCGGAAGAGCGAGCAACCGGGCCGCTTCAAAACCCGCGGCTAAGTGCCGCGGGTTTTGAGGCAGAGCTTCTCCCGGCGGAAATCTCGCGTTTTTTTGCTGCGGCCAAACCGCAAGATTTCCGCTGGGAAACCGGCGTGTGAGAACCCAGGCTAAATCTTACCTTGATAAACTGACACAGTTGGCATACGTGGACTGGCTTTCTGTGGCGAGTTACTGACTGGAAGCGGAGGCGGTGGATTATGCCAGAGCATAAGAAAAGGGAGACGATGGTGCATCAACAACAGGGGAGGATGGGTCATCAGCACTAGGTGATAAAGGGATGTTAACATCAGAGGGAAGGTGAGAAAATTTTGGCATGGTTGCTGTAAAACCTGACGTCGATGGCATTGGTTGAAGATCATGATGAGACTCATATTTTTCCATCCTCTTAAAGAACTGGTCTAAGGATACCTGGGTGGTGGCCTTCCTTTTCTTATCATATATGGCCCGGAAGCAATGAAGTGTATAGTGCATAGCTGCTGCAACCCTGGTGTACCATTCTACATTCAGGTCCTATGATTCAAAGAGTGACAGAGAGTCTTCAATCATCTGAAATGCCTGTGCCATCATCTTCGTCTGGAAATCCTTTGGTGCTGGTTCCACTTCCAGTTCTTCTTTTTCTTCCTTCTTCCTCTGGTTTTCCAGTTCAATGAGGTTTTCATTTGTCAGCTCTTGGTGGTGCACAGCAAAATATTCATGAAAGTCCTGTTCCTCGAGATCAAGGTCAAGCTTCTCGCTCACACGGGCGTTGCTGAAAGGCCTCCTTCACACAGGTATTGCTGAAGGTGCCGCGATTTGAATCACAGCTCTTTGCTCTGTTTTTTTTTTGTTTTTGGGCTGCAGCGATGCTGTGGCCAACGCCAGCTTTTAGCACTCCTCATCATTGATGAGGAGCGCTAAACGCCCAAAAGTAGAACAGACTCCACTCAAAAATCACAGTGCTGAAAAGCAGCTGTCTGAGGCTGTTTGAAAGTTGCAATGGTCCACTGGTCCATTGGCTGGAGTAGGGAGGTAGTGTTGGGCGGCAGGAAAATCATCCAGGAAAGGAGGGTGGCCTGATGCGTTATCTAAAAGGAGGAGAATGTTGAAGGGAATGTTCTAATCCCGGCAGTACCGTTCCACCTCAGGGAAATGGTGATAAAATCAGTCTTGAAACATAGCAAGAGTGACCCAGGCTTTTCGGTTACTCTTCCACACAACAGGAAGTGAGACCTTCGCTATATTTTTCAGGGCTCTTGGGTTTTCAGCATGATACACTAACAATGGCTTGAGCTTCATATCTCCTGCAGTATTACCGCCAAGCAGTAGCGTCAGTCTGACCTTTGCAGGTTTGAAGCCAGGCATAGACTTCTTTACAGATGTAAGATCTGTACGGCATCTACTTCCAATAAAGACTTGTTTCATCAACATTAAATATTTGCTGAGGTGAAAACTCGCCTTCTTTAAATGCACAACGCGCGTTCTACTGAAACCACGTGGGTACAGTAAGAACGAGCTACCATTTATGACATACGCTACTCTTGCTCACTGCTGACATTATCCTTATGCCCTTATATCCTTTTAGCTTGCAGACAACCTTGTTCGTATGTACCGAAGTTTGTAACTCGAATGTTTGCAAGTCGGGGACTATCTTTACTCTCAGTCACCTGCAGACTTCTGGTTAGGGCTTAAACAGACAAGCACATGTGCAAATACGCTCGCCACTACGGAGTGTATTTACACATGAACAAGTCAAAATCTTTTTTTCCTACTGTTTAAACTTCACCCTATTGCGCATGGGAAAAAGAAAGCAGGAAGATAGCCCCTGCCCTATCTTTTCTTACACGAAAAACTAATTGGAATATAATTTTATCCTCTATATGTTCATTATTTTTGGTCTTCTACTGTTACACTGGATCCTTTGAATCTGCATTTGTCCTGTGTTGTTTTAATACATAAATGAATGATACCAGTGTCCTGACATTTGATCATCAGTAAAGCCTGAGGTATGAGAAATGGTGAGAATAACATTGTTAAATTGTCCTTGACAAGTGCAAGCAAATTTTCCAGGAAGCGTTTGCTCTGAGTGCCCTTTTTGTCTCACTTGATAAATAACTTGCAAAGTGTCTTGCTTGGATTTGTGGCTCGCTAATCTTCTGTAATACAAGGTTGCCTGGGAATAAATCTGCATCAGTTAATCAGGGGATAAAGAGCTGTGATTGAGCAGACAGCTCCTGGGCAATGCTACAGTCATTTAAAATGATCCCAGTAATTGTGTAATCCATTAATCAGACTCAAATATCATGATAACTCAACTGATATTTCACAGAGCCTTTTTCTGGTCAAAGTAATATCCCATATCATCTCTAATCACACTGTCAGAAACACAAGTCATCTCACATTGATTCTGGATACTGTGCCAACGTTTAGTTTTACACTTTTTGTTCTGGCTATTCTTAAAAGGTGTCATTATTACGTAAAAACAAATTCCCCTGACAAAACATCTTATAGATTAATATAGATAATTATATTAAATTTATCCAAGTTAAAGGGACTGCATTTGTTATTCCAGACACAGTGTTAGGGTTTATTCACACGGGCAAGAATCTCACACGAGTTTTGTGCCATGCAAGACACACAAAACTCACACGAATATGAAATCCATTCTTTTGAATGGACCTATTCACATGAACGATGTTTTCCTTGCAGCATTGCAAACTAAATCGCAGCACGTTCTTTCTTTGGTAATTCCCGCAGAAAGCTTTGCCAATTGTTTTCAATAGGACCTAAAAAGATATTGCATGACACTCGCATACTGTGCGATGTTAATGCGAGTGCGATGTGATGTTTCCCATTGAAATCTATGGGAAACACTTGCGCTCCTTTGACACGCATTAAACACGTGACTGAGGATCGCTATTTCACAGGAGCATGAAAAAAGCATGTTGGCAATCGCAATATCGGGCCGAGTTTCCAGCCTTATATCACGCTGGCCCGTGTGAATGTAGCCTTAGGCCGGGGTCACACGGTGGAATTTTCAGCATAAATTCCAGCTCTAAAAACCAAACAAAATCCACAGCTTTCTGCGGTGGTTTTTGCCACAGATTTAGAGTCATTCACATGGGCTACAAAATCACACAGAAGCTTTCGCTGCAGAAAATTGCGTGGATTGACAATTTTCCGCTATCAAGTCCCAAGATTGATTAACAGTGAAATTGCCCATTCACATGATCGGGAGGTGTGTGTTTTAGCAAAAAAGTGCTGCAGCTCCAGGAGGAGAGAGATGAAGGAAAGTACCAGGGGAACCCTCTCTGCGGGGCTTTCCTTCATCTCAGTGGGTCTAGAGGGATATCTCCAGCAGCGCAGATGCTGGGGTTTCCCTGCAGGGCAGTAGAAGGAATTCCCCAGCAGTTGGGAGAGAGGCATTCCCCTGCAAGGGAGAAGGAGTTCCCCCGTAGCGGGGAGTGAGGGGTTCCTCTGCAGGGAAGAGGATCGAACTCCCCAGCAGCAGGCAGAGAGGAGTTTCCCTGCAGGGGAGACAAAGGAACTCCCCAGCAGCAGGGAGAAAGGAGGAAAATTCCTTCTTCTCCCCTGCAGGGGAATCCCAGCATCTGCGCTGCTGGGGAATTAATCACCCTTTTCCGGTCACCACACATAGTCTCCGATAGGAGTCTGTGGATGCTTCTGAGATTTTCTGCAACAAGATATGTCAAGACCTATTTTTTCACGCAGCAGGGAATTTCAGACGCTGAATTCTGCCTATAATGTCCTATCTTTTTTGGTGCGATTTTTTTGACAGGGATACAAATCGTTCATCTGAAAGTTTACATAGGAATCCATTAGTTCTATTAGAGACAATTTTTTGATGCATGTAAATTTGCTGCGGAAAATCATCCATGTGAAGGAGGCTTTAGGACTTAAACAAACTAGTGCATGTGCAAATGCGCTTGCCGCTACGGAGCGTATTTGCTTATGAGCAAGTCAAAATTCTTTTTTTTTTACAATTTATATTTTTGCATATATAAAGCATATCCGAGAAAGAAAGGGCAAGTCTTATCTGTTCTCACACTTAGTATTATTATCGCGTGAGAATCACACCAGTCAAAATGAAACTTATGAAATCAGTGGCCGCAAAACGTGACATAATCACATTAGGCCTTAGTCCTGCATGATTATCGCTCAAATGTGTTCATTTGAACTCATTTTGGGCGATAATTGTCCTGTGTAAATGGCCCATAACACGGTACCAAAATTTTTTCTTAATTCAGACATAAAAACATTTGTTTCGGCATGGGAATTTCGAAGGTGGATTTTGCCCATGGACAGGGCTACATCCGCATGCGGATCCATGCCAAAAGACACAGTAGAAAGCTGCGAATTTTGATGAAAATTCCACTGTGAGGGTGGACACCCACTGGCGATATTTTCTTTCTTGCGCTGCGAGAGCACGGGAAAACTCTCACCTTGCAGAGCAAGAAAGATGCCGAAATAGAACCGGCATATCGCCACTGTTTTCAATGGGGCCAGCGGCAGCAGTGCTAGCCCCATTAAAAACATAGGGAGAATACCACAGACCTCTGCCACAGCTGTCACAGCTGTGGCAGGAGTTTCCCTCATCCCCGCTGGGACCGGGGATGAAAGAATCCTCTGCCACAGCTGTCACAGCTGTGGCAGAAGTGCAGAATGATATTCCATTGCTTTCAATGGGATCAGCACTGCTGCCGATCCCCTTGAAAGCAGGGCTTTCTTGCAAGCCCCGCAGTATGATTATCGGGGAAGTGCTTGATATATAAGCCCTTCCCTAAACAATCATCAATAAGTGTTAAAAAAATTTTTTTTTAATTTACTCACCTCTCCGCCGCTCAGACGCGTCCTTCGGCTGGCTCCCCTGCACTGCTGTCCAGCACTTTCAGCATTTTTAAATCCCCGCCTCCTGAAAGGGCTGTGCTGATTGGCTGAGCGCTCAGCCAATTACCGATTGTGCTTAGCTATTCATTCATGAATAGCTAAGATAGTGCTATTTGTGAATGAATAGCTAAACACTATCTGTAATTGGCTGAGCACTCAGCCAAAAGCTGAGGCACTAGCTGCTATTGGCTGAGCCCTCAGCCAATCAGCACAGCCCTTTCAGGAGGTGGAAATTTTTAAATCCCCGCCTGCTGAAAGTGCTGGACAGCAGTGCAGGGGAGCCAGCCGGAGGACGCGTCTGAGCGGTGGAGAGGTGAGTAAATTAAAAAAAAAAATTTTTAAGACTTATTGATGATTTTCAGGGAAGGGCTTATGTTTCAAGCCCTTCCCCGATAATCATACTGCGGGGCTTGCAAGAAAGCATTGCTTTCAAGGTGATCGGCAGTAGTGCCGATCCCGTTGAAAGCAATGGGATATCATTCTGCACTTCTGCCACAGCTGTGACAGCTGTGGCAGAAGTCTGCGGCATTCTCCATATCTTTTCAATGGGGCTAGCGCTGCTGCCACTGGCCCCATTGAAAAGACTGGCGATATCCCGGCGTGATGCCATTTTTTTTTCTTGCACTGCGCTGCGAGACTTTTCATTTACACTCGCAGCGCAGTGGAGAAAAAAACACCAGTGAGTGTCCGCCCTGAATTCCACCTTGTGAACATACCTTAAGGCCTCCTTCAGGAAAGCATATTTTTACTTTGTAGGTGGTCCGTATTTTATAGACCGGAATGGGGAACTAATGTGAATCTCTGTATATGCTTACATGGGCGTATTTTTCACAGTCATGTTTTAAAAATGCTGCATACACAATTTTTTTTTGTAATTGCCTCCATTGGTATTAATTTTTATTGGGTAAATTCATACTGCTATTTATCCATTAAGAAATGAAACCAATGACATCAACTATGGAGGCAAATAAAGATAAAAGAATGATGAAATACTGATTAGATACAATGTAACAGGTCTGTATTATAGATCCATATTATGGATGTGTAACAATATGCTCATGTGAACCTGGCCTAAAAGTGGTTGTCACATTAGAGCAGGAGCTGCTTTTAGGGCTTCTTCAGATGGGCGTGATTTAGTCCCATTATGCTGCCGTGATTATCACTGGATGAAAGAAAACCATTGATTTCAATGGTTTTGTCTTCATTAGCGGTATTCTCGCCCATTAATAGTATGGGCAAGAAAAGTTAGGACTTGCCCTATCTTTCTCGCATGTAGTTAATACTACGTGCAGGCAAGATAGGGCAGGACCCATCTCCTTGCTGGTTTCTTCAAAGTGGAGTTTGAATGGCCCCAAAAAAAGGGTTCATGCGCAACTACGCTCTGTAGCGGTGAGTTTAGTTGTACATACGCCCATGTGTTTTTGCCCTTATACCAGCTCTTCATTTTGGCTCAAAGAGGGGAGTCCCTCTCTCCAACTTCTATGGTGTATGCAACAACCCCTTCAAATTTCCTGTGTTAAATGTACCCCTAAGAGCATATTTCCTGTTCTTCTTGACATTTCCTGACTTCAGCACATCCTCAGTGGTATCGTACTGTATCAATAAAATCAGATACATATTGCTTTCTAGTTGGACAAACTCCGGCAACACTGTGTTAGGGAAGGCTTATAAAATGTCTGTGAAGACCTATTTGTGTTATTCTGTGTCAGTTATTGATTTCCAATATTTTTTTAAACTTTTTCTGCTAGGAAATGGAGAGGTCTATAATAATTGAACAGAGAGAGAAAAAGTTGGAGAAAAAACTACTGTGGTGTTCAAGAGAACGTGATTATGGCAGTTGATTTATATTTATTAACACAATAATGACCACAAACATAACGCCAAAGCTACAAATCAATGGGTTAAAAATGACAATGCCAACGTCCCGAGGAGCCTCGTCAGAGTCCAGACCTCAATCCTGTTAAGAATGTACACCTTAGGGCTCTTTCACACGGGGAATTCGTGCAACTAACTTACATGCGCAAAAAAAATTGTGACTATTAGATCCAATTGTTTTCTATGGAAACATTCAGATGAAGGAATTTTAGCCGCACAAGAAACTTGCACCTAAGAAGAAAGGACATCAGTGACATTAGTGACGGGGCTTTCCTTCATCTCTCTCCTTCATGAGCAGCAGCGCTTTTTTTCAGCGACACGCAGCTCAGTGTGAATGGGCAGTTTCACCGCTAATTAAGATTGGACGATTTCCCGCTATCAAATCCCATTCATGCAAATTTTTTTGCGCGGCTAACTCCTGTGTGATTTTCACACCCATGTAAATTAGTCCTTATTTGAATATGTTGTAGTTGCAATAGTCCTTTTACACCGGCCTGAACATTCCCTCAAATGCCTATTCGCCCAACAATCAGGCTAGGTAAAGGGACCACAAATGCTCAAATTCTTAGTGGTCATAAACGCGCACCAATTTTCTTAAAAATTACACTGCATTTCCACATAAAAAATTATGCAGTAAAATGTGCAAGGAAATCCACCCGAGTTTAACAAGGATTTTGGTGTTGTTTTAGCTGCAGGTTTCACTCGTTACATTGAAATAAATGAAATCAGTAGTGTAATATCTGCAACTAATAGCGCGTGCTGCAAATTTGATAATCCACTACATGATTCAGATCTGCAGTGACTTTTTCCTCTGCTAGAGAATGAGGGTTTTTTTTGTTTTTTTTTTAAAACCTCAATTATTAACTCTGTACTGTACAGATACCATTATCCAAATGCTGCGACTAGTAGGCGGCGCGTGAAACCAGCCTAAGGCCTTTTTCACACGAGCATTTTATCATGGCTATTTTGCTAAGATAAAATGTCTGCCGAAAAATCGTAGCCATCTGAAGCGTCGGATTCCAATTCATTTGTTCAGATAGGAGATTTGCTGCAGAGTAAAATCAGCCAGCCAGAAAAGATAGCACATATGCTGCCGATTCTGGCTGGCCTCTTTTACTCACAGCTGGAAAGGATAGGTCTTGCCCTGTCTTTTGGCCTCAATAACCTGGCAGCTCCCATACAAGCATGGGGGAGCTGATGGCAAGGGGAGAGGGAGGGACTTTTGCAGAGGCTAGCGCTGCTAAATACCTCCCCCTCCCTTTGCCAGTTGCTCCCATAGGCTTCTATGGGAGCTTTTATTGCCGCGATCAGGAGGCAAAGGGAGGGGGAGTGAAGGGGAGACAGCTTAGCTCTCCCTCCCCGGCCATATGAATAGGTGAGAAAATGTGAGATTTAGCCACGACTTGTTTGCAGCTTTCTCTCGCTCATGCGATTTTCGGCCGCGATGCGGGCGGATGAAAATCACAACGCCCGTGTGAATAAAGCCCAGTTTTGAAAAAAGAGCAGGGTGAGCTAAAACCTATTAACACAGACTTCTTAATACTGACCTGAAGGGTTAAATAACTATACATTAAATTACAATTAGGAGTTTAATGCTATAAAGTCTAAAATCTTAACACTTGAATTGTGAAAAGTATAATCAACAATAGAAATTCCTACGGTAGGATTATGTTTTTTAAAAATATAAAAGAAAATGTCTTGTTTATCTTAAAGTGAAATGTTTATAAAGAGTGAGGAAAGAGAAGACATTATGGGTGTCAGATAAGAACAGTATATGATTGTGCTATCACTGGACTGCCACCAGGAGGAGTTTGCCTTCTACTTATCTCAATCACTCTGTCATGTGGTCATGAGGGTGCTCTATTCCATTATTACACTAGGTGCGGTTTCCATGCCAACAAGACCTCAGGGGTGCCATCCTGCTCATCCTTTCAAATGCCCTGATAATTGTGCCCATTTAGACTGTAGACATGATGCTACTGCTGAACTATTTTATTATATGATGCATTTTCTGTATACAATTACTCTGCTGCAAATGCTCCACAACCATAATCTCTTTTTATCCAGGCTATAGATGTGATATCAACCCATACATAATGTAATTTCTTGTTATGCTCCTAACTGTTGTTAGGCCCCAAATTTGGGAGAATTTTACAATACAGGCCAAACATTTTTGGTAAGAGCTTTGTACTTCTTTTAAATATAGTTGGGGCAGATTAACTAATAGTGACTAATTAGTGCAAACTTGAGGTCCATTTAAACATACAGATGATCACTCAAAATTCATCAGAAACTGACAGTTTTGAGTGATCATTTTGCATTAGCTACTAATGGGCTAATCAGTTTCATTAGTTTCATTTGCATGTATTTAGAGAGCAGCGGGTGGTTTGTTCTCTAAATACATCGCTATTATTCTCCTGTGGGCTGCCAGCTGCATATAATGCTATCAGCGCTGCCCGTGAAGAACACAGCATGCCGTCCCTCTTATCAGGGACGATGGCTTTTATGCTGAGCTGAGCTGAAAGCAATGGACAAAGTGTGCACGGTAAGTGCACACATTTGCACGCAACGGCCATCGCTCGAAAGTCTTCGTTTGGATGAATTTTGAGCCATAATCGTTGCATGTAAATCAGCCTTTTGACTAGACATTCTTAAAATGTGCCAGTTTATCACGGTGACTCATCCTGAGTGATAAATATGCTGCATCTTTAGACACCTTTGTCTACCTTTATAATACCTATTAAATGGTTTCGTTTTCGCCAGTTTTTATGGTGAAATTTTGGCTCAATTTTTGCTGCACAATCTTGCATTTAACCCCTTAACGACACAGGATGTACAGTTACGTCCTGTGGCTTCAGGGGGTATATTCCGCTCTGCTAACTAAACTAGACTACGCACTCCTCTAATTCGAACTTCTCACTCCCGCCTCCAAGACTTCTCCAGAGCAGCACCGGTCCTCTGGAACGCACTACCAAAGGCTACCCGAGCAATCCAGGACTCGCAGAAGTTCAGGCGTGCTCTAAAAACACCCCTTTTCAGGGAGGCATACTGCATTCACTAAACAAACCCCTCTGTACTCCACCTGATAACATGCTCCCTGACCTACTAACTGCAATCCCTGCCAGCCATCATAAACCGCTCCTGCAGTCATACTGTTTCTGCCGTCACATGGCTAAATGTCTTGACCATTGTCTGTGTATAGCACCCCTCACGCTCCAACTCACCATACTGTGCACATCTCCAGCCCTTTACCTTCTGTATCACCCCATTACTTGTAGTATGTAAGCTCGTTGGAGCAGGACCCGCACCCCTATTGTTTCCATCAACTGATTACTATGTAACCGTGGTTCTGTAATTTTTGGACTTTTGTCTTTCTGTACTCCCCCTGTCTATGTAAGCGCTGCAGAATATGTTGGTGCTATACAAATAAAGATTATTATTATATTCAGGGAGACTAGAACCCATTGATTTCAATGGGTTCATCCTAACTTCTTATTTTGCACCAGTTTTTTTTTTTTTTGAGGGCACAAAACAACAGGGCCTGCTCTATTTTGTGCGTGTTTGAGTCAAGAGGAGGTGCGTAGACACACCCATGCGCCTGCGTAGGTATGCGTTAAACGCAGCACATACCCACGATCACCGGCACTGCATTAGGCTAATTAGCCATTTACATCAGGTCAGGGGGATTCCAACACCCATGTATAGAGTCGGCACGTCAGCGATGACATGCTGAGATTTCCACCCCGCGAGCGGAATATTGCAATTGATTTCTGCTCATAGGCATGGAAATGCATTTTTCAATGCAAGTCCTATGGGTTGTATTTGCTGCAGGCCCCGAAGCTCCAGATCCCGCAGTGCAAATACCCCCGTATGCATAAGGCCTACAGGTGAGTGATTTTATTTGTCGTAAAGGATGTGGCCGAGGCAGGCTTTGTGCAGTGCTCCTCGAAATGGGACTCTACTTGTACATTGCCATACCCCATTCTGCCCTGCTTGTTTCAGGCAAACATGCTCTATTTGCACAGTAAATAAGAACTGTAAACTACAGTAACATAATGGTTTAAGCCTATGTAGACATATTCTGGCGACATTCAACTTTTCAGCTAAATTTGAAGCTTTATTATGTAGTTTACAAGAGGCAGAGAACAATGAATAATTAAAATCCCTATTAGTCCACAGCTCTGTGAAATAGAGAGGGCAGTAAAACAGAGATCAGGTGCGGAGGACATGATATCTACAAAAAATGTGACTATGGTCATTTTTTATAGGAGGCTAGTTCCACGCAGGCGCTCACAATTTCTCGCGTCAAAATCACATCTTTCTTCTCGTGATTTTTGAGCATCAGTGATGCTTTTCTTTAAAAATAATCTTGCATCGCACCGTTGCAGCCCGCGATAAAACCGCACGTTTTTTCCATGAAAGTTAATAGGACTTTCTAATGTTAGAATCAAGTTTGTGCATTGCGATACAATAAAAAGGAGGCTCCATAGGGAAACATGGGAGATTAAAAAAAAAATAAAAAATCGCACATCTCAGAAAAATAAAGCATGCCGCGATTTTTTATTCTCGCAACATTGCACCAGTGAATGACTCTCGCATCACATGAACATCGTGTAATTTTATCGCCCATGCGAAACTACCCTTAGTATTAACACAAGTGTTTAACGCAGGATATATCAGAATTAGAGATGAGCGAACGTGCTCGTTTAGGACAATTACTCGATCAAGCATCGCTTTTTTTGAGTAACTGTCTACTCAGGCGAAAAGATTCGGGGGGCGGCGGGGTGGAGCGGGAGGTAGCAGGGGGGAACAGGGGGGAGCTCTCTCTCTCTTCCCCCAACACTACCCCCCGCAACCCCCCGCTCACCCCCGGCGCCCCCCGAATCTTTTCGCCTGATTAGGCAGTTACTCGAAAAAAAACGATGCTCGATCGAGTAATTGCTCTAAACGAGCACGTTCGCTCATCTCTAATAAGAATACTTGCTGACTGGCAACAATTGGGTTAATGATTAAATTCCTGCTCGGGAGCCAAAGAGGTCCTTTCTTCAGCCTATGATCACTGTGGAAGGTGGATCAGGCTGTGTGTAGGCATTTTGATTGTCCTTAATGTTCCATTAAACACAATTACACCTCAGATTAAACTCTGCCATTTGTTGTCATTGAAAGTGGAAGTGAGGGCAAAATGAAAGAAAGGATTGTAATTAACCCCTCTAGATTGCTGCTCCTTGCAATACAAGATCTCAAATTACACTTCATTGTAATTGGATTTTTTTACATTTTCATCATCCTTTCCATGCACGCAATTCCCAAAGAGATGCCATATGCAATGGTTGGGTGATTGTTGTTGAGTTTTTGTTTTACTATGCAAATCATTGCCTGACTCTTATATTTTATTTGATACTTTCAACGTGGATATTTAACTCTGAATATTTTTGTAGTTGTTATTGGTATTGAATGAAAATATTTTGTATCGCCTATATTTTATCCTCATGACCACCATTTGAAATCCCTACATATTATTTCTTTGAAACGACCACTCAAATCGCATTGAAAAGTGATCTTGCAGTGGGGTGATCTTCTCAAAGATTAACATCATGCATAATATACTGTGGAACTGAAAATCCATTGCACAAGCTGGTCTTCGAAAAGAGGTGGTCTTTTGGCTGCCGTTTGTGCAGCCGCTTGGACGGCCCGGGTCCGGCGCATATACGCTGAGCCCAGAATGCAGTTGGGCGGAGGGAGACAGTTTAGCTCTGCTAAAGTGCCTCTACCTTTCGTCTCCCTCGTCGGCTGTCAGCAAGGGGAGGGGATGGGGCGGGAACTTGTGTGCTAGCGATGGGAGGCACGGGATGGGGTGGGAGCTTAGCAATTAGCTACCACCCCATCCCATTGTAAACAGCCAGCAAGGGGTGGAGAGAAGAAGGAAAGGAGGTGGGAGTTTAGTAGACACTCTGCTAAACTCCCTCCCACCTCCCTTCTCCGGCAGCTACCATGGACTCCCATAGAAGTCTCTGGGAGCGGCCATCATTTTCTGGCCAGAAGATAGTTCTTCAACTATCTTTCCTGGTCAACGTGAAAGTGCCCCGCTGAAATGCGCACTGTATGCGCTATCTTGGCCGTCCGCTTTTACGTCGTGGGAATACGCCCGTCTGAACTGATACAGTGTAAACCAATGCATCAGATGGGCAGCGTATATTGGCCTGCCGTGAAAGCACAGTCGATATACCTCATGTGATTGAAACCTTAGGGTGGTTTCAGATGGCCGTATGTGCAAATACATTCGCCACTGCAGATCGTATTTGCGCATGAACTAGGTTGGGAGATGGCAAGTGGCAGGCTAATATGCACGTGCCAGTGAACAGAACTGCAATATTTATGATCGAAATGCCAGTTCACACATTTGTATGTTACACCCATGCTGATGACTTATGTTGGAACTACATTGGCAATACGCCAATCCAGTGGTACAACCTTGGTCTCAGTAGGGTCTCTAAATATGAAAAATAGTGGTCTGTCTATCATGTCACTTAGTTCCCTTAGAACTCTTGGGTGTACTCCATCTGTGTCCGACGATTTGTCAATTTTAAACTTTTTTATCCGGCTCTGAACTTCCTCCTGTGTTAGGCAGGTGGTATTTAGTGGGCGGGGGGGGGGGCAGTTGTTTTATCTTTCTGCATCTCGTGTGACATTTCTTTGTCCTTCATAAATACACTTGAGAAAAAACTATTTAATAAATTTGCCTTTCCCCATTGTCTTCTATGGTTTTTCCTGCATTATTTGTTAAGGGGTAGAGATGAGCGAACGTACTCGGATAAGCACTACTCGTACGAGTAATGTGCTTTATCCGAGTACCGCTGTACTCGTCTTGAAAGATTCGGGGCGCTCCGCTGCTGACAGGTGAGTCGCAGCGGGGAGCGGGGCAGAGCGGGCGGGAGAGAAGGAGAGAAAGATCTCCCCTCCGTTCCTCCCCGCTCTCCTCTGCAGCTCCCCGCTCCACAGCGCGTCCCGAATCTTTCAGGACGAGCAGAGAGGTACTCGGATAAAGCACATTACTCGGACGAGTAGTGCTTATCCGAGTACGTTCGCTCATCTCTATTAAGGGGCCAATGCTTTCGGTACAAATCCTTTTACCATTTATATAATTGAAGAATAGCTTAGGGTTATTTTTGCTCTTGATCTTTTCCATACATAATTTGTTTTTTTCACTGTATGTTTTTAGCTTTTCTTCACTGCCTTCTTGTTTTAATAATTTAATCAGCTGCATCACGCAGTGGAATTTGCCATCTGTGGAAATATGCCCCGAATTCTGCATGTATAAATGCAGATTTTGACGTGGACTAGCCAGCAAAGTTAGAGCAGATTCAGACAAACGTGGTTATGCGGCTGTGATAATCAGGGCTGCATAACATAATGAAAGCACTGATATTAATCGATTTCAGTGGTTTCGTTTTCTTTATCAGGATTCTTGCCCAAGTACTTGTCCTATCTTTCCCACATGTAGTTATTACTGCTTGCTGGAAAGAATGGGCAGCACCTATCTTCCTGTGACAATTTTTTTTTGAAACTCCTGAACTCTTTCACAGAGTTTGAAAAGTCGGCGAAGGGAAAGGGATTCCCCTCGTTCAGGTGCAACCACGCTCCGTGTCGTCAAGCATAGTTGCGCCCACGCGTGTCGGAATAAGCTCTTAAGCCATTTTAATTCCACATCAAAATACACACTTTAAACATGCAGATTTTGGTGATTACATTTTTGCATGGCGGCAAATTTTGCTACATGTTGTGGCTAATTCTGGTGCGTGTGAAAGCACTCTAAAATAGAAACATGTCTCTCCATATTTTGCTTCCACATCCTTTTTTGGCTTTGTAGTGTACAGAAGTTAATGTGCAGATGTGTTCTTGAAGTTTCTGGACGGTCTATGTAGTCTTGTGTTTCTGTTTTTGGCAGCACTAAATGGGTTACTGTCTAGGTTATGTCTGGGAAAGTATCTATTTGTATGTCATGTGACCTTGTTATATATATGAGGGTGCAAGGTGTGAGAGAGAGAGGAGTCTGAGTTCTGTCTTTCTTTTGGGTTTTGGCTGTTTCTTTTGAAAGAGAAGGAGAACCTGGCCTGTACTCAGATACCTTTAACCTGAGTACAAGAAGAGATGGAAGAGGCTGAACGGATATCCTATTAATGCTGCGAACCCCTTCTTCTCCTCCCTCTGTTTCTGTGGAGTACAGAGAGTTTGCTCGCTGTGCGGTGTGAGGTGAAAAGGTTGCAAAGATCGGTGAGAGTAGACCAGTAGAATGTTGGTGGAGTTTCTCAAGAGTCGGTGTCTGGGAAAGGGAACCACAGTTAACTAGGCCTGTGTAAGTCTCCCTGTTTCTCCCATGTTTCCTCCCTGTCATTTCACGTGTTCTGAACCTCACTATTTTTGCCGGTTGATGTAGAGAAAACTGGTGTAAACTGTTATTTCAAGTTTCTCAGTAAATGGCTTTACCGTCCCTTCCCGGTTTGGTCTTTTAAATTCTACCCCGTGTGTGGACTCTTTTATCTATTCTCCGGAGACATCACCATGGAGGAAGGAACGGTGGCGTCACGAGTGACAAGAAGGACTCAGGTAATCCACTCGTTGGTTTCCTTATTTAATATAGTCTGCCCGCACCCCTGGACGTGTCCGTGGTTACCCTCCGGGTGGGAGACAGTGGGGCCACCGTGACAAGTGAACTACTCTATCCCTGCTGTCTCCCAGGTTGGGGCCTGCTCCTCGGATGCTGCAGCCTCAAAACATTGATGCAAAATACTGACCAAGATGTGCAAGTGTGAAAATGGCCTAAGATGCTAAAAGGATTTCAAATATACTTATCTTTTAAACTGATTTCCCATCACAGTTTCTCTGCTATCTCTCTGTCTATCTTTCCACAGTCAAATCTCCCCAAATGACCACCTCTTTACCAAGATCAATGTTTTTAGGATGGATTTTCAGTTTCACCATATACCAGCATGATGTTTATCTTCTTTGAGAAGACCACCCCACAACAAGGTCACGTTTCTGCAGCTGAAAAAAATCTGCATGATAATCTTTCAGCTGAAAGAGAGAAATCTGCTGTGGCTCTGCACTGAAATCTGCATCCGAATTTGCACCAAGTGGTGTAAATTTGCCATGGGCTTTTTCTGTTCTGGAAAATGTATTTCAGGTTCTATTCCAGGTTTTGACTGTCAAATGCTGATGTAAAATACTGCTATGTGAAGGTAGCCTTGGATTGCAAGCAGCATTATAAGGTTTGGAAAACCCTTAAGAGCCATCAGAATTAAAGAGGAAGCTGACTGCTGTGCCAATGCACCTGCTCACAGAGCCCAGTGACAGCACTAAACATTTATGTGAGGTTGAAGTATGGTGGTTTGTAAAAAATCAGCACAAAGCAGTGAGACACTAGATAAATCTGGCACCTCAAAATGAGACATGAGTGAAAGGATTAGATACTGAACATAGTAATCAAACAGGCCTAGCGCCCAGCACTGGACAGACAGTAGGCGTTGGGGAAAAGAAGCAGGGCTAGGACAAGGTATTTTGGTGCCCAAGACAGATTGAGCAAATTGCAATCCATCTCTCAACTCATCCCCCAGATCAGTTTAATGCTACCTACTTGCAAATAAAAATGATTTAAACACATTTTAAAAGTCACAGACTGAATGAACAATCAATCCAGTGACTCGCAGGTGATATGTTCTCTGATTCTATATGTTCTCTTTTCTTGCCTTCTCCATCCTGCCCAGACCTTCCTGGCAGCTTCTCCTGGATACTGTAGAGTTTGTTGCTAGGACATAATTGCAGCTATAAGGGGTGCAGAAGTAGTGATCACACTTAGTGTATGTAGTCAAATGCCCTTTTGCCATAAAAGAATATACTAGTATTATAAAAGGCACATGGTAAGTGGGTGCTGTTATAGATTCAGCATTGGGGATCAAGACATTCAGGTTACACTTCAAACTTTGGCTCATTAATTCTACAGCATATTCCAACCCTCTATAACAAAACAAATCAAATCCTGAGTGGCTGAGATCCTAGATGAGACCTCAAAATTAATAAAGACCACAGATGAAACCCAAAAATGAATACATACCCCAAGCAGATCCTAAATTTAATAATAATCCCAGGTAAAATACTGAAGTAATTACAGACCCTATATTTAAACCTGAAATCAGATCCCTAAATTAATACAAAGGCCAGATCATATCTAAATTTGTTAGACCCCAGATCCCTTTATTCAGACCTCAAATGAGAGAGAAAAAAAACCTGCACTGAACAGCCTGTACTGGGTCACTGACTCAGTGTGTCACATTGACCAGTGAGTAATTGCATTAGTTTTATTGGCCAGTGTTATCCACCTGCTTGGCTAGCTGTTCCCTTTCTGATACTTGTAGCTGGTGCTGCAGCCCCAACATATCCAATTAATCATGCTACATTTCAACATGCCCAATCCATTCGTTCTCAGAAGAGATATACTGCTAGAGGTGTCTGGCAGTGGCTTATTCATTAATTCCCAATGAGAACACATGCTTGCTTGGCCAGGCATGCATGTATATGTGGGCACTGGAAGGAACAGCTGTTGGCTGAACAAGGGTTGAGGCAATAGCTATTATTAAAGGTCTATGATTGCCTTAAGTATTCAAGGAGAAAGCTATCCCTGTTAGAACACTTTCATCTCATGCTTAAGCGCGTGATTTCCAATACGATTTACAGAATTTTTCCAGCTGTGTTCCAGATGCCCCAGTTGCTGTCTAGAATTAAGACACAATGAGATGCTACAAAATAATTTACCTTTTCCGTTACTAGGCTACTTAAGAATAGGTTTGTTTAACCCCATTTACACACAATGATTATCGCTTGAACAAAAAAACTAACCACGTTTTTGCTAGTATTTAAACTAATCATTTAAAATAGAGTTGAGCGAACGTGCTCTTCCGAGCTTGATGCTTGTTCGAGTATTAGCATACTCGATGGTGCTCACTACTCGAACGAGCATCACGCTGTGTTCGACCCCGCCCCAGTTTTTTGCCCCTCCCCACTGTGACATGCCAATTTTAGCCCCTCCCCCCTGCGACGCAGCACGTGCGTCAACTGCTAATTTTTTGCCGTGTCAGTAGAAATAGGAAAGTCCCGCAGCACACCTAACACATGCACTTCAGTGCAGAGGTTCCAGTCTGTATATGCCAAGCCACCTGTGGGGTCATGAACCAAACCCCAAATAAATGCAATGGTATCCAAGGAGGCGGCAGCATCAACAGTGTAGAGATTATTAAAAAAAGGGTTTTATTGCTCCATAAAATGGCGACGTTTCGACTTAATCTAAGTCTTTTTCAAGCTTGAAAAAGACTTAGATTAAGTCGAAACGTCGCCATTTTATGGAGCAATAAAACCCTTTTTTTTATAATCTCTACACCGTTGATGCTGCCGCCTCCTTGGATACAACTGCTAATTTTTTGGCTGGCTGGCTGGCAGGCAAGCAGGGGAGAGAGAGAGAGAGACGAACCACAAAAAAAAAGCTCGGCACCCGGCGGCCCACATACAAAAATGCTCGAGTCTCCCGTTGTAGTCAGTGGGGTTCGTTACTCGAGTAGAGCTCTCGAACTTTACGAAAAGCCCGACTCAAATAGCATTTGGGTGCTCGCTCATTTCTAGTTTGAAATCATCTCCATTTCCCTCATTAGCTAAAGTAAACCCTGTATATGTTGTTTGCTCAGGTTGGCATGTGTTTATGCGAGAAATCTCTGGCCTGGGAGGTTTTTATGATGGCCTGTATGATCTGAAAGCTTGCAAAAATTATGTTTATGGTTAGCCAAAAAAGGTATCACCTTTTATAATAGTTTTTTTCTTTTTTATACAGAAGTATTTACTATCATGTTAATCAAACATTTGAGTTTTAAGAATGGTGCATAGTGTTACACGCTAGCTACAATGGTTAGGTAGGCTTAAAGGGAACTTGTTATCATGTTTCACCCCAATAAACTATGTTATGGAGCTCAAAGGTGAGGAAATGAGTAGACTGGGCAGCTGCACGTCTTACTGATTGGGTGCCCCATTGCAGCGCTGTGTCCCATCAAAGTTTGTATATGCCGGTAGCTTTTCTCTTTCTGGATGCGCAACTCCCACAGAGATAAATAAGACATGCACACACAGAAAGAGTCCAGCTGTTGGAGCACAAACTTCATGGGAACACAGCACTGGAATGGGATTCCCAGTAAGTATGAAACACAGTTCCCCAGACTTCCCATTTCCTCTCCTTTGAACACCATTACATAGTTTATGGGGTTCAAACGTCATGATAGGTTCCCTTTAATTCACAACACATTCAATGTATATAACAGTATGCATCTGGAACAAAAAAAACTAAAATGCTTGGCAAAATAACACCAAAATGTTTTGCATTTATTCTCTGAATGTCAAGCATTCATGCAGAAATATTTTGTATGTACTAAATGCTAGAATGAATGACAATGTAATTATTTAGCAATTTTCTTTTTACACTTGTACATTTATACCAGCAATGTGTACTATTAGAGTAATTGACTTGTATAAGGTAGTTATTTAATTTTCTTTCTGTTCTGAAATTGGGAGATTACAATCTCCAATCTCCAATGTCAAAGCTAGTTTTATTGAAGTTATTAGATCAGAAATCTCAGCTTTTCATGCTGGCCATACAGGAAACCCAAAGACAAGCATTTCCTTTTTTCCTTTCCGCCTATTAGAAAATGTATCTAGCTTTTAGCTTTCAACAGCACAAGAAAAAAAGATAGATGCAGTTTGAATGCTTTGATAGATAATAAATCTAATGGCCCTGAAATAGGACCCACAAGGATACAAATGTTTTTTAAAGCCTGAAAAGCAGACAGCAATCTCAATGTGTTCTGGAGCCGTCACAGATAAAAGGGAATTCTGAGTATTATTGTTATCTTCTTTGGTGCCAGTTAGAAACATGTACAAATACAACAGTAAGGAAAAAAGATGTATTTACAAATTTAGCAACTAAAGACAAAAAAGTTAAAAGGTTTTAAATCACCTTTTCTGTAAACAACAGTGTTTTCAGGGTATAAAAGGCTCTTGAAAGCAGGCATTACCATAAAGAGCATATATTTAAAGGAGAATGTTATCTAAAAGTCAACTTAGAAACCACATTGATAAAGTCTGTAATTACAGCGAAAGTCAACACTGTAAGTGCAAAAACCCTTTAGTGTAATGCTGTTTAGATTTCCAATAGTGAAAATAAAAATTGGACTATTTAAACAGACATACAATGCTTTCTTTGTAAGAGCATATCTGTTTATTCTTGACCCTTGTTTTTTGTCAGTAGAAAAAGAATATCTTGGTTAAGAAAATTTTTACTTCCCTTCTGTCTGAATTCAATCCTGTTTTAGAATAAAACCCCAAGAAAGCAGTAAAAATGAGGGATATACTGTATATACATGTGTCTGGGCTGTAGCAGTTTGTGATACTGTAAGTGGCCCTAGTATTAAGGACTGCATATGAGGCCCCCATAACATGCTGGTTGAATATCATCACTGTACTGGCTAACACTAGTTTCAAAGTTGGATCAGAATCCATGGATGAAGAAAGTTGTAGGATGAAGCAATCTACAACATAGTCTCTTTAACTGACATACATGAACACTTTACTTAAAGCTCGTCATACAAGAAAGAGAAAAGTCAACTGATATCAATTTGCTTGGCCATGAATCTCATGTGTATGGGGCTTGCACACTGACTCGCTACAGTGGGTATTGAGGCAATGGGCCATTGCCAGAGATATCAGAGATGTGTATTGAATTAAGCATGCATGGTTGCTGAGCCTATTTATGTTTATGGTGGAAACCAGATGGGAATTATAATTAGGATGTCAGTAGTGAGCGATAGGCCACCGCCGCTGTCCCCTGCACATACACTGTCATGTCGTTGTTGATAGAGGTGTCACACTAAGACAGCCTGCAAAGTAAATCTTTCACTATTGATCTTGTTAAGGTGCCTTTACATGGGATGATTCATTCAGATTCCCGCAATCCAGCAATAATCTGAAGGAAAATCATCCAGTGTAAATGCATGCACCAACTAAATGCCGAACAAAAATAGTTCATTTTATCATTCGTCGTTCAGCTTCTGAATGCAGAACACTGAATCACAGATCGTTCAGTGTAAACTGGTAGTCGTTCACTTAGGAATAGCTGCCTGCTTACTGTGAATGGAGGTGGGCAAGCTGGAATTAGCTCTGATTGCTCCGCCTCCCTTCAGTTAGGAATGTCAGCAATGCTTGTTCTTATATAAAAGCACAGGAATGATTATCACTGGGATGGCCTGACGGTTACCCCATGTAAAAACACTCTTACACTCTCCTTGCACGGTAATAATCTATCTTATAACATCTTCCTCTATTTGGAGCGAACAGAGAAGAGGAGACTAGAGAGATTGATTGTAGATAAACATACAGCCATGCGACACTCAGAGAAAGTAAGGAGCTCAACGGTGAAAGATTTACAGTGTAGGAAGGATGATCCACAGAGGAACTTGTGGGGGACATAAAGGAAGCACTATAGCTGTGGGGCATTAGAGGCCCATTTACACTTATAGTATGTGGTCTGAGCTCTGCACACAGCTCCATTGGTCTTACACGGGCTGTCGTTAGAATACTATGTAATCACCGACTCCCGTGCAGAACACAGTGTGCTGTCCCTGTCATCTCTCTCTGGCTGAAAGATGGATTTTAAGCTCACCTTAAAATCATCGTTCAGCTTAAGAGTGAACGATGGCAGCATTTATATGCAACAATTATCGCTCATATGCCATTGTTTGAACGAATTTTGAGCAATAATTGTTGCATGTAAACGGGCCTTAAGAGGTCATCATTTGTGTGTGCTTAAAGGGGGCACTATTACCTTGTGTTGGAAACAAAAGGGGGCACTATTACTGTACTTTGTGGAGGCTACTATTATCTTGTGGGAGCAATATAACTATGGGGCACTAAGGAGGCATGGGAGAGTATAACATATATAGACTTATGGGGGTTGTCCAAGGTAGATTTGGCTCACATTGCATTTGCAAACCCCTCTGTGGTATCAGTACTAGGGTCTGCCTGAAATGAGAAAAACAGCATTGAGTCAGCACCCTGGGATGGAAGCAAAGCCTTGCGTTAGTCAAACAGAGACCAAAGGTGCAAGTTTTGGTCTCTGTTTGAGCGGGTTGACATTTGCTTATAGCTTTTTATCCGGACAGCGTACAGTTGTTGATTAGTCCTCAGGAGTACGGGGTCTGATTTAGGTAAACAGCCAAGGACCTATTGTGTACTTAATCTTGCCACTGGTAGAGACACCAGAGATAACTTATTCAACTGACAGCTCATTCTGCCAACCGCTATTTAGAAGTTTGGAAGGCTTTAGACTTCAGTTATACTATAGCAATCTGCAGTATAACCCCTAGAAGAAACCTTTTAATTGATGTCTATTAAACTTATTGGGATCTGGTTGTTTACAGTTTACAGCTGTCCGAAAGCATGCAAAAATTGGGATGAGCAAATATTTTGTGGATTTTTTGTTTAATCACCTGCCGCCAGTATTGAAGGAGATATTTGTGTAAGAATCCTCAGAAGTGTGTGTGTTTGTGTGTGTAGAGGTTCTAGCTAAAGGAAGCTTGCTTTTGTGCAGATTGAGGCTACCTCACCCCGTTTACATCCCAGTCTACATCACACATGTAAGCCAGGAATAGTAGATGGGTGGATTGGCTGCGATCTATATTAAGCAGCTGTACTGTTATAAGGTGTAGTGTTGCTACTTACCAGTCAGGGCTGCTATGTGTAGTGGACACTTTACAGAAAACTTTGGCTTTGCTTGGTGTCTTACTTCCCCAATGGTGCCATTATCTGCAGTTGTCTTCCCCATTCCCCTTGGGATGCATTCACACACAGCAGTTTGGCAGTTAGGATGCTGTAAAAACCACATCAGGTAAAAAAGCATAATCTTTGCCACATTTCAGGGATTTTTTTGCTGCAAACAAGGCAAACCCGTGGCATAAATACATGTGTGTGAATTCACCCTTAGGACAAGAGTAAGATGCCCCTCTGGGGTGGACACATAAGCGCTGAAGAAAGGGAGGTTGTATTGGGGGGGTGAGAATTGGATGTAGTTTTAATCATAGAAGTAATGGGCGGAGCTTAACATGACAATAGGTGAGGCTTTCTGTGATAAGGGGAGGGGCTTAGCAACTACACATATGATGGTAAAGTTCTAGGCTACATTTTGTCATAATTCTTCTTCCCAAGATTCAGTATTCTGCAAAGTGTAACGACTGTGGATGTGGAACCACTGTGTCAACCTATGGGGTAGGTGATCATCCAGTCCAGCATGGTTGACAGCCGACCCCAGCGTGGGAGGTAAGATACCGGATGTACGAACCCAGTATGCAGATGGAAACTAGGGAAAGTATTTTGTCCTGAACTAATAACCAGGAGAAGGGAACTCCTGACTATAAGCGTAGCATCCGTCCTGATAAGGATGACCCCATGGACTTCTTCTAGGCGCTGACTGACCCTGACAGGACAGAACACCTATAAAACAAATGACAGAATAATACCGGGGCGTACAGGAAAAAAGGAGGTACAGACTGACAAGGATAAACAGAGAAGCAGAATTACGAGGATAACAGACAGCAGGATAAATGAATGGAGGACACAGAACATGAGCAGAAATCAAGGTAGCAAGGAAACTGCCGGAGAAGCAGCTAAACATGGAGTTATGGACAAGAATCACACAACAACACTACAGTACTGACTAAAAGGCCCAGGGCAGCTATATAGGGAGGTGAATAGAAAAGGTTCATCAGCTGAGAAGGAGGCCTAGAAGCAATCAATGCTAGTAGTGCTGGAAGAGAATAAATGTAAGTTCAGTGAACAGGGAGAGCAGGACGATGCCCATGCCTGCCAGAAGCAGAAGCAGAGGATTGTGTCAGAACAGTACACCTAACAAAAAGAAAGCAGATAAGCATAGCAAAGGTTTACCGAATCATGCCCTCTAAAGCTTTCCATAGCACTGCTATGGAAAGCGCCGTCACACTGTCCACACAGCATGCTGCAAATTCCCCCGATTCTCTGCGGTCAGCCTATTTATCAGATAGGGCTGACCAGTGGAGATTTGGCGGCGGCTCCCACAACGCCCTTGAACAGGGGGCCAAAATGACTTAATACTGTCTTCAGCTGTTGTTTAAAGTGAATGATACAGAAGATGTGTAATGTTAAGAGTATATATTCATATCTGCAATGTATGAGTAAAGTATGTTGTTAATGTGAACAACTTGTGTGCAGAATGTGTCTAATGTATTAATGGCTTCTGTGTGTGGCATGTATCCAGTGTGTGAGTGGTGTGTGCCACATATATCTAGTGTGTTAGTGGCAGGTGAACCATGCAACATATAAATAGCTGGAGTAACTAGACTTACAAGTCATTAAAATCATTAACAGATCAGCTTTCATTTTACCAGTGCACTATTAGGAATGAAAGCTATGCTATGTTTGGTTGGTATGAGCAACAGACAGTTTCTGTTTTAGACACTTTTATAACTCTCTCCTTTAGTGCATTCATACCACTTGTATATAGTGCTACTGTTTTGTTATGCAGCACTGGAGCATATGAGCTAAGAAACATTAGGCCTCTTGCAACTGGTACTTCGCTACCTTCATATTACTTAAAGAAAAAAATTAAGTACCTTTCAAATACTCTGGAACCATCAGAACTAGCCTATTTTTGTCTTGAAACATTACTCATATACTTCATCTTTAGAGTGCAGTGATGCCGATGGTCCTAAGGATGATCATCATACAGTGTAAAGAGACAAATAATGTGGCTTATATAGAAGGTCAGCATAACCTTATGTTCTTAATTATATGTTACCCAATTGTACACCCTAGGGCAGTGATGGCGAACCTTTCAGAGACCGAGTGCCCAAACTGCAACCCAAAACCAACTTATGTATCGCAAAGTGCCAACATGTCAGGGGGCGGGGCTTATCACGACATGATTTTACCCCCGACAGGGCTGCTTAAAAATAGACAGGGTGCAGATTCTGACTACTTTTTGGATGTGGAAAATTCTGCAGCATTTCTGCATCCAAAAAGCAGTCAAAATCTGCACCCTGTCTATTTTGAAACAGCCCTGACAGTTTCTGCCGCATGTAAACATACCCCAGTGGTAATAGTGGCCCTCCTAGCGATAATAGTGACACCCCCCCACCCCCCCACCCCAGTGGTAATAGTGGCCCTCCTAGCGATAATAGTGACACCCCCCCACCCCAGTGGTAATAGTGGCCCTCCTAGCGATAATAGTGACACCCCCCCACCCCAGTGGTAATAGTGACATACCCCAGCGGTCCCCCAGCAGTAATAATGCCCGCCTCCCCCCCCCAGCGGTTCCCACAGCAGTCATATTACCCCCCCCCCCCCCAGTGGTCCACCAGCAGTCACAATGCCACCCCCAGCTGTCTGCCAGCAATAATGCCCCCCTCCCCTCAAGCGGTTCCCCCAGAAATGATAATGCGCCCCCCTCAGCAGTCATAATGCCTTCCCCCCAGCAGTACTAATGCCTCACCCCCCAACAGTTCCCCCAGCAATCCTAAAGTCTTCCCCCCCAACGATTTTCCCAGCAGACAGAATGCCCCCCCTCCCCCCCAGCGATTTTCCCAGCAGTCACAATGCCCCCCCCAGCGATTTTCCCAGCAGTCACAATGCCCCCCTCCCCCCCCAGCGATTTTCCCAGCAGTCAGAATGCTCCCCCCCCCAGCGATTCTCCCAGCTGTCAGAATGCCCCCCCCAGCGATTTTCCCAGCAGTCAGAATGCTCCCCCCACCCCCAGCGATTTTCCCAGCAGTCAGAATGCTCCCCCTCCCCCCCCCCAGCGATTCTCCCTGCTGTCAGAATGCCCCCCCTCCCCCCCCAGCGATTTTCCCAGCAGTCAGAATGCTCCCCCTCCCTCCCCCCAGCGATTCTCCCAGCTGTCAGAATGCCCCCCCTCCCCTCCCCCCAGCGATTCTCCCAGCTGTCAGAATGCCCCCCCTCCCCTCCCCCCAGCGATTCTCCCAGCTGTCAGAATGCCCCCCCTCCCCTCCCCCCAGTGATTCTCCCAGCCCCCCCTCCCCTCCCCCCAGCTGTCAGAATGATATACTGAATATTTTCCCACAAAACTGTAAAACTTGTTTATTCATTTATATTTCTGATCACTGTGAGTATAGTGGTCCAGTGGGCGGTCCTAATGAGAAGTTGACATTTATCAGGTATGTTTGTGCATACAGGAATTGCTGTTGTTCACTGATAGGACCGCCCACTGGACCTCTAAGCTCAGAAAGGGTAGAGATTTAAATGAATGAAATGCAAGTTATACTTAATATTTTCCCACAACACTATATATCAATCTTCTCAGCTCCTCCTGCTGGACAGCATGCTGCTGGCAGTTTAGACAGCGTGTTCAAGCTGACAGATTCCCTTCAACAGTTATGCCTTACTGGTGACATTTTTACATAAGTAAGTCAACTTTATCAATCATTCACACTTCTTTGGCTGCAGTTGGCTACACAAGCTGGTGCACTTGGCCATGAACATGCATGTGTATTCATTTTTGGGCAGAGGATTTCAATGTCAGACAAAACTGCTATACGAATACCGACAGAGCTTTGCATTTAATTCTCCCTCAATGAGCATATTTTTGCCAGTGTTTCCTCTACCTGTTCTGAAGAAATCCCAACAGGCTATGTCTTGAGGATTTTCACAGGTTGCGCGAGGAATTTTGCTAAATAAATAATTAAATAAATACCACTAATTCCCGCAACAGAGTTCGAGCCGGTGCCAGGCCTGCTTACCTGTCCGGCGTCTTCTCCGTCTTCTCCTGTGTTGTCAATGTCCTGGGAGGCACATGCACAGTACAGGGGAAGCCGCGCCATCGCTATGGCGATGAAATGGTCTCTTGTGGTGCAAATGTGCCTGTCGGTGCATGCACAGTTGTGAGGATGCCGCGCTGTCACTATAGCGATGACGTGCGTCCTGCGGGCATTCCGCAATGATGATTGCGGAATGGCCACAGCACGGACGGCTTCCATTCACTTCAATGGACGCTGGCCATGTGTATCCCATGGCAAAATGCAGGATACTGCGATTTCTTTCCCACAAGCGGAAGATAGCAATTGATTTCCGCTCGTGGGCAGGAAATCGCGTTTCTCAATAGCATGCTATGGGCTGGATTTGCCTTATTGAAGACATGGCTTGTTGGGGTGTCTTCAGGATAGTTTTGGGAACGGCTGTTTAATTTGAGTAAATAATTATTAAAGAGGACCAGTCATATCCTCATGTCAGTGGGGCCAGCTGCATAGCTTTGTAGCCGGGGCCCTGCTGTCTCCAACAATGTTTTTTTTTTGTTTATACTTGTTTCCCTATATGGGCTCTTCTTATGGCCCTTTTAGATAAGCGGCTGCCCCATTTGAATGGCCAAGTGACGTCACTGCTGACTTGTTCGCACTCCTGCAGCCTGCTAAAACAGGCACATCATTGTTGAGAATCGTTCACTTTTCGTTCAGTGTTGTTTCACATTCCTATGTGAAACACTGAACGGGGATTGTTTAAATGCAATGAGAAGTGAACGAGCCAACGATGATTTTTATGCCTGATGGGAAGTGAACGATAAACGAAAAGCGAACAATTCTCGTTTAGCGTTCAGTCGTTGGCTTGCATTTAGACGGAATGATTATTATTGTTCACCCCTCCCCCTCCTTGGGTTGAGTTAAGTGGCTGCTCAATCAGCGTGCACCTGAACATTTTTGCTCCTCTATATAGCAATCTGGCTTACTGCATGCTGCCAGGTTAAATGGTGATTGAGCATTTCCTGTAGTATATATCTTGTATCTGGCCTCTTTTTCTGTGAGTTTTTATTATCGTTCACTTTCGCTCATTTGAACAATTTTTTGAACGATGATAATTATGTCTAAAAGCACCTTTAAATTCGGCTCCTGGAGCCGTGAATGTGTGTCAAGTGGGCGTTCCCCACAGTACATAGCCAATCAAGTCTGATATCACTTAGCAGGGCTGTGGCTGCAAAGCTATGAAGCCAGCCCGGCTGACATGAGGATGTGGCAGGTCCTCTTCTAGACTACTCTAGAATTAGATGAAGACATTTTACACATTCTATTCTCCAAAATGATCCTGTCTGACTTGTTGCGAATGTCACATGTATTAAATTAATCCTATCACTTCTATTGGTTAATTATTTGGCCCTCAATGAGTTTACACCTTATATGAAAAAAAAAACTACTAATATATTTTTATTGCTTATGACACATTACTTACAACTAGAGATGAGCGAACGTACTGGTCCGAGCTTGATACTCGTTCGAGTATTAGCGTGTTCGAGATGCTCGTTACTAGAGGCGAGCACCACGCGATGTTCGAGTTACTTTCACTTTCATCTCTGAGACGTTAACGCGCTTTTCTGGCCAATAGAAAGACAGGGAAGGCATTACAACTTCCCCCTGCGACGTTCAAGCCCTATACCACCCCCCTGCAGTGAGTGGCTGGCGAGATCAGGTGTCACCCGAGTATATAAATCGGCCCCTCCCGCGGCTCGCCACAGATGCATTCTGACAGAGATCAGGGAAAATGCTGCTGATGGCGGAGCTGCTATAGGGAGAGTGTTAGGATTGATTTTAGGCTTCAAGAACCCCAACGGTCCTTCTTAGGGCCACATCTGACCGTGTGCAGTACTGTTGAGGCTGCTTTTTGCAGTGTTGCACTTTTTTTTTTGTATATCGGCCGTGCAGAGCATTGCGTCCAGAGCATTGCATCCTGCAGTAATTTTTACATAGTCCATGGCCAGTAGTGGTGGTGAGGCAGGGACAGTGAAAGACATATCCAGTCTATATAGGCAGTGGGCTTTTCCAAAAAAATTTTGGGGGAAAAATCTATTTGGCCTGCCTGTGACCGTCCTGACTGTACTGCGTCTCTGCTGGGGGTAATTGTCCTAATTCATACGCAGCCAGCTAAGTGTTACAGCAGGCTTGTGCAAAATTCTTTCCTACCTCTGCTGTGCGTTCCGTAAGCGAAGTTAGCCTTCAACCACAGGCCAATAAGCGGCACATTTAATTACAGCGTTCTGTTTCTGCACTACTGGTAATACACCATGCTGAGGGGTAGGGGTAGGCCAAGAGGACGTGGACGCGGGCGAGGACTCGGAGGCCCAAGTCAGGGTGTGGGCACAGGCTGAGCTCCTGATCCAGGTGTATCGCAGCCAACTGCTGCGGGATTAGGAGAGAGGCACGTTTCTGGCGTCCCCACATTCATCTCACAATTAATGGGTCCACGCGGTAGACCTTTATTAGAAAATGAGCAGTGTGAGCAGGTCCTGCCGTGGATGGCAGAAAGTGCATCCAGCAATCTATCGACCACCCAGAATTCTGCTCCGTCCACTGCTGCAACTCTGAATCCTCTGGCTGCTGCTCCTCCTTCCTCCCAGCCTCCTCACTCCATTACAATGACACATTCTGAGGAGCAGGCAGACTCCCAGGAACTGTTCTCGGGCCCCTGCCCAGAATGGGCAG
This sequence comes from Eleutherodactylus coqui, assembly GCF_035609145.1. Taxonomy (NCBI): domain Eukaryota; kingdom Metazoa; phylum Chordata; class Amphibia; order Anura; family Eleutherodactylidae; genus Eleutherodactylus; species Eleutherodactylus coqui. The sequence goes on from NC_089841.1 coordinate 155,309,853, forward strand.
CAATGGTTCCGAATCCTCTCCCACTGGAGGAGTTTGTCGTGACCGATGCCCAACCTTTGGAAAGTTCCCGGGGTCCGGGGGATGAGGCTGGGGACTTCCAGCAACTGTCTCAAGAGCTTTCAGTGGGTGAGGAGGACGATGACGATGAGACACAGTTGTCTATCACTCAGGTAGTAGTAATTGGAGTAAGTCCGAGGGAGGAGCGCACAGAGGATTCGGAGGAAGAGCAGCAGGACGATGAGGTGACTGACCCCACCTGGTTTGCTATGCCTACTGAGGACAGGTCTTCAGAGGGGGAGGCAAGTGCAGCAGCAGGGCAGGTTGGAAGAGGCAGTGCGGTGGCCAGGGGTAGAGGCAGGGCCAGACTGAATAATCCACCAACTGTTTCCCAAAGCGCCCCCTCGCGCCATGCCACCCTGCAGAGGCCGAGGTGCTCAAAGGTCTGGCAGTTTTTCACTGAGAGTGCAGACGACCGACGAACAGTGGTGTGCAACCTTTGTCGCGCCAAGATCAGCCGGGGAGCCACCACCACCAGCCTCACCACCACCAGCATGCGCAGACATATGATGGCCAAGCACCCCACAAGGTGGGACGAAGGCTGTTCATCGTCTCTGGTTTGCACCGCTGCCTCTCCCCCTGTGCCCCAACCTGCCACTGAGATCCAACCCCCCTCTCAGGACACAGGCACTACCGTCTCCTGGCCTGCACCCACACCCTCACCTCCGCTGTCCTCGGCCCCATCCACCAATGTCTCTCAGCGCACCGTCCAGCCGTCGCTAGTGGAAGCGCAAGTACGCCGCCACGCACCCGCACGCTCAAGCGTTAAACGTGCACATAGCCAAATTTATCAGCCTGGAGATGCTGCCGTATAGGGTTGTGGAAACGGAGGCTTTCAAAGGTATGATGGCGGCGGCGGCCCCGCGCTACTCAGTTCCCAGTCGCCACTACTTTTCCCGATGTGCCGTCCCAGCCCTGCACGACCACGTCTCCCGCAACATTGTACGCGCCCTCACCAACGAGGTTACTGCCAAGGCCCACTTAACAACGGACACGTGGACAACCACAGGCGGGCAGGGCCACTATATCTCCCTGACGGCACATTGGGTGAATTTAGTGAAGGCTGGGACAGAGTCAGAGCCTGGGACCGCTCACGTCCTACCCACCCCCAGAATTGCGGGCCCCAGCTCGGTGGTGGTATCTGCGGCGGTGTATGCTTCCTCCACTAAACCACCCTCCTCCTCCTCCTACGCAACCTCTGTCTCGCAATCAAGATGTGTCAGCAGCAGCACAACGCCAGCAGTCGGTGTCGCGCGGCGTGGCAGCACAGCGGTGGGCAAGCGTCAGCAGGCCATGCAGACACCTTGACAGAATGAATAGTGTGTGGCACATAGGTTCCCCATTGCTATGCCCACGTGTGCAGCTCCTGATGGCGGTGGCACAGGATTATATTTCTCATTGCTTCTGTACAGCATTGTGGGCTATCGCCCCGCCCCTTTTAAAGAGGGTCGCTGCCTAGCCGTGCCAACCCTCTGCAGTGTCTGCCTGCGGTTCCTCCTCATGGCAGACGCACTTATAAATAGACATGAGGGTGGTGTGGCATGAGGGCAGCTGAAGGCTGCGCAGGGACACTTTGGTGTGCGCTGTGGACACTTTGTCGTGCAGGGGGGGTTGGGCAGCATGTAACCCAGGAGAAGTGGCAGCGGAGTGTCATGCAGGCAGTGATTGTGCTTTGTTGGAGGTAGTGTGGTGCTTAGCTAAGGTATGCATTGCTAATGAGGGCTTTTCAGAAGTAAAAATTGTTGGGAGGGGGGGGCCCACTCTTGCCGCTATTGTGGCTTAATAGTGGGACCTGGGAACTTGAGATGCAACCCAACACGTAGCCCCTTGCCTGCCCAATCCGTTGCTGTGTCGTTCCCATCACTTTCTTGAATTGCCCAGATTTTCACAAATGGAAACCTTAGCGAGCATCGGCGATATACAAAAATGCTCGGGTCGCCCATTGACTTCAATGGGGTTCGTTACTCGAAACGAACCCTCGAGCATCGCGAAAATTGCGTCCCGAGTAACGAGCACCCGAGCATTTTGGTGCTCGCTCATCTCTACTTACAACATGTAGCAGAATAATATATAATACTGGTTATAAAATGTTGTCAATAACCAATTTAGACATTCATAATTAAAACCATTCTTTAATTCTATTTTCAAATGACTGAAATGAGATATTTTCAATGGCAGTACTAAGTAGCTGTAGTCCAACTATACAAACAAATCAAAGCACTCAAAAAATAAGTACGTAATGCACTGGACTGAATGATGCTGTCAAAATGACAAAAGCAATCTTTGTACATGGCACAGTGCGGATTCCATGAAATGTGACACTAGTAGTTTGTTACTCATTGTGAATCAGAGAATCCACCTGTGTACTGAAGTTATCCCGCTAAGTCATTATTTCTACATGACATTTATTCCACTTGGCGGATGGATGTAGCACAGCACACCTCCCCCTTCCCTTTTTCCTGCCTGCACATTGTGATACATACAGCTCTCTGATACTGCTACCTGACGCCTACAAGATGTTGTCTTTAGGCTGCTGAACTCATCCAGCTGGGGAATCATCTCAGCCGTGGGCGGCATTGATTCTGATGCTACAAAGTGCCAGGAAGATATGAATCCAGGCATTGCACAGAGTGATAACTTAATTACCCAAGACTAAAATACTTGATTCTTCTTATTCCATGAAAGGAGAATAGAGCCTCAAAAAAGTGTATTATTAAATTAACTCATTGAATCACTATTAACACAGCAAAAGTACAAAGACAAACACGTACAGTAGGTACAAAATTAATATAGGTGGTTTCCAAAAATGGCAGACTTTCCCATTGTTTTCTATCCACATCACCATCTACCTCCGTTTGCCTATTCAGAAGGAAGCTGAAAAAATTTCCAAATGATTAAAGTAAATTGTTGTGGCCTTTCATGTATCTCTGAAGTAAACTCTATGGTCTAGCGCAGGGAACAAATGCAGTCTATTGCAAAGATGAAAATTAAAAAGCAATATATAGATATATAATTTACATATGTTTCAAAACATGTATGTCTATTAATGATTAGCAATGTAAAAATAGCAATAAGGAGGCCAATACTCCATTGACTTCTTGACAAAAAAATAATCTGATTGTCATGAGCATCCCAATCCGAACTCCTGGCATACAGCGCCCAGGATGTTAAGAACTCATGCCAAGAGAATGTGAGGTGATGCTGCAGTATCTGATTGGCTGCAGCGGTCAGCTGACTTCCAGCCAGTGTTGACAACAGTAGATTCGCCGGAGCCACTCCACTGCTTCCTTGTGGTAGAAGAAAGGTAAGTATTGATTCTTCTGTAATTTTATAGCCCAGCCATTTAAAAACTATTTTTTATACTCGGACAATCCCTTTAACTCTGCATAAGATATCTCAAGGAAGGAATAATTATTAAGATGTGCTTTTTCAGGTGAATAATGTAGCTCACTTAAAAAACCAGATGATGCTCTGTGGGGACCCATCCCATATAAACGTGTTAACAAATGGGATGTGAAGGCATCTGAGGCTATACTGCAAGAGTCTAGCTACACACATTGGTAGGAAGTGGCTACAAAGTGCAAAGAAGTATGAGATAAGTCAACATTAGAGATGAGCGAACGTACTCGTCCGAGCTTGATATTCGTGCGAATATTAGGGTGTTCGGGATGCTCGTTACTCGTAACGAGCACCACGCGGTGTTCGGGTTACTTTCACTTTCCTCTGTGAGACGTTAGCGCGCTTTTCTGGCCAATTGAAAGACAGGGAAGGCATTACAACTTCCCCCTGCAACGTTTAAGCCCTATACCACCCCCCTGCTGTGAGTGGCTGGGGAGATAAGGTGTCACCCGAGTATTGAAATCTGCCCTTCCCGCGGCTCGCTACGGATGTATTCTGACATTAGTTCAGGGAAAGTGGTATCGTGTTGGAGCTGCTATAGGGAGAGTGTTAGGTGTATTGTAGGCTTCAAGAACGCCAACGGTCCTTCTAAAGGCCATAAATCGTCTCTATATGCGCTCAGTGGGGCCGGCGGCAGCAGCGCCGACCCCATTGAGAACATATAGAAGACAAATCCTTCTTTTCTGCCACAGCTGTAACAGCTGTGGCAGAGAAGAACGATGTTTGCCCATTGAATTCAATGGAACCAGCAATACAGCAGGTTCCACTGAATGCAATGGGCTGCCGGCGATCGCAGGATGAATGGTCGGGAAGGGGTTAAATATATAACCCCTTCCCTGCAATTCATCCAGAAATGTGATACACTAAAAATATATACCGGCGTATAAGGCGACGGGGCGTATAAGGCGACCCCCCAACTGTCACCTTATACGCCGGCAATACAGTGGAGCAAAGAATAAAAAGCATTACTCACTTCTTCAGACGATCTGCGCCGCTCCTGTAGACTGTCACTCCTTCCTGGTGTTCTGCGGTGCTCCTGCGGGCTGTCGCTCCCTCCTGGTTCCCGGCAGAGCATTGCTTTCTCTACGAAAGGCTTTAAATCCACGCCTCCAGAAACACACGTGCCTTCAGCCAATCACAGCCAATGACAGTGATGTCATTGAATTGCTGTGATTGGCTGTGTTTCTGGAGGCGGGGATTTCAAGCCTTTCATAGAGAAAGCTTTAGTCCGTGGACCAGGAAGGAGTGACAGTCTGCAGGAGCGGCGCAGATCGTCTGAAGAAGTAAGTAATGCTTTTTATTCTTTGCTCCACTGTATTGCCGGCGTATAAAGTGACAGTTGGGGGGTCGTCTTATACGCCCCGTCGCCTTATACGCCGGTATATATTTTTAGTGTATCACATTTCTGGATGAATTGCAGGGAAGGGGTTATATATTTAACCCCTTCCCGACCATTAATCCTGCGATCGCCGGCAGCCCATTGCATTCAGTGGAACCTGCTGTATTGCTGGTTCCATTGAATTCAATGGGCTAACATCGTTCTTCTCTGCTACAGCTGTTACAGCTGTGCCAGAGGAGAACGATCTTTACGCTGACAGTGCGGGGGGGCCCACTCTTGCCGCTATTGTGGCTTAATAGTGGGACCTGTGAACTTGAGATGCAGCCCAACATGTAGCCCCTCGCCTGCCCTATCCGTTGCTGTGTCGTTCCCATCACTTTCTTGAATTGCCCAGATTTTCACACATGAAAACCTTAGCGAGCATCGGCGAAATACAAAAATGCTCCGGTCGCCCATTGACTTCAATGGGGTTCGTTACTCGAAACGAACCCTCGAGCATTGCGAAAATTTCGTGCCGAGTAACGAGCACCCGAGCATTTTGGTGTTCGCTCATCTCTAGTCAACATCATTCCTCTCATAAGCCGTGTCTTCAATAACTCAGCTATGTGCTTATGATTAGGGAAATTAGCTACTTCTCTCTTATCAAACGCTGGGAGTTTCAGCCTCAGGGAGCCACAGAATTCAATGTTGGTGCAATTATTAATATGTCCTATTCATGTTTGGTATGTCAAGAATGGTAAAAATAATCCTTGGAACTTGTAGGTCATATTATCTAAGTGGGAGATTCCCATCAGGAAATATGACAAATAAAATTATGTTCTGCAACTTTCCCTTTCTTGCATGTAATTAGCCACCCCTCTCTCATTACTAGGAGGATGATTAAGGGGGCTCTCGCAAAGAACCCTTTAAAAACCCCATACTAAGAGATATTCAGGGTCAGACACTAGGAGGTGCAACCCCGTATTGCAGCACTGTCCAAGCTTCAGTGGATTTCTTAGCATGATCTCTCACAACCTAATTAGTAAAAGGTCTGTTATTCAATATTTTGTTCTCATTTCATAACTTTTTGGTTTAATATGTCTATTACAGTTAGTCCATAAATTTTGTAACATTCTTGAGCACTGTACGTTCGTATATTAAAGGAGATGTCCCGAGGCAGCAAGTGGGTCTATACACTTCTGTATGGCCATAATAATGCACTTTGTAATGTACATTGTGCATTAATTATGAGCCATACAGAAGTTATAAAAAGTTTTATACTTACCTGCTCCGTTGCTGGCGTCCTCGTCTCCATGGTGCCGACTAATTTTCGCCCTCCGATGGCCAAATTAGCCGCGCTTGCGCAGTCCGGGTCTTCTCCTCTTCTCTATGGGGCTCCGTGTAGCTCCGTGTAGCTCCGCCCCGTCACGTGCCGATTCCAGCCAATCAGGAGGCTGGAATCGGCAATGGACCGCACAGAAGCCCTGCGGTCCATGAAGACAGAGGATCCCGGCGGCCATCTTCAGCAGGTGAGTATGAAGACGCCGGACCGCCGGGATTCAGGTAAGCGCTGTGCGGGTGGTTTTTTTAACCCCTGCATCGGGGTTGTCTCGCGCCGAACGGGGGGGGGGTTTAAAAAAAAAAAAACCCGTTTCGGCGCGGGACATCTCCTTTAAATCTTAAAATTTAATATGTCTGTTTTTTTGCTGCTCTAACTCCACAACCTTGAAGAGGAAGAATTTCGCTTCGGGCTCATTCACATCTGTGTTAGGGATTTACGTTGAATTTTGTCTGTCTGTTCTGTTTTTGCATCAGCAAAACTAAATTCAGACAGAATTGAGCGTTTCCTTTCCAGTTTACCTTGTTGATTTCAATTTAAAAAAAAAGAAGGAATGGTTTCAGTTTGATTCCATTATGGTTCCATTTTCTTAACAGAACAAATAGCACTTCAGACTGCACTATTTGTTCTCTTAAAAAAGGGAATAATAATAATAATAATAATCTTTATTTGTATAGCGCCAACTTATTCCGCAGCGCATTTCATAATGAAATGCTGTGGTGGCACTTTAAGAGAGCTGTACATAAATACCCACAAACCTCAATAAAGTGAAATATATATGCACAGGTGGTTCAGGGCTACTCATGACCTTCTATAGTCAGAGGCATACATGGAATTCAGAGGCCCTATAAGGGAACTCCACCAAGAAATGTATATACAGTATATTTTGTAAGACAATCTTTATAAAACAAAGTGCTGAGATACAGTGGGCTTAGATACAGTGGCTCAGCTCTAGTATACCTAAAAAAATGCAGTCACTTAATAATAGATGCCAATTCTACACTGTGATAGTGATTACAGTGGTCATCACCAGTGATCATAGGTGACATTTCCTCTGACTGGTGAAGTCTGCTTTTGTGTATAAGGCCCAGACCACCATGAAAAGTTCTTGCAGCCATGATTTACCTCCCCATCCTGCTGCTACCTGCAATGAATCTCTCAATTGTTGTCCCATAGAACTAATGCTCCTTACGTGGCTCCACAAAGTTATAGTGCCCCAAACTAAGAATAGTGCTTCTAACTAATAATAATGCCCTCAGCCATGGCCCTAACTAGTAATTCTTCCCCTCTCAGTGACCCCAATAGTAATATTCCCACTCCCACCCCTCTTAGTGGCCCCAGTAGCAACAGTACTCCTTAATGGCCCAAATATTAATAATACTCTATCAGTGGCCCCAATAGTAACAGTGCCTCTCTTAATGGCCATAATAGTATTAATACCCCTTTTAGGGGCCCTAATTGTAATAGTGCCCCTTTAGTGGCCCCTATTGTAATAGTGCTCTCATACCTCCTGTAGGGATGGTATAAAAGTATTACTAGCAGCAGCCTCTAGATGTAATTACCGGCCAGGCCAGTCATTTACCCGCTGGGTGGCAACTCTAGCTGAGCTTCAGACATCAGTCATGATATGAATACCACACAGATGGAGCTAAGGTGGAGCCCAGATTCTAGAGTGCAAGCTAGGGAGAGAAAAGGGGCAAAATAGGGGCACCAATTGTCCACAATAACCCAGGCTACCATAATCAGACGTGACTTTTTCCATGGGCAACCTTGTCTTTTGGCCAGTTTCCTGAGGCTTACATATTTATAATAGGAGATTTAAAATGTGTGAGCCCAAGTCTTTAGAAGGATAAATGTAAGTGCATTATCTGTATATCACTGCAGAATATGGTATGCTCCTATTACATTAAATATTAGGTAATGTTGATTATCTTAACAACCTACTGAGTGAAGTCACAAATGATTTTGAGGAAATGTTCTAGTTAAGTAAATGAAATTAGTCACTTAATACGTTATCTTTCTCAAGGACCTCTCTTCATTTGATTTAGGGACAATCCTCTGTGACCACAAATTTTCCAGGTCTTCTAGAGCCCTTATTACAAAAGAATTAATTTCTAAACCTTTTATCAGGAGATCAATCTCTCAACGCCTTGCCGAGCATGATCACTATCAAGAGCAAAATATGTCACTAATCTCCTGCTTCAAATAGCTGCCTAAGGGTTTACGACCTGTAAGCATTTTATGTGCTTGTTTCTAGATATACATAGTGTTCCATGATCAACTGAATCTACGGTACAGTAATTCTAAAACTGTAGAATGTAATTGCCTTTTCCAGAAATGGAATCTAAGAGCAGAACGCGAAATGAAAGCTGTTCTGTCTTTGGTTGCTATGGGCAACGAAGAAAGATTTTCTTTATGGCAGTTGTCATAAATCTGCCCAATTAACCATTCAGTACCCTAGGACATATATGTACATCCTGGATGTGCAGAGTTTCTATGGAGTGTCTTTGACAGCTGACACCCAGTCACAACAGCTATGATAAGTGTTCACAAAAGTTAAAACTGTAAACTCTTTAAATGGCACTATCAATTCCTAAAGCATCATTTAAATTTCCTGATCGGTGTTGGGGGGTCTCGAACATCCCCCTTTCCCCCCTCCACAATAAGATCATGGCATGCAGTTCCAGTGTCATGGTAGCCGGGATATTTCTGCCTATTAATACAGTTCTGTGGCCTATCCTAATAGAATGTCTGCAAAAGTATACCATATACTGAAGTATTGCAAAACATGGTATAAGGAATCAAACAAACGCAATTTCAAGTTTACTATGGGAACTAAAAAATAAAAGTAAAACTAATTGAAAAAAAGTTCCTAACTTTTGTAAAATAATAAAGGATATTAAAAGTTTTAAAAACTCCCCCTCCGTTTTTCCAGTATTTAAAATAAAAAATCAAAACAAAAAAACAACATATTCGGCATCCCTATGTCCATAAAGGTCTGTTTTAACAAAATAACACATTCACCCCACATGTGTTTTTGTTGGTCACCCTTCTTCAAGAAAAAATGTAGTAAAAAGTGATCAAAAAGCCATATGCATTCCAAAATGGTACCAATGGAAACTGCAGGCCATCCTGCAAAAATGAGCCCTCACACGACCACATTCATGGGAAGTTAAAGAAGTTATGGCAGTCAGAAAATGGCAACAGAATATTTTTTTTTCTGGTTTTTATATTTTTGAGTTGATTTTGTTGTTTTGTAAATGAAAACATTTAGGCCTCCAGCACACTAGTGTATTTTTTCGTCCTTGTGTTATCTGATTTAAAAAACAGACTACACACCACATGGACAACATATGACTAGAGATGAGCGAACGTACTCGTCCGAGCTTGATACTCGTTCGAGTATTAGCGTGTTCGAGATGCTCGTTACTAGAGGCGAGCACCACGCGATGTTCGAGTTACTTTCACTTTCATCTCTGAGACAGCGCGCTTTTCTGGCCAATAGAAAGACAGGGAAGGCATTACAACTTCCCCCTGCGACGTTCAAGCCCTATACCACCCCCCTGCAGTGAGTGGCTGGCGAGATCAGGTGTCACCCGAGTATATAAATCGGCCCCTCCTGCGGCTCGCCACAGATGCATTCTGACAGAGATCAGGGAAAGTGCTGCTGATGGCGGAGCTGCTATAGGGAGAGTGTTAGGATTGATTTTAGGCTTCAAGAACCCCAACGGTCCTTCTTAGGGCCGCATCTGACCGTGTGCAGTACTGTTGAGGCTGCTTTTTGCAGTGTTGCACAATTTTTTTTTTTTTGTATATCGGCCGTGCAGAGCATTGCGTCCTCAGTCTGCAGTAATTTTACATAGTATAGGGCCAGTAGTGCTGAGGCAGGGACAGTGAAAAAGGTGAAAGACATAAACTGTCTATATAGGCAGTGGGCTTTTCCAAAAAAATTTGGGAAAAAACATTCTATTTGGGCTGCCTGTGACCGTCCTGAGTGTACTGCGTCTCTGCTGGGGGTAGTAGTCCTAATTAATACGCAGCCAGCTAAGTGTTACAGCAGGCTTGCGCAAAATTCTTTCCTGGCTCTGCGTTGGCCGTTACATCCCCGCTGTCATCCTGTCCAGAGGGAAACAGTCTGCAGTAATTTTACATAGTCCAGGGCCAGTAGTGGTGAGGCAGGGACAGTGAAAGAGATATACTGTCTATATAGGCAGTGGGCTTTTCCAAAAAAATTTGGGAAAAAACTTTCTATTTGGGCCGCCTGTGACCGTCCTCAGTGTACTGCGTCTGTGCTGGGGGTAGTAGTCCTAATTAATACGCAGCCAGCTACGTGTTACAGCAGGCTTGCACAAAATTCTTTCCTGGCTCTGCGTTGCCCGTTACATCACCGCCGTCATTCTGTCCAGAGGGAAACAGTCTGCAGTAATTTTACATAGTATAGGGCCAGTAGTGCTGAGGCAGGGACAGTGAAAAACGTGAAAGACGTATACTGTCTATATAGGCAGTGGGCTTTTCCAAAACAATTTGGGAAAAAAACATTTTTATTTGGGCTGCCTGTGACCGTCCTCAGTGTACTGCGTCTGTGCTGGGGGTAGTAGTCCTAATTAATACGCAGCCAGCTAAGTGTTACAGCAGGCTTGCGCAAAATTCTTTCCTGCCTCTGCTGTGCGTTCCGTAAGCGAAGACAGCCTCCAACCACAGGCCAATAAGCGGCACATTTAATTACAGCGTTCTGTTTCTGCACTACTGGTAATACAGCATGCTGAGGGGTAGGCCTAGAGGACGTGGATGTGGACGCGGGCGAGGACGCGGAGGCCCAAGTCAGGGTGTGGGCACAGGCCGAGCTCCTGATCCAGGTGTATCGCAGCCGACTGCTGCGGGATTAGGAGAGAGGCACGTTTCTGGCGTCCCCACATTCATCTCACAATTAATGGGTCCACGCGGTAGACCTTTATTAGAAAATGAGCAGTGTGAGCAGGTCCTGTCGTGGATGGCAGAAAGTGCATCCAGCAATCTATCGACCACCCAGAGTTCTGCGCCGTCCACTGCTGCAACTCTGAATCCTCTGGCTGCTGCTCCTCCTTCCTCCCAGCCTCCTCACTCCATTACAATGACACATTCTGAGGAGCAGGCAGACTCCCAGGAACTGTTCCCGGGCCCCTGCCCAGAATGGCCAGCAATGGTTCCGAATCCTCTCCCACTGGAGGAGTTTGTCGTGACCGATGCCCAACCTTTGGAAAGTTCCCGGGGTCCGGGGGATGAGGCTGGGGACTTCCGGCAACTGTCTCAAGAGCTTTCAGTGGGTGAGGAGGACGATGACGATGAGACACAGTTGTCTATCACTCAGGTAGTAGTAATTGGAGTAAGTCCGAGGGAGGAGCGCACAGAGGATTCGGAGGAAGAGCAGCAGGACGATGAGGTGACTGACCCCACCTGGTTTGCTACGCCTACTGAGGACAGGTCTTCAGAGGGGGAGGCAAGTGCAGCAGCAGGGCAGGTTGGAAGAGGCAGTGCGGTGGCCAGGGGTAGAGGCAGGGCCAGACCGAATAATCCACCAACTGTTTCCCAAAGCGCCCCCTCGCGCCATGCCACCCTGCAGAGGCCGAGGTGCTCAAAGGTCTGGCAGTTTTTCACTGAAAGTGCAGACGACCGACGAACAATGGTGTGCAACCTTTGTCGCGCCAAGATCAGCCACCACCACCAGCCTCACCACCACCAGCATGCGCAGACATATGATGGCCAAGCACCCCACAAGGTGGGACGAAGGCCGTTCACCGCCTCTGGTTTGCACCGCTGCCTCTCCCCCTGTGCCCCAACCTGCCACTGAGATCCAACCCCCCTCTCAGGACACAGGCACTACCGTCTCCTGGCCTGCACCCACACCCTCACCTCCGCTGTCCTCGACCCCATCCACCAATGTCTCTCAGCGCACCGTCCAGCCGTCGCTAGCGCAAGTGTTGGAGCGCAAGCGCAAGTACGCCGCCACGCACCCGCACGCTCAAGCGTTAAACGTGCACATAGCCAAATTTATCAGCCTGGAGATGCTGCCGTATAGGGTTGTGGAAACAGAGGCTTTCAAAGGTATGATGGCGGCGGCGGCCCTGCGCTACTCAGTTCCCAGTCGCCACTACTTTTCCCGATGTGCCGTCCCAGCCCTGCACGACCACGTCTCCCGCAACATTGTACGCGCCCTCACCAACGCGGTTACTGCCAAGGTCCACTTAACAATGGACACGTGGACAAGCACAGGCGGGCAGGGCCACTATATCTCCCTGACGGCACATTGGGTGAATTTAGTGGAGGCTGGGACAGAGTCAGAGCCTGGGACCGCTCACGTCCTACCCACCCCCAGAATTGCGGGCCCCAGCTCAGTGGTGGTATCTGCGGCGGTGTATGCTTCCTCCACTAAACCACCCTCCTCCTCCTCCTCCTCCTCCTACGCAACCTCTGTCTCGCAATCAAGATGTGTCAGCAGCACGTCGCCAGCAGTCGGTGTCGCGCAGCACGGCAGCACAGCGGTGGGCAAGCGTCAGCAGGCCGTGCTGAAACTACTCAGCTTAGGAGAGAAGAGGCACACGGCCCACGAACTGCTGCAGGGTCTGACAGAGCAGACCGACCGCTGGCTTGCGCCGCTGAGCCTCCAACCGGGCATGGTCGTGTGTGACAACGGCCGTAACCTGGTGGCGGCTCTGCAGCTCGGCAGCCTCCCACACGTGCCATGCCTGGCCCACGTCTTTAATTTCTGAAAAGCGCTTTCTGAAAAGCTACCCACGCTTGTCAGACCTGCTCGGGAAGGTGCGCCGGCTCTGCGCACATTTCCGCAAGTCCCACACGGACACTGCCACCCTGCGCACCCTGCAACATCGGTTTAATCTGCCAGTGCACCGACTGCTGTGCGACGTGCCCACACGGTGGAACTCTACGCTCCACATGTTGGCCAGGCTCTATGAGCAGCGTAGAGCTATAGTGGAATACCAACTCCAACATGGGCGGCGCAGTGGGAGTCAGCCTCCTCAATTCTTTACAGAAGAGTGGGCCTGGTTGGCAGACATCTGCCAGGTCCTTGGAAACTTTGAGGAGTCTACCCAGATGGTGAGCGGCGATGCTACAATCATTAGCTTCACCATTCCTCTGCTATGCCTCTCGAGAAGTTCCCTGCAAAGCATAAAGGCCGACGCTTTGCGCTCAGAAACGGAGGCGGGGGAAGACAGTATGTCGCTGGATAGTCAGAGCACCCTCCTGTCTATATCTCAGCGTGTTGAGGAGGAGGAGGAGGAGCATGAGGAGGATGAGGAGGAGGGGGAAGAGACAGCTTGGCCCACTGCTGAGGGTACCCATGCTGCTTGCCTGTCATCCTTTCAGCGTGTATGGCCTGAGGAGGAGGAGGAGGAGGAGAATCCTGAAAGTGATCTTCCTAGTGAAGACAGCCATGTGTTGCGTACTGGTACCCTGGCACACATGGCTGACTTCATGTTAGGATGCCTTTCTCGTGACCCTCGCGTTACATGCATTCTGGCCACTACGGATTACTGGGTGTGCACACTGCTCGACCCACGGTATAAGGAGAACCTTTCCACTCTCATACCCAAAGAGGAAAGGGGTTCGAGAGTGATGCTATACCACAGGACCCTGGCGGACAAACTGATGGTAAAATTCCCATCCGACAGCGCTAGTGGCCGAAGGCGCAGTTCTGAGGGCCAGGTAGCAGGGGAGGCGCAGAGATCAGGCAGCATGTACAGCACAAGCAGGGGAACACTCTCTAAGGCCTTTGACAGCTTTCTGGCTCCCCAGCAAGACTGTGTCACCGCTCCCCAGTCAAGGCTGAGTCGGCGGGAGCACTGTAAAAGGATGGTGAGGGAGTACGTAGCCGATCGCACGACCGTCCTCCGTGACACCTCTCCCCCCTACAACTACTCGGTGTCGAAGCTGGACACGTGGCCTGAACTCGCGCTGTATGCCCTGGAGGTGCTTGCTTGTCCTGCGGCTAGCGTCTTGTCAGAGAGGGTGTTTAGTGCGGCTGGGGAAATCATCACAGATAAGCGTACGCGCCTGTCAACCGACAGTGCCGACAGGCTTACACTCATCAAGATGAACAAAGCCTGGATTTCCCCAGACTTCTCTTCTCCACCAGCGGACAGCAGCGATACCTAAACAATACTTAGGCTGCCCCCGCGGATGGAAGCATCGTTCTCTATCACCATCAAAAACGTGGACCTTTTAGCTTCATCAATCTGTGTATAATATTCATCCTCCCCCTCCTGCTCCTCCTCCTGAAACCTCACGTAATCACGCCGAATGGGCAATTTTTCTTAGGCCCACAAGGCTCAGTCATATAATTTTTGTAAACAATTTTTATACGTTTCAATGCTTATTAAAGCGTTGAAACTTGCACCTGAACCTTTTTATTTTAACTGGGCTGCCTCCAGGCCTAGTTACAAATTAAGTCACATTAACCAAAGCAATCAATGGGTTTCACCTGCCCTCTTGGTTGGGCATGGGCAATTTTTCTGAGGTACATTAGTACTGTTGGTACACCAATTTTTTTGGGCCCTCGCCTACAGTGTAATCCAATTAATTTTTTGCCCACCTGCATTAAAGCTGTCGTTACATCAGCTGTGATGGGCAATGCAATGGGATATATTTATGTACCGCCGGTGGCTTCCTGGCACCCACCCATGCTGTTGGTCCACACGAGTTGTAACTGCATGTGTCCACTTCTAAAGAACCCCAGTCTGACTGGGGCATGCAGTGTGGGCCGAAGCCCACCTGCATTTAACATGACATTACCTCAGCTGTGATGGGCAATGCAATGGGATATATTTATGTACCGCCGGTGGGTTCCAGGGAGCCACCCATGCTGTGGGTCCACAGGGAGTTGTAACTGCATGTGTCTACTTCTAAAGAACCCCAGTCTGACTGGGGCATGCAGTGTGGGCCGAAGCCCACCTGCATTTAACATGACATTACATCAGCTGTGCTGGGCACTGCAATGGGATATATTTATGTACCGTTAGTGGGTTCCAGGGAGCCACCCATGCTGTGGGTCCACAGGGAGTTGTAACTGCATGTGTCTACTTCTAAAGAACCCCAGTCTGACTGGGGCATGCAGTGTGGGCCGAAGCCCACCTGCATTTAACATGACATTACCTCAGCTGTGATGGGCAATGCAATGGGATATATTTATATACCGCCGGTGGCTTCCTGGCACCCACCCATGCTGTTGGTCCACACGAGTTGTAACTGCATGTGTCCACTTCTAAAGAACCCCAGTCTGACTGGGGCATGCAGTGTGGGCCGAAGCCCACCTGCATTTAACATGACATTACCTCAGCTGTGATGGGCAATGCAATGGGATATATTTATGTACCGCCGGTGGGTTCCAGGGAGCCACCCATGCTGTGGGTCCACAGGGAGTTGTAACTGCATGTGTCTACTTCTAAAGAACCCCAGTCTGACTGGGGCATGCAGTGTGGGCCGAAGCCCACCTGCATTTAACATGACATTACCTCAGCTGTGATGGGCAATGCAATGGGATATATTTATGTACCGCCGGTGGCTTCCTGGCACCCACCCATGCTGTCGGTCCACACGGAGTTGTAACTGCATGTGTCCACTTCTAAAGAACCCCAGTCTGACTGGGGCGTGCAGTGTGGGCCGAAGCCCACCTGCATTTAAGATGACATTACCTCAGCTGTGATGGGCAATGCAATGGGGTATATTTATGTACCCCCGGTGGGTTCCAGGGAGCCACACATGCTGTGGGTCCACAGGGAGTTGTAACTGCATGTGTCTACTTCTAAAGAACCGCAGTCTGACTGGGGCATGCAGTGTGGGCCGAAGCCCACCTGCATTTAACATGACATTACATCAGCTGTGCTGGGCACTGCAATGGGATATATTTATGTACCGCCGGTGGGTTCCAGGGAGCCACCCATGCTGTGGGTGCACACGGAATTCCTATTGCGGAGTGGTACCTGCCTGTGACTATTTATAAAAAAACGCGGTCTGACTGGGGCATGCAGACACCTTGACAGAATGAATAGTGTGTGGCACATAGGTTCCCCATTGCTATGCCCACGTCTGCAGCTTCTGATGGAGGTGGCACAGGATTGGATTTCTCATTGCTTCTGTACAGCATTGTGGGCTATCGCCCCGCCCCTTTTAAAGAGGGTCGTTGCCTAGCCGTGCCAACCTTCTGCGGTGTGTGCCTGCAGTTCCTCCTCATGGCAGACGCACTTATAAATAGACATGAGGGTGGTGTGGCATAAGGGCAGCTGAAGGCTGCGCAGGGACACTTTGGTGTGTGCTGTGGACACTGGGTCGTGCGGGGGGGGGGGTTGGACAGCATGTAACCCAGGAGAAGTGGCAGCGGAGTGTCATGCAGGCAGTGATTGTGCTTTGTTGGAGGTAGTCTGGTGCTTAGCTAAGGTATACATTGCTAATGAGGGCTTTTCAGAAGTAAAAATTGTTGGGAGGGGGGGGGCCCACTCTTGCCGCTATTGTAGCTTAATAGTGGGACCTGGGAACTTGAGATGCAGCCCAACATGTAGCCCCTCGCCTGCCCTATCCGTTGCTGTGTCGTTCCCATCACTTTCTTGAATTGCCCAGATTTTCACAAATGGAAACCTTAGCGAGCATCAGCAATATACAAAAATGCTCGGGTCGCCCATTGACTTCAATGGGGTTCGTTATTCGAAACGAACCCTCGAGCATCGCGAACTTTTCGTCCCGAGTAACGAGCACCCGAGCATTTTGGTGCTCGCTCATCTTTACATATGACTCAATAGTAATCAATTTGGCAAGGCACACCTCAGTGTTTTTAAACGGAGACACAGACTATGTGAAAGAACTCATGGAATGCACTATTCTGATGCAATATCTTAGCAAAACCTGCCCATTCAAATCAATGGAGATTTTAAAAAAAGAATAGCACTCAGATGCCATCTGTGTGAAGTTCATGTGCTCTCCGTTTCTTAAGAAATGGAGATAAAAGAACTGGATCTTCTTCAGTTTTTTTTTGTAAACATGAAAAACAGATGACATACTAAAGTAAAGAAATGGACACACGGACTGCATATGGTTGGTATATAGAACTGCACTCAAGTGGAAAAATGTTTGTTTTCTGCGGACGCAATAAAGCTGATTTCTTAGCGCAAGTGTGCATCTAACCTTAATAAAAATATTTTTAAAACTTCAAATTTAATTTACTTACACCCTTGAATAGATATCTGTTACATCCATGCTGGCCATGGGAACAATAACCTACATGAATGCAACTCAAATAAGGGCTGGAGGGAAGAGAAATGGAAGAAATATACACTTTATTGAACACCAACAACATTCAAACATAAACCAAACATGCATGCAAACAACAACAACAACACTTGCCAAATGTACTACAACAAAGACTAATATGATGTTACAAACACTGCTGTAGCATATTGTAGACCATTAGGGGGTGTTCTCAATGGAGAACCGCCTGTAAAGTAAGTTGATATACACTTTACCTTTTTATGTTCATGGCCATATTCCCTGGAGCACTGTGTATTGTTCACTCACTACAAGTTCTATCCACTGAACAGGACCTTGTTCATACCAAACATAGTCAAAACAGCAGGTAGTTCAAGTGTCCACACACCAAGAAAGGGAAAAGAGCATCAGACACCAATCTGACATAAAAGAAAAAGTGTCAGATATTACCCACCTGACAACATACTGGACATCAGATTTTTGGAGGCCACACCTGAGAAGAAGGGGCCCGCAGAACATACAGACAGGGAGATGATATGTCCAGACCATATTCAAGAAAGGTCTGGAAAGCAACTCAAACTTAATCTCAGCCTATCCATTTAGTTGTGCCCCACTCTGTGTGTTTTATAGGCGAACATTCTCCATGCTTCTCTGTCAAGCATGGCTTCTTTTACTGCTTGCTGCACATATAGGTATCCATTTTTAGGGTGTCAAGCCAGCGTATTCTTTGTTGATCCTTTCTCCTGGTTCCACTGGTCATTCCCAACATAATTGACTTCTCTAGCAAGTTTGCACGTATGACATGGCTAAAGTAAGTTAGTTGCAGTCTAGGGACTTTAGCTTCAAGTGATGTCCCTGTTTTTTGTGATCCAACATTTCTGTTTGTTATCCCAGCTAACCATGGTATTCTTAATAATTTCCACCAGCAACACATTTTGAATGCATCGATTCCCCTTCTGTCGGCCTTTCTTAATGTCGAACTCTCAGACCTATACATGATCATAGGAAAGACAATGGCTCCAACTAGACTGCTTTTGGTGGTTAGTCATATCTTTGCTCTTCCAGATCTCATTTATACCTATTATTGCAGAGCGCCCCAGTGCAATCCTACATTTGATTTCTGGGCTGGATTCACCATCACGGTCGACTTTTTGATCCAATAAAAATGAGTTCTTGAACTGATTCAATGTCTTCATTGTTAATTTTAAGCTTCAATTTTCCATTAGCTTCTGTTGTCATGATCTTTGTTTTCTTGATGTTAAAGTGCAGCTCCATTTTTTCACTTTCCTCCTAAAGTTTCAAAATCATGTTTATCAGCTCCTTCTTTCTTTCAGTCAGCAAAGTTGTAGTGTCCGCATATCTCAAGTTGTTGATGGTCCTTCCTCTGATCTTCATTCCAGTGTTGAGTAAGTCCAGGTCTAATTTCCTCATGATCACCTCAGCATAAGGCTGGGTTCACACATGGCAGAATTGCTGTGGAATTTCTGTTCAGAAAGCCCGCATGGCAATTCTACCCGCGGCTCCTAATCCCGGGATTAGCCAGCAAAGAGGACGAGATTTTGCAAAAATTTCGTCCACACGCTGCAGCCAATCCGTTGCAGCCAAGCCGCACGAAAAATGACATGCGGCGCGGAATTCAATTCCGTAGCATGTCAATTCCTTTGTTGCTTCCGCAATGGCTTCTCTCCTCTCTATGGGGAGAGAAAGCCACAGCGGAATGCCGACAGCGAAACCACTCCAAAACCCGCAGCTAGAGGCCGCGGGTTTTGAAGCTGTGCTTATCCTGCGAGATTTCCGCAGGATTTCCTTTCCATGTGACCCCAGCCTAAAGGTTGAAGAGAAATGGGGGCAATTTGCAGTTCTGTCTCACACCCTTGCCAATCAAGAACCAGTTGGTATCACCATAGAGTGTTCACACCAATGCTTCTGGATTGATATACAGTGATCTAATAAGCTTGACCAGGTGAACTGAGACAATTATAGTGTGGGAAAGGGATGATGGATAAATGACCAGCACCCTCTAGTAAAAGGGGCTGGTATTTATGTGCACAAGACCAATGATGATTGGTTGGCTGGAGAACTCCATACCATCAGCCAGTCCAATCAACCACACCTGCAGCAGTGTTCCCCTGGAAACCCATAGAACTACAGGTCCCAAAAGCACAACGTGACAGCATCACTGGGTACTATGATAATAAATTAAGCCAAAAAAATGCAAATGTTTGATCTGGCCTTTTTTCAGTTCTGGACATCAATTTTGAAAATTATGTTAACAGCTCTCTCTGTAAGTTTTAGAATTCAAGTACTCTGCATTGTGACCACTTAATAAATAATTTGTGAAACTGCTAAATCAATAGACACTAACCAGCTCTCAGACACAAAAGAAAGTGGTTTGCAGACATTTTGCAATGAAACATAAGTGCTGTACTTTATGTATGGTTGCATATCATCTAAGGATATAAGAATGTGATGAATGCATTCTGGACGAGTAGCTGATATATGGCTGTAAAAACAAAGTTTGGAACAGACAGTAGAAGTAAACAATTGGCCGCGGTGTGCATTACCATCTGCTGCCCATAATGTCTATGATAAACTGGAGTGTTCTATTCCCATACACAAGGAGAATGACTAGCTGAATGTGGATCTCATATCCCCTCAAGAATACGAAATTAAATATGATGAGGTTGTAAGGTCATTCTCTGGTTTGACCAGGGTACTAACATGTAAGTAAGACTCCCATCCGCCTGTGCGGCTAAAGTTAATTATCTGTAAATAGCTTCCAGAAACCTCAAATCAATTTATGAAAACAAAAATTAACTTTCCGTATAAACATAATTACAGAGAGATGGCGGTGTGTAGGCCAACGCATGTTTTGGAAGCTGGGCAGGGAGCCAAATGAGTTTATTAGGCAATGTAATTAATAACGGTTTCTCTGGCTCCAGGAAGCTGTTAATGTTCAGGGGAGTGAGGATGTAATGGAAAACAATTGACAGGTTTAAAGCAGTGCTAGGTTGAGAACTAACTATGATGACTGGCAGCATGGAAGAGATTACTTCCTCAAAGTGAATGAGACACAGCTGCTCATCCTGTCACGGAAAGTTAGTCTCAAAGGAAGCAGATATGAACTGAACATCAGGTGAATGCTGTAAGGGTTTTTACAGAATCTGCAGCTCACAGAGAACACCTCTTTCAACTATTAGATTTACAATGATAGATAGATAGATAGATAGATAGATAGATAGATAGATAGATAGATAGATATAGATAGATAGATATGAGATAGACAGATAAAAAGATAGATAGATATGAGATAGATAGATATGGGATAGAGATGAGATAGATAGATAGATAGATAGATAGATAGATATGGGATAGAGAGAGATGAGGTAGATAGATAGATAGATAGAGATGAGATAGATAGATAGATAGATAGATATGGGATAGAGAGAGATGAGATAGAGAGAGATGAGATAGATAGATAGATAGATAGATAGATAGATAGATAGATAGATAGATAGATAGATAGATAGATAGATAGATAGATAGATAGATAGATGCAGTAATATTTTCAATTTGCAATAACTTTTCCCGGAGAAAAAAACTACATTCTACTTATAATGCTGTACAATCGACAACACATCGCAATGTAAGCATCTCACTGGTAAAACACCTTTTAATCAGTGTCGTAGGTGGAGGTGTAGTAAAGCAGGATTCATGATATAATGCAGCAGATGGTGTAAAGGCCCATTTACATGCGACGAGTGTAGGGCAAACAATGCTTGACAGTGCGTCCCTGTGTATGCTCGCATGTTACACAGGAGCGAGTATGTTTCACTGGGTAGCTCAAAGTGCGTCCGGCATGTAGGCGGGGCACCTGGGGGAGCGTTCTCTCCCCAATCTCCCGCCGTCTGCCTCTATTCACTGTAAGCAACTGTACTGAATGACTGCTGCTTACACTGAACGGTTTGTCGTTCGGTTATCAAGCACGCTGAAACTGGACAACTCTCCTCCAGTCATTCAGTCTCTGCATTTATTTACACGGGACGACTATCGTTCAAAACCCTGTGGAAGCTTGAAACTACCAACGATAATCGTCCCGTTACCAAAGTGTACAATATTTATTTAGGAACAAGGGATAAAAGTAAACAATGGAATGGAATGATAAGGCAAAAAAAGCAATTAAACTTTACTTTGCGGCTATTAACCCTTTAAATGCCGCTGTCATTTAAACGATGTTCGGGGGTCCCGTACGCCCCACCACCACCACGGTGGGATTGGGGGAGCCGTGCAGGTGTCATGGCTGCTGGGAGCCTTCTGAAAGGCCCCAGGGCTGCCTTGAGAGACTACTTATCAAGCCATTCCCGTGGGGTGGCTAAATAGGCTGCCTGTCAGAATGCAGTATGACGTAATGCTATAGCATTACGTCATACTGCAGGAGCGATCAATGCATCACATGAGGTGGTCCCCCAGGGGGACTTAACAGAAAAGTTAAAAAAAATCAATAAAGTTTTATTAATTGTATAGTAAATTGTAAAGTAATAAAAGTTTAAATCACCCCCCTTTTTCCATATCTATAATAAAAAAAAAATCTAAATACTAAAAGAAATATACATATTTGGTATCACCGCGTCTGTAAAAGTCTGATCTATCAAAGTAGTGCATTATTAATCCCGCACGGTGAACGTCGTCCGAAAAAAAAACAAAGAACACCAAAAATGCACTTTTTCAGTTACCCTGTCTCCCAGAAAAAATGCAATAAATAGCGATCAGAAAGTTGCATGTATTCCAAATTGGTACAAACAGAAACTACAGGACATCCCGCAAAAAATTAGCCCTCGCTCAACCACGTCAACGGTAAAATAAAAAAGTTATTGCGCGCGGAAGATGGACGCAGAAAATAATTGAAATAAATTTAATGTCTTTGAAAAAAAAAAGGGTAGTACAGTAAAAAAAAAACTACACAAGTTTGGTATCGTAGCAATCGTACTGACCCATAGAATAAAGTTATCATGTCGTTTTTGATGCAGTTGGTGCGTCATAGAAACAAGACGCACTGAAAGATGGCGGAATGTCGTTTTTTTTTTTCATTTTACTCCACTTTATTTTTTCAGTACATTATATGGTACATTAAATAGGACCATTGAAAAATAAAACTCATCCCGCAAAAAACAAGCCCTCAAACAGTGCATTTTAAAGGGGTTAATGACCCTCAAGCACAGAGAACTTTATGGAGCTGTAATTCCCAGACTGAGAGAGAGAGCTTTCTAAAAAGATCTAAAAGTCACATGTTATGTAACTTTACTTTTCCTGGGCTTGTAAGCTATATACTGTTATATCTGTTTGGTGGTACTGTGGTTGGGGAGGATAGGGGTATGTTATCAAGTTTGTAAGCTCTTGTGTTGTGCCGCCGGTGCTTCCCTAGCATCCTCACTAATTGTTCCTGTTTCTAGGGTGATAGAAGGTAATAGTGGCTGGTTAGAGACAGCCTGCAGATAGACAAAAGCTTGGAGTATTATGGGAGCACACATTATAAAGCACTGCGCTGCTTGGCATAAGGGCCTCGGCTTTCCAGCTGAGTGTATGTAAATACCTAGGGGGTTCTTTTTGGTAAAGAGTGTTCCTTTTTACTAAGGAGTCACCTCTTTTGTTCGAGACTTCGCTGTATCCTGGGGAGTCCACTCTGATACATGGCTTACAAGAGCTCCAGTCCTTTTAGCCCACAGCAGTAGCAGTTAAAGCTTTCCAAGGTTTTTCTGCTGCCTTCTACACTGGGGTCTCCAGCTGGTTGGAATACGTCCCTTTACTTTTTCCAACTTTCTTCCGACGTATCACACCAAAATAGCGCTGCCCTATAAATATAATGGCTTTTACCGGGCCACTTGCTGTCACCTGATCTGTAAAAAAGACAATCAAACAAATGTTAATAACACAATAATCGAAATAAAAGAAAGAAAGGGGAATCACCCTTCTACACATGTACTGTACTGCTATCTACCTGTACTACATGTATTGTACTGCAATCTACCTGTATAACATGCACTGTACGTCTTTTTACTTCTACTAGATATATTGTACAGCTCTCTGCCTGTACTATTCAGCGGCCGTTGGGCAAATTTTAGCCTGGGGGGCAAGAACACAGCACTGGCTCATGTGTAGCGGTCCATACTTGACCTTCTGTGCTTGCCTGCTATACAAATGTGGCAGAAGTAACTGGGCTTTAACTAGCATTTACAGTATCATATTTTAAACAGTGTCTGTAATAGAAAAGGCATCTACTTTAAAGGCAGAGTTCTTGTCCCAGGAAAACAACTAAAGTTTATATATATGAATATCCATGTACATGAAAATTACTTAATGGAATTAGGAATAATAGTTGTAATGCAAAGGCAAAGGTATTTCAAATACATAAAATACCCAGGACAAACCAATGTGGAGGTCCCTTTGCGTGTAGCCCCACTGACCTACTTTCGTAGACACTGGCAGAATTTTTTCCTAAGCCTCCGCAGGTTTTTCTTTTATTGTTAGCACATGTAATTATCTGCTCTTCTTACTCTTGAGAATGTACAGCACTTTGAATGTACAGCTGCAAGCGCTGAATGCAGCTACAGGTTGGTGAAACAGAAACAGCTAAGCCAAATGCGTAGGTTCTTGTAGCAGGAGCCACTCTTTGCTATACTGCTGAGTGATGGCTTTCTCCCCCCCGTTTGGCGCTGCCCACATTGTGCTATACATTACTGTACAGTGCTTTGATGTGGGCGCTGACTGTGAATGTAGTAAGAGCTGCTCCCTACTACACTGTTGAGTGGATGGCACAGCATCATTTTCCTTCAACCCCCAATCCCCGGCTGGTAAATGAGGGCCACAGTGTCCTCTACAGTATAAACAATTAGGTGTCAAATACCCCCTATTAGCCCACATATATATAAATGCCTTATTGTGTCATGTGGTCATTCAACCACATAGTGGCAGTATCTCGGTCACAAACAGACACAGGACATGCTAAGGCATATATCATTGTGGTAATTGCAATAGGTTGTATGTCATATCTATCAAACTTTGCAGGAGAGACAAAAAACATTCCCATTTTGCCCTGATCATCTTGATTCGTCCTATGGAAAGAGCAGGAATTTGATGGTTTCTCATTGGTCTGTTCGCGTACAAGATATTGCAGTTGGTGTAGTTAACTAGATTGGTCACATCCCATAAACCTATCACATGGATTTCTAATGTAGAAGCTCCGGGCAAGTTTTAGTGGACATCACTGATGGTGTCCCTGCCGGCCTACCATTGGCTGCAGCAGTCACGTGGGTAAACATCCCATGTGACTGCTGCCACCGATGTAAACAGAGACCGGAGCGGCGGCCAGCAGCCACCAGAAAAGTCAGAAAACATCTTTAACCACTCTCCATGTTTTTTCAAAAGTTCATTGGGCCTTATATATTAACCAAACCAAATACAGTACTTTGTTGTGCAAAATGTATTTTGCCGATTTGTTAAAAGTGCATTAATTTAATAATGCTTTTACAAGACCGATTTATCCAATGACTCAATCATGTAAAAATGTCCTTACAGAGATCAGACACATAAAATATACAAATAAACTATTGCTAAGAAGCACGATTTAAAATTACATTAGGTGCTTGTTTTGGAGTGTTTTTTGTGTTATTTGCATCCCTCCTGGCCTGCAATAGCCTCAGGCCTATACAATGAGAATGAGTTAAGCAGCATTCATATTGGTATAGCATATCAATGATCATATGATAGAGACTCTTCACATACTTTTATGTGTGTAGGCAAATCAAGTGGATAAGCAGTATTACCAGGTACTCAGAAAGTCATTGCGTTGTGCAACACTTATTTGTCAATATTTACTAGGTGTTATACAAACTACTTATAGCTTTCCCTTTATGAGTGATATCCAAGAAGCAGTGATGGTTCAGATTATACAGTATATTAACGCCCATCTGCAGGGTAACCCCTCAGTGATTAGAAATGCATGAGTAGTAAAAATGTATAGAAGTATTATTCAGGAGGGATTGCGAACATCTATATTCCCACTCATCTGCATTTATATAGAGCCTGCTACAGAATCTTATTATTACATGTTATAGTCTTCAAGTCAGCTTTATGGTTCTATTATGTATGATTGCTCAGAGAAGTTTGCTTAGCTGTACTTCAGTGGGTGCTGAAAGGTTTACTTACATTTAAAAGCACTAAATGATCAGGCAAAGCTGTGGAAAAATTAGGTGCTGTGGCTCACAATATTATCTGTATCAATGCAGTCCAATCCATTTTCATCACTTTTTTTCCTTTCAATGCTATGTAATATCTGTTTTAGGAAAAATGCAATTCCATGTAATGGCCACCTACCTTCTGTCCTGTCCACTTTAAACATGCAGAAGAGTCATTAAGATAAGAGCAAAACTAATGGTAGGATCACACATTCTGTACCTAAATCATTGTGCAGATTTCGCCGTGGACTTTCACCATGGAATTTATTCACTGTACTCAATGAATTCTGCGATCAAAATTCATGCCATTTAGGACTCCTGCAGACGAGCGTAAATATACATATGCTCGCGATAGCATGACGTAATGACGCTGTGAATGGAGTGCTATCACGCATATCCGCGCAGGCCGTTCACATTGGTGCAGGACACACCTGTGCCGTGATTAACCAGGCTGCGCAGCCTGATTAGTCGTGGTGTTATCGATTAACCCCGCAAAATTGTGCACATCAGGGCTTATTCACACAAGCATAAACCGGCCGGGTGATATATGCTACCATCTGATGCACTGGATTCCAATGCATCAGATCACACAGGTGTATTCTTGTGGCATAAAAGGGCCCGGCTAGGCGCTTTTACGCTGGGCAGGAAGAATAGTCCTGGAACTATCTTCCTGGCCGGACTACGGCCGCTGCCATAGACTCCTATGGGAGCCAATCAAAGTGGCTGGAGAAAGGAGGTGGGAGGGAGTTTAACAGCGTGGCTGCTAAACTCCTTCTCCCTTTTCTTCTCCTCTCGGCCCCTTGCTGCTGTTTGCAATGGGAGGGGGCTGGATGGGGCAGAGCTAAGATTCACCCCGTTCCCCTCCCATTGCTGGCTGCGGACAAGGGGGAGGAACTTAGCTCTACCACAATCCCGCCCCCTCCCATTGCAAACAGTTGGAGGGGAGGAGAGAGGAGGTGAGCAGGTGAGAGAGAGGGAAGGGACAGACAGCTTAGTAGAGCTAAGCTGCCTTCACCCGCCCAAGAGCGTATACGCCAAGCCCATGCATCACATGGTAGTGTATATCGGCTGCCGTGAAAACACCGGCCAATATACTCTTGTGTGAATAAGCCCTCAGTGTGGGACAAACAATCACAAAAAACGGCGATATACTGACTGATATAGGAGGGCAGCAT
Organism: Eleutherodactylus coqui; assembly: GCF_035609145.1. Lineage (NCBI taxonomy): Eukaryota > Metazoa > Chordata > Amphibia > Anura > Eleutherodactylidae > Eleutherodactylus > Eleutherodactylus coqui. Next base: position 155,336,622 of record NC_089841.1, read on the forward strand.
GCAGGCAGCCAAAATGTTTTTATATTTCCCTTTCATTGATAAATTTATATTAGTGTACGAAGTCACAAAAAGCGAGGAGCCTTGATGTTGGCTTGTGAGCTCAAGTATTTTGGTCAAACTTCATCTAACACCTCACATTTATTATGTATTATTCACATGCAGTGCGGCTTTTAGACTCTGGAGGAGCCTGGGGTGCCAGTACCAATGTGGTTCACTTTTGGGGTGCAGGGCAGCCTGCCGAACTGATATGGCATCACTGATAGGCTGCCAGTGTGCATGGTGCACTACATGTATCAGAAGGTCTGACACCCTGTATTTACTACTCTGTGTAGGAGTATACACTAAGCAGCCACCCCCCTCTATATTAGGAGGCTGTGTGAGTGGCTGTCTCATCGGTGTCCTCCACAGGTGTAATTGGCTCCCTCATTTGGCATTTTGGCTGCCTGCATGTTGAGGTGATGCACATATCTGCCCTCCTGTGTCAGTAAGTATATGGCCGTTTTCTCTGATTGTTTGTAAGTTTTTATGTTAAACAATTTTTAAGACCTTTTGTTTTGTTTTTTTTATTCTCGATGTCACTGTGTAAATTAAAAAAAAAAGCCTAAAGTCCTGCAGTTTTCACACTGACCTTTAAGCCTAATAATATTCTGATGCTTCCTGTTCTGTAGAGAAAACTTTTCAGCAGTCATCTTATTATCATCACAGACAGTAATTTAATACACTGACAAATGACAAATAACAACTCGGTCAGTGATAAAACAGCTTATCTTCTCCCCTCCCTGCACAATGATGTCTGCACAGAAGTTAATGGGTCAGCTCCTGTCCATTGTGTGAATAGACCATGAGGCTACTGCAAAGCATTTCTCTAAAGGCTCATGCCCACGGACGGAGCAGTATACGTCCGTGGATTTACGCCTCGGGAGTACCGCAGTGGTAAAAACAAAGTCCCCGCTGGTGATCACGGAAAAATGCACGTTTTTCCACGGTCTCCATTAATACTATATTAATGGAGACCTCTGCTGCGGAAAAACGTGGTGAAATAGAAGATGCCGCAATTTTTTTCCCACAGCAGAAATCCGCAGCAGAATCACGCATGTGAGCACCGACAGGCAGAAAAGCTATTAGGCTTAATAGAACCTAATAGCTGCATTATTCTGCCATGGATTTCTGCCGTAGGGAACACAGCAGAAATCTGTCCGTGGGCATTAGCCCTAAAAGCTGAAATGCATATTTCTGCAGCTAAGGCGACATGGGTGCCATGATAGTCATATACAGACACCAGACTAAAAAAATCTACAATCAAAAAACAAAAACAGATTAGAAAAATGAAATATGTTTCACTATCTCATTAGTAAAAACAATATATAGATCACGCTTTCCCTTTAAAAGAAAACAAAGAGATTAGATAGTACAGTATACAATAAAGAGCTGCTACATGGTATATGCCTAACTTGACAGTCTTCTGATGATTTTACACAATTGTCATGCAGATAAATGCTGTTAGTTCGGGAAATTAGACACATAGTTGGGCTAGAATTTGTAGGCGTAATATGAACACAAAAATATGCTTATAGCCACCGTGTAAAACTGACTGTAGACTGTATTGCCATAAACACAGTATTTCATATTAGAAATATTGATCTTGAAGTATTAGAATAAATCAAGTAATCCAGAATCTTACTAATTCTCTTTAAAACCTCATAGAATATGCACCTCAATTTCCAAATTCAAGTTTTTCATATGAAATTAAAAATCTCCTGGTATATGCCGCTTGATAGCTTCATTTATTTCCAGAGTGCTCACTCCATTTATGTCAATATGGCGCAGAATAGGAGAGGACTTGAATTACTACAGTCTTTTACTTCCTCCTGATGTCAACTACATTAGCAGATAGAGAAAATAGCTTATATAACTTGAATGTCTTGCCCAAACAAGCTCTCTATGTGCCTGTAGAGGCAACTTACTAGCTAGTAAAGTCCTAGTATAGCCTTGTGTGGCACATTGTGTTAAGGCAGCAAAAATGCAGTCCTAAGCTCTCGCTCATGACCTGAGGGTTGCGAATTCAATCCCTGCATGGTTCAGGTAGCCGACTCAAGGTTGACTCAGCCTTCCATCCTTCTGAGGTTGGCAAAATGAGTACCCAGCTTGGTAGGGGGTAATAAGTAAAATGACCTGACAACGCTGTAGAGCATGTTGTCACTATACAAGTAGCACTTTTTTTTTTAATATTTCAACAGCACTCCTTCAAACAGGTAATCTATCTTAGCACAGTGTGAGGGGTTATGAGCACAGCAGTGCGCTAACGGGTGGGGAGGGGTAAGTGAAAGGTGTAATTAAGCTAGCAAACGTGCACAGTGGCTGTGACTGGGCTACCACTCTACTGTATCTATAACATAACAGGTAGAGATGAGCGAGCGTACTCGGAAAAGCACTACTCGCTCAAGTAATGTGCTTTATCCGAGTATCGCTGTGCTCGGGTCTGAAGATTCGGGTGCCGCTGCGGCTGACAGGTGAGTCGCAGCGGGGAGCAGGGGAGAGCGGGCGGGAGAGAGGGAGAGAAAGATCTCCCCTCTGTTCCTCCCCGCTCTCCTGTGCAGCTCCCCGCTCCGTGCCGGCACCCGAATCTTCAGACCCGAGCACAGCGATACTCGGATAAAGCAAATTACTCGAGCGAGTAGTGCTTTTCCGAGTACGCTCACTCATCTCTAATAACAGGCAATGATAAAATCCTGGTAGTAAATTAGGAAGGAGAGGTCTCAGAACAAACTGGTGGATTTTAACCCTTTGCAATCCAATACTGGATTTAGGGTTTCCTAGGGTGCTTTCCCTTTCTGCCCTTTTACAACTGCGCCATTTGCTGGCTAGAGACAGTTCTGCGGTATTGGACATACTGGAGAGGCCCCCGACAACAGAACAGTCAGTAATATACAGTAAGAATACCCTGTCGGACGTCTTCCGACATCGGAGCTGTACAGCCTTCAATCAGAATGTCTTCAGACGTCAGACAGTGGATTGGAAAGGGTTAAAGGGCAAGGCTCCTCCACAAAGCTGTATACACATCAAAGATTCCTAACAGCCCCTTCAATTGGCAATTGTAGGAGTGTTGAAGCTTCCAAAGGCATACTAGTTTTAGTGAAAATACCCCCAAAAAGATTTCTCTGATGACCGAAAGATCTATCTGGTATCAAAAAACATTCTAATTTTGGACAATCAGTACGAAAAGCTTATAAGTTTGCTGAAATTTATATGTAAGAGGGGTTTAGGATGGCCTGTAGATTTTTTTAAAGAAAAGGTTGATAGCAAAGACATGTGAATGAGATTTTATTTCTGTTATGAAAATCTTTAACCTGTTAAGAGTAACTGCTTCTTTGAAATTCTGTGTCTCAAGGTGCTGGGTGAATTGGCATGATGATGAGAGATGTGATATCTGCTACCTAGCAACCGTTGAGCCATGTGTTGCTGAACCAAGTGGTATTGGATAAGTACCATACCAAATACTGTTAAATTGGACAATGCCGTGAAGTTGATTGCAGACGGAGAGAAAAATTCCTGTAAACACAGAAAATACCCTCTGCATTATCTATCATTGACACCCAGCACCAGAAGACTCAAAGCGACTTATTTACAAATACTGTCTAAAAGTTAGACAGTGAAAACTCAGACTAGACAGTCTTAAAATTCACCAAATTTCTCACAGTAGGTCTGCTGAATAATAAATCTGTTGAATTTTAAGACTGCCTAGTCTAAGTTTAGACTACTTTTTAGTTGAATTAGTTTACACCAAAAATAGCATCAGAATTTTGGTGTAATTTGGCATAATTTAGGCCATGCCACCTTTATTTGTCAAAGGAATGCTTCTTTGCTGGACGCAGCAAAAAAAGTGTCTAAAACACATAGTATTGGGAGAGCACTAGGCTCCATGTTAGGAGCATGTTCATGTTGTGTTCGTCTTCTGTGTTACTTTCCCAGAACTTCTGTCTATTTAACAGTGCAGTGGATAAGGGTACAGGGGAGTGGCCAGCTCTAGACAGGAAACCTCCGACTGGAAATAGAAAAGAGCAAAGGTCCAGCAAAGGGGCCTGGGTGCAAAAAACGCAGGGAATGCCAGAAGCTGAGGAGATGACCTCAATGGGGCCACTAGCTAAATGTCCTACAGACATCATTATTGCTTCAGTACTAACGCCAACCGCATATGCCCTAGAGCCGGACCGAACCTGTACAACATCTTTTACGTCTGAGGCCTCTGGCCAGAGAATACTGTGAATGTAACTTTTCCATCATGCTTATGAGTAACCTGGTAACCGGGTATCAAAGGACTCTGTGCCATCAGATATAGCCATATAAAGGAGAGTTGAATTTGTAGTTTACCTGATTATGGGATATTAGACTTTCTTCAGACCAGGTTTCAGTTCTTGATACGTGACAGGAATATTTTTATATATGGACTGAGCACAGTCATGTACAAGAAAACATTTCTGTTTGTTAATACCTGTTAATAACAGTACAAGTTTTGAGCAGCATGAGTGAGGCATCCTCCATCCGAAATTATAACCGGCAGATCCAATGGGTAGCTATGCTTCAGGTTCGGCATGAAGTGGAGCGCCACCACCCAAGGCCTGATCTATCCTGGTCAGAGCCAGGTCATGAAAGTTTAATTAGTCTGCTCCTGGTCTGAGCAGATAAATCCACAATGAGCCTAATAACTATACAGGCTCCTACTCAAACAGAGGTTTCAGTTCCCGTGGTGGTTACGGCCCAAACCGTGGTGGAGGGGGAAGCACCCACTAGCCATCAATTGATAACATAGTAAATGTGGGCCAGAGCATATTTGACGGTTTTCTGGCACAATATGCACCACAAAACAGTCAAGTTTTCAGTAGTAAATAAGCCCAGAAGTGCCTGAAATTGTTAATGGTGTTGGTTGTGCAAAACATTACAGAAATAAAGTTCCATGTGAGCAAAAAAATGAATCATGTGGTCTTACTGAAATGAAGTGTCTACATACTGCAGAGTTCTAGGAAAGGATTGTGCCCGGGCCAGAAATCTTCCAATGGTGGTCCAAAGGAGAAGGGAGGCATCGACAAGCCCTAAGGTCTTTCCCGCACTATGTCTAAATCAGAACCTGCCTGAGGTACCCCCCAGCTCAAGGCACCTCTTCACACATATGCTATTGTATGTGTTTAAGGATTGCCTAATGTTACTGTAGCTAGTTAAAGCTTAGTAGTACTCTTAACACATCTACATTGACAGCAGTACAACGTTTCCTAATATCTCCATCTGTTCATCAGAACTCATTTACAATTCAGTTGACAACATAAATTAGAAGTTTGTTAATATTTACTTTGCTATTTCTACAGTGTAAATGATTAATTCACATTGTGACAGGACCCTGCTGTTTGACAAAAGATGTCCTGTGGTAAGGTTGTTATGGAAACCTTCATGCCCGCTAACCATAAATTACAGTAACCAGTCCTGATTATATATAGTATGTTTCCATTTATATGTATTTAGAATGACTTTCAAACTAAATCTTAAGAGTTTTATCTATGACTAGCTCATATACCCGGCTTTGCCTGAGTTGATTTGATAAAGGTTGATACAGGTTGTTGTTCGCACAGAAAATTTTCAGGAAGTCATGGTTACTTCAGAGAACCGATGAATAAAATATATATACATATAGAGGAGCATTAGATTCTCTTCAGACTGCATGTACTGATGTCTGTCTGCAGAATGTGCCACCCCCCACTCTCCTGAAATTTTACCCTTTAAGGTAACACCCATTATTATTCAAATTTCCCCCCAGACTGCAGGTTTCAGCCTGCTCTTAGCCTCAAATGCATGCTCCATCCCTGCAGTCCATGGCCATTGCTTAGGTACTTTACAGCCTTTCAGTATATGCACACAGAGGTCAGTTATATTCTATTCAGTACATACACACAGGTGAGGTACATTCTTCTCAGTATATATACATAGAGGTGAGGTAGATTGCTGTGCCAAATTTCACACGTGTACGACACTGAGAAGTCACATTACATAGGGGTGCACTTACTTTTGCACTTAGCATTGAATAATCGAGTAGTGACCTCTTTACTTTTCCTATTTAGGACCTAAAAATGCTTGTGCCAAATTTCATGTTTGTACGACATTGGGAAATTACATTACATGGGGGTGCACTTACTTTTGCAATTAGTATTAAATAATCGAGTTGTGACTGCTTTACTTTTCCTATTTAGGACCTAAAAAATGCTAGTGCCAAATTTCACACGTGTATGACACCGGGAAGTTACATTACATAGGGTTGCACTTACTTTTGCTCTTAGCATTGAATAATCAAGTTGTGACCCCTTTACTTTTCCTATTTAGGGCCTAAAAAATACTTGTGCCAAATTTCATGTTTGTAGGACACCGGGAAGTTACATTATACAGGGTTGCACTTACTTTTGCAATTAGCATTGAATAATTGAGTTGTGACCGCTTTCCTTTTCCTGCTTAGGACATAAAGAATTCTTGTGTCAAATTTCATGTTTGTATGACACCGGGAAGTTAGAGAATTAGATTACTGTGTTTCCCTGATATAAGCCCTACCCCAATAATAAGACCTATCCCAATTTGAGGGGGTTGGATGCATTGAAATATAAACCCTCCCCCGAAATAAGCCCTAGCCAGGGTATATGTAAATAAAAAAAAGAATACTCACCTAGCAACCGGCGTTCGGGTCCCTCGCAGTGGTCTGCAGTGCTGCTGCAGGCTGCCATGTTCTCTTCCACGCTGACAGAGCAGTTCTTCCTGAAAGCGGGGCTTGAATACTCTGCTTCCAGCAAGCTAATGCTCTGATTGGTTAATCGAGTGCCGCGTCAGCCAATGAAAGCAGTCACTGGATTAACAAATCACAGCCATTCAAGGATGTCGTTCAATCAATGGCTGTGATTGGTTAATCAAGCGCCAGCTCTCATTGGCTGACGTGGGGCTCGATTAACCACTCAGAGCATAAGCTTGCTGGAGGCAGGGTATTCAAGCCCCACTTCCCGGAAGAACTGCTCTGTCAGCGTGAAGGAGGACACGGAAGTCTGCAACAGTACTGCAGGCCATTGCAAGGGACCCGAACGCTGGCTGCTAGGTAGGAATTATTAGACACGCCCTGAAAATAAGACTCTGTGCCTCTTGTGAGGCAAAAAATAATATAAGACAGTGTCTTATTTTCAGGGAAACACGGTAGGTACATTACATAGGGGTGCCAACACTTTTGCACTTAGCATTGAATAATCAAGTTGTGACACCTTTACTTTTCCTATTTAGGACCTAAAGAATGCTCGTGCCAAATTTCATGTTTGTATGACACCGAGAAGTTAGAGAATTAGTGGCGAGTCAGTCAGTGAGTGAAGGCTTTTATATATATAGACAAAATGTAGACTAAAGCAACTGTAAATTAGTTAAGTTATGCTACAAGTATAGATATATATTGTGACAACTTGGGGGATGTCAGGTCAATGGGATCACTATCAGTAGGGTAAAATTGTTGGTACACAAAGAAATGAGCTCCAAAACTGCAGATTCAGTTTGAACCTGGTCTTCACAGCAGAACAAGTTATAAACAAAATCCTGGCCATCCAGCCACTAACTCACAGAGTGTAGTAACTGACTAATGAGCTAACTAACTATGATCAGCATGCCAACTACTACCTTTTTTAGAAACTGCATAAGTGTGCCTAACGTCATGACATCAATACCAAAAAAACATAATTTACTAGAAATTGTTAAATTCATAGTTTAAATAGTTGCAGTGTGCTGAAAGGCACGCGTCCAATATATTCGTGAGATGCACAGGGAGAAAGCTGTCAATCAGTGGCAGGAGGGCAGGGAAAGCCTGCTTGTCATGAACACACTGGACTCCCGTGGCTCAGTGCTGGCATCTCATGAATAATCATTAAATTGTGAGCTTAAGAAAACGAAAACATATTCAGAGATAACCAAACACACTGTTGAGGTCAAGGACTCTGTCAGCACAACATGCCCAGAATAAACATGCTGACAAATTCCCTTTCAGACATATTAAATGGATGTACAGTTTAGTGCATCGGTTTAGTGCATGACATGCTCACCGAAGCTTTGCCCATACCATCGGCAGTAAGTGTAATACACAGCTGATATCTCCCTGCAATAGTCCCCTGTCTAACTACCTAGAGGCTGCAATCGATAGCAACTGTAGCCATTAAGTGCTTACACGGTGGGGAGGGAGGACATTCAAAGGTTGCTATGGGACTCTAGTTATCTAGGTATGCCCCTGCTGTTGGTTATGCCATAAGTGCATGGTAACAGATGGGCACAACAGCACAACATCCTCCAATCATGAGTGTGGATGCTGGAGCATAAGAGCTTATTTAGACAACGATTATCGCTCAAACTTTTCTCAAAAGACATCTTTTGAGCTATAATCGTTGTGTACATTTACACGGCAAGATGATCGCTCAAAATTCGCTCAAACGGCAGTTTGAGTGAGAGTTTTGAGTGTTCACTTTTGCATAAGTGTGTATACAGCTGGGCGCTCAGAGCGGGGTATGCAGAACACAGCTGGAGCGCTGTCTTCTGCATACTTCTGCTATGTTCTTCGAGCGGGATACCAGCTGAGAACTCAGCTCGCGGTCCTGATAAGACTCATCGTTGTCTTTCAGCTTGCTGAAAGACAATGATGAGCGAATCGTTAACGAAAACTGCATGATGGCGATGTGTTTAGACTCAACGATTCTTGCTCAAAAGACGGCTTTGAGCGAATTTTGAGCGCAAATCATTGGGTCTAAATGGGCCTTTATTCTTTGTTACAGGCAGTGCCAAAGACTATAACTGGGGAAGCTCTGTGTGCCTCCTTGTGAATCTTGACACACTATGCAGTGAAGTTTACAAGTGTTAATTGTGGCAGTGGTAGCTATATGACCTTAACTGGAATTTGCAAGCATGTACCAATCCTGGATTGTGATAAGTGGAATGGGTCTATCCAGCAAACCCTGCTAGATCCTGCTGGGTGTAGTCTATGTTAGCTGTGACGGTGCTTGGGACTGTCAGGCCTGAGGGGAACCCTTTACTGGAAATATCCCTGTAGTATTGTGGTATTTTCAGACTGCTGCCTAGACAAATAGACTGTACTGTGGTTTCAGCAAAGCCCTGTAAATACTACTGTTATGACCTGAGCCTGTATTCGTGCCAACCCATAGTTCCCTGCCAAGTTGTGTTCAAGTGAGTTGCCCTGTGAAGTAAAGCATACATATGGTAGATCTGAATACAGTATGTGTGTAGAGTGTATTTGTATATGCGTATTTTATATATGATTGATGTACATACAGTTTGTGTGTGAGTAGCATAAAAATTGTGTATGTGTATTAATGTGTGTCGGGAAGGATATCATTTTTCCTTAGGGAGAGCACCTAGGAGGTGGGTGAGGAGACTTATAAGGCCATCCATGCTCCTCTGGGAAATATGCAAATAAAGAAGATGGAACAATACCTCTGCAGCGCCACCTATTTGAAAGCAGTATTCCTGCAAGTCAATGTTAGACTCTTTATACAAGCCTTATAACAGTGACTGGGAATTGACTGAATTTATGTGTGTAGCACATGTGTTGTATTTGTATATACGTCATGATATTTCGTGTTTGTTTCCCAAAATGTGCATCCCACCCCTGTTTTTTAGTAGTTTCATCAAAGAACTATGCAGCTGCCCAACTGCACAGTCCATGACATGCCCCCACCACACACTGTGAGAAGTATCTCTGCTCAGAATAGCTGCTGACAGATCCATTGGACAAAGTTATGTGAACAAGCTGAAAAAAGCTCTTACTCAGCAATGCTTGTCAAGTCAGTTCAGCCTGAGTTATTACTCATAATTAAGAGCACTGCTTGTTTTACTGTTCATTTCCTTAACCCCTCTTAACTCATAATATAATTTCAAACCATAGCAGGCCTGGGTACTACGCTGTGCTTTTTTTCCAGACATCGTCTGGAAAAAATTGGAGATACGTGTAGGAGAGGAAATAGCTAGATTATGCTCTTTCCATGCAAAGGAGAAGAAGCTAGAATATGAACAATATGTAGACACCACACACTCCTTGTTCATACAGTAATGAATGGTCAATGTGATTCTATTGACATAACCACTAATGGACCTTTTACAAGGGACAGAATTGTGCCACAGTACACAGCTGTCCGATGTGTTTGACCACGAGAATCAGGACATGCTGCTTTTTTTATCACTCTGACTATTCATAGAAACCTAGACTGGTAGAGTTGGAAGGGACCTCCAGGGTCTTCGGGTCCAACCCCCTGCTTAGTGCAGGATTCACTAAATCATCCCAGACAGATGTCTGTCCAGCCTTGTTTGAACACTTCCATTGAAGGAGAACTCACCACCTCCCATTAATTTGTGTGAGCAAGGTCCAATGTCCACGGGTGGGTCGGATTCCACGTGGGAAATCCTGCATGGAATCCAGCTCTGCCCGTGGCCAGGGAGCCCTGCATATCTGTATTATTCCGGTGGCGGCATCCGTGAGGACCTCTCCACTTCCGGGTTCTCTGTACTCCGCATTACAAGCACAGTACAGTTTGTTTGTTTTTTAATTTCCTGCTTTCCTACGGAATCCGTACCACGTCTGCAGTGTCAGCTACGGGTGTGCAGCAGATCGGACGGCTTTCATTGACTTCCATGGAAGCCGTCCGTGTGGGAACCGCACAAAAATGGAGAATGCTGCAATTGTTTTCCCGGACCAAAAGGTCCGCAAAACAAGTTTGCGTTTTTTAATTCATTTGCGGACGCCCATGCTTCTCTAAGGGTAGCTTGATTTGTGGGTGCCCCGTGCGGATTCTGCAAATCAAATTTGCCCGTGGGCATTGGGCGTTAAAAAAACCTATGTGAATATACCCATTCAATTAAAAAAAGATTCATGTGCATGTAGCCTTTCGGACCTTACACATGGGACAGCATTACACCAAAGGACGCTGCCAAATCCGCAGCTGCAAAATTCTAGACTAAAATTCACAGGTCTTACTGCGGATTTTGAGGCAGAATTGCACACAGGTTTTAAGCCGTTTTCAATTCTGCATCAAAATCCACAGGTAGCCTGCAGGTTTTGGTGGAAAATTTACCATGGCTTGCAGTGCTTCATGCAGCCTATTCGATCCCACGTGAAAGGTCCCTTACTGGCCACACAGCACAAGGAGTCATCCAGCTGGAGGCATTGATACATTGCAACCAGTTTTAAACAGTAAGCTTCTCTAATGTGTATTGCTTGGTAGCTGAACAAGAGAAGCTGAAGGCAATGCATGACCCTGATCATTATGTTTACTGTGGACAGTTTATTACAGATCTACTTACACTGCTGGAATATCCTTCGTGAATTAAATAAATTGAAATGCCAGTGCCACCGTGAATTGCAGATGCCGAGATAGCAGGCAGTGTTCAGATTATATTTCAAGAGGGACACAATTCGGTCCCGCTAAAAGGATCTGGCTGCTTCTTTTGATCTGTGTGCTGGTTAAGTCTTATTGAAATGACAAATTTGCAGTTGAAGCCGATATATATTATCTAAGATTGTGTACACTTCAGACAAGCAGAGGTCCGCTCAGCCTAATGTGTGAATATCAGATTATTTACTAGTACATTTGTGTTTTTATTTCTTTATATCCTCTCTTCTTCTGCAATAAATTAACTATTAAGCGCCAACAGAGTCACCATCAACATGAGAAACAGTGATACAATTACACATGGGCTCCACTGTACTGTATGCAATTGTTAGCTGCTGCAAAATCTGTTATTTAGGCTGCTTTCATATCTTTACTTCTCTCTCTCTCTCTCTCTCTCTCTCTCTCTCTCTCTCTCTCTCTCTCTCTCTATATATATATATATATATATATATATATCACATGTATATATTAGCTACTGCTTGATAAAGGGGGGATGGCATAGCCCTATCCCCGCAAAGCGCATTGCTGAATTACCCCTTGTTTTTTAATCACTAACTCTTTGTCTTTTTTTTATTTTATCCTATTTTATTGTGTTTTTATTGGTATTCCCTCCAATAAACACGCTGCCCAGTTTTTACTACTTAAATTGTCAGTTACAGTTACTTCAAACCACGTCATTTGGATACTGCCTGTCGCTGCTTGTCGATCACGACAGCGTCGTGGCATGGTGGCCGTGACGCAGGGTCAGACCTGTTGCCCTGTTGCTATGCAGTACATGGGTTAATGCACGTTGTGCAGAGATTGCTTGTTGCTATCTCCCTGTATGCTGCAAAGTTGCACGCTGACTATTAGTCATACCTAGGAGAGGGTTGGCGGTGTGGTTCTCTAGTTGCTCTTCCTATCAGCAGGTGTGGAGAGCTTTATATTCATACCCCTCCCTTTCCTCCTTGCTGGTTATTCAGTCCTCCAGAGGAAAGGTTGGAGTTGGTGAGAGCCTGTAGCCTGGGTGAAAAGCTTCCAGTTCAGTTAAGTGCTGCTGTATCCTTTCTGTTGTTTTTTGTTACCTTTACTGTTTTGCAATACTGCATCAGTGCTCCGCTCCAGGGGTTCCTATAGGGATGGTCAGTGCCCAGAGGAAGACAACGGACTGTCCTTATCAGGACAATAACTCTGCTTGCAGGCAGGGACTCCTCACTTCCCTGTTTGGTAAGGGACAGGTTTTTCTATCTTCCTAGAGTGATGCTCACTGTCCTGCATTGCATGGTGCATGACTCTTGCGTTCAGTGTGAGCGTCACCCTTCACCCGTGCTGAGTGTGGTGCTCTTGTGCCACATGGACGTGACACTGCCTTTGTGGACAGAGAGAGTTGACAGAAAAACTTATGGACCTACCTTCCTCCTTGGTGAAGTAAGTAATTTACTGTTCAGTCTCACTTACTAATCAGTTTTTCTTGGAGGATTATCCTTGAGCTCTTTGTGCCTCTTTTTGCTTCTTAATCCTAGCTTTCATATCTTTGTCGAGGATTCCATTTTCCTGCTCAGTTATGAAAGCAAGAGAAGGGAATCCCATGGTTGAAGAAATCTGTCTTATGACAGAACCAAACGGTATTGAACGGACACCATTGGCTATTATGGTGTCTGGTTGGTCTCCGCTCAGTTGTCCGGTATTTTACCATACAAAAAGTCTTGCATGCAGTGCTTTTTCTTCTAGAATTTTGTGCTGGATCTACAAAGGAGCCTTCAAACGGAGGTTCCAGTGCAGATGTGAAAGCAGCCTTACCTGTTATGACTGTTTATGTACACAAACAGAGATGCAATCAGGTCACAAAGATACAGCAGAATATCATAGAGCTTAGCTAATGTACTAAAAATTCTTCATGGAAAACTGCATCCTAATCAAGAATATGGTATTCTTGTATCTTAACGCCACTGGAAGTGATGGGTGTAGCCAAGTGTTGGGCTGCTTGACAGCCAGGTCAGGCCCCCCAGTACCTGATTGGCTACACTCACCACTCCAGGGCTCATTGGTCAGCACTCACCCCTCACTGTTCTGGGTTCCTGAGAATGCTTTCAGCCAGCTTTGGTGCGTGATGCTGGGGAACTGCCTTGTCGTCGGGTCCTCCTCTGTGTTCTGTGAGGGCTGTTTAAAGTGTTGCAGTGAGTGTGGGATCCAGGGTTGCCCTCAGCAGCGCCGTCGGCGGGCAAGACGGTGCTGTGGCTTCTTGTCCTAATGCTGCGGCGTGTGGCATCGTGGGTCGGCCTTTGCAGCAGCGGTGCTGTGCCTTCTTGTACTAACGCTGTGGGAGGCAGGGTCGCCTTCTGTAGTAGCAATGGTGTCTACGGCACATGGGGGATCACAGTGCAGGGAAGAGTACCTCACACGGGCGGCACTTTGCTGCAGGTGGCAGAAGGCGGTGAGGGGGTAACGCGCTGGCTATACATTTCCTAGGAGTGTGGAAGGAGTTTGTGCTGGGATCGAGGGTTAGGGTCAGAGGTAGTTTAACAGTTAGGTGTACAGTTAAAGGGGTTGTCCGGCCAGAAACATCATATCTCATTACTTCTGCTTGCCCATTTCCATGCACTTTGTAATATACATTGTGCATGGAAAATGAAGCAAACAGAAGTTTTGGACTTACCTTTAGGGGTGCCCCCACCTGTGTTGACCCTCGGTCGTCCCAGGTTACGACAAGAAATCTTCTGCATTTCTTGTCGGGCCGGCAGCAGCTCTCGTCGGCGCTGGAACGCTCCTCTTCCCTTCCGCGCATGCGCAGTCCTTCTTTCTTCTGCCGGGACCGCGCTCTTTACCTCATCATCGCAGGGGATGCGCGCCGGCGCATGCGCAGTACACTCACTTCCTGGTTTCATATACCAGAGCGGAGTGAGTGACTGCCTGCCGCTGCTGCTTGCACAAGAGCCAAGAAGACACCGTCGGGACTTTAAAAGTATGTGAAAGGGGAGAAGGGGAGTAGGGGAGAAGGGGAGAAATGTTGGAGAGATGGATGGATGGATGTGTGCACGGGGGGGGGGGGTGCAGTGATGTGTGTGTGGTGTGCACGGACCGGCTGACAGAAGTCCCGGGGGAAGGGGGGGGGGTGTGGAGTGGGAGAGATCGATGGATGGATGGATGGATGTGTGCAGGGGAAGGGGGGGGGGTGCAGTGATGTGTATGTGCATTGACCCGGCTGACAGAAGTGTGGGGGGGGTCATTGTGAGAGGGGCACTATGAGGGCATGTGTGTGTGGGGAAATGTTTTACTTTACTTTAGCAGGGGGCGGGGCCTGGGCGGGGAGAGACTGTAGAGCAGTTCAATAGAGGTGGGCGTGTCGTGGGCGGGGCTAGGATGTGAGCTGAGGGAAATCCTGCCTTTTCATGTCTTACTACCATCGGGAGCGCGCACACAGAAGAGGGGGGGGCGCAGGGCATGTGAGAAGGCAGCACAGAGGCGCCATCTTTGAAAACTGCAGAGAAGATCAGTCTAAGGTAATAAACTGACATTGCAGCTGATCTGCTGGCCGGTTTGAGCCCCTGTATGCTGTCTGTTACTATCCTTACTGAAAGGGAAGCAGCAGCATTATAAAAATTTTTACCCTGTGTGGCCGGACAACTCCTTTAAGCCTAACTGTTAAACGGCCCCTAACCCTGCATCCCATCACAAACTTTGCACCCTTTCAGATAAGACGGAAAAACTGTACAAAAATGTCCAAAAGCACATTGGAGGAAATGCACTAAGACTGGCATTTACAAAACTTACTTCATGAATTAGCTGCATCCTGACAACTCCATATGCCTTCTCAGAAATGTACGCCAGGTCCATTCCTGGCATAATTTATAGGAGATTCTGGCGTAAATTATTAATAAATCTGTCGGCCTGGGTTGATCCCATCCCCAGCGATAAGCCCCACTCATTTCAGAAAAGTGGCAAAGCCAGCTCACATTGAAAAGAAAGTCGCTAAAAATATTCGACTTTTCCCAGGCAGAATTCTATTGTGAAATACTTACTAAACACCCGCCTTAGTAAATGTGGCACAAAACATGTAAGACAGTTTTCAGGTGTAATTTGCACCAGAAAACTGTCGTATTTTGAATAATAAATAAGCCAGTGAGTTCAGTTTATGGTACTACATAGCAGAGTCTAGTGCATGGAGCCTGTACCCCAAAGTACAGAGGCCATACAACTCCTTATTACTGAGCTACACAGCCTCTGTGCACAGCCGTAAAAGCTCTATCAGACTCTGTACAGATGTATTCTTCCCTGAAAGCATTTCTTCTTGGAGAAAATATTGCAGTGCATATGAGCTCTGATAAGGTATGCTGCAATTTTTTTCTTTCAAATCTATACAGAATCCGACAGAAAAGAGCTCTGTATGCTTTTATATGGGTACAATACAGGCTGCAATATAACCTCATGACTGAACCCTTACTGTCACTACTTAACAAATATTTGAGGGTACAAAAGTGCAGCAACCCCATCCCTCTGATCTTACCGTGAATAACCAGAATAACCAATAAAAAGGGGTAAGTCCACATGCTGCAGAAAATACCTGCACAAAACCTATGCGGAAATCGACATATGGTGCTTAATTTAAATCTGTCTGCAGTGTCAGCTGCAAGCGGCCATGGATAGGACGGCTTGCATTGACTTCAATGTAAGCTGTCCATGTGGAGCCCACAGCAAAATGGAGTATGCCGCGATTTGTTTTCTGGACCAAAAGGCTCGCAAATCAAATTCACATGCTTAAATTCAGCAGCGAGCGGCAATTACTGTCTATGGGCTGCTTGAACTGCATATCATTCTCACGGGTGCACTGAGCAGATTACGCAATTTAATTCCGCTTGTGGACATTAGGTTTAAGGGCTTCTATAGACGAGCGTATGCAGAAATTGCGCATGAAAAACACTCTGAGAATGAACCCATTGAAATCAATGGGTTCTTTTTTGCCGCGTTTTGTCGGCGCGATTATTAAGTGTGCGCAAAACCGTGTGCAAACACGTTCGTCTGTTTAATTAAGCCCTAGGGCTATAATCATGTCATCTGTTACAGGTGAATCCCTAAACTGAAGAATCCCACATAAGGTTAATAACAAGACAAACTATAGTATGTTTTATCCAATACCGAATTATGCTTTTAAGGTTTTTAAGGATTTATCTTTTATCTCAGGCAACCACCAGTATATTCTAAGACTCCAATACAAAGCAAGATTTAATCCAACCACTTTGTCTTTCAGAACCAGCTTGTAGTAACATGAGCATAAATGCCAACAACTTATTTCAATTTCAGGGCAGGTGACATTTGATTCTGTTTTTTAGATGTAACAGTGCAGAAGGGACTTTCATTTATTGCTCTGTGGCAAAGAGACAGATTTAATTATTAAAGAACGGTGTTGGCTACAAGCCAGGAAGTTGTATAAATAGACATACTAAATAATTAAGATGTTGTCTCTGTACCTGTGACCTTCCTTTAGTAATACCCTCCAAGACCTCCTGTTTCTTTTTGGCCTTTAAGTGGCTAGATCTCTACTATTACTGACTGTGTAATACAAGAGGTGGGGCCCAATCGTAACCACAAAAGCTACAATGTTGCAAATTAATTGCTGATTACATTTTTGAATTACACTTACTTATTAAAAGTATTTTCAGTAAGATATCAAAAGTTATTGTGGCAATAAAAAGTCAATGAGCAGCAGTCATTTGCACAATCAGCTCTTTTGGCAGGTTAATTGGCTTTCTATGATGTTGACCCTGATGCGCATTTGCAGTGACTGAGACACAAGGCCCACGCTGAGTTGCTGGCGGGGTAGAGATGGCACTTGTCACGGTGGCTCTACCAGACTCCTCCCCAGAGGGATGCATGCAAGGCACCGCTAGGCCTCTTCCAAGCAATGCTGGCACAGCGGTTACCTGTATAGATGTGTATTGGACTTGAGAAGTTGTCACTCGTGACGCCATCATTCTTCACACCGTTGATTCTCCGGTGGTAGAAATAATAAAGTCCACGCATGGTTAACTTTGGAAACTAAATCACTGGGAACAGACAGTGACTGAAAAACTTTACTTACTTGCAGAATACAGCTTTACACACCAGTGCAGGAAAGACAGTTTAGGAGACAGTCAGGGAGAAGGACACAGGATGAAATCGGGCGGACAGTTGCTCTCTGTATGACTCCACTCCTGGACATACACTCCAGGATGCAGGATAATTCCGGAGGGGGACACAACACTCTGCAGACACTCACTCGGGAATAAGTAGCTTACTGGCTGCACGGCCGACTCCTTCTCCTCTCTCTCACTCCTTAAAGATGGTTCCTGGAATTAGGGACCTCAGGATACCTCTCTTCAGCTTCCATCCCTTCACCACATAAGGGTTTAAGGTACTCCCATATGGCCGGCACTCTCACTCAGAAGAAAATGAAATGGAACGGAAACCCTCTCTATCACACCTTGCACTCATATTTATAGCATTTAATCATCATGTGTCAAGACAATTGGTTACAATTTCAATACATATTGACATTAAAACAATACATAAAGACATTAACCTCTTACATGCTGCAGCTGTGCAATACACATAACTAGAGACAAGACAATTTGCACAGTGCAGACACACTGAAGGCATGACATGTATGACAATTATGGAGAGGCTAGATATACATGTTTCGGGCCACTACACATGTACATGTCAGGAAAGTAAGGGCTTAAACACACTGCCGTCTATCCCATCCCCTCCCATTGCAAACAGCGGCAAGGGACAGAGAGGGGGCAGAAGCTCAGCACACTAGCTCCTGCTACATCCCGCCTCCTCCCCTTGCAGAGAGCCGGAGAGGGGTAAGGAAGGGGTAGACAGCTGAGCAGAGATAAGCTGTTTCCCCCCACCCGACGGCATAAACGCCGAGCCCATGCATCAAATAGTAGCATATATCGGCCAACCATGAAAATGCCGGCCAAAATATGCTCGTGTGAATAAGGAAATAATGCAAGAGCCCTTTTACACTGAACGATTATAACAAATATGCAAATCCAAACAGAGGAAATTTCAAGGGCAGCCAAGTGGTACATGTTAGGAATGTTTGCATTTTCATGCGTTACAATCGATGTCATATATGAATGTCATTAAAAAAATAGTTGTTTTTTTTATTTTTACAATTTCGTGATTTGTCAAAAAACCTGACATGATACAAACTTTTAAAGGTCATTTTTGGAATTTGCGGAAAAAATCCATTCCGATTAATGTCTGCACAATCTGAACAACAAACGACTATTCACTTGTCATTTGGCTTGTGTGGGCATAATAAAATCAAACAGCAATCGCCGTGTATAAACAGACAGTTGTTCATGTATGAACGGCTTCGTCCGTTAAGGGACCTTTCACACAGGACGGAATTGTCCGCTGGACGCTGTGCAGATGTTTTTTTTGTCAATTACTGCAGATTTTGTGGAGTTTTTTAACCAGGGAATGCGTTCAGTGAAACATCTTGCAGATTTTATTGCGGTTTTTTCACAGATTTTAACAACAGAATTACATATCCTGCATGTTAGAAAACTGCAACGACAATTCCACAAGACAACCATAATTCCACAGCAGAAAGCTTTACCGCTGCAGAATTTAATCTTGCAGTTTTGAAGTAAAGATGCACATTTTTAACAGGTGCAGAATTCAAGCCCCATAGGAATAAAATAGTGATGCAGAAATGTCCATGTGGACTAAATCTGTCTTGTGTGAAAGGTCCCATACTATAAATGTAGACGAGCTGGCCAGAAGTGCTCTCAGGCTCACTCCGCCTCCACTCAGCGAGCGACGATCGCTCCTATGTAAAAGCACTGGAGCGATTATTGCTGGGGCGCTTCTGCACCCGATAGTCATCCCATGTAGAAGGGCTCCAAGTCCATGTACAATGCTGCAAGATACACTACCGTTGAAAAGTTTGGGGTCACCCAAACAATTTTGTGTTTTCCATGAAAAGTCACACTTATTCACCACCATGCGTTGTGAAATGAATAGAAAATAGAGTCAAGACATTGACAAGGTTAGAAATAATGATTTGTATTTGAAATAACATTGTTTTTACATCAAACTTTGCTTTCGTCAAAGAATCCTCCTTTTGCAGCAATTACAGCATTGCACACCTTTGACATTCTAGCTGTTAATTTGTTGAGGTAAGCTTGTGAAATTGCACCCCACGCTTCTAGAAGCATCTCCCACAAGTTGGATTGGTTGGATGGGCACTTCTGGCGTACCATACGGTCAAGCTGCTCCCACAACAGCTCAATGGGGTTCAGATCTGGTGACTGCGCTGGCCACTCCATTACCGATAGAATACCAGCTGCCTGCTTCTGCTGTAAATAGTTCTTGCACAATTTGGAGGTGTGTTTAGGGTCATTGTCCTGTTGTAGGATGAAATTGGTTCCAATCAAGCACTGTCCACTGGGTATGGCATGGCATTGCAAAATGGAGTGATAGCCTTCCTTATTCAGAATCCCTTTTACCCTGTACAAATCTCCCACCTTACCAGCACCAAAGCAACCCCAGACCATCACATTACCTCCACCATGCTTAACAGATGGCGTCAGGCATTCTTCCAGCATCTTTTCATTTGTTCTGCGTCTCACAAACGTTCTTCTTTGTGATCCAAACACCTCAAACTTGGATTCATCCGTCCACAACACTTTTTTCCAGTCTTCCTCTGTCCAATGTCTGTGTTCTTTTGCCCATCTTAATCTTTTTCTTTTATTGGCCAGTCTCAGATATGGCTTTTTCTTTGCCACTCTGCCCTGAAGCCCAAAATCCCGCAGCTGCCTCTTCACTGTAGATGTTGACACTGGTGTTTTGCGGGTACTATTTAATGAAGATGCCAGTTGGGTACCTGTGAGGCGTCTGTTTCTCAAACTAGAGACTCTAATGTGCTTATCTTCTTGCTTAGTTGTGCAACGCGGCCTCCCACTTCTTTTTCTACTCTGGTTAGAGCCTGTTTGTGCTGTCCTCTGAAGGGAGTAGTACACACCGTTGTAGGAAATCTTCAATTTCTTAGCAATTTCTCGCATGGAATAGCCTTCATTTCTAAGAACAAGAATAGACTGTCGAGTTTCAGATGAAAGTTCTCTTTTTCTGGCCATTTTGAGCGTTTAATTGACCCCACAAATGTGATGCTCCAGAAACTCAATCTGCTCACAGGAAGGTCAGTTTTGTAGCTTCTGTAACGAGCTAGACTGTTTTCAGATGTGTGAACATGATTGCACAAGGGTTTTCTAATCATCAATTAGCCTTCTGAGCCAATGAGCAAACACATTGTACCATTAGAACACTGGAGTGATAGTTGCTGGAAATGGGCCTCTATTCACCTTTGTAGATATTGCACAAAAAAACAGGCATTTGCAGCTAGAATAGTCAGTTACCACATTAGCAATGTATAGAGTGCATTTGTTTAAAGTTAGGACTAGTTTAAAGTTATCTTCATTGAAAAGGACAGTGCTTTTCCTTCAAAAATAAGGACATTTCAATGTGACCCCAAACTTTTGAACGGTAGTGTATGTCGGTGCCATAAAAGCAATAAAAAAGGATAACAAAGTAAAGAGAAAAGAGATGGCACTTCTTTACAGTTTCTCATAACCATTTATAGAAGAATCCCATGACCTACACTAGTTATGGGGAACAGTTACTTGTATAAAGAGAATGTATCATGTATATCTTCATTACTAACTAAAACCAGATCATGAAACACATTAATATTTTTTTATTTGTTTTTATTTTCTAGTGGTGCTTTTTTTCATTCTATTGTCCATACATGACTCTGGAGGCTGCAATTTACAGTAGCAACTTTCCTGGTACAGTGGCACACAGCAAAGCCTGCAATATTGTGTCCCCTCTGTATGGTTGCAGACACGCTGCCTGTAGCTCCGGTCACAACGCTTCTCTGACTCGTTTTTCACACTATACTTTCACTATTGTTCCATTTAGACGGGACGACAGTCATCTAAACGACTGCAGTAGTGCTGACGTCACCACTAGGTTGTTAGTGGGCTCTCACTGTTTTCTCGCTCAGCGCTTCACATTCTATGTGAAACGCTGAGCGGGGAGCGTTTACATTCAGCAAGAATTTAGATGTGATGATTATTGCGCAAATTTGTTTGTTTGAACAGATTTTGGGCGATAATAATCCTGTGTAAATGGCCCTTAATACTATGGGCACTATCCCAGGACAATCCTGCTCAGTCAACTTCACCGAGGTAAAGGTGCACAGGTCAGAGTGTACGTTCAGGTGGTCCCGGTAGCATCTAACCCTCCTAATTTGGTGCTTCACATATGAAAGTCACAGTAACAGGAAAAATACACACAAAATATTTATTTTCTCTGGGTAATACCTGCAAAGGAAAGAAACTGTGTAAAACACATTACAACTTATCATAGTCATAAAATCAACAACCGTACTCACATATCTTCAGGAGAGGCTCCTCCATGGCTTACAAAAACACATCATTGACAATTCCTACAATTTTGTGCATTTCTTTAAGCCTGTTTATCTGCATTTATGGTCTTCTTAAGAATTAAATAGTTTTAAAATATATAATCATGAAATTAACACAGAAATAAGCTGCCAGAAAGGTTTATTTGTACATCAGTTAAAATAGTACTTTGACTAATAGTTGATACAAAAACAAGCACATTGCATATTAGCCTGCAATTTATATAGAATGGTAAATGCAACCAATGTTTCAACCAAACTAAATTATTACATAATAAGGGTTACAGGATGTTGCGTCACAATTTCAGAAAAGTGCTGCAAAGAGTACACCATAACTGCAGTGCATGCCTATGGTTTTCATTCATATTGTTCATTGAGTTGCACTGAGATTATTATTCATTTTACATTGTGTTTATTACATACTTTCAAGTAAGCATAAACATTGTTTTTCACTGTTTCACATCTGCACCAGAGGCTGTGAGCCTCCGGCTCAGATCTTACATAAATTTCCGGATGAAATAGTGCATCATGCATAAGAAAGGTATGTGAGTAGAATTCTAAGTACATATATTAGAAAACGGTATGATTTCTTATTCTATAAATAAATAAAACTATAAATGCTGGACAATGGGGCCTAATAGTGACTTTTTTTTTCCAACTGATGTGTGTTCAGTGACTTTTATGTGCACAAATATTTGTATTGCAACAGTTGCTTGAAAATGTGTAGTACAGACTGCAACTGACACATATCGGTCTCTATCACAGGATTTGTACACCAAAATATTGGCATATATTTACTGACTTATCTTATATCAATGTAAATAAAGGCGATAGTTGGAATGATTTATTAAAAGGTGCACATATTAATGTTGCTCTTCCCACCTGGCGTTTTACGCCGACTGGCGCTTCCTGCTCTGCTTCCTCATGGTAAATGACAATTTCGGAAAAGTGCTAATGGGAATATGGATGACATCACAATTGTGAGTTAAAACATAGTGCCTCAGTGCCACAGTTTCTTGTCTGGCGCTAGACCGTTAGTGCATCCTGTCATATTCCAATCTTTCTTTGCCTCTTTTATGCCATGGTTATGATAAATCTGGAATCATCTTCTGATGTTTCCCAGTCAACCTTTGAGTTCCAGGCTTGATCCTGACTCATTTTCTTGTGTCAACTCCAACATTTATTTTCTGGAGAAGCGTATATCACACCAGCAGCACTTATAGCCCAGTAAGGGTGGGACAAACCTATGATGCAACAGCCGCCAGGACGTGGATCCAGTCCCAAAACTTCAGCAGTAGAAATAACATAACATTTATTGCCATTTATTTTCTGGATTGGATTTCACTCATGTCTACACTTTGCCTCTGGTCCTCCTATTACCAGCTGTTTCTGTTGTCAAGGCCAATCTCTGCTGTACATGACAAAGGCAAAGCGTATCATCTTCACTGACCTTCTAGTCAGCTCTGGGAGAAACAGATACTGTCATGTTATTTTAAAATCACCTCTACCAATAACCATGGGGCTAAATGTGAATGTGTACTGGATGCCTACCTACTGTTTACTCTTATTGTGCCATATAGTCATGGGTGTCAAGCAGCAAAGTACATGTTTGCACATGACAGGGTGACATACATTTTGGCCAGTGCTGAAGTTCATAAACTGCAAATCCTTTTGCACCAAAATGCACATTTACTTCTGGTGGTTAGGGCACCAAGGTTTCCTTAGACTGTATATCTCAGTTTAAGAGTTATTTCCATCATAAAGATATGCTATCACTTTCTGTTCTCTGGAGTAGTTTGTACAGATCACAGCACTGTTTTAGGGCTGCATAGTCTTCAAATGAATGGGCCCGTGCTGTAGTCTCCTTGACGATGGGGACGAGGAAGGTTGTAGTCACAGCATTTAGATGTTTCTCCTCTAAGGCAGCCAGTACTACTTACTCCTCAAACCAACTCCACAGTGAAAATAATGGGGCTGATGGCTGTGGTGCTCCAGTCTGTACTGTCTCCTATGAAATATTGCACAAGAAAATCACGTGTAGCAGTGACACAATGCAAAACTTTTCCCGAGAAAAAAGCTGACGCTACAAAATCACATGTACATAGCAGCGATATCACAGCTATTTTCTGTAATGGGGGTAACTCTTTGAGACTCTAGTATTCAGGATTTAATCTCAAAGTCCAATGCTGCCTAAAACTGGCTATTTAATCATTTCAATTTAAATTGTACGTAACCTCATTGACTGGACATCCTTTTCAGCAATACAAAACAAATTACGACATTAAGCTGTGACCAGCTAAAATTAAAAAAAAATGTCATTACAAAATGATGTTGGAACAGAACAGCGGGATTACATTTCATGAAACATAATTTCTTTGAAGTATTCATAGGCCTGAGAGCTGAGCATCACTCTTGCCTGCAGCAAATCATTTGGGGAATTCAGCCAGTGATGTATTTGCAGACATTCCTTTGGTCTGAACTTCACCTGACCTACAAAACCGAACTCAACTCCCTTGTTGACCTTCTTTGCTCTTCGAGACAACAGCTGTACACAAGTCATGATTTTTTTTAAAAAACAAATACATGTGATATTATGTGACTGAGAGGTTTTAACCTGACTGATTGGTACTGACTCGTATACTTGGGAACTTTTCATCTGCATTTACCCAATAACGTATCTGCACTAATCACTAATGTAAATTAAACACAGAAAAAAGTAAACTAATAAGCATTGAACTAATGTAAGCCAGTTCTTCACTATAGCAACAAAAGGTGTTCTTGCTTTCAGTAAGAGAAATAAAATAAACTTGTAGATAGAATATCTTTTAATGGTTAACACAAAAAAATTATCTTGCAGCAAGCTGTCAATGCTATTTAGGCCTCTTCATCAGGCTAGTTTACAAACTATCTGTAGAAACACTATATATTAACAGACATTAATTTGCATTGAAAAATTACTGAATAAGAGGATGAGCTCAAGATTAAATCCTTAATTAGTCCACAGATAAGAATGTGAGAGTTTATGGCCTTTAAATTGATGTTAGTTCAGAGTCGTGGTGCCCCTAAAATCCCTGGACCAGAACTCTCAGATGTTAAAGCCTGCCATAAATCCTTCAGTGATATTAAGACCTTATAAAGTTGTAATCCCATACCCCCCCCCACCCCCCCACCCCCCCACCCCCCCGCTTCTTTGGGATTTGACGTTACAATTTAATATAACAACACTCAGATGTTCTGTGTTCTGTCTTTTGCTACCTAAGTGTTAAGCCACAAAAATGAAACCTATTTGAACTATTATACTTAACCCCTTAGTGATGGCCAACAGGCCTTTTTACTGATCTAACTAATGGGCTTTAACCCTTTCCAATCCACTGTCTGACGTCTTCAGACATTTTGATTGAAGGCTATACGTCTCTGATGTCGGAAGACGTCTGGCAGGGTATTTTTACTGTAAATTACTGGCCACTCTGTTGTCGGGGGGCCTCTCCAGCATGTCCCATACCGCAGTACTGGCAGCAGATGGCACCGTTGTATAACGGCAGAAAGAGAAAACCACCTAGGAAACCCTGAATCCAAAAATGGATTGCAAAGGGTTAAATCTGCACATACATCCTTTTTAGGTGGTGGCTTTGCTGACTACTGACAGTCAGGCTCCTGCTCTAAACCTCAGATCCTGGCAGCTTAAGTCCTTACATGCCACAATCAATAACAACTGCAGCATTTAAGCAAATAACAGGGGGAGGGCGCACTTTCTGTAGCCCATCAGCACCCCGTAGTACGATTACAAGGTACCAATGGGTTCTCATTGGAGCCAGAAGCCTGACAAAGACCCCACCTCTTATTAGGCTGCTGTTATAAACTTAGTAGAATGCTCTACATAAGTAATGCAATGTACTATCTAAGTGATCGAATGATTATATGTTCAAACCCCTTTCAGGGACTAAAAGATAGCATAAAAAAGTTAACTAAAGTTTAACTTATGGAAAGAAATCCTGTTTAAAAAAACATACAAATTTTCCCCACAAAAAAATATTTTAAATGGATAAAATACCAAAAAACGGTTTAAAAAGCAATACACAATAGGTATTTGTGCATTCATAATGACCCAAACAAGGAAAAGATTTTGTTATTTATCACGCACGGTGAACATCATAAAAATAATTTTAAAAAGCAATGCCAGAATTCCTATTTTTGTTTTGTGCGCCTCCCACAAAACACAATAAAAAACAATCCAAACACCTGTAAAAAACAAAACCTCACATAGCTCTGCTGCTGGAAAAATAGAAATATTATGGGTCTTAGAATGCGATGATCCCAAAAAAAAACAAGCCCTCGTATGGCTATGTCAACAAGTTGTGACTCTTGTAATGTGACAATGGAAATTGCTCTGTCCTTAAGGCAAAAAATAGGCTCGTCACTAAAGGTTTTGCCTCAAAAAAACATAAGTGAAATATGTAAGATTACTTACTAGGACCATCAACCATCACTAGGACAGGGGTACCAAATTCCCCATTTCTCCTCCCTGCAGCATATGTTTTCTTAAGCAGACTCATATTCAATTTGTATTCTAAGGGTCTATTTAGAATAGACCTACTAATAGCCGTTTCGATTCACTTGAGTCCTCGGAGAGACCTCAGAAAGAAGGTGAAGGAACTTGAAGCACAGGTAGTCTTCTCATCCCTCCTCCAAGTGGATGGCCACAGAATAAGAACAACAGGATCAGGATTCTAGAGGTGAATAACTGGCTACGTTGATGATGCCGTCTGCAAATATTTGGATTTCTAGACCATGGAGTGAATTACCTATATGATGGACTGCTTGCTAGAGACTGGTTGCACCTTACAAAAACAGGTAAGCATATATTTGGTGGGTGCCTTGCTTCACTCATTAGGAGAGCTTTAAACTAGTACAATATAGGAAGGGAAGTGAAAGGCCAGGTAAAAATATACAGCTAATTAACACATTTGAGAGCCTCGCTATTAGAAGTGGAAAGAAAGAACAAAGACAAAAATATTCTGAAGGAAAGTAGAGCAAAAGACACAGATCACAAACTAAAATGATTCTACACAAATGCATAGAGCATGAGAAACAAACAAGGAGAGTTTGAGTTCCTAACACAGGAAGAGAAATATGATGTCATAGGCATCACGGAAACTTGGTGGAATGATACACATGATTTGAATACAAGGCTTGAAGGATACAACTTATTTATAAGAAACAGACCTATAAAAAGGGGAGCAGGTATTGTGTTGCAAGTAAGGAAAACATTTATCTCCACAGAGATTCAAGCTTCAGAGCATGGTAGTTCTGTAGAAACTGTTAGGCCGGCTGCACACGGGCGTGACGGGCTCTGCCGCAGAATATTCCACGGCGAAGCCCGTCACGGCGCCCCCCAGAGACCCCATACTTACCAGCGGATCCGGTGTCCTGGGTCCCTCATGACGCTTCGGCGTGACGCACGCGCAGCGTCATGTGACACGCCGGCCACGTCACAAGACACGCCCACAGTTTCACATGACGCGGCCGGCCGCGCCATTTGACGCGGTGGGCGGAGAGGCGATTTTACGCTATCTTCCGCTGTGTTACAGCGGAAGATAGCGTGAGCGGACGGCTTCCATTGACTGCAATGGAAGCCGGCCGCTCGTACACCCGCGGCAAATAGAGCATGCTGCGGGTGAGGACGGGAGATTTCACGGTGCGGAATTCCGCAATGGAATTCCGCACCGTGAGCATTGAGCTATTAGGTTCAATAGAACCTAATAGCTGCGGGCAACGCGGCGGAAATCCGTTCGTGGGAAGGAGGCCTAAGGGTAAGAATACAAGGAGAGAACTGCAGAAAAGACACTATTGTAGGCATTTACTATAGGCCACCAAGACAAGCAGATGATATTGATGAGCTGTTTCTACATCAAATAGCCAAGCTCTCAAAAAAGCATGACATAGTGATCATGGGAGAATTTAGCTATCCAGACATTTGTTGGGAATCTTTCTCAGGTAAAAGTAATCATAGAATTATAGAATGGTAGAGTTAGAAGGGACCTCCAGGGTCATCGGGTCCAACCCCCTGCTCAGTGCAGGGCTCACTAAATCATCCCAGACAGATATTTGTCCAGCCTTTGTTTGAACACTGCCATTGAAGGAGAACTCACCACCTCCGGTGTTAACCTGTTCCACTCACTGATCACCCTCACTGTCAGAAAGTATTTTCTAATATCTAATCTGTGTTTCCTTCTTTTCAGTTTCATCCCATTACTTCTAGTCTTTCCTTGTACAAATGAGAATAGGGCTGTTGTCGGCAAATTTGATCAGTTTCCCATCAATTCCCTCCTCCAGATCATTTATAAAGATGTTGAACACCACTGGGCTTAGGACAGAGCCCTGTGGTACCCCACTTGATACATTCTTCCACTTGGATGCCTTGTCAATCCCATATTACTAGGGGAACTCTAGGGAAGAGAGAGAGCATTCAAAAAGATGTACACAAGCTTGAACAGTGAGTAGCAACTAACAGAGTGGTATTTAACAGGGAGAAATGCAAAGTCCTACATCTGGGCAAGAAAAATGAAAAAAGCACATACAAAATGGGATGAATTGGGCTAAGCAGCAACACGTGTAAAAGACTTGGCCATACTAATAGATCACAGACTGAATATAGGTCAATAGTGTGGTGTAGTGGCAAAAAAGGAAAACACAGTTCTAAGATTTATTGAGCGAAGCATAGAATCTAGATCACATGAGGTAATTATCTCCCCTCTACTCTTTCTTGGTCAGACCTCATCTTGAATACTGTTTCAATCCCATATTTGGACCCAGGAAACTACAGGCCTGTGAGCCTGACTTCTATACCGGGAAAGATCTTTGAACAAATTATTAAACAACACATATGTAAGTACTTGGATAAAAATGTAGTAATTAACCAGAGCCAGCAAGGGTTTGTAACAAACAAGTCATGCCAGACTAATCTAATTTCCTTCCATGACAGAATTACCAACTGGGTTGATCAGGGAAACGCAGTGGATATACTATATCTTGACTTTAGTAAAGCATTTGACAAAATATCTCATACCGTATTTATTGAAAAAATGACCAAATATGGGATTGACAAGGCAACTGTTAGGTGGATTAACAACTGGCTGAGTGATCGTACTCAAAGAGTGGTCATAAATGGCTGCACATCCAAGTGGAAGAATGTATCAAGTGGGTTACCACAAGGCTCCGTCCTACACCCACTGTTGTTCAACATTTTTATAAATGATCTGGAGAAAGAAATTGATGGGAAATTGATCAAAATTGCTGACGACACAAAGCTAGGAGGGATAGCTAACACCAGAGAAGAGAGAGAGGGTATTCAAAAAGATCTAGACAAGTTTGAATATTCGATAGCAACTCACAGAGTGGTATTTAACCGGGAGAAATGCAAAGTTCTACATCTGGGCAAGAAAAATGAAAAAAGCACATACAGAATTGGATGAATTGGGCTAAGCAGCAACACGTGTAAAAGACTTGATCATACTAATAGATCACAGACTGAACATAAGTCAATAGTGTGGTGTAGCGACAAAAAAGGAAAACACAGTTCTAGGATTGATTAAGAGAAGCATAGAATCTAGATCACATGAGGTAATTATCCCCCGTCTACTCTTCCTTGGTCAGACCTCATCTGGAATACTGTGTCCAGTTCTAGGCACCCCAATTTAAAAAAGACATAGACAAACTGGAGCAAGTTCAGAGAAGACCTACCAGGATGGTGAGCGGTATGCCAACCATGTCCTATGAGGAACGGTTAAAAGATCTGGGAGTGTTAAGCTTGTAAAAAAGAAGGCTGAGAGGAGACTTAATAGCTGTCTACCAATATCTGAAGGTCTGTCACAGTGCAGAGCGATCAGCCCTATTCTCATTTGCACAAGGAAAGACTAGAAGCAATGGGTTGAAACTGAAAAGGGAGGGGACTGATTAGGTATTAGAAAAAACTTTTTGACAGTGAGGGTGAACAGGTTGGCACATTGTTACACCCGTGCGGCGCACTAAAGCGCCACGCCTACATGCGGATGCAAGATTGTGTTCTTTTAAAACTGCAAACACACTATAGTATTTGCAAAGGCCAATTGCACCTCTCCAGGCTAAGATAGAAGGACACCTGTCATTTATTGATCAGGGAAAGTAGAGCACCCCTGCCTAAAAGCGGGGTGATTCTCCCGATAAGGACAGCTCCACTATCTTCATCTGGGACCTGGCTATCCCTGATTAGGAACCTGGAGTGATGCACAAAACACACAGGACACGACTCTGTACATACACACTGAACACAGAACAGGACTGCACATAGAGCACATGTCTGGCGACCAGCACAGACACAAAAAACATGTTGCTGTTCACACCAACACAGAATGTTATGTTAACCACATAGAACAGGACTGCAAATAGAGCATGTCTGGCCACTTGCACAGACATACCACACGTGTCACTGTTCACGTCAACATACCAAGTTGTGCATACAACATATAACAGAAACCCCACCCAGAGCTCACATGCATAAAGACAGTAACCATAGCTAGTCCAAGTGTCCTCACATCAGGGGAACAGAGAGTCAGCCACCGTGCTTGTTCTGTCTTCTTACACGTTCACACGGTGTGCAGTCTGACATTCAGTTTAACCATTTCTGTCTTTCAAATAAACAAGCTGTTCTTCTCAATCTAACTAGTTTATTGGTTAACAGATCATAGGATACGAGTGTGCGATGATGATGACGATGATGATGGTAAAACTATAAGAATACAGAGAATTGACATAAGTATGATGCATAGGAAGCACGCATAACATTACATAACAGTAACATGGTAAAATGGCTGCTATACATAGTATTGTATAACTAACAAAACAGTTATAACCCCCTGAGTAACAACACAACTGACCAGTGAACAGCTCTGCATAGCATACTGTCACAGAAATAAAGGTAGCTTTCTTACCAGATACACTTTTACAAGGATAGTGGAATGTGAAGAGGAAAATGCAGAAGGCAGGTCAGTTCTCTGACTTGAAGACTGGGAGTCTCTCCTT
Organism: Eleutherodactylus coqui; assembly: GCF_035609145.1. Taxonomy (NCBI): domain Eukaryota; kingdom Metazoa; phylum Chordata; class Amphibia; order Anura; family Eleutherodactylidae; genus Eleutherodactylus; species Eleutherodactylus coqui. The sequence continues at coordinate 155,367,579 of NC_089841.1, forward strand.
CCCAAAATGCCTTGCAAACTACCCATAACACATTAGTCTTTATGACAGAAAAACAAGCTGTAATACATTTTAAACACTGCTAGATGGTGCTGTAACCACTCTACCCCTAGAATGGGCTGCTATGTTACTTTGATTTCTGCTGGGCTGAACAGTGCTGACATACAGGGAACAGTGTCAGGCATCACACATCTGACACACACACGACATAAGACGTTTGTAGGCCGCACCTGTCAAAGGGAAGGGAAGAGGGGGTCTGCATATGATACAGACAAGGACTACAGGTGTCCAGACTGTATTCAGGGAAGGAGAGAGACACTACAGACAAGCATGCACACACCAACTCTAAGTGGGATTAAGGGCTCAGTCACACAGGCGCATCGGCACCCGTACACCGGCGCCGATGCACCCATGTGACTGACAGTTAGAAGACAGCCGTACCTAAAGACGGCCGTCTCTCTCCAGCGCTGATTAAATAACACATGACCGGCAATGAAGCCGGTCACATGTTCTTCCTCCCGGCGCTGCAGAGAGACGTCCGTCTTCAGGTACGGCCGTTTGCTGGCTGCAGTAACACAGGCGCCGATGCGCCCGTGTGACTGAGCCCTTAGACAGAGATACAATGAAGCACTAAAATGACCAGGAATCTCTCACAAGAGTTTGCTAGTCTTGATCTGCCGCAGATGAGGGGGATTGGCTGGTGGACAATACCACACCCAGCCCGCAAAATTAACCCGCAGCTGTGAAGGTATGCAAAGGAAACCTGTAGAACCACAGGTCCCAGAAGCACAACCCTAAAACATGGGAAGAGGTGAATTTTCCTTCAATGGAAATCTTCAAACATAAGCTGGACAGACTGGGATGATCTAATAAATCTTAAATTGAGCAGGGGGTTGAACCTGATGACCCTGGAGGTCCCTTACAACTCTATGAATTTATGATTTTGTGCAGCACAGTATTGCACTTTTTAGAACAAAAGTCTTGAATGAAGGACCCATCTACTAACGCAACATTCCCAAATAGAGTATTTATAATAAAATGGATATACTAAACCAGACAAGGATAATTTTATGAAAACTTTTACTGATATGTTAGGAAATTGCATTTACACCAATTAAAATATACCTATTACAGTAAGACCACATGGTCTGGTGCTGCACACGGTCAAAGCACCAGCTCAAATGTTCCTCAACACAAAATTGTGAAGACTTTGAATATCTGACCATATACAGTATATATTATCACAAGATTCAAAGAATCTGGAGAAATTCATGTGCACACGGGACAAGGCCGACAGACAATATTGGATGCTTGAGATCTATGGGCCCGAAGGCATCACTGCATTGAAAACAGGCATTATTCTGTAATGCAAATCACTGTATGGGCTCAAGAAGACTTCCAAAAATCATTGCCTGTGAACACAGTTCGCGATGCAGTCCACAAATTCAACTTAAAACTATATAAATGCAAAGAAGCCATATATCAACACAATACAGAAACACCAGCGTCTTCTTTGGGCCAAAGTTAATTTAAAATGGACAGATGCAAAATGGAAAACTGTTCTGTAGTCAGATGAATCAAAACATAATAATTATTTTTGTAAACCACTGATGTTCTGCAAAGTCAACAGGAAATGAACCATCAAGCTTGTTATTAGCACACAGTTCTAAAGCCTGCATCTCTGTTCATATGGGGTTGTATTAGTGCCTATGGCATGGGCAGCTTACACATCTTCAAAGGCACTGGCAATGCTGAGGAGAATATACAGGTTTTAGAACAACATATGCTCCATCCAGACAACGTCTCTTTCAGGGTAGGGTTTGCATATTTCAGCAAGACAATCCAAAACCACATACTGTATCCATCACAACAGCATGGCTTTGCAGAAAAAAGAGTCCAGGTGTTGCACTGGCTTGCTTGCCATCCAGACCTCTCAACAATAGAAAACATTTGGCACATTATGAAAGGAAAAATCCATCAAAAAAGACCCAGGAGTGTTGAACAGCTAGAATCCTATATCAGACAAGAATAGGGCAACATTCATTTCCCAAACCTCCAGCAATTACTTTCCATATGTAAAAAGAATAGGAGATTCTGCACAATAGTAGACATGTCCATGTCCCTACTTTTTTGAGATGTGTTGTTGCCATTGATTTCTAAATGAGTTAATTTTTTAACCCCTTAAGAACCAAGCTGTTTTGTACCTTAAGGACCAGACACTTTTTTTTAGGGATTTTACCCATGTGGTAGTTTTACTGCCCTATTTTGTTTCCTTTAGCTACCAAAATTATTATTGCTGCGTTTTTTTCTGTGACATATAGATTTTTTAAATATCTTTTTCACTGACTTTTTTTTCCATTTTTTTGTTTTATTGTGGGTAAAAAGCTGAAAAAGATTTTTTTAACATTGATGGTTATTTTTTTAAATTTAGTATATTGATGCTAAAATAAAGTATGGGAACGGGTTCCTCTGTTTGTTTTGGATGTTTTCACATATAATATGTACAGTTTTAGATTACAGGGCGCATACGGCGACAGTTTTGGTTGGCCTCGGATTTGGGATATTTTCTTTCTTATGTATATATTGTTGTTGTATTCTGTAATTTTTATTTACTTGTGCATGAAATTTTTTTTACTATCTTTGTCCCCCATGATGTCATATAAGACCTCTGGGGGGCATTCTCTTTTTTTTTTTTATTTGACACTTTCCCACTGTAGCTGGGGCATCCATAGGAGCCGCAGTCACAGGGAAAAACCACCCCTGTAGTGACATTAGTCACTGCCAGAGCTGGCCAGGGTCTAGTATGACCTTGTAGCTCTGCTGTAGCAGGGAATCCCGGCGGTCACATGACCCCCAGCTCCCGTAGTGGAAGAAACCCTTCCACTTTCACTTTCTAGTACACAGCGCTCATTGAGCACTGTGTACTTTGGGGAAGAAAAAAGGCAGAAAGGGTTAAAAACCCCTCCTGCCTTCTTCTCTGGGTTATCAGCTGTTACTAACAGCTGATAACCCATCCTGACTCTGATTGATTGCTGAGGCAGGAGGCTTAAAGCGCCGACGTAATTTTACTATCAGCGGGGTTTTAAGCCCAGGACCAGGCATTGCATATTTACTCTTGGTTTTTAATGGGTTAAAAATAAAATGCAAAAATGTCTCACTTTCAACTTCTAATATGTGTTCTATGTTCTATTTTGAACAAAATATGGTTGTGTGAGATTTCCAAATCATTGCATTCATTTTTCTTTACATTTATTTACATTTTACACAGCATCCCATATTTTTGGAATTAGGGTTATACAAAAAAACAAAACAGCTCAAAAAACTATTCCCATTTATTACAAAAAATGTATAAACAATTAAACTATATAATTGATATTGTTACATCTATAGCAATCGAACCTGTTAAAATATCAATGTATTAACTTGCATAGTGCATGTCGAAAAAACAAATGCCAGAACTGTTGTTCTTTAGTCACCTACCCTCCCCAAGAAAATGAAATATAAAGTTGGCATATTTCATATGTATCCTAAAAAGGTACTAATAAAAAAAATACAGCATACAACTTGGCAAGCCCTCAACGCAGCTCCATCGATGAAAAACTTTTTTGTCGGAGAAAAGGTTTTTTATTTGTAAAAGTAGTAAAACCTATCAACAATTATATAAATTTGGGATCACCATAATAAAACTGACCCACAGATAAAATCAAGATGTTATTTTCTTCTACACAGAGAATGCAATTTTTTTAAAAAACAATCCATAAAAAATTCACATTGCAGTTTTTTTCCATTCCATACTGTATAAAAAGTAACATAGTAACATAGTATGCAAGGCTGAAAAAAGACAAATGTCCATCCAGTTTCCACCCCCACGTTGATCCAAAGGAAGGCAAAAAAAAAACAATGAGGTAGAAGTGATTCTACCCCATTTTGTGGAAAAAAATTCATTTCTGACTCCATAATAGCAGTCAGAATGATCCCTGGATCAACGCTCTTCAGAGAAAAGTTCCTTCCTGACTCCAAGACCCAGAGCAACAACCCCACTTTTTATTTAATGTCTATATCCTATAATATCATAGCACTCTAAAAAGACGTCTAGTCCCTTCTTAAACTACTCTATCGATTTTACCATCACCACGTCCTCAGGCAGAGAGTTCCACAGTCTCACTGCTCTTACAGTAAAGAACCCCCTTCTCTGTTGGTGATGAAACCTGCTTTCCTCTAGATGTAGAGGATGCCCTTTTGTTACCATCACAGTCCTGGTAATAACCAGATCATGGGAAAGATCCTTGTATTGTCCTCTAATGTATTTATACATAGTTATTTGGTCACCCCTTAACCATATTTCATCTAGGGTGAATAATCCAAATTTTGATAGCCTCCCTGGGTATTCTAGTCCTGCCATTTCGTTTATTAATTTAGTTTCCCTTCTTTGAACTCCTTCAAGAACTGCAATGTCTTTCCTGAGTACTGTTGTCCAGAACTGTACACAGTATTCCATAAAAGTTTAGTACCGTGTTAGCCAGTAGAGCAAGTATTCCATGTGAGGCCTGACAAGTGCCTTATATAGTGGTAGAATAATGTTCTCATCCCTTGCCCCTATACCTTTTTTTAATGCACCCCAAGACTTTATTTGTTTTTGGCAGCAGCTGACTGGCATTGATTACCCCAGTTAAGTCTACAGTCACCTAGTTACCCCAGGTCTTTTTTCATATCGCCTTTCCCTAGCAGTACCTCATTTAGTGTATACTGTTGACATCCGTTTCTCCTGCCCACATACATGACTGTAAATTCATCGATGTTGAACTTTATTTGCCATTTTTCAACCCAAGCCCCCCATTTCTCTAGGTCCGTATATTGTCCTCCGTTGTATTAATTATCTTGTATAATTTTGTGTCATCTGCAAATATAAAATACTTCCTTTCTAGATACATAAAATAATGTAGGGCAGCCAAGTCCACATCTTGTTTAAGGCTGGGTTTCCACAGGAGCAGAGAAAAACCGCGAGACTTCCGCTGAGAAAGTGCTGCTTCAAGACCCACGTTACTTAGCCACGGGTTTTAGAGTGGCTTGGCCACATGCTTTTCTGTTGTGGACGGCGCTCCCGTCTTTGACATGCTGCGGCTGAGAAATCCGCGCCGCAGCACGGTTTCTGCCGGCTTTGCCGCGACGGATTGACAAATCTCGTCCACATGGCTGGCCAATCCTAGGATTAGCAGCTGCTGGCAGATTTGCCGCAGCGAAACTCCGGACGGCATTTCCACGGCAAATCCGCCCTGTGTGAACCCAGCCTAAGGGTGACTAGTACTACCAACTACAGTTTTTTTCACTGCAAAATTTGCAGCGTTTTTTTTTCTGCAGGGGTCTATGGGACTTGTTATGTTAAAATCGCGATCACGCAAAATCTATCGCGATTTTATAAGTCCCATAGAGCCCTGCAGAAAAATAAAATGCTGTGAATTTTGCAGTGAAAAGAAACTGTAGTGGGTAGTCACCCTTAAGGTTCACATTACCACATGTATAGCAGTAGCTATATGTCTAAGCAAAAGTCTCTGACTTGTAAAGTGTTAAATCTTTTGTGTATTCATCTCTGGCAGATGGACAGCGAAGCACTGTTAATGCAGAGCAGGATGTTTCATAGAGTTTGTTCTAGAAAGTCAATTGATGTGTCATGCACAGAATGAGAAATGGAAAAGGCCAGGAAGTTGCAAAGTTTGCCTGGACTCTTGCTTTGATGTGCATGGTTTATGTGTATCTGTGACTTCTACTGCTTTCTGTTGATTTATCCCTTATTCCATCTCACCTAATATAATCATACACGGACTCCGTAAATTTACTTTATTCCTAAGCAAAGCTCATTGACAGCAATAAAACTTACTTCACTATTTCCGGTTTACTGAACAGTTAGCTAACCATGGGTTATCAGCTAGATATGTACTCTGTTTGTAGCACAGTATTACACTTCTTAAACCAAAAGTCTTTAATGAAGGACTACTAACACAAAATTCCCACGTAGAGTATTTATAAATAGATATACTAAACCAGACAAGCATAATTTTAGGAAATCTTTTACTGATATGTTAGGAAATTGCATTTACATCCATTAAAACTATACCTATTATCGTAAGACTACATGGTCTTGTGCTGCACATGGTCAAAGCACCAGTTGTGGTGTCCAATAACCACACACTTCTACCGCAGAATTGTGTGAAGTCATTGGCCACTACTAGTTGGCATGGCATTGTCATGTGTGGCTTCATCAAGTGACACATTCAGGAAGGGAGTGAGAGAACAAGCACCAGCTGTCTTTTGTACCTGCTTAAAATCCATGTTGAGGGCGAAGTCAGCCGCACACCTATGTAACACCTGTCACAGTGTTCAGTGAAAAGAGTACTCCCCAGGGAGATGGAACCCCCTGCCACAGCTGTCATAGCTGTGGCAGAGGATCGCAATGTTCTTCCATTGTTTTCAATGGGCCGGCGCTGCAGTTGGCCCCATTGAAAGCAATTTGATGCAGGCCACCCCCGCAGTGATTTTCAGGGAAGGGCTTGAAATATAAGCCCCTCCCTGAAAATCATTCCTAGCTTGTGTAAAAAAATTTAAAAAATTCCCGGGCACCAGAAGACAGATGAAGACTGCCGGGGGCAGGAAGAAGAGCAGCACACCATTTCTAGGTGAGTTTATTATTTTTTACTACAGCTAGGGATGATTTCCAGGGAAGGGCTTATATTTAAAGCCCTTCCCGAAAATCACTGTGGGGTGGCCTGCATCCCATTGCTTTCAATGGGACCGGCAGCAGCAGTGCTGACCCCTTTGAAAGCAATGAGAGAACATTGTGTTTCTTTACCAAACCTGTCACAGCTGTGGCAGAGGATCGCAACCTTCTCTGTATGTTTTGGATGGGGCCGGCGGGGCTGCCGCCAGCCCCATTGACAACAAGGTGTAACCTATGGATGTGTCACCATCAAGGGGTCTTACATCCAAGGAATCCCCTGCTGCATCTGTCACAGCTGCAGCAGTGGACAGTGATCCTCTCCCACGTGTATTCTGAACATGCGTGCAGCGCAAAAAAAACGCTCGTGTGACTGAGCCCTAGTTGACAAAATCCACATCTGCGCTGCGCCCTGTAGTCAATTCTGTCCCGTGTGAATGGTCCTTAATGAGACAGGCAAGTGCGATTAGAAAGAGCCAGCAAGAACAAGACAGTAAACATTAGGGTTTATGCAGACCATCAAATTGTGATAAGATACAGCATTTTGTCATGGTTTGCAGTAATTACAATAACACTACACAAACTGACTGCACCATCTGAAAAAACATTTATTTTCGGTTAATCCAGTCTTTGAAAAAATTAGGGGATATTCTGATGAGACGGGTCTGCTGTGGATTCTTCTGACATTTCGCAAAGATTTGTTGCAAAACTTTCTGTGACTGAAATTCTCTTCCATACATTTTTGCAGTGTGCATATGGATTTCTGCAAGTCCCATTCAGGGCTCAGTCAGACGGGCATTTTTTCGCATGCGCATGCGTCCGGCGATTTTATAAAACCATTGCTTTGCAATGGTATCGGACACATGAGCGCTTTTTATGCGCTCGTCCGATAAATTATAGAACAGAAATCGCAGATCGCACCTATCTGCGATTCCTGTTCTCTTCTCTATATGCTCTCAATGGGGCCGGTGGCAGCAGCGCCGACCCCATTGAGAACATATAGTAGACAAATCATTCTCCTCTGCCACAGCTGTAACAGCTGTGGCAGAGAAGAATGATGCTTGCCCATTGAATTCAATGGAGCCGGCAATACAGCCGGCTCCATTAAAAGCAATGGGCTGCCGGCGATCGCGGGATGAATTTTCGGGAAGGGCTTAAAAATATAAGCCCTTCCCGGAAATTCATCCAGAAATGTGTAAAAATAAAAAAAATATATATACTCACCTGGTCCCGGCAGACGGAGTTTAGCCGCGGCAGCCAGCAGTTCTCCTGAACTGCTCTGAGTAGTATTCAGCAGCCGTGGCTTTAAAATCCCCGCCTGCTGAATGAGCTGCCTCTGATTGGTCACAGCCTCACCAATCAGAAGCAGCTCTCACTCACACCCATTCATGAATTCATGAATGACAGCTGAGAGCTGCCCCTGATTGGTCCCTGCGCTGAGCCAATCAGAGGCAGCACCCACTCACCCATTCATGAATTCATGAATGGGTGTGAGTGAGAGCTGCCTCTGATTGGTGAGGCTGTGACCAATCAGAGGCAGCTCATTCAGCAGGCGGGGATTTTAAATCCCCGGCTGCTGAATACTACTCAGAGCAGTTCAGGAGAACTGGCGGCGGCCGCGGCTGAACTCCGTCTGCCAAGACCAGGTGAGTATTTTTTTTTACACATTTCTGGATGAATTTCCGGGAAGGGCTTATATTTTTAAGCCCTTCCCGAAAATTCATCGTGAGATCACCCGCAGCCCATTGCTTTCAATGGAGCCGGCTGTATTGCCGGCTCCATTGAATTCAATGCGCTGGACAGCTCCGGCCCGTTTCTAATGAAACGCGGCTAGGAGAAGTTTTTTCGGACGATTTTTCGGCCCCAGTCACGCAATTTGCGGATGCGCATCCGTCATGCGATCCGCAAATCGCAAGAAAAAACGCCCGTGTGACTAAGGCCTCAGTTGTAAGGAACAGTCACAGAAATGTCTGCAATAAATCCACCATGTATGACCACAAACTCACAGTTTATTCAAATACATGCTAGTAGAGGCACAATTTCAGAAATATCTCGAAGTTTAAGTCACCGCGGATTTCTAGTTTCTAAAAATGTTACAGCTATAATAGAGAGGCAAAGATTTACAGCTGTATGTGCATTGCATAGAAAATCTGTCCTAAATTCTTCAGGATAATGACTGACAATTCTCAGTAATTTGGCAAACCTAGTTACATGCAGTAATCACCTTTTAGCTGACAGTGTAATCACTACACATTATGCAGCAATCAAAGAGAAAGTAAGAAACAATACAAAAATGCTCAGAAGGCTCAATTTCCAGCAATTAAGCTTTGTAGTCCTTACACTGTTAAAAATAAATGAGCATTTGAGAAATTTCAAATCACTGTAAATAAATTTGTAGCATTTCAACCCATTTTTATCTTTTTGGGAGGAAATAATTTATTACAGGGGAACAACTAAAGTTGAGGGAAATTTGTCAATAATTCAGTATTGATCACCAAATAAGATACATTTTCCAAAAACTTTCATTTCTTGCGGATGCCAATCTACCTAATTAACCTCGTTCACTAAGCAAATACATTGTGCTGAATCGTGTGCAATTGCACATACAGTCATTTGAAGCCATAACACTGCAGTATATTTAGTTGCAGGATTTCTGTGCGGATCACAAAAAACTGTGTGAAACCAACCTAAAATCATTACTGTATGTTAATTTCTGTGCAGAAAAAGATTGCAGTTTGGAGATGAGATTTGTAAAATCTCGCTCACTTGCCTGCTACCGATCTACTATGAATTGTATCCACACAAATCTGTAGGTAAAACCCACAACAATTCTGTCTCGTGTGGACTAATAGTAGTGGATAGAAATGAGAACTATTAGGATAAATCCCCATGAGACAGCATTGTTGTGGATTTTACATATGCTACATGCTTGCACAGATCTCATGAGGTACTTCGGTCTGTGTGCTGTCCGATGGGCAGGACCACGAAAATCACAACATGCTGCAATTGTTTTGATTCAAGATTATTCGTCCAAGTAAACAATGTCCATGTTCATACACGCACTCCAATGAAAAAATGTTCCTGCGCATGTAGCCCTTGAGACCTTTCACACAGGGTGGAATTACACAGCAGGGCAAAGCCAAATCTGCAGCTGCAGAACTCCACACCAAAATCTGCAGGTAGCCTTCTACCATTCTATGATTAGATTTAAATGTATTCATTCAGATGGGCGATTATTAGCCAAGTAAAAACGTTCTGCCGGCGAAGATAGGACATCGGCAGCAAAATACGCTGGCTGATGTTTTGACCCAGCCGGAAAAGATAGGTCTTGCCCTATCTTTTGGCCACGATCAGCTGGCGGCTCCTATAGGCTTCTATGGAAGTTACCTGCAAAGGGAGGTGGAGGGAGTTTAGCAGTGGCTAGCACTGCTAAACTATGCCAGCTGGCTCTATTAAGCCAGTTAAAGTATTCCTGCCGGCCGAAGGAATTCCGGGCCGTCTGAATGTGCAAGAAAACGTGAGATTCACCCTCAACTTGGTCGCAGCTTTCTCTTGTTCATGGCATTTTTCGGCCACCATGCACTTTTGGCTGAAAATCGCAACTCTCGTGTGAATGAGGCCTAAGGCTGCATTCAGATGAATGTATATCGGCTCGGTTTTCACGCCGAGCCGATATACGTTGTCCTCGTGTGCAGGGGGGGGGGGATGGAAGAGCCAGGAGCAGAAACTGAGCTCCCGCCCCCTCTCTGCCTCCTCTCCGCCCCTCTGAACTATTTGCAATGGGGAGAGGCGGAGTGGGGGCGGGGCTAGTTCTCAAAAGTTAGCCCCACCCCTATCCCACCTCCTTTCATTGCAAATAGTGCAGAGGGACGGAGAGGAGGCAGAGAGGGGGCGGGAGCTCAGTTCCTGCTCCTGGCTCTTCCATCCTCCCCCCCCCCCCTGCAGATGAGGACGACGTATATCGGCTGGGCGTGAAAACCGAGCCGATATACGTTCGTGGGAATGCAGCCTCAGGCTGACATTCCACAATGCGATACCCACAGCAATTATGCTGTAGATCCATTGTGGTTTAATATACACAATTTTGATGTGGATTTGGTTACGTTTTTAATTGTGGATCTGCTGTGGGATTTAACCCTTCTATTTCAAAGGTTGAATTCTGCAGCAAAAATAGCCCTGCTGCGAATTTATAATCTGCAGCATTTTTCAAAAACGTTGCAGAAAATTTCAACACCGTGTGAAATTTGGCTTATTCTGTAAACATATTTATGGCCCATAAAAAGCCAGCCTAAGGGCTTATTTAAACGACCATAGGCATTTTTACGTGCGCCCGCCGGTGCCGTAAAAACGTGTGAACGGGCACACAAATCTAACGCTTGTGCGCCCGTTTAGAAGGCACAGCCCCGGCGCATATACGCTGAGCCTGCAATGTCATTGGGTGGGGGCAGACAGTTTAGCTCTGCTAAACTTTCCCCCCCTTCCCTCCAACTCACCATCTCTCGGCAAGGGGAGTGTCACATCCATGCGGCACACGAGCACCACGCTCAACACGGGCGCAGGGTGACCTTCACACTTACTGCAGTCATTTACACTATGCACTGTAGGACAGTGTGCACCACTCCAGGAATATGAAAAGTCTGCATGTCTCGTCCGTGTGGCACAAAAGCACAATGCTCAGCACGGGAGCAGGATTACGTACACACTGATGGTAACAATAGTACACCCTGCTACGCTGGTCAGTTAGCACCACTCCAGGAAAATAGAAGCCTGTCCCTAACCTAACAGGGAAGTGAAGGGTCCCTGCCTAAAATCGGAATTATCGCCTAGATGAAGGCGGCCCCACTGTCTTCTTCCTGGGACCTGACTATCCCTATCGTAACCCCTGGAGAGATGAACTGACACTGCAAAGGAATACAATAAAAATAACAAATATACAACTGATAGGAAACCACAGCACTTATCTGGATGAGGAGTATTTCACCCAGCACAGAGAAACACCATTCTCCAACTACTCCTCTATGGAACTGAATAAGCAGCAAAGGGAGGGGTAAGAATATAAAACTCTCCATACCTGAGAATAGGCAGAGCAACTAGAGAACCACACCCCCAACCTTCTCTCAGGAATGCCTAATAGTCAGCATGCACTCTTGCAGCATAGAGAGACAGCAACCAGAAGTCTCTGCACACTCTGCATTAACGCTTGTCCTGCATAACAAGGCGACAGGTCTTAGCCTGCGTCGAGGCCACCATGCCACGACGCTGTGGTGACTGACAAGCTGTAACAGGGAGGAGGCGGGGCAAGGCAGGAGCTAGTGTGCTAAGCTCCCGCCCCCTCTCCATCCCTTATCACAGCCAGCAATGGGAAGGGGCAGAGAGGAGCAGGGAAGGGGGGGAGTTTAGCAGGCATGCTGCTACTCTCCCTCCCACCTCTCTTTTCCAGCAGCTGACATAGGCTCCCATAGGAGTCTATGCAGCCACTGCCGGCATAAAGGTGCATGGCCGAAATGCATCTTTTTTATGCCATGGAAATTCGTCCATGTGCACTGATGCATTGTAAACTAATGCATCAGAGGGGCAATGTATATTGGCCAGGCGGGAAAACCCGGACATTATACGCCCGTGTGAATCCAGCCTAAAGCATAAAAGAGATATGAAACCCATTACAAACAGTGCCTTTTTTGTGTTGCTGTGTTTCTTCTCACTTTTTGTGCGTTTTTGGGGTCAATTACTTTTCATGTCAAAATCCGTATTTAGACCTGTGAATTTTAGTGTGCTTTTGACACTATAATATTCCACAGTATATTATGGAATATTCCATCCCATATGAAGGCACCCTTAGGGCGCCTACACACTTGCGATTTTTTTTCCTGCGATGTTTTGCGTTTTTTCTCAAGAGCAATTAGTATAGAATGTGTTCTTGTCCATCTGGGGGGTTTTTTCTGTTTCGTGGGGTTTTTTCACATAGGAACTCAGTTGCATATGTGTCCTTATTTTTCTCTTAATGCACCCATGATTGTCAATGGAGGGCTGCAAAAAACGCGCAAAAAACGCCGCAGAAAACGCGCAAAAAATGTGCGAAAACGCCGCGTTTTTCACACACGAAAATCGGCAACACAAGTGGGTAGGCGCCCTTACAGATGATATTGTAACTCTATGTCATCAGTATTTCATCATTGTTTTATCTGTGTTTGCCCCCATATTTAGTTTTATTTTGCTACTGAGATAATACAGATCATGATTTACACAAGGGAAAATACTACCAGTGAATGCAAATATGGAGGAAAAACGGACAAAAATAGAGCATGCACTCTCTTTGAAACACGGCTGTGAAATATATTGCCATGTAAATAGATACATAGATTTACATTAACTCCAAATTATGGACATGGACCAAAAATGGATTAAAAATATGTTTGTCTGAAAACAACTAAATAAATATATCTGTTTTGGATCTAAATTAAATCAGGGCAAGCAGGATCTAGCTACATTCTGCTCTAATTAAAAATAGTTTTAGACAGATGGGAACGAGTGTATTCCAAGATAGAGGCACCACACCCCCAAATATACAGCACCTAACAAGTGCTAATAAAAATAGTGATAAAAAATATTACCATGAAAGTGGCCTCACTGCAAGCAGTGGTATTCAAGATGAAGAGCATTCAACAGTAAAATCCAACTGAAAACCCAAAGTGAAAATATATATTTAAAAATAATGTACTATTATAGCTAAATGTAAAGACTAAAATGACATTTGTACTTTATTACTAGGTGCATAGTCTGTAAAATATATAACAGTTCACAGCTGATTTATTGCCCAGGTAGGTAAAGCGCCAAGTGCCTGTATTCTATTACACCTGGATAAATGAGTTGAACAGTTTTAAGACTTTTACCAGAGTCTTCTTCAGAAGTGTTTTCTTGATCCTGACATTGATGAATTCAAAGGAAAGAATTTGTCTTGAGGCAACTAGATTAATGGAGAAGTCTTCTCTATAATGTACTTTGACATGCTGGTCACAAGATAATGCAAACTCTAATTCATAAATGCATACCTTCAGTTCTAGATGTAGTGTGGAGGTCGGCCTGCAGTGACCTGAGTTTATTAGTTAAATGACAGCTTCACAATCAGAAGCAGATGAATTGTTTTGCAATAATAGCCCTGCTTGGCCAATCCTACTGAACAAACTAAATCTGTCACTCAGATGGAAAGTACTGACAGACAAATTTATTACCTTTCATGCATCTAAACAGCAACTCAATTTCCATTACTCCCACCGGCCGCACTGTTGACAGCCCAATACAGTGCTGTGCCTAGAAGGTAAAGCTACAATGTTGTTAACTCTCTCATTGCCATTGCTGATCAGAAGTACTTTTAGTCATAGTGGGAGTCTAGGAATTAAGTCCTACTAAGGGCTCCCACACACTTGCGTTTGCGTTTTTTGTTAACGCGATTGTCAATGGGACGTTTTAATGTTAAAAACGCAACGCACCTGAAAAACGCAAGTTGCATTGTGTTTTTACCATTAGAAAGTCCCATTGACAATCGCGTTTACAAAAAACGCAAATGCAAGTGTGTGGGAGCCCTAATGAGAGTGATATATTTAACCCCTTCCCGTTGCAAGCCTTTTTTGATTTTCTTTTTTCCCTGCCCACTTTCAAAAATCATAACTACCGTATTTTCTGGCGTATAGGACGACCCCGAACTGTCAACTTATACGCTGGGAATATGCCGTAGAAAAAAAAAATCAACACTCACCTCCCGCGGTGCTGCTGCATGCTGCTCCCTCCTCCGTGTCGGCAGAGCATTGTTTTCTTCCTGATGCGGGGCTTGAATGCCTTGCCTCCAGAAAGCTAATGCTCTGATTGGTTAACTCAGCACGGCGTCAGCCAATGAAAGCCGGCCCTGGGTTAACCAATCCCAGAATTCAATTGAATGGCTGTGATTGGTTAACCTAGCACCGGCTTACATTAGCTAATGCCGCTCTGAGTTTGGAGGCCGCACATGTCAGAGGAAGGGAAAGGGCGTTGCATGTGCTGCAGACTAGGACTACAGGTGTCCAAACCATCTTTAGGGAAGCAGAGAGACACAACAGACCTACTTGCAAACACAGATCTGAGTGGGAACAAGACAGATACATCCAAACAGTACAAGACCAGCCTCAACTACTGAGAGATGCTGGTTCTTATGTGCTGCAGACTAAAGGGGATGGGCTGCTGGAGAATACCACACCCAGTCAGCTCAATTAACCCCAATCTGAAGCTGTGCTGCTAGGAACCTTAGTACTATAGATTACAGCAGCACACCCTGACATCAACAATGTGATGCAGCAGCCAAAAAGGCAAACACAATTCTGGGATGTATTAAGAGACACAGAGAGTCTAGATCACATGAGGTAATTATTCTCCTATACTCTTCCTTAGTCAGACCTCATCTGGAAGGCTGTGTCCAGTTCTGGGTACCCCACTTTAAAAAGGACATAGACAAACTGGAGCACGTTCAGAGAAGAGTTACCAAGATGATGAGCATTCTGCAAATCATGCCTTATGAGGAATGGTTAAAGGATCTGGGAATGTTTAGCTTGCAAAAAAGAAGGCTGAGATGAGACTTACTAGCTGTCTACAAATAACTGAAGGGCTGTCACAGTGCAGAGGGATCAGCCCTATTCTCATTTGCACAAGAAAGGACCAGAAGCAATGGAATGAAACTGAAAGGGAGGAGACACAAATTAGATATTAGAAAAACTTGCTGACGGTGAGGGGGATCAATGAGTGGAACAGGTTACCATGGGACGTGGTGAGTTCTCCTTCAATGGAAGTGTTCAAACAAAGGCTGGACAAATATCTGTCTGGAATGATTTAGTGAATCCTGCACTGAGCAGGGGGTTGGACCCGATGACCCTGGAGATCCCTTCAAACTCAAACATTCAATGATTCTATGAACAACTGAATCACAGATTCTCGCATCGCGGTGTCATGTGGGAAAACATCGCTCATGTGTATGACCCCATTCAAAATGGGGTTCTTATTCATGTGAGATTTGTGCATCTAGCAACGCACAAATCTTACTTGATTGTCTTACCCATGTGAAGCTGACCTTAGAATTGACAGCAGCATTCAAAATGTCAACAACAGCGATTAGCTTGAATGCTGATAATGGCTGTTGGTGGGTGTTAGCTGTGATCAATGGCTGACACCTAACGTGTATGGAACGGGCTCAGCGTGCAAAGATACCCAATGTGTGCTGTGTATGTACAAGCTGCTTTTCGAATGCTTCCAGGTAGGCAGCCTCATAAAGGTGTATAGAAAGCGCTACATACCTCTATGCGGACCGTCTGTAGATGCTGTAAGTAGCCGAGAACCAGTGACAATAGCCAAAGATGAACCATGCTCAGATGAGTGCAGCAGCCTGCTCATTCTAGTGATCAGCAAGGGTCTCAGCAAGCAGGACATCCACTGATCAAACCTTGATCATACAGCGGTCCTGGAGGATCAAAGTTTATTTTTTACTTCATAATGCTGTTGAGTTACTTTGATTGTTTTGTTCCCTCCATATAATAGACAGACCCATAGACATCTGAAAGAGGCTTAAAATATGTGGATCAGAGCAAACAACTCCCAATATCTCAGCTTCTTAGAAAATTGTAAGTATGGCAAGGAGGAAATAGGATGTTGGGATTAAGGGCTAGCACCAGATTTCCCTGACACTACAAACTGGCTTTAAAAGGGCTGCCTGGGACTTTGGCATTTATTGATGTCTTATCTTCAGGGTAGCTTATCAATAGAAAAAATGGCCAAAGGGTGCCAACACACGAGCAGAATTTCAAGCGCGTGATTTTAGGCACATTATCTGCCCCAGACCGCAGCCAATATACTCCTATGAGGATCCGCAGTTGTCCCCAGACGGACGGATGTGTATCGCGTTTTTTCACGCGAGTGAAAAAATCTGCGACCTGTTCTAATTTTGGTCGGATCATGCGCGTGAAGCCTCCAATACAAGTGAATGGGTGCGTTTTTTCACGCAGTACATCCGGAGTGCAGCTGCGGATGGAGTCACTGGTTGCTATGACTACAGGAAGTAGGCATGGTAGGAGACGTCCCAACACACAGCACAGAGCTTCACAGGCAAATTTCAACTGCAGATCTGTCCTTTCAGTCCCCTCATCTACCAGAGAGCAGCCAGCAGACACCAGCCAGGGTGCACCCAGTACCTCCTTTTTTTCCTGGGGGGCTCTTCCTCCTCCGTTACCGCAGTACGTCCGAAAAAAGTTACATGGATCAACCATGCCCACAAAGACATCTGCTCACCGGGTGAAAGCATGTTGCCAGAATAATTTAACGGTGCTCACACAAGCAAGAGGGACAAAACGGAGTCTGGGTGTTGGTTTTTAAGCTGTTTTCCAGGGAATGGGCAGTTCTCTAGGGGTTGGGTTTACAATAAGGGTGTCTTCCGGATTTTTCAGCGCGTTTTTTTCCGCAACACATCCGCGTATATCCGCGCGTGATTTTTCACGCATCCGCACCTATCCGCAAGCACATTTAGGTACCATACGCGCGTGAAAATCCGCGAGTGGAATCCGGAACGCTCGTGTGCAGGCGGCCAAAGTCCCAGACAGCCCCTTTAAGCATTCAATAAATGTTAGCCGCTTTTGTAAAACTGGATGGTTATTAGGTACACTGTAGGTTGTGTACCCTAGTCTTGATTTTATCCATTCTCAGTAAGGTCATAGCTGTCCCAAAAGCGCAGCAATATAAAGCTTCTGTCTAGTAATTCAATGCAACCCATTCCCATGCTGTTCAAAATCTCTTTATGAAAGCAGCTTACATGCCTGTGATTCATCACTGACACAAGGTTGATATGCAGTTCAAAAAGAGTTTACGAAGTTCCAGCACATAAAATAACAGAATCAAGAGCTTTAGAAACAACAGCTGCCAGGCAGTTAAGGTCAGATTCGTGATGTAAACCTGGAAATGTGATTTTAATTGAGCTGCGTATCATATTATGTAAAAGTAGAAAGGAAAAAGTGCAGTGTATATGCATTAAAGCCGGCAGAATCAGATATTAGTGGCCATTATCCATGTAAAGGGATCTCGTATACTCACCAGATTGTTACTGAAAGGATCATATTACTTATGCTACAATGATGTATGCTGCAAATTCTTCAAATAACAAAGAATCTGAGTAACTGCAATAAAATGTTACACAGGGCCAGGAAAGGTCATTTACTCAAAAAAGAAGAAAACTAGCTGATTAAGCAGACCATATGAACCTTTACTGAACATTTCCGTGTTGTACTCAAGAGACCAAACCTGGGTATGCTCTCATGTAACAGAGAAAGTAATGGGTAGTCAATATTTTTGCAATTTTATGTGTCATTCTTGTAAAACCAATACAAGTTTATAAAGTCCTTCAATGATATGGGCTCACAAACTATTAACTGACACACATGTAGCTCCTTTCCATGGGTAATGTGAACTTGGACATGGTTGTCCTCTCCATATACATCACTACATTAGCAAATAAGCTATACAGCGACAAGTATTGCATGACAGTAAAATTTGTAAAATTGCAACTTGATGTCACACAACTATTTCACAGCTGAAATTTGGCTGTAGAGCTAGGGCTACACCGACTTTGGCTGCAATGTGGAAGCGCACAACCAAAGATCGCTGTGTAGCACTGTGACATTGCACTGACATTGAAGTCAATAGAGTCGCAGTGCGAGTTGCTGGTTGTCGTGGCCCTTCCATTTCAATCGCAAAAGAATCCACCCCCTTTAGATGTTTTGTTACTGTGACGTTGGGGTTATAACAGCCTGCAACTCACACTATATCAACATTGCATTCAGTAGCAGTGTAATGTCACAGGGCTACACAGCAGTCTTTGTTCACACAACCCCTGTTGTAGCCAAAGTCGCCATGAAGCCCTAGCTTGGGAACACAGCCAAATCGCAGGTATGCCACAGTCGTATGTGACTAAGATTGATGCCAAGGCTGGAAAAGTTACTTGTAACTTGTAACCTGTAATGAAAATTCAATCAATTGCAATTATGTTAGGTCACAGGTCAAAATGCAACAATTATTGGATGCAACGTCACACTGCGTTACTACGTTCTTCATGTTGCCATGTACCGCCAGCCAAAAAGAAGAATGGAAGCAACTAAGGGTTAGAAACATATCTCCTGTTTCCTATAAAGGGTTGTAAGAGAGTAAGAGGATGTTAGTAACTATTCTGAAATTGAGTTGTGGTCAGGAGCTTACCAATACAGGGGTGTAGATGTAGTAGTTGCGCCTGGGTCTTGGTGCCTAAGGGAGCCCAAATGCTTACCTGCCATACCATACCAATGCTTACCTGCTTACCTTACCTCCATACAATGACCATATATTGACAGATACCGGTTCTATATAAGCGCTTTGCAGACTGTATAAGTGAATAAAGTAGTTATATTTATTGACTCATGTATACCCTCTGGAATTGTTCACTTTTCCCATCTTTTCTATTTGGCCCAAACCCACATAAAGATTTTTTTCCAGTCATGACTTGTCTCCGTAAAGTTTTGAACACAGATATAGTTGGGTCTTCGCTTTTCCAGCATCTCAATAAACCTCTCAACCTACATGAACTCTGCTGCTAACCCAGTTATGTGTCTGTTGCTGACCTATCTGTGCTATTCTTGTACTTCAGAAGTAATGCTGTCATAAATATAATTACCTGTCAAAATAGTTACCACACATACAGCACCCCTGAAAAAATAGTGCCACATAGAAAGTGCCCCATATTATCCCACAGATGTTAATAGTGCACCACAAACAGTAATAGTGCTGCTTTTAGTTCCCCACACAGTAATATTTCCCCCTTTCTGCTTTCACACAATAATAGTGTCCCTACAATGTAAAAATAGCCACTCTTGTGATCCATACAATATGATAGTGTCTTCTTAATATTAATAGTGCCTCTAGGTGTCATCTTAATAGTAATAGTGTCCTCCAAATAGTAAGTGCCCCCTTAGCCATAACTGTGCCCCCAAGTGCTTCATTATTAGTAATTCTGCCCCCTCAATAGTAATTATGCTACTAAAATGGCACAATTAACCTTAGTAGTAATTTTCCCCTTAGTAATAACTGTGCCACAAAGTGCCCCTTCTGTCGTAATTGTGCTCCCTAAGTGCCCCATCTGTAGTCATTGTAATTGTATCTCTAAATATCCTTTACTACTAATAATGCCCCAGACACCAAAACAATAAAGCTATACTAACCATAACATTCCAAAGTCCTCTTCTGGCCCAGCATGGGCAATGCGATGCAGTGACATCAGTGCATGGCCTGCATCAGGACCCTGCAAGTCCCAGCCTCAGGCTCCGAGCTCCTGTAGATAGCAGGGCAGCCCACTGTTCTGACCTGTACTGCAGTTGCAGTGCAAGTCAGGACACCGGCAGAGGAAAGCAGCTGCAAACACCTGCTGGAGGCCTTTGCCTGGGGACCACCTGCCTCCCTACCCACTGGCCCAGCCTGTCCCTGGCTTTAAGTTACTCCTCTGGTTGTGGTGGCCTAAGCTAGCAAAAAAGATTAGCACTATTTTCTTCAAAGACTGATGAATTCAGTGCAGGAAAAGAACACAAATACAAATTAGAACCACACACATCTGGTTTAGCCAATTTAGAATTCAAAAAAATCTATTTTTTACATTTTCCTTTCTTAGAGTAAAAAGAAACTCCCCAGAACTCTTATTTATGCACAGTCATATGTATTTTTCCCACTAGGACACTAATATGTCTATCAGTATCTGATGAAGTGTAATTCTTATTTTATTGTCTTGAGTAGACCAGTTTCCAGAATATTCCCTTCATCATGAAAGATGCACGGGGAGTTTTATCATTCAGTTGCTGACAGAGAAAATTTATGATGCTATGATTCAAATATCTGAGCATATTTTAAGAATGGAATAGCTTTCTTCCGATGCATCTTTTGAATACAGAACCATTTTGCATTTTCATTATATAATAATAGCATAATCACATGGCAACTATATAAGGCTACATTTCCACGACCAAGCTTAATATTAGGACGAGAAACTTGGTCCAATATCGTGCCTGCCAATGGCCGAATTTCAGGGCAATGCGATGTGTTTTTGATCCGTCAGAGGTTCTTCTGGCCTGGAACGTATAAAGAAATAAAGGAATACTATAAATCTTACCCCACGTGTCAGATATCAGCACCTGAGTCACACTTTTGAGGCCCAAAAACCTCAACTTTCAACTACTAAGCAAGACACTCTGTAATTTTTTTTCCTTTTTAGGCCTCCTGCAGACGGCCGGGGCAGATCCCACTGCGAGAATTCGCGCAGCGTTATGCGAGCCGTGCCCCTGCAGTGACCACCGCGGCTCACCTCCTCTCGGCGTTTCGCTCTGCTCTACTATGTGCTGGCTGCCTCCCAGCCAGCACATGCATAGTGCAGAGCGGATGCGTGCTTAGTGACGTTACTGTGCGGACCTCTGCGAGGATCACACAGAAATAGGACATGCCACGATTTGTTTACCGCGCGAGTTTTCACACAGTCAAATTGTGGCTGTCTGCATAGGATTGCATTATCTAATGCAATCATATGGCAGCGGGCACGGGCGGAAATTCTGCGGGAAATCCCACCACGGAATTTGTGCCCGTGTGCAGGAGGCCTAACACACCTTTATTTGGGGCAGTTTCAGGTTCTTATGTCCACGACAAGTTTCTGCTCAAAGACCATGAATTTTCAGACTTTTTACTAATAATGAAGAAGAAAAACAACTGTTGCTTCAAGTCGTGGAAGTAAATCGCAAGGCTGTTCTGACACAGATTCCTGCTGTCCAGTCCTTAAGCACTGACTGACAAGCATTTATGTCGTAATTTTGGCTATTTTCATATATTTGGAGGTATTGTATACAGGTTCTTTTGCAAAAGCAAATTGCTAATATTAATGCTGTAGCCTGTGTAATTGGAAATCTTGTGCGTAAGCGCCATTTCTCATAATATACATCAGTTTTGAGCACTATCTTGCAGTTGGAATTTAAAGCTAAAACTTTAACCTAACATTACTTATTAAAAGATGTAACAAATTGGGAAGGCCTCTTGCTGTATATCTGCCACTTTAGTTTTTGCCATATCTCTATGAAACACCCTACCTACCCACCCTATTATTGAGGCATGTTTTAATAGAATTGGTATGGATTCAATAGGTTCCATAGTCAAGTCAGCTAGAGGACATCAGTATATCCTGGTCGTGCTAGACTATGCTACTCACTATCCTGAAGCTGACTCTTTAAGAAACACTGCTACCAAAAGTATTGCACGGGAATTGCTCTATATGTTTTCCAGGACAGGGATCCCTAAAGAAATCCTTACTGACGAAGGAACACTATTCATGTCAAAGATAATTATGAGTTGTGCAAACTTCTTAAAATCAAGCACATGTGTATCTCTGCATATCACCCTCAGACAGATGGGTTAGTGAAGAGGTTTAACTCGACCCTAAAGCAAATGTTAAAAAAGGTAGCAGAAAAAGATAAGAGTGACTAGGACTGTATATTGCCGTACCTAATGTTTTCAATCATAGAGCTACTACAGCTCTTTTCACCCTTTCAATTAGTCTATGGTCGTCACCCTATAGTTTGCTAGACGTAGCTAAAGAGACATGGGAAACAATACTCCCTACAAAAGAGTTAGGGCGGCTTCACACAAACGCATTATAATGAAACCAATGATTTTCAGTTGTTTCATTCTCATATGCGATGCTTTCACTCAACCCTCGCAGCGCTAAGAAAAATTTACGCTATCGCCCATTGTTTTCAATGGGGCCGGCGGCCGCAGTGTTGGGCCCATTGAAAACATAGGGAGTACATCGCGTTCCCCTGACACGGCTGTAACACTTGTGACAGCTATGGCAGAGGATTCCTTCATCCCCTCGGGGACCGCAGGGATGAAAGAATCCCCTGCCACAGCTGACACAAGGAAGTGAGGGAGTACTCCTCACTCCCTTCACAGTGATAGAGCAGTTGCTTTGACAACCTCTATGGCAGCTTGCTGTGTAAAACTCAGAAAGATAGGGCAGGTCCTATCTTTTCTTGCACTCAGGAATTGAGTGAGAGAAACATGCTCATAAGAACGAGACCATTTTTTGGGCACGAGTTTCACAAACACGTTCATCTGTTTAAGCCCTAAGGGTGCTTTTCCACGGAACGATTTATCAATCGCACGAGCGAACTATGACAGTGTCCGCTCATGCAGCCTGTTTATACAGGCACATAAACCATTCAGTCGTTCACATTCACTGTACAAGTGAATGAGAATGTACTAGTGAATGAGTATTTAAACCGAAAGATCCAACAATATTTTTATGCTTCATATATTAAAGGGGTGGTCTCGCGAAACAAAGTGGGGTTATACACTTCCGTATGGCCATATTAATGCACTTTGTAATATACATCGTGCATTAAATATGAGCCATACAGAAGTTATTCACTTACCTGCTCCGTTGCTAGCGTCCTCGTCTCCATGGTTCCGTCTAAATTCGCCGGCAGCTTGCTTTTTTAGACGCGCTTGCGCAGTCCGGTCTTCTCCATTCAGCACGAGCCGCTTCAGTGTGCTCCCCGCTACAGCTCTTCTGCGCATGCGCAGACGAGCTGTCACTGCTCGGGAGCGCGCTGGAGCGGCCATTCTGTACCTTCCTCTGTTAGAGGAAGGTGCAGAAACTGGAGCTGCCCAGCGGAGAAGCCCAGCCCAGCCCAGCAGCCCCGAGAAGCGTCCCAGGTAAGTGATGGGCCGGGGGGGGGCTGCCGCTGCGCCGGGCTGGCGCCGGGGGAACTAGCGCTAGGCCGGGGGGGGCTGTCGCTGCGCCGGGGGGGCTGCCGATGTGATGGGGGAACTAGCGCTAGGCCGGGGGGGGGGCTGTCGCTGTGCCGGGGGGGCTGCCGATGTGATGGGGGAACTAGCGCTAGGCCGGGGGGGGCTGTCGCTGCGCCGGGGGGGCTGCCGATGTGATGGGGGAACTAGCGCTAGGCCGGGGGGGGCTGTCGCTGCGCCGGGGGGGCTGCCGCTGTGATGGGGGAACTAGCGCTAGGCCGGGGGGGCTGTCGCTGGGGGGGGGGGGCTGCGCCGGTTACCTTCTGCCTGGCGGTGGGTGACTGGTCGGCGGCTGCGGGGCGTCCGGTCGGCGGCTGCTTGGCGTCCGGTTGCCATGGAGACACAGCTGGCAGCGTCTCGGGAGCGCGCACGTCGGGCTGCAGCGAGCGACGGGGAAAGAGCCGGCGGCCATCTTGGGGAAACTTTTATAAGTTGCTGAAACGCTGGAACGGTAAGTAGAAACCAGCTAGGAAAGTAATTTACAGGGGTAATTAGTAATGTATGTTTAATTAGGGGGACTGGGCAAAAAAAAAAAATCACTGCTTCCTCGAGACATCTCCTTTAAGTGATAAGTGAATGAATTATCGCTCATCATTCGCTTGTTGGCTGTGTTTACACTAAACGATTATCATTCTAATTCAAATGTTCCAATCTTGATTTGTTTTTGCTCTTTTCAGCAATCGTTCTGTGTAAATGCACCTTAAGATTTATAGGAGTTTTGTTATTATCACACAGCTAAAGATGATTTTATTTTTCTTAATTTCCCCTTAAATGATGATGGTTAAATGGATATGAAAGTTGACATAATTTGGGATCCTGTGTGATCGGTTAGCACTAGCACTTACTCCAATGACATTAATCCCTCGCCTCCTATATGGATGCTGGCTTTATTGGCCACTGGAGGATTTATATGCGCTAACATAACCATGTTCCCATCATCTCTTGACATTTTAAAAGCAACTTGAGACTTGTGATATCCTTACTGATCTCATTAGGAGTGTTCTAAAGCTATTTCTAGACCTCAACAACCTCCTCTGACCAGGTTAATCCGAGGCCTGCATTGCTCTGAAAGCTTCAACTGCAATATTCCATTGCAGTATTTTAGAAACAGACTTGGAACTCTTACCTTTACTTAATTGATACTTGAGCAGCCCGTACATATTAGATTATGGACAGCTTAGCAGCTTCTGTCTTGTGCATATCACTGCCGAAGGTTTTTTCAGAGCCTCCATCACTAATTTCCATTAAGATGAAAATGGAATTAATAGTGCAGATGTGAACAGGCCCTTAGCCTGCTGATTTCAATTTGAATGATAGGCCATCTAATGTGTATGGGGGAGCCCAGACATTTTATTGACAGTTTAAGTTTTTAAAGCCTTAGGGCTCTTTCATACGAGCTTATATCGGCCACCGTTTTCACGGCCGGCCGATCTACGCTACCATCTGATGCATTGGATTCCAATGCATCAGATCAGATGGGCGTATTCCCATGGTGTAAAAGCGCCTGGCTGGCCGGTGCTTTTACACCACGGGAATACGCCCATCTGAAAAATAGTCCTTGAACTATCTATCTGGCTGGAATACGTCGGCGGCTGTATAGACTCCTATGGGAGCCTATGACAGCTACCGGAGAAGGGAGGTGGGAGGGAATTTAGCAGCGTGACTGCTAATTCCCCCCCCCCCTTCCTTCTCTCCTCCTCTCCGCCCCTTGCGGGCTGTTTGCAATGGGAGGGTGCAGGATGGGGCGGAAGCTAGTTGCCAAGTTCCCGCCCCATCCCACCCCCTCTATTGCTGGCTCCCGACAAGGGGCAGAGAGCTAGTGTGCTAAGCTCCCGCCCCGTCCCGCCTCCTCCCTTTGCCAAGTGCCGTTGAGGGGGTGGAAAGGGGGAAGGCAGTTTAGCAGAGCTAGACTGTCTCCCCCCACCCAATGGCAATCTGGGCTTGGCATATATGCGCTGGGCTCAGGCCGTCTGAACAGGTGCACAAATGGCAGATTTTTGTGCCCGTTCACACGTTTTTACGGCGCCGGCGGGTGCACGTAAAAACTCCTATGCCCGTGTGAAAGAGCCCTTAGGTACTTGTAGCAGCTTACCCTCCTCTTCCCCTATACCCATTGAAGACACACATTATGTATACAGTTGTATTGAAAAGTTTAGTTGACTTTCCAGTACAAATAAGGGCTAAATCACACAGGTGTATTTTGCATCCCTATTTCGTCAGTATTTTTTACAGATGTAATATGGACAGCACATATTTTAGAAGTGTGAAAAAAAATTGCAGCATGTACTATTTTGGTCCCTATTTAGGGCCAAAATTGCCCTTTCAAATCTATGGGAGCATTAATAAACATGCAGTAATTACACATTACATGCATATTTACTGTGTTTATATGCATGAAGCCAGGAGACAGTGTAAAAAAATAAAATCAAATAGTCCTTCCGTGTTCTGTTTTTGAAAAACGCAGAGAATACTCGCACAAAAACACCATATACACACTAAATATGCACACATGTATGCAGTGAAAACGGTTTCAATGAGCCCCAAGGCTGTGGAATGCTATTGGCTATTAAAGTCTATAGGCATGTTAGCATATACCATGAGAGATTTTTACACCAAATATGTAGAACTTTAACTCCAATGACAGTATAAGATCCATAAAGGAAATGTAATTTTGCTTAAATGCAAAATACCTATAAACAAGTAAGGCAGACTGGACACGCTGCTTGCAATGGCCAAAGCTACATAGGTAACAAAAATTAGGCTTCACCTTTGGTCAGTGATTACCAATGTCTTATAATTTTTCATATTTCATAGTGGAAGCTTTATCCTTTCAATGTCCCGCTTAAAAGTCAAGTTGTCTTCATCCTTTAACCACAACTGGAGTTTATGGAAGCCGAAAGTGCTATTGCTTTAACAAATAAAAGCAGTATTGTTCCAGTATGAAAGCACAGTAGCTTAACAACATGTTATTATGGTGGTTTCATTAGCAAACCACCTGTTATTTCAGTAAAGAAAAGACTGATGGAATGAAATTGTATTTCCGGTCTACTGGTTCTCCACAGCAGCAGAGCACTCACATCCTCTGCTATTGCAGGAATGATGTTAAGAGCAATCCAAAATGTATTTAGAAATGCATGCAGTCTTCATCAATGTATAAATAGAGGGTGAGGAAAAAAATGAACACACCCGTTTAACTAGTGTATTAATGAGAAGAAAAAAAATTTCAATGTCTGATGATATTAACTTGGATGGAAGCTGCAGGGCTGCATTTTTTGGTGGGTGAGACCTTTTTGGCGCCCAATTGGAAGCCATATTGAATTCAGATCAGGTTTTTCAAAAGGGAAGGTGGTCATGTCATATAATAATCTTGGCTACAATTTACTTAGAAACACACTGGAAGTGGGAGTCTTGCCATTTCCTGTTTAAGAGTTAAGTGAGGGCAAAATTTCACAAACTGCTTTGCAAGACATGTTCAATTTGTCCACCATTCTGCCTGATACACATGTCTAAACGTTTATTCTATTCTTTGGGAATCTGCTAAAGAACTGCAGGTGATATTTTTTCACAGCACTGTAGGATTCCCTTTTTCAGGTGAACCATATTGTATATTTTTTTTTCCCTATATACAAGGGACTTTAAATAGACCCAGAGATAAAAGTCCAAAGGTGTTAAGTGCAACAACATTTGTGGTTATTCCAGGACAGTGATGGGCAACCTTTTGAGCTTGGTGTGTCAAAATTCACCAAAAAACGAGCATAACTCGGGTGGTGTGTCACTTCGGGAAAAAAAACATAAATTCGTGATATTTATAGTTTAAATAACAAAAATGTATAATTGTAATATTTAACTGTATTTAATAAACCCAAAACACCCATAGCACAGGCACTCGCCTCTCTCAGTCTGCCCCTCACTTATCTCAGTAATGATGAGCCCCCAACGGTGACAGTACCCCACAGCGGCCCCTCACAGCAGCCTCCAGCAGTGACAGCGCCCCCACAGCAGCCCCCAGCAGTGACAGTGCCCCCACAGCGGCCCCCAGCAGCAACAGCACCCCCCTACAGCAGCCTCCAGCAGTGGCAGCGGCGCCCAGCAGTGACAGCACCCCCCCACAACGGCCCCCAGCAGTGACCCCAAGCAGTGATAGTGCCCCTCACAGAGGCCCTTAGCAGTCACAGTGACCCCACAGCGGCCCCCAGCAATGATAGTGCCCCCCAGGAGTGACAGTGCCCTCCGACACCCATGCACTTACCCCCTCCATGTACTGGAAGCTCCGCTCCTCCTCTGAACTCCGCGCCCTCAGGCAGCGATGATCTCCGGCGCACACTGTGACGTCAGTGTGCTGCTGGACGCCTCCTCCCCTGGACGCTCTCGCGGAACCAACAGGTAGGAGACGTCAGGGCAAGGGGAAGGAGGATCCCGGCTGCACACTGACATCACAGTGTGCGCCGGGATCAGCGCTGCTAGTAGCGCTGGTTAGTGAATATTAGCAGGGGAGCAGCGACCCCTGCCAGTATTCACTACTAACGGGGTTAGCGGCCGCATGTCAGCGACTATGGCTACGCGTGTCAGTGCTGACACGCGTGTGATAGGTTCGCCATCACGGTTCTAGGAGCTCGGAAAGATGCGGGTCCAAACACTATATTTTATAACTTGGCATGAATTGGTCAAAACTGTGCAGTTTAAAGTGTACCTAAGTTTTCAGATGACTTTTCAGAATGAGCTGTCATGTGTGTGTACATGGTGAATAGCACTATTTCTAGTCATTATGAAACATGACTTGTACCCTGTATTTTTCCCCATTTGTAACTATACAGGGTGAATATATGATACTAAATTCTCTCAGGACTAGTGGGAGGGGGCTGCTGTTCTGCTGTGTTCTATAGACTGTACACATAAAAATGCTGGTCTCTAAATGTCTGTAACACACATGCATAACATCATCATGTAGGAGTGTATAGAAAGAGTATGCAGTGGAGATTTATATAGCTAAAATACAATAAATAGTGACTTACTATTAGATTCAGGCAGTGTCTGTGTGAGTTTTTCCTTCCCTTCTCCGCTTCCCCCTCTGTTCTGTTCTCTATAAATTTCAATGAGTACAACTCATCCCTCTATTCACCCCTGTTGTAATATCTCCAGGTTTTCTGTCAATCAATTGATAGCAGGCTGTGGGCAGCAAGTTAGGGAGAAGGAAGACAAAACTTTAGACTAACTTCACATGGGCGAGTGCGATATTGGGCTATGAATTCCGCCCCCATATCGCTTTCACGATCCATGTAAAATCCCAGAGGATGCGAGGCGTTTTCGTATGTAAACAGCCTGGCATCACTTCAGGGATGCAGGAAACCTGAAAGCCGCGGTAGAGGTTCGCGGAGTTTCTCCCAATGTTTTCAATGGGAGATCTTGCATTGTAATGTGTGCACTTTGCAGATGGTGCGATGCTGCTGCCAACCCCATTGACAGCAATGGACACTGCGATGTGAGAACACGCATCATGAAAGAACATGCCGCGATTTGCTTACTGTATCACATCGTAGTGCCATGCAGGAAAACATCGCTCATGTGTATGACCCCATTCAAAAGAATAGGATTCATATTTGTACGAGATTTGATATATGCACAAATTGTTTGAAAAGTTAGCCCAATCACTGAACCAGGATAGGAATCAGAATTAGAACTTTTATTGAGTTTCTCTCTAAATAATTGTGAAATTGACTATCACTATCTTCAAAGAAACAGACCATTTGACTGCAATTATCATATTTTACAGTTCTTGTGAAACAATGGACAGTGCAGTCCTTCACAGAAGTGCCCCAATATTATCTGTGATATTTCACACCCTGCCTAAATCTAGGATAGGCACTTGTTAGGAGATTTATCCCGTTTGTAGCGTAGACACCCACTTCGAGTAAGTTGGTCCCCACTATTGGGTGTCCTTTGGTCGATTGCCTCTATGTAATAAAAGCGGGTGCAACCTAAGCTGCTACGTACTGCTTTTGCTCTATACTTGGGATTTCCCTACTTTTGGTTGCTACACGAGAGTACATTTACCTTCGACTCTTGGTTTATGGTTGCTCTCATTACATGATAGCTCTTGGTACATCTATGGGGACTTCCCTAGTCACTTTTTTGTGTTTTTGTAGCCCTAATTTTATCAATTAATAAAATGTAGTTTTAGGGTTGCCCATTTTCTGTGAGAAGGGATTTGAAAAGTTAGTGACTATTTAAATATTAAAAACAGATAAAATGGCACAAATATATTGAAACAAAAATAATTAAAATGGTGCTGGCTCATAGATCTACTTGACAAGCACTGATCTCTGCATCATAAAGTATAACGCTAGCTTTACCTTTTACAGGAAGTTAATGTATAAATTACTGGGAGCACCTGAGTGAGAGTAAGTGAAAGCACTGTTTAATACTGGCATTATTTTGATATTGTATTGTGATATTATTTGTCAACTAAATGACAAAATTACTTGGACAGTGTTTTTGGTTGCTGTAATCTAAACCTTGTTGAATGAGAGCATCTGAGTAGGTGAGTTATAGACCATCAGTGAGGGAGTGTGTAAATGAATGTATCTTAGTGGGTAAATAAAGGGAACTGATGGGGAAGAGTGAGACTGGCTAAGTAGTTAAAGGGGTTGTCTCACGCCGAAATGTTTTTTGTTTTTTTCCATAGGCCCCCCGTTCGGCACAGGACAACCCCAAAGGATGTGTTGAAAAAAAAAAATTTTTATTACTTACCCGAATCCCCGCTCTGCGGCGTCTTCCTTCTTCCTTCACCAAGATGGCCACCGGGATCTTCACCCACGATGCACCGCGGGTCTTCTCCCATGGTGCACCGTGGGCTCTGTGCGGTCCATTGCCGATTCCAGCCTCCTGATTGGCTGGAATCGGCACACGTGATGGGGCGGAGCTACGAGGACCAGCTCTCCGGCACGAGCGGCCCCATTCACCAGGAAGAAGACCGCACAGCGCAAGCGCGTCTAAAAAAGCAAGAAGACATCAGAATTAGACGGATCCATGGCGACGGGGACGCTAGCAACGGAGCAGGTAAGTGAATAACTTCTGTATGGCTCATATTTAATGCACGATGTACATTACAAAGTGCATTAATATGGCCATACAGAAGTGCTGAACCCCACTTGCTATCACGAGACAACCCCTTTAAGAAAAAATTCCTGTATGAGGGATTCAAAAAGCCTGAGTGAGCTGTTAAATAAGAGTGGGGAAGTAATGAGAAATAGTCAGGGCCTGACTGAAATCATTTATTTTTTATTTGGCTTTCAAGTACATGTACAGAAAGTGTCCATGTGTTACTACCTAGTGGGGGTTGGTCGGAATAGGTGAACTAACGTTTTTAAGTGATTGTGGGAGATTACTGCAAATATTAGAATGAATGTTTTATTTAGGGAGAGTACCTAAATGGTATTTAAGAGTGCCTGAATGGGGATTTCAGTCTAAAGGCCCCTTTACACTGGACGAGCTAGCGACTATTTCTCCTGCGCTCTACACAGCCATTCAGGTGATCGTCTTTGCCCGCCCACTTCTATTCACTGTAAACAGGCAGTTGCTCAAACATTGAGTGACTCCTGTTTACACTGAGCAAGAAGCCGCTTGCTGTGAGAGCTGAGCAACTCCTCACTCATTGCTTTGTTTGTGGCCATGTGCAAATGGGCCAACATTCACTTTAGCACTTTAGCCACAACAATTTAACTCCTGCCTGCCCAGTCATGTCATGATCTCACTATGTCCCACGTGTGCCTAGCTCAGTGTTCACAGTATGTAAGCTGACTAGTAAGTATGCTTGAAGGAGTATATGAATGAGAGTGCCTAATGTGGGAATGAGAAGCTTCTGAGAGCTAACAGTATTATTTAGGCACTACGTGACATTGATATTTGGGCACTCTATGACATTATATTTGGGCACTCTACAGAAAAGAAAATAGGGTCCCCACAAAATGTTCAATACAGAGGCTGCCACAAACTCAAATCTGGTGCTGGTTGAGTGAGAGCATAGTGGAGTAGCTAGAAATAAAAAACAAAAACTTTGAAAAAAATGTTATAAAATTATATTTGATCAATAGATCATTTTATGATTCTCTTTAGGTGCTGCTGAAGTAAAATATAAAATCATTTATATAAATTTTCTTCCTTACCGTATTCACACAGCATTACAAGCTAGTGGAATTTAAACTGCATTAGCCCCAATCTAATTCCTAATTAAGATCTAGGACACATAATAGTAAATTTCCAATGGGACACTCATTATATAGAGCAGATGAATGGGTTTTAATCAGGCATATTTGTTGCTATGGAACAACACAAGCTTAGTTGCCTCTTGGGTGGCACCTTTTTAAATTATAGCTTCCATAGCTTTTTTCTTTCTTTTGGCACAATAAGATGACAATTTGTGGCTAAGCCTGAAACCTAGGGGGAATGTGAATAATTTAATCATAACAGGAAAAACTAATGCAAACAATACAGTATATTTACTTGTCATACTACTTCATCTGTGTTGTACCATTTGTTCTGACCTAAAAGCTAATTGAACACACCTTACGGGTTATACCTGTTTTTATATTCCTTTCAGTATGTACACTCTTTCTAAAAAAAAAAATCAAGCACCTAGAAGGAGTTTTCATTTTGCTGCAAACTCAGCATACAGTTACATGTCAGGCCTTGGCCTACAAAAAGGCACTCAGAGGCTACTTGTGTAGAGCTTGTTGATCATTAAACATGCCTTTACAACTGGTAGGGTGTGCTGCTGGGATCTGTTGCTCTACATGGGTTTCCATTAGTGCAGCCCCACATGTGTGGAATGATTGAGCTGGCTGGGTGTGGATTTTCCCAGCCAGCCAATCCCCCAGGTCTGCTGCTCATATATAGCAGCTCCTCTGCTAGAGGCCGCTGGGCTTTCCTCTGTTTGTTCTGTGTGTTCAGTGGGAACAGTGTCATGTTCCTATGTTGTATTGGTGCATGTGCCAGACATTAGTGTGAACTGTCTCGTTCAGGGTGCATGGTGTGCTGTGCTGAATGCAAATCCCTGGCGTGTTGGTATGAGCTATGTTCAGTCCTGCTGTGTTTTGTTTGTCATCTAGGTCTGGGTAGGTCCCTAGGTTCCAGCACGGGGCAGTCCTTGTCAGGACGATCGCCCCCCCCCCCATGCAGGCAGGTTTCATGTGTAAGTTGTCTCGTTAGATTAGGAAACCGCGAGACAATGAGGACCCTTGAAGTGGGCGCACGGGCATAGGTATCTTGGCCAAAATACAAACTAATACCTCGCATAATATCTATTTACATCTGTTTATGCGTGCAGGTATGTTGGTCGTGTTTTAGGCATTTGACAGTCAGTGTTTTATGTCTGTCCGTGAGTTATGTCTGCTGTTTCCTAGTCTGCCAGAGTTTCAACCAGTTTATGAGTGTGAATAATGTAACAGAATATACATATTTCATGTGGGAGTTATGTGTGTGACTTGGGCCCCTCTTCTGTGTTTGTGGTATGCCTGTCCTTGAGTCCAGTTTACAGTTTTCCGTGTTCCGTCTGAGTTCCTGAGTTCTTGTGAGAACTGGAGTTCGCAGAATGTACATGTACACAGAAAGGAGTGATTAGACATAACAGAATGTACATATTTCAGGTCGGACGTATGCATGTTGTTTGGGCCTCTCCTTTGTGTTTGTGGTATGTCTATCCTTTAGTCCAATTTGCAGTTTTCCATGTTCTGTCTGAGTTTCTGAGTTCTTGTGTGAACATGTACACAGGTAAAAGTAAAAAAACTTAACAACTATGCAATCAAAGAGTTTTCACCCAGTTAACAAAGTTTGAGAGGGGACACATTATTGAAGGTCGTATCGATAAATTTCCTGCCATTTGGGCCATTCTGACCAGACTGTTAGGAGGTGTTGGGACCAGTGGATGCATAAAGTGCATGCATACAAGGACACCCTTGACTGACCACCAGCAGAAAGCATTGTCCGTCAAGGGCAAGCAGCTACAATTGTTTTATTGTCCACCATCCAGAGATAGATGCCAACATTATTACAGGCCCCTGTGCTTGTCAGAACCGTTTGCAGGTGCTTGGCTGATAGATATTTGGTCTCACCATGCCCATTATCTCTACTGACTTTGACATCCAAGCACTGTTGCCTCTGTTTGAATTGATGTTGTGAATGATAAAACTGGACTGCTACAGAGTAGAACCAGGTTGTCTTCAGTTACAAATCCAGGTTTCATGTCTGGTGACCTAAGGGTGAGCGCCTCAATCCTGCCTTTTTGTGGAGCGACACACTGCCACCATTACTGGTGTGATGATTTGGGGGAGCAATCACATATCACATCTTCCATCCAAGCTAGAGGTGGCCCAACAGGATACTAGAGCCTCCCTTCAAGTCTTCAATTTTCCACAATAAATTATTCTTTTGCTCTGATATTGTACTCACTTCATTATAGCAACCCTACAATCACACATAGAAAGTCTCATTCTATTCTTACAACTCCTTCTAGGTGCTTGATTTATTTGACAATGAGTGTAATTTGGATGACAAAGTCTTTTGATGTAAAACTGTTTATCATGTAGATTTGAACTTGTTATCAGAGTCATAAAAATCACAGGAGCCTCTGTAAATGTTGGGACTCCAAAACAGCAGATAATGGACTGACAGTTCTGTCATTACTCTTACATCCTGCTTAGTTACAGATAAGGTAGTGTTTGTCAGAAAAACGAGCAATATTGGACAAATTGAAAGTGATAAGCACTTGACTTGTTTATTCTGTCCCTCTTACCTTTCACAGCTTGAAAAGATTGACATCTGCACTCAAACGCAGGAGTAGAAAACAAACTGGTCAGCACTCTGGAAAACCGATCCTCAAGAATACTTCAAAAAGAAATCCCAGCACTCACAATCGCTTTTTCAAATGCTTTAATCCATTGATAGCATAATAAAATTGGATGTGTTTTGTCCTGTCCCACGAGCCTTATTCAACTGCAATACAAGAAATGATCAAAGACATGTTTAAATAGCTACATGTTCAGTCCCAGCTTGATGACATCAGACGCTATCACTCAGGTAATACGAGTATAGAAAGTTACAGAGATTGACACATTGCTGTCAAACACAGTAATCATATTGTATCCTTTTGTTAATGGAATGTTTATTAAATCAGAACAAAAATAAAACATAGAAAACGCACAGCCTCTGAGCTGTATCATATCAATACAATACTCGAAAAGAAATATTATAGTTTACAAATCATTAAAGTACTGTATTCGAAATTATGGAAATAAATTCACAACCTGTAGCAACCATTTCCATTACTCTTTATATAATACAAAACAAAGGGAAAGACTTCCAACTGGGGAGTCTGGGAGTAACAAGGGAAGAACACAAGAACCCTCACAGTGTGACTTATAGGAAGAGTCAAAGTAGTAGGATTCTAGCAAGCGGGCACACTTACACAGTTCAGCTTAGAGCATTTAGGCAGATACTTGTATCTCTGTTGCAGGACAATTCATCCAGCAACCCCAATTATATTGTATTCTTACTTATACCATCAGGTATTGTGTTTGCAAGGAATGGAGAAACAGAAAAATAAACATAAATGACTATATACAATATCATGACAAATGGATGATTTCAAACTCCCTGGAAAGACCCTTTGGCACCAATGTTTGCAATGTATGAATCTAATATGCTTCTCGTCGTAGTTGAAACTGTGATTTAGGTTTACTTTCTTTAAAGGGGTTTTCCAAAGAAAATACTATTGATGGGCTGGGGTCTGTCAATCAGCTGATTTCAATGAGAGCTGTGACTGCAATTACAAGCGACGGCCACTACACAGAGGTCGGCGCAAAAACTTCTGCTGCTTCAGCTCTGACCTCTGTGTATTTGTGGCACTGACAGCATGCACCCATTCAGCTGATCGGTCGGGGTCCCCAGCCTCGGACCCCAGCTGATAAACTATTGGTGATCTATCCTAAGGATAGGTCATCAATAGTATTCTCCCTGAAAAACACCTTTAAGGCATAACAATTTGCACAATTGAAATGTAAAATACCATTATGATCAGTGGTCTTTATATACAAGACAGTACTTAAGCAGCCGTAATCATATAGTATAGTTCTTATAGTAAATTTGAGTTCATCCCATACAAAATTAATGTCCTGAATAAATTCTTGCAAGATCAAATTTGGTCCTACCCATATGTGAAAAAATATAATGTATAAATGCTAATCAAACCACGGAGTGCTGGTGGAAAAGGGAATGGCAATATATGGGGAGGCCACATTCGAACCCATCACAGACCCCTGTAAAATCTCTCTAAAAGACCTCCTCTTAGAGAAGAACGCTCTCTTATCCAAGCCAGATTTCTTCTGACAGATTTCAGCTCCATTATATACTATGTCTACAGAGCATCTTCGTTCAGAAAACCTTCCTGCTTAAAGACTACTTTTTAATGCAATTTTTCGTGTTTTTTTTTTAAAAAGGTTTCACTGTATAATGTTGGTAAGTGTGGGAGGACAGCTTGGTAGAGAGCGGGTGGGCGGCAGTCAAAGGCGGAAACCAGTGAATAAAGTCCAAAAGCAGGCGTGACCTGCGTTTATTTCAGTCCAAAATGGTTAACACAAATGCAGCCTTAGCTTCAGGCACAAAAATAATAGTCCAGCAATAACAATAGGCAGCCTCTGCCTGACCAGGTCACGCCCCGCAGGTGCACCACACAGTAGGGTTTTCAGCTCTTAGCAGGTATCACAGGCTGCCAGGGTCCAGCAGCCATCTCATTCCCACCCTGTGTCCGTGCACACTGCTATTTATATCTACACCTCGCCTGGCTCAGCCTCAGCACCTGTGCTAATTGACCTCGCCCATAACCTGGAGTGGAGGAAGTGGAATGGATGGCCCCACTACCAACCTGACATCCATTCCAAAAAACCCGGCCCCGATATTTTTAAAGAAAAGACCTCCAGCAAGTACCTGCTGGAGATTACATTGCACTCCTGGCTTTTCATGTCACAAACAGCGGGACATGCACTTCCTCCAGCCCTACTAGGCATAATAGCGGAACCTAGGGGCGATGTAGCGACCATCCACTATCACGCCCCTCAGTACCTCACATACCCTCCCTCTCTGCTCGAACCCATAGGGGCGAACACTTTTACTAACCAAGCAGTGGGTTCGGGACAACGCATCGGCATTTCCTTGTAGCTTACCAGCCCTGTGCTCTACGTCAAATTTAAAATTTTGTCAAGTAAGGAACCACCTCGTCACCCGAGCATTTCGCTCTTTCGCCTGACTCATCCAGGTGAGAGGGGAGTGGTCTGTCACCAATCTGAAATGTCGTCCAAGCAGATAGTACCGTAGGGACTCTAAAGCCTACTTTATCGCCAGACACTCTCGTTCCACAATGCTATAATTTCTCTCTGTGGGGGTAAGTTTCCTACTAAGATAGGTGACTGGGTGCTCCTCGCCTCTAACCACTTGAGAAAGGACAGCCCCCACACCTACATCAGAAGCATCTGTCTGTACTACGAATGTTTTTCTGAAGTCGGGAGTAATTAAAACCGGCTCTCTACACAGGGCTGTCTTTAACTTCCGAAATGCCTGCTCGGCCTTGTCATTCCACTTAATCATGGTGGAACTTCTTCCCTTTGTTAGCTCTGTCAAGGGTGCTGCTATGGTGGCGAAGCTAGGGATGAACCTGCGGTAGTAGCCTACAATCCCTAGAAACGCTCTCACCTGTTTCTTGGTCAATGGTTGGGGCCAGTTTTGGATGGCCTCTACTTTATTAATTTGGGGTTAAATAACTCCTCTTCCTATCACGTACCCCAAATAACGTGCTTCTTCCACTCCCAACATACACTTCTTGGGGTTTGCCGTTAACCCTGCATCCCTGAGGGAATCAACTACCGCCTGTACTTTTGCCAAGTGACTCTCCCAGTCATTACTAAATATAATGATGTCATCCAGATAGGCGGAGGCATACCGACGGTGAGGTCTCAGGATGATATCCATCATTCTTTGGAACGTAGCTGGTGCCCCATGTAGCCCAAAAGGTAGGCAGACATACTGGAAGAGTAGAAAAGGCAGTCTTTTCTTTGGCCTCGTCAGTAAGTGGTACCTGCTAATACCCTTTAGTCAGGTCCAAGGTAGAGAAGAACCTAGCATGTCCTAGCCTTTCTATTAGCTCATCTACTCGTGGCATCGGGTAGGAGTCAAACTTAGAGACTTCGTTCAACTTCCTGAAGTCGTTGCAAAACCTCAAGGTGCCATTGGGCTTAGAAATCAGGACAATGGGACTAGACCAATCCACTATCACTCCCCTCAGTACCTCACATAAGCTTATAATATTTTACCATCTGTATGAAGAAGATGGATGAGTAGAAAAGTTGTAGTCCTCCACCATGTGTCAATACTTTAAAAAGTAAACTCACAAGTGCTCTTTCAAATGCAATGGCTTTCTTGGCCACCTGCTAAACAAGGAAATGCAGCATGGTCACAATTCAAATTGAATAGGGCTATGCAGAAGCAACTGCACAGCTGGCAGTTGGGAGAACTTCTGTATTGGGAAAACATTGAATGGAACACAGCACTAAATCAGCACTCTGGGCTCTTTAACCCTTTCCAATCCACTGTCTGACGTTATAATTTAACGCTGTACAGCTCTGATGTTGGAAGTTGTTCATCAGGGTTCTCTTAATGTATATTGCCAGCCTCTCTGCTGTCGGAGCCTATCCAACGTGTCACCTCATGCAGTACTGGCTTTAGCCAGCAGATAGCGCCGCTGTATAACAACAAAAAAAGAGTAAGCTCCCGAGGAAAACGAGGATACAAATTAGATTGGAAAGGGTTAATCTCATGGTGAGTAGAGAACCCAGAACACAGACCATTACTGATCACAATGTGATGACATATCCTACCAATATGCTATCTCTTTATGAAATGGGAATAATCCTTTAACTAGAGGGTTATAAAGTAGATGGAAGAGTGAGTTTGCTGCTGATTTATTTATATTAACATTCCAGATCTGCAGACCTAAACACAAGCTGATTTTCAAAGATACCTTACCTTAGAATCCCACATTCTGTATATATAAATTCGTATTCACTACATGAATGGGTTAACAGACCTCTGAGTACTGGAGTGTTTTAAGTTTCACTGTTGAGAAAAATCTTGTCTCCCATTGTCCTTAACCACTTGACACTAGAACAAAAGCTCTGTAGCACAGAGCAATTTGCAAGGATTATAATAATGGAGCATATTACACCCACGCTTGCTGAATTTACGATTCTATTTGAGACTGCATTCTGTTCATTAGATCATGAACCCATGTTCAATAACATTTGCCTTAACTTCCTATATCATATAATAAAAATATATTTTTATAAAGAGGTGGGGCATATGCATCTGTTCATAGTATGGGCATAGACTTGATGAATAATTTCTGGGTTCAATGTCAGCAGTTATCTTATCAGCTCCTTCTACTGTTTGCATTTGCATGATTCATTACATTAATAGCAATTTGCTCATAAACCCTATTAATTACCATTTTTCTGTGTACTGTTGGTGAAATGCGGTGCAAAATGCACAGCAAAAATCTCCAGCAATTCCATCATTTATAATGTGGCCTTACAGCTCCAAACCAAATTTGATAGCTCAGTTTCCACTTTTAATTTTCTATCCTTGTCATCTCCTTGTTTTCTTGTTACATTGAAATCACATGAGCTAGGTATTACATGATTTAGGGTGACATACTGTACTATCAATATTGTCTTTAAAGGGGTTTTGTCAATAAAAAAAAATCAATAGTTACCTATTCCACCCCAGGCAGTCTTATTACTGCATCTTCTCCTCGCTGATCTTCTTCAGTCCCCCGGGTCACCTCACCTCCAGCCGTCCGGATCCTGTTCTTCTTGTTATGGAGCGTCTACTCTCTGCATTCTTCTTCCAGCAGGTCAATGTAGGTTACGTCACTAGTGACGTAATGTCCACTGCCTAGCAAGGCATGCAGATCTATTGCCGAGACTGCGCATGGATGCTGTCTCGCTGCAAGAGTTCATATACTGTTGCAGAGAGACAGCGCACATGCGCAGTCTTGGCAATACCTGGGAACTCCCTGCTAGGGACGTGGCGTACATTGCCCTGCAGGAAGGAGAATGCCAGCAATGTACGCTTCATCACCAAAGAAAAAGAATCAGACGGCTGGAGGTGAGGTGACCCAGGTGGACTGCAGGAGACAGAAGAAGATTGGTGAAGAGAAAATGCGGTAAGAAGACTGAAGGGGGAGGAATAGGTAAGTATAGAATTTTTGTTTTCTAATGACAGAACCCCTTTAAAAAGGCCTACCCTTTTAAATAATAATCATGGAACAAAATTTATTATTTTATGAGATCCTTATATGCTGCCACTTTCTTCATCTTTTCCGGGACTGTTTGTGGAGTTTGGAGGCTCAGACTCTGTTTTTAGTGGCTTGCATTTATCCACCCCTCCTGCTGGGATTCGCATTGAGTGCTGCTGTATCTTGTTTTCTCTGGATTTGCTAAGAACCCCTTTAAGTCTTTGTATCCCATGAGCAGGGCAATTAGGGAACTAAGCAGGGCAATACAAAATACAAGATAAATATTGTTTAATTGCCTCAAAGTAATTGGGAAACCAGATACAGACTGCAATAAAGCATCTACATAATTTTACACAGTGTTAAGATAAATATTAGAGATGAGCGAACGTGCTCGTTTAGAGCAATTACTCAATCGAGCATCGCTTTTTTTCAAGTAACTGCCTAATCGGGCAAAAAGATTCGGAGGGGGGTGCCTCGGGTGCGCGGGGGGCTGCGGTGGGGAGTGGGGGGAAGAGAGAGAGCTCCCCCTGTTCCCCCCTGCTCCACCCCGCCCCCCCCCCCCGCGCGCCCCGCAAATCTTTTCGCCCGAGTAGGCAGTTACTCGAAAATAGCGATGCTCGATCAAGTAATAGTCCTAAACGAGCACGTTCGTTCATCTCTAATAAATATTGTATGCAGACCATAGAATTTTGAGGTTACCTTACAAGACAAACTTTGACCCCCGGATGATCTATGGGGGTGGAAGGGTCAAGTTAATATTCCTGGTGCTTTATTAAGGCACTAATGGTAAGAGCATTTGAGGTCTAAGGTAGTGAAAGGGTTAATGTCAGCATCCCTTTTTGTCAGGGCAGTTGAGAGGCTAATGCATTTCTCCTGGTCTATGACACAGAAGAGATTCATTTAGGCCTGGGAGGTGGTTTAGGGCAATAAGAGGACTATTGTCAGCATTGTCAGTGGTCTAGAGAAGTGAACAAGGTGGATAGCATCTTTGGTAATCTAGGGCAGTAAAGAGGTTAATATTTCATACCGAATGTCCAGTTGTTGCCGTACCCTCAGGTTCCAGTATTTTAACTGTGAAAGCTTAAAGAGTTTTTTCTGGTCTTTTATCCCTGGGCAAATCTGCTAAATATCTGCAGTGGAAGGTGCTAGCTAGTTTATAGAGTGGGCACCCACTGAGTATGTAGTGGGCTTGACAGTCAAGCCTGCTCCATACAACCCCCACAGCAGTACAACATATATACACATGCACGGATGGTGGTCATAAAGGGGTTAAGGCCTCATGTCCATGGGGAAAATCAGGCCCGCCGCGGATTCCTCATGCAGAATCCCGCAGCGGGTAACCCTCCTTTCCCGCGGACATGAGGCTAAAAAGTAAGCATTTCTTACCTGTCCGGACGCTGCGGATCTGCCCTCCATCGTGGCCAGATCTTCTTTCTTCGGCTCGGCGGATGTGCTCGGCACGCTGACAGCATTCTGCGCGCATGCGCCGTGCACTCCATTTT
Source organism: Eleutherodactylus coqui (assembly GCF_035609145.1). Lineage (NCBI taxonomy): Eukaryota > Metazoa > Chordata > Amphibia > Anura > Eleutherodactylidae > Eleutherodactylus > Eleutherodactylus coqui. The sequence continues at coordinate 155,408,989 of NC_089841.1, forward strand.
TTTCTTAAACTCCTGCTCTCCCGCTCTCCCGCACTCCCGCGCCGGAGAGCAAAAATTCAGCTGTGGGTGTGCCGCGGATCCGGACGGCTTCCATAGGCTTCAATAGAAGCCTGCGGGAGGCTTCCCCGCGGGAGACCCGCGCTAAAATGGAGCATGCTGCGGGGGTTTTCCCGCACACGCAATCCACACCTCAAGGGAAAATGACATCCGCAGGTATTTAATTACCTGCGGGTGTCCAATGCATCCCTATGGGGCGCGGATCATGCGTGCGGGTGACTCGCTGCGGCTCTGTCCCCGTGGACATGAGGCCTAAGTAGTGTCATTAAAAAAGTAGACCGCATCTCATAAAACACAGGCCCTCAACTAAAAAAAAATTAAGATTCTTGGATGGCAAGGATGAAGTCACCACCAAAACTGATTGGTTAAAATCTATATGCAAATGGTTTTGATGCCGTATGATTAGGTCTTTATTTTGCAGTGTACCAGTCTTGCATCAAAAACCTAAACCCTGGCTATATTTAAGAATAGCATTCTGAGCATTTTGATCTGTTACCTGTGGTTTGAGGACACAGCACCCAATGCAGCGGTGCAGCACAAATTTGCTATTCACAGTAAATCCCAGAACCCCATCCCGTCAAAACACACATTTGTTACTGTTGGTGTGTCAGAATTCTGGTGTATGTTGTGCCTTTTTGGGGCAAATCAGTTTAGTCAACTTTACTGTTGATTTACACCAAAAAGAAAAATGGCGAACACTTTTCAAAGATCCTTAAAAAAAAGGGTTTGAGTGGAGTGAGGTCTTTAGAGGCATTTATGACATGCAACTTTTAAAAAGTTGCAGAATTTGTCGCAATCTCAATCCAGGAGCAGGGTGGCATACAAAGTGATTCAACATCTCTAAATATATTTTACAATGCAAGAGGTTTATCAGCAACGTGCAATATTTGATAAATTTGTCATACGTTTAAACTGGAGGAAGGAATAAAAAGCTGCCAGAAAACTAGCATCAAAACTTTCCCCAGTAAGTACTCCCCACTAGATCTAATTAGAAGTTTCAGGGGTGGTGGTACTACCACAGTTATACAAATATATGTCGTATATATTTCTCATGAGATTGTCACTGCCCCAGACAATGTAGACCAGCCTCTCCCCTTTCCTATGCCTGATCATTTTCTCTTTAGCCTGGGAAAACCTGAAAGAAGAGAGCCTACCTCTTAACAGTCTATTCCATAATAAATCATAAAGAGTGTAAGTGATATATGCCTGCAGCCCAGAATACTGATAAGAACACATGAACAGTATTGATTGTGAAATGGTGAAAATTACAATCATAAATTACTTCAGCTTAAAAAGAAAAAAATCATTGACACATTTGCCACGGTTTTTCCGTTGCGGTTTTGCCGCAGAAGAAATGCTTCTACGGTAAAACCGCTTCAAAGGTTAATTTTGGCTTGCGGATTTTCTTGCGGAAAAATCCGCAAGTGGTTTTTTTTTCGCAGCGCTTTTTTACATTTTGCAGCGGATTTAGCTGCGTCCATAGAGGTCTATGGACAAAAAAGCGCTGCGGAAAAGACAGAAGAATGGACATGCTGCTTCTTTTAAAACCGCGCCGCAGTTGCATTTCCGCACTGTGCTTGTGCGGAAAAAATCCGTCCTGTGAGAACAGCTTTTTGCCCAAACACATTTGTGCTGCATTGCACTGCAAATGCAGCGGTTTTGCCGCAGTGCGGATATGCAACGGCAATCCGCGGCAAAACCGCAGCAAATCCGCCCTGTGTGAACCCAGCCTAAGAATGAAATTCAATTTGTAAGTCTACATTCAATATGACTCATGTCCATAATTGTAGGTTGTGGTTTTAAATAACCAGCTAAGTTTAAACAAATAAACAACAATGCATATCTGACTGCTGTGTCAATGGAATCAGGTTTTAGAAGGGTTCCAAATATTTTGACAGCAGGAATTTTTATTTTGTAAAGCTATTCAGGACCTCCTCAAAGCACAAATGTTGTTTTCTACTGACAAGAAACAGGGAGGCTAATGTTAAACGGAACTATTCTATCATGCAAACCTTCCTTTCTATTCTAAACTGTTGTTGGTTGAAGAAATGTAGGGTAGAACTAATCGCTCTTGCACTAATGAGAGCTAAACATAAGTGTACTGTAATGCATAAAATTTATGTAGATTAACACTAGGCTGAGTTTCTCAACCTTCTGAATCATAGTGAACTGTGCTGCTCTGAAAACCAGCTCAGTTTGGCTTTATCATGTAAACCACCATCAATTATATAATTGCAAAAATATACAAATATAGGTAGGTTTTCAAATAAATTGAGCATTCAATGAATTAAATTGAATGTAAGCAGATATAGGATGATTCTTCCTCAATGACGTCTATTAGCTGTACTCAAAGCTATATCAAACAGGGGTATTGACATTTATTAACATCAATGGACATCCTTCACACTCCCTGTGGTGACACTGCAGCATCCATGCAATAATAGATGATTGTTGGGGCTTCCAGGGGCAGACCTACAAAATCAGTTGGCTTTGAAAGATAATCGCAATCTGAAAAATATTGTAAAAGGTATCTGTCACATACGCACTCTGAGGCCTTAGTCACACGGGTGTTTTTTCCCACGATTTGCGGATCGCATGACGGATGCGCATCCACAAATCGCGTGACCAGGGCTGAAAAATCGTCCGAAAAAACTGCTCCTAGCCGCGTTTCAATAGAAACGGGCCGGAGCTGTCCAGCGCATTGAATTCAATGGAGCCGGCAATACAGCCGGCTCCATTGAAAGCAATGGGCTGCGGGCGATCTCACGATGAATATTAAAATATAAGCCCTTCCCGGAAATTCATCCAGAAATGTGTAAAAACAAAAAATATATATATATACTCACCTGGTCCCGGCAGACGCAGTTCAGCGCGGCCGGCCGGCAGTTCTCCCGAACTGCTCTGAGTAGTATTCAGCAGCCGGGGATTTAAAATCCCCGCCTGCTGAATGAGCTGCCTCTGATTGGTCACAGCCTCACCAATCAGAGGCAGCTCTCACTTACCCATTCATGAATTTAGCGTGTCCGTGGTGAGCAATACTTCTGAGGTGCATGAGGCATATTTGGGCCAGAGATTGGCTAAAAAGATGTCAAAATAAAATAACATACAATAAATGCAAAACAATTATGAAAAAAGGGAGAAATGCAGAAACCTGAAACTTTAATTTATCTGAGGGTGGAGAGAAAATGGTGCTCATTACAACTGCAGGTTGCCCTGATCAAATGTAACACTTTTCCATTGTCTCATACATCTATTTAAGTTCTCAGACCCTAGCTCAGTTTGTAGAACTGGCCATTAGTTATTGAAGGACATCTCTGGTTAGAATTGGACAGTGAAGTAATAAGGGGTAAAAACAATAAATATTAATCAGTGTATTGTCCTGTATTCCCCCTTACAAGAATGAGGGCTGTTCACTTTGTACAACAGAGATCCATCTGCTTGTCTCCTTTGAAGTTGGTCGAGTCTTTATCTGACTTCCTTGGAAACCAGTCTCAGCAACTTAAGGCTGCCTGCAGATGGGCAGAAATTCCGCGGCAGGATTTCCCGCGGGATTTCCGCCGCTGGAAGCTGCCATAGGATTGCGTTAACAAACGCAATCCTATGCAGACAGCCATGATTTGGCTGCATGAAATCTCACGTGGCAAACAAATCCCGGCATGCTCTATTTCTGTGCGGGGGTTGTAAGAGCCCCGCACAGAAACGTCACTTACCGGCCGCCGGCTCCTCTCTGCGCATGCACCGGCTGCCCGGCAGCGGCACATGACAAAGCCGAGGCTGCGGGAGAGGTGAGTGCCCACGCTGCTCTCTGCAGACACTCGGGTTGGGTCCCGCTGCGAGAATTCTCGCAGCTGGATCTGACCCAGCCGTCTGCAGGCAGCCTTAGGTGGTAGATATGACACACTCTCCAATCATGAGAGCACCCCCAAAGAGCTCTTTCCTGCAATAAAACATCTTGGCCACTTAAAAGAGTTTACCAGATTAGACCAAATTAACTTTGTGGTCATAACATATGTACACATATATACACTCATCATATACTGTCATCAAAGAACCCCTATTATAACCTATCAAAAAGGTAGACTTTGGCCAATGCTAAGACCACCCTCACTCTTGTTTCTCTGTGTTTATGTTCAATTTTCAATCATCTAGAACGTGTCACAGGGAACAATTATTCAATATCTCATATATATTACCGCACTGTAAAACTATTCAGTATACATTTATGATTTTTTTCTTAGATGGAAAGGAGTCTACGATTCCCCAGTGTAAGATAGGGAATGGAGAATTTTTGCAAGAGAAAACACAGAGTGAAAAACAATCTGAGGCTTGTCCTTGATATCCCTGACTGAAGAGCTAGAGACATAAGCATTCTTCAGCTTTATTGAAACCACATGGGCTCCAGTTTATTCATTTATTCATTAAGACATCCCACTTTTTACCTAAAATATATGTCTTCCCCTCTGCACTGAATTATAGAGACCATATTTCACTACTGCCTGGATGTGATTATACAATAGCCAAAGACTCCATCTCTTTTGGGAGGATAAGATAGGGCTGGGACATAATTTTTAAACTCTCCTTTCATGCAAAGTGTTCTTAGTAAATCATTACTCATTCATTGCAGACCATAATTTCTACTCCTCTGGCACGACGCTAGACAGAAGCTTCTTTTAAAAGGCAAGAGGGCAATAGCAGAGAATTCTCCAAACAGCTTGCATATATTTTCAGTAGGTTTTCATCCATGTGGCTCATATTAAAATGCCTTTCATTCCCCAATGTTTAAGAAGCCATTCTGAGCTGTTAAATCATTTCACCACCAGAGGGGCTTCAAACATACTACAAAATAGAACATCAATCCCCTTTATTCTCTCATAAAGCCTAAGGCAGAGACAAAACTTAAGGCTAATATAGGTACTTCATAAGCATTTTATCAATCAACTGTAAGTAGACATGCTTCCCACAGACACTATTAATTAGAATGAGAAAAAGTAAAACTCCAGTAACTTATCTGATTAAAAAACTGCCCTTTAACAAAGGGCGAGAAGTCGTCCAGATTCCTGTGATCAGCAAGAATCTGAAGAATCACCATTCAGTCAACCTGCATGCACAACAGAACAACAAATGATAAATTTGTCAGTCGTTCAGTTTCTGCATTCAAAAAACTGAACATTGAATCAACCGGTGTAAACAGGCAGTTCTATGAGTTGCTGCTGCAGTATACTTACCTTATGTCTTGTTGCTGGGCTCAGTCTTGCCATGGTATATGACTTGTGACATGCAACTGTCTTCCATAACCTCACCTCTGTAGTATTTGGCTCTTCCTCACTTATTTCCTACACAGCTATTTCTGTTTCAGAGCTGCAGATTTTTAGAAGCAAGATTTAGAAAATCACTAACCCAATCAGTATAAGTGACGATCAACATGTCTGACACTATACCCTGCTACCCCTTAGCCAGGACAGCATAAGGTTCCCTTTAAATAAAAGGAAGATGTCAGAGTTTTATGTATAAAAAAATTGACAATAGTTTTAAGGATGATTTTAAAAATATTTAGAATTTACAGTCCAAAGTTGCAACTCCAGGTTTCCAAACTTATTCTAGGTGTGCTTTATTACTTTCATTATTTCTTCAAGTTTCTTCAATTTCTATCAAGTCAAGTGACATAATACATGCTTGAGAGAATGTGGTAAAATACTGTTGGTGAAGGCGCAACACTCTGAGCTAGTTGAAAGCTAAAGGTCCAAGATGCGATAGTGAAAGCACTTCTTTTTTATTTAACAACATAAAGAACCAGCAAGTTAATACGCGTTTCGGGGTTGAGCCTCTTTTCCTCCCTATCTCCATGCCACATACAGGACTTTTGGCACATCCAAAAACCTTTGGCATTGTGTCACCCCCAGGCATCCTGTCATGTTTAATCCAGCTGAACTGACAAAGGGGCTCAATCTCAAAATGTGTTTTCACTTGCTGCTTCTTTATGTTGTTAAATAAAAAAGAAGTGCTTTCACTATCGCATCTTGGACCTTTAGCTTTCAACTAACTTAGAGTGTCACGCCTTCACCACCAGTATTTTACCACATTCTCTTTCGCTATACTCATGCCCACCTTGGTGAAGCTTAATCTGATTGGCAGCACCTCTATCATACGGAACACTTTTTTACTCCAGAATTATTTCACCACTTTCACTGGGTCTTGCTCCACCTCCTTTTTTTATTTTTGTTACTCATAATACATGCTTAAACATTTTAAAGAATTGCATAAATATTACCTATAGTCATGCAAAGTATGTAACAGTATCCTCTTTCCAGGGTATAAATATAAATATCAGGCAAGCGCTACATTATTATAACTTTTACTTATAGGCAGGTGACTAAAAATTATTAAGGCATAATAAATATTTGTAGCTTCATAGTCTCATAACTCAGTGGGCAGTGACTAACAGAATGGTATTCAACAAGGAGAAATGCAAAGTCCTACATCTGGGCAAGAAAAATGAAGAAAGCACATACAGAATGGGAGGAATTGAGCTAAGCAGCGGCACATGTGAAAAAGACTTGGGTATACGAATAGATCATAGACTGAACATGAGTCAACAATGTGATGCAGTAGCCAAAAAGGCAAACAAATTCTGGGATGTATAAGAGAAGCATAGAGTCTAAATCACGTGAGGTCATTATCCCCCTCTACTCTTCTTTAGTCAAACCTCATCTGGAATACTGTGTCCAGTTCTGGGCACCCCACTTTAAAAAAGACATATGCAAACTGGAGGAAGTTCAGAGAACAGTTACCATGAGGGTGAGCGGTCTGCAAATCATGTCCTATGAGGAACGGTTAAAGGATCTGGGAATGTTTAGCTTGCAAAAAAGAAGGCTGAGAGGAGACTTACTAGCTGTCTACAAATATCTGAAGGGCTGTCACACTGCAGAGGCATCATCCCTATTCTCATTTGTACTAAGAAAGACCAGAAGCAATGGGATAAAACTGAAAGGGAGGAGACACAATTGAGATATTAGAAAAAACTTTCTGACAGTGAGGGTGATCAATGAGTGGAACAGGTTACCATGGGAGTTGGTGAGTTCTCCTTCAATGGAAGTGTTCAAACAAAGGCTGGACAAATATCTGTCTGGGATGATTTAGTAAATCCTGCACTGAGCAAGGGGTTGGACCTGATGACCCTGGAGGTGCATTCCAACTCTATCATTCTATGATTCTAATTTCAATAATGTTTACTTTTAGTGATCATTTTGAGAACATTTACAAAGAAACAGAGTATGCCAAGAGCACATGGGAAATATAGTATTACCAAAGGAAATATACAACATGTCAAACGAATTTCAAGAGGTTAAATAGATAACGTAGAAAGCAACATAGACTGAAACTAAAACTGACCATATACTGATGATTGTAAACATTCAGATAGGCTGCTTTCACACCTGCATTAGGGTTCAGTTCAAAGTTTCTGTCTCCCTGCTCCGTTTTTATAGGAGAGAACTGAAATAAAACAAAAAAGATCAGCTTTTTTCCCCATTGATTTAAATGGACTTAATAAAAAAAAGGAAAGGCTTCAGTTTGCTTCCATTCTGTTTTATTGGAAGAGTAGCACCAAACAAAGACTAAAAAAAATCTATAATATCAGATCAACTTATCTGCATGTGGTCTATGCTTGTCACATTCTTTCGTGTCTTAAACTACCTTATGTTGTACCCTATTAGATGGAAGAAAATGGTCCAAAACAGCCATCTAAAAACTAGTGTGTAGGCATCTTAATCATAGACTATAACTTGACATTACACTATAAAATCGTGCAGGTTATAATGCTATAAATAATAAAGTAACTTTAAAGCAACATTGTACTGTCAGGGCATTACACTTACGAGACAAATTTTAAGACTTTTTAAATGAAGAATTCCAGTGCTGGGATTAATAAATCATAAAAAATACAAGATTGACATCTATTTCATGACACACTTGATACAGATAGTAAGCACATCAATTTGTAAGAAAAATATGGATGTTGAATTGTTTCCTAAAAGTAATACTTTGCCAAAAAGGAGTTCATTGAAACAGTTTGGTTTAACAGTTCAAAACTAATTCTAGCATTGGGCTGACATCTTTTTGGTTGTTAGTTAGTTCATGTCATCTTTCCAGTTTTCAAAAAGTTTTTTTCCTATTGGTTCTGCTCAGTCTAAAATATTGGGGAGAATTTATGATGGCTGTGCGTCTGAATTCTTACATAAAGAAGTGGCAAACATTTGGCCTTTTTCCACCACTCACACCACTTTTCTAAAAGCAAACAGGGCTCCACAGCAGGGCCATGGTCAACCACAGCTCAACAAGTTTAGAAGCTGGCATAAATTACAGCACAAATCTAGACTTGCGTGTCTGAGGCATAGATTGCCAACAATATGGCATATTCATTAAGCAGCTTGTGCCTTTTAATGAAGTGCACTGCCACTAAAGACTGAAGTAAGATTCCCAGTCTTTAGAAAATGTCCCCCAATGTGCCTAGTACATAAGAAGTCAAATATATTGTAACACCTGCATAACATCCAATATACAGCTTATGAAAAGTAGTCCTACTCCTTTACAGATGTCCTGCATGCTAATCAATAAGCTAGTGAGAGTTGCCTCTCACAAACAGTGGTTCTTGAGGACTTGGCCCATCTGTATTCTGTAGTTGGCCAATCATTGGAATAGCCAGTATGTAATTTCACATATTCCCTGTAGCATCTGCAAAGTCTAGTTCTCAGACATGGCTTCAGCCAAGGATAACAGCAGAACACTGAGTTCTAAGAGGAGTCGTACCCAAGGCAATCAGCTGATGACTAGGCCAAATTCTTTTTAAACAGGATTTCTTCACGAGACAATCCATTTAACCATATGCCTGTTGTTTTTCCGCAATGCCAAGATGCTTTCATCAGATATTACAATGCTATTTGCTTTAGAAAGACATTATGTAATTTCACATGATGTCTTAGACAAAAATGTTTTCCATTAAAAAAATACCGGTCCTGACCAAATATACATCTTGTACTTACCACAAAGCACCTGGAGGGTAAACCACTGTAATAATGGTAATCTCAAACTATAAAAGAAGGAATATATTTTCTAATTTTGTGATATTACTATTATTATTCATTCATTTTATTTCATTTTTATGCAATTTTGATTTCACTATTCACTTGTTTGGACTGAACCTGCATTGTTTCATATATCTTTTTCATTACTATAATTACATATTGTGACATACATTCCCAAGAGAAATAAAGCTGTCATTAAATGGGAAAGAGTGACTTCACTATTACAGTTCCAGCAATATGTGATTTGAAAGAAAGAGATTAGCATGACAGAAATTACTCTACAAGGGCGTCATTAGAGAGATTACTTATCTGCTTGTCCAGATAGCCTTTGAGCAATGTGCTTTCTCTCTCTAGAATTGACTTTGTGGCTACAATGGATGCATAGTTTGGCAAGCTAGCTAAAAAATAAAAAGGAAATATGGCTGCAACCAGAAGAGGCTCTCAATTTACTTAAACATTGTCTCCTGGGAGAATCCACAGAGAAAAAGTCTATTCTCTACAGTACATATGTATATATTACATGTATTTCCATTTTCTCATGTCCCCCCTGCACTCCTTTAGGTAGGAGCTAGAGGCGGAAGCATTTGATTTGAGGTTTGAAGATCGTTTCATGTGGTTAATAATTTTTTTTTTAATAAGGATCTCCTGAATAGCATTGTAAACGGGTTCTTAATGTAAGCCATTGGCAAATTTTGTAATTATGTAAATCTAGGGAAGCTTCGTTCTTCAGCTTCATTTAATTGTAACAGTAGCAATACATTGCAAAATATCTTTAACCCTTTGCAATCCAATTTTGGATTCAGGGTTTCCTAGGAGGCTTTCTCTTTCTGCCATTATACAATAACACCATCTGCTGGCTAGAGCCAGTACTGCAGTATGTGACATGCCAGAAAGGCCCCCCCAACAACAGAGTGGTCAGTAACCTACAGTAAGAATACCCTGCCATATTTCTTCCGACATCTGAGATGTACAGCCTTCAATCAGAATGTCTTTAGATGTCAGACAGTGGATTGGAAAGGGTTAAAAGGGTTATCTAAAAATCAAAAGTCATCACCACGATTTTTATCGGTGCTTGTGTGAGAGTGTCCTTAGGCTCTGTTTACATCTGTATTGTCATTTCCATTTTTGTGTTATGTTATAGAATCAGGAAAACAAAATGCACAGATTGCTATCACATGACCAACTCCAATGGTGTGCGACAGACCCCAATGACATATAACAGCATCCTTCAGGTTGTGTCTAGGAAAAACAGCGTTGCATGCTGTGCTATTTTTTTTTTCAGCAAAGTTGATGGAAGCTGCAAAGGAGCCTCCAATGCAGATGTAAACGGGTCCTTTTTTTACCCTTTAGGCAATATGTAAAGAGTGGGGATTGTCTATATATTTACCTTTTATTCTAGTATAAAGTAACAGTGGTAGAATGGATCCAGCACAACATCATTGCTTCTGTTATAAGGAAGTCATAATTCTAGTGTGAACACAGGCTATTTCACATATATGTAACACCAACACATCATGCACAAAACAGTAAATGTGTTTTCAATGTAAATACTATTTATGACTTATTCTCAGGATAGGTTATGAATAGTTCAACAGCTGGTATCTGCCACTCAGAGCCTTGGCTGATCAGCTGATTGGGAGCCCACTGTCAGCGCCACAACGCACAAGAGTTGAAGTGGAAGTAGTTGACTCCCAATACTGAGTAGTCACCGATGCTTGTGATTGCACAGGTGTCATTGATTTTATTTAGAGCTGCACCTGCAATCACAAGCACCAGGCAGTTTATAGAGTTTGGAGACAACTGCTTCCACTCAGACCCCTGTGTATTAAGGCACTGGCAACGTGTGCCCAATCAGCTGATTAGCCAAGGTTTCGAGTGGCAGACCCCAGCTGATCAACTATTAATAATCTATCTTGAGAATAAGTCATCAATAGTATTTGCATGGAAAACTCCTTTAGTTTCCCCTCTGCACTTACACAGAATATCTATGACACATACTATATAAGACCCACCATCTTAAGCCATTAAGGACCAAGTGTGGTAAATTTACAGTACTTGATCCTGGGCTTTAACCTTGGCTGACAGTAGGAATAAATTAAAGCCTCTGCTCCTACAATCAAGCAGGAGCAAATACGGTTCTCAGCTGTTAATCACAGCTGAGAACCCGCTTCTAGCTTCTCCTTTCCCAGGTACATAGGGCTCAATGAGCGCTATGTACTAAAAAGTAAAAGTGGAAATATAACTTCCACTATCTGACGCAGCGATCACATGACCACCGGGTGCCCCCTGCTACAGCACAGCTGTAGGGTCCTAGCAAATCCTAATAGCTGTCACAGTTACTATTGTCACTACAGGGTGATGTTTTTCCCTGTAACTGGGGGTTCCTATGGATGCCCCAGTTACAGTGGAAAAGTGTGAAATACTAAAAAATGACTTAATGGGTGTCATAGATGGTAAAAAATAGATACAAAAATAAGTTTAAAAAAAATTACAAAATAAAATAAAACTATATACATAAAAAAAGAAAATGACCCACCGCCGATGCCAACCAAAGCCATCACCATATGCGCCCTGTAATCCAAAACTATACATATTATACATCAAAACATCTGAAGCAAAATGGGGAACCGATTCCCATTCTTTATTTCAGCATAAATATGTAACTTTTTTTTTTTTTTTTTTTAACAACTATCAATTTAATAAAATAATTTTTTTTTAGCTTTTTACCCCCAATAAAACTAAAAAAGGGAAAAAAAAGTCAGTAAAAAAGAAATTCAAAATTAGCCCCATATGTCACAGAGTAAAACTCACAAAAAATAATTTTGGTAACTGAAGGAAAAGTAAAACCAACACATGGATAAAATCTCTAAAAAGAGTCTGGTCCTTTAGGAGCAAAACAGGCTGTTCCTTAAGGGGTTAAAACAGAAATCAAAGTCATTATGTGCTCTATGAATGATATTAGTGATTTTACTTCATTAAAGCTCTATAAAAATCTGTTTTTGTCTGTATTAAAAGACATATCTTATTCAGAACCAGTAAGTTAAACATATTTTTTAAAAGCTTTCATGTTTCCCAGAACAAATGAAAAATTAAAGCAACCCAATTAGCAACTTTCTATTTTGCAGTATTTAAATCTTTCTTGTATAAGTGTCTGTATTTTTTATTATATATGCTTATTGGCTGTAATGTCTTTAAAAGATGTGGTACAATGTACAGCCAGCTATGGGAAAGTTACAATTAGTGCTCTATGTAGAAGCATAGCATTTAGCACTACTAATATGGAATACAGAGTGGGATGAAATATAGTAATACTTTTCTTGGCTAAGAGGTCTCCAATACTGATTACCTACCCTTAGGATAGGTCATCAATATTTAACTGTGGGGGTCCACCATTCCAGACCACACCCTTCAACTTTTTGAAAAGGTCAGGTGAGCACTGCAGCCTCTTCGTTGCCTACTAGGCACAGCATCATACATTTCTTAGTGGTGCTGCCACATGTCCAATGAACTTGACAACACTTGGCTAAGAAGAACCCAGGGCAATCACCCAAGCCTCTTTCAACAGCTGATCAGCAGAGGTCCCATGTGGCGGACCCCCATGAGTCGGTTATTGCTGAATTATCCTAAGGATAGGTAATCATTATTGGTGTCCAGGAAAAAACCCTTTAAAGGGGTTGTCCCGCGCCGAAACGGGTTTTTTTTTTTTTCAACCCCCCCCCCGTTCGGCGCGAGACAACCCCGATGCAGGGGTTAAAAAAGAACACCGGACAGCGCTTACCTGAATCCCCACGCTCCGGTGACT